>NC_133804.1:15140229-15740229 GCF_043250625.1 Sebastes fasciatus
AGCTTAAAGGAATAAATTTACTTTTTGTAGCATTTTGTACTAATAGGGAATGATGCAATACGTGCACTGATGGACGACAGTACAATTTCACAATTTTTTTGCATTGCATTGTGGGACAATAGTGAACATCAACAGCACAAAACAAATTAATTAAGCATTTTTTGGTAACACTTTATTTTACAGGTCCACACATTTCATGATAATTGGGTGATAATTAGCAAGTAACATTTTAGAAATTTCTTTGGAATTACTGCCAAATTACAATTACAATATTTACCTTAACATTTATCGAAGATTACTAACTATATGCTAAAGTAGCATGTAATGGTTAAAATAGGGCCCTTAGGCTTGAGAAGCGGCCGTGCGCTGCTCTACATCGGAGGTGGAAAACCAAAACTAATAGAAGACACTTCTGATCAGGCATAAATCTCACCATTGTGTGACGTATTGTCTACACAAATGTAACCTGGTAGCTAATGTAATGATTCAGGGAGTTTTTTAAGAAATTACATATAAGTTATTTGCTAATTATTATGTATTTATCAGCAGACATGGAAATAAAGCATGTCAATTAACTTGGTATTCTTTTCCTGGAAATGTATTAAATAAATTACCAGCTATTGAGAAATAGCGGAATATAATTGTTAAATAATGTTTATAATAAAGTCATTTTCGATAAATGTTATGGTAAATATTTTGAGGGGTAATTTGGCAGTAATTCCAAAGAAATTTCAAATAGGTTACTTACCAATTATCACCTAATTATCATGGAATTTGCAGACCTATAAAATGAAAATCTTTTTTGTACACTTAAAGGTAGGGTCGACGGTGTTGGAAAGCTAGCAAAATTTGAAAGCAGCATCGCCTCAGGAGCTCCGTCTAAACCCGACAACGCCACACACACATGCACGAGCACCGCCGCATCGTAACTACGTCACAGACACAGAGCGGAGAGAGGACCTCAACTCAACAACGCTACTTCATGACAAGTAACCGCGGCAGTTTTACGTTTGGCTGAGTTTTCTCTTCCATTCTCCAGGAAACATGCGGCAGCGACGCGCTTTGAGTGCACGCCCAGGTTAGAGTACCAGCAGGGAGGCAGGGAGGCATCTGATTGGTTCTTTCCAAGCGGACCGCGAGGCAGTGATTGGTAGACGTTTGTACAGGATTACAGCAGCTACAGATGACGGCTCTTTTCCAGTCCTTTGTCAGAGCTCATCAGTAATGGATCGCTGTCGGGGTGTAAAGACCATTTCAACCAATATAACAAATAGTGTAAACTGGATAACATCGTCAACCCTGCCTTTAATTTTGTCACTTTTCCAGTGTGAACACATTGCATACTTAAAACCTGCTTGTAATTAGTTTGTAGTATGGACTTGGGACCTAGCTCAAGTGTTAAAGAGCTTTAAAATGCTGCAAACTCGAAAGATAATGTTAATGTCATGTCACAGTCCAGAATCCCTGGATGTCTGTGGACATTTGATTGAGGAAAAAAATGTCTCACTCGGTAAATCAATTGCTACAAAAATTAATAAATGTATTAATTCAACCTTTATTTATACCGGGTTGTCCAATGAGAGCAGTTTAGTCTCCCTTTCATAACTATCACTGTCACTATTTAATAAAGGCAAAAAGCCAAAAAACAAAACTTGCAAAAACTGCTAACAAAATATAAGGATAAAATGATCAAAGGGCATCAAACTAGCAATAAACTGGGCTGTTGTTGTTGTTGCTTTGTAGGCCAGTGCCAGGATGAGAGGGGTTTAAACATACCAGGGTGGAAATGGTGGAAGGAGAAGCACTGTGAGTTAGTTGCAGGGACCAGCAGGAGGTTTCTTTAGAGACCCTCAGAACAGGAAATACAGAGCGAGACTACTGGCTATGAGCGACTGATACACCCACAGATTGTGGAAATGATTTGGGCTCAGCAGAAGTGGATCATTTTTTTTACTTGTAAATATATTTTTTCAGCAAACTTCTACTAGCATTTGATTTTGAGTTCATCATGATTCACCTATTTGATCACATTTTCCATTTGAACCTGTTGTTTTTGGAGGAATGGTTCTGTATCAGGGGCTGCTCAGTTATAAGGATTTGTCATCATCCTGCTTTGACATCATTCTCTGTGTTGAAGGTCAAATGAAATGCACCGGGCTTTTTGGCCAGCTCTTTGACGAATCCTATATTTTCCATCCCACTCTGTGTGTAGGATCACCACAACTGCAGCCTGCATGATGGACCTGCGCCGCTACCCTCTAGATGAGCAAAACTGCACCCTGGAGATTGAAAGCTGTAAGTACCGTTGTCCCTGACAACCAGCTCTCACGCCCACACGTAGACGTAGAATTAAACAGATCCCACGTACGCATGCAGCTCTGAAATCTGGTTTGAAAACAGTCTGCCGGGCCCGGTGGCGGCAAGGTAGAAGGAAGGTTGATAAGACCGCATGTAAAATGCTGAGAAAGGCTGATGAGATATCAAGAGATACGCATCAAGAAGAGGAACATCACTAATGGCTCACTGACTGATAACATCCAGCCTAATTAATTCAACTCCAACTGCAGTGGCTTCCCAAGGCGAGGAGGAGCCTGATTAGGTCCAGTGTTTCAGGGGTGTGCTGATAGTGGATGTTATGTGTAGCTTCCTCCCGAAACTGCCTCCATGTTTGTACACTACAAAGAGCTCATTTCACATGGAGTTTGTAATTGTACGTGATCCTGCGTTCTCGAGTCGAGGGAGGGAGGGAGTGTGGAGGAACATGAGAAGGAAAGACGAGGTCCTCTGCGTGTTTTATCTGGGTCCCCGGAGAAAAGGATTATGGGGCTGGGATGTGGTGTAGGGCTCAGTCTTTCCGGGTTTGATCACACTACTGCCAGCAACGTTAAGCAGCACAAAAAAACAGCGCGGGTCAGAACCGCCTCTCGCTGCTCCTCTCCCATTATGCTCGCCATCTCTCTCCTCATCACTCTCTTTCCGTTTCTCATCTCCTTTCTTTGCACAGTCTCATCCTCGTCTTTTTTTTTTCTCCCAGTCTTTTTATCTCTCTCTCTCCATCACTCATGCTCTCTTTTTTTTTTTTTTTCCCTCCTCTCTCAGGCAGCCCAACACAAAATGCACACACACACACACACACACACACACACACACACACACGCGCACACACACACACACACACACACACACACACACACACACACACACACACACACACACTCCCTCCCCACACACACACACACAGCTCCAGTTTGATCACCAGGCAGTATCTGCTCTCATATGGATTAACTGGCAATGGTTTTAACGTTGGAATCGCTTCATGCCAGAGCATGCTATTTTATTCAGACTAATGAGCCCAGAGAACTCTCACTTCCCTTGATAAACTTGATGCATTTTTAACAGACACAAGTCTTAAAACCCCAGATCCTCCGATACATCAGCAGCTCACTGCTGTGGCTCAGACCACTGGTCTCACATGCTGGACTGCACTGAGCAATAATTGATTTCTACCTCCTCTCCAACACTATAGATCTATTGTAATCCATACATAGGTACACATGCAAATACACACCCACGTACGTATGCATATCTTAGAGCTCATACTGCTTCGTCTCTCACATGACAGCCCAGGATGAATACTGTGATTTAATACATTGACATCTTTCCGAACAGAGACAATGGTCCAGAACTAATGGAGCTACAAACTGACTGACCAGTTATGCACGCGCCATAAAATGCTCCTTTACTACAGTCTTCGTGCCAATATTTCCCTTTCCCAAACTCCTCGACACCCTCCTAATCACAGCCTGATCATCATGGCTGATCAGAACTGAACTCATCAAAACAGCAGTATGGTGGACTCGGCCCTAATTGGGGTGATGCGGGGTTGCACAAGGCTGGGATGACGATAATGCAGGCGTGGAGGGAGAGCTTAGTGTATCTGCTGGTGTACGATTTCAACATCAATCCCATTATGCTGCACAGCTGCACCAGGTTGTACTGGTAACAATTAAAGAACGAGGCTAGCGATAATCTATAATTTTCTAATTTTCAACAAATCCCATGAAAAGACCAAAAACAACAATTAATTGATTCTACTAATAAGTATTGTTTGCGTAGCCAAAGTCTACTTTATTCCTCTGTGTCATAGACCTCCATTGTTGTAAATACTCAATAGAGCACCAAATTAAATGTGGACTAATCCGCATCTGAAAATAGTCCCCAACAAACACAGATTTACTCCTGTTTGAGTTTGCTAAAAGCTACAGCGCCCAGCTGTATAGGAAATTATTTTCCCTTTTTTTCTTTTTTAAATGTACAGTGTGTAGGATTTGGCAGTATCTGGTGTTGTGGTTGCAGATTGCAACCAACTGAATACCCTTCTGCTCACTCCTCCCTTTCCAAGACTGCGGTAACAAGTGCAAAACCGTGGTAACGGCATTCATCTCGCTCAGAAGCCATCCTTACCACAATAACACTACTTTAGGAGCAACGGAATTCAGACGGCGGCTGGCGGTACCACGGTTTTGCAATCTGCGGCGCAGGTTAACGCAGTTTCACGAGCATGTCGGAGAACTACGGTGGCCTTCAGGTGATGTAAAGAAGGCTCTCTCTAGAGCCAGTGTTTGGTTTGTCCATTCTGAGTTAACATGGCGGACTCAGTAAAGATTCAAGATTCAAGATTCAAGATGTTTATTGTCACGCCGGTTGTACAGGTACAAACGTGGGAAATACTTTTTGCTGGGAAGCTCCATTAAAATCATAAATTATATTACATTTACATTACAATTATAAAAGGAAATACTTTATACAAGGGCATATTAACAATATATACAGGCATATTAAGAACATATGTATTAAGAATATATACAGTATATACAGTATAAGATATATTTTTGTGTAAGAATGTGTCGAATGAATTATCGATTTAAAAGTCTGATGGCCTGAGGAAAAAAACTGTTCCTCAGTCTGCTGGTGTGAGTCCTGGGGGTCCTGTATCTTCTACCAGAGGGCAGGAGGGAGAACAGGCTGTTGTGGGGGGGGGGGGTGTCGTGTCCTTAATGACCCTCAGGGACTTCCTGAGGCACCGCTGGGTGTAAAGCTCCTGCAGGCTGGGCAGCTCGCACACCCGGTGATGTGTTGGGCCGAGCGCACCACCCTTTCCAGCGCCTTACGGTCCACGTTGGTGCAGCTGCCATACCAGGTGGTGAAGCAGCCTGTCAGGAGGCTCTCTATGGTGCCCCGGTAGAAGTCCCTGAGGATTTGTGGTTTCAGTCTGAAAGTCTTGAGTCGCCTCAGAGCGTACAGTCTCTGCTGGGTCTTCCTGACTACAGCGGTGTGGGTGGCCCATGTCAAGTCCTTATGGATGTTGACACCCAGGTATTTAAAGGTGTCCACCCTCTCCACCGCTGTGCCGTTGATGGTGACTAGGGGGTGAGTGCAAAGGTAAAGCTCTCTATGTAGATGTGGAGGGCTCATTCTAAGCTAACAAAAACACAAGGATTCTTAGTTTCAGGTGATTATACACTAATGAAAACATAGTTATGAATATTATATTCCATTTCTGCTAATAGATCCCCCGTAATGTTACACACTGTTCCTTTAAAGAAAACTATATATTTGTGACCTGTTGTTCAAGATGTACATCTTCAATAGGAAGCTGAGTGAAACAGACAGGATAAGTAAGTCAGAATTTGTAAAGAGACTGAATAACACATTGTTGGTATTGGTTTTTCTCATGGGATTTGTTGGGAATATAGAATAATGGCAACCGTAACCTTTTCAGAGCAGACATGTTGACATATCTTACACAGATGTAAATAGTGAGATTAAGAGTCTTGGTGTTGCGCATGCAGGTTCATGTAGAACGCAGCCATTGTTGATACTGTTAAAGCACCTGTGCTATGCCTACTACGACAAGTCAAAATGTCTGCTGTGAAAAAGGCCTATGGGTGAAGTTAGCTGCCTGTCCAACCAATAACAACCCAACACGAGCACCATGACTGACTTCACCTTGAATGCCGCAGCAACAAAGAATTGTGTGTTAATTTTTAAAAATCAAAGCCTCGCAGTTTAATTATTCATCACATCTGAATAGGTCACTGCCTCTATTTTGAGTGCGAGGCAGACAAAGTAGAACTCGGAGCGATGTGAGGGAGAACAGAGATGGCTGCTCCCGGTTCGCCTGCGTCGCTGTTCATGTCAGAGACAGTCTGCAACACTGAAGTCCCCCAACTGCAACGGTTTGCATCCGTGTGCAACAAACACATCGAGCTCCAAAGCAACTCACATGCTATTTTAAAGCTACATAACACAGCAGAGTGTTATGTAGCTTTAAAATAGCATGTGAGTTGCTACTGCAGAATATTTCGTCCCATTCATTTATCCATTTTCTCTATAAACCCCAGAAGATCCCCATATAAACTCGGGAAAAAAAGTTTGGAAACTTGTGTTTGATGGATTATTTCTCTGTTGTTACAATGCTAATGGTCATTGTATTTTACATCGGTGGAAAGACTGTTTATTTACCTTCGCAATGATGTCCAACTTGTAAGGATCACGCATTTGTGGGATGAGCAGCACAGCTGATTATGTGCGCCCAAGTAAAATTTGCCAAAATGCTCCGTCAATGGTAAACAGTGTATTCTCCTGTTGGTATTGACTCTTGTTTTGAGTTGTTTGGTGGATTGGATGATTGAACTCTCTATAACAAGGAACAAACAAGACATAGATATGGGATCGCCACTGGCTGCAGAATCTCATCCCGATATCTCACTGCATTGAGATGGCCTTCAATGATGACGAGCCTTGATTTGCCAGTGAGGGAGATGCCGCCCCACACCATGACACTGCCCCCACCAAAAGCTGTTACTCGATCTGTGCAACAATCAGCATAGCAGGAGAATGCACTGTTTAGCATTGGCAGAGAATTTTGGTAAATTTCACTTGGGCGCTACCCACATAATCAGCTGTGCTGTTCATCCCACAAATGCATGATCCTTACAAGTTGGACGTCATTGTGAAGGTAAATAAACAGGCTTTCCAACGATGTAAAATACAATGCCAAATAGCATTGTAACAACAGAGAAATAATCGACCAAACACAAGTTTCCAAACCTTTTTTTCTGAGTTTATGTGCAGTCCTGTAGAAATTGTTTTACACTGAAAAGCATCAGGGAAGTTTCAAAGCTTTTTACCTTTAAGTGACTCACCAGACATCACTTTTCAAATTTAAATGTTGTTTTTAAGGGTTATTCTCCAACGCATACAAAAATATTTAAAATCAATGTCCTACCTTGCAGTAACAGCCATTGTTTCAAGTTGATGTAAGTAGGTTATGAAGACAAACCTGCTTGAGATCGTGATCAAACACAGTGAGCATGTAGCTATATTTATTTGTGAACGTGTTTGTATTGGTGATGCACTTGAGGAGGACAGAGCAAGGCCCCAGTTAAACGGCGGTACTACAACTTCTGTGTCCGTCACGCGACGTCTTCTTTTGACCCCTCAAATGTACTTTGTGACCCCATGTGGGGGTCTCGACCTCCAGGCTGGGAACTACTGCTCTAGAAAATGGTGAGTGGTATTTGTAGTGAATGAGCTAAAACACACAAAACCACTGACATTGACATTTAACATTACCGCACTACATGATGATGTATTATAGACCATTACTGGGAGATGATAATGATAATATCTCTTCGGTTTTTCCTCTGCAGATGGCTACACCACAGATGATATTGAGTTTTACTGGCGGGGAGGAGACAACGCCGTGTCCGGGGTCGACAGAATAGAGCTGCCACAGTTCTCTATTGTCGAATATAACCTCATCTCTAAGAATGTGGTCTTCTCTACAGGTACACAAGAGTCAACTCTGTCTCTGGTCATTTGACTTTGTAGCAGCAGGTGCACTGGCTGCTACGCTGAGCTGGAAACAGGTTTTTTACTGTAAATGAAAAACATTCTATAGTTTAACATTAAAATCCACACATGCATAAAAACGTCAGATATGGCAGGCTCCCTGGTGTCAAGGAAAATATAGCTTTTAGTGAGCGTCATTGAGGAAAATCTATTTCTATTCCTCTCTCCCTGTGCCTCCTTCAGGTTCCTACCCCCGCCTGTCCCTCAGCTTCAAACTGAAGAGGAACATTGGTTACTTCATCCTGCAGACATACATGCCTTCCATCCTGATTACCATCCTCTCCTGGGTCTCCTTCTGGATCAACTACGACGCCTCGGCTGCCAGAGTGGCCCTGGGTAGGAACGCCTTGCCACCGCTGAACACTGACCCTGGGAAATAACCCAAAGCTAAATGATAACTGAGCATAAAAAGAGCCATTTAACATAGATTGAGCCTTTCGCATTTCGACGTGCTTTAGATCTATACATGATTGTGTCTGCCTGATTGCTTTATTTTCCCAGCATTTACTTTTTTTCTCATTAGCTCTAAGCATGTGAGTGATAGCAGTGTGTGATAGGCTGCCTGGCTAAATGTCTGTTGTTCAGAGATGACTATATGCATGACTCATGCAGAGCGAGATGCGCTGCAGCTCGACCTTGAAGCGTGCTGTCTTTCTCTCTGCCTGTCTGTCTATCGGAGCCTCTCATTGGTCGGAGATCCCAGCTTATCAGAGCCAGATCACAGCTAAATTTCAGCCTAACGAAAGGTGGAAACATTTGCTCAAATGCACATTTGAATGTTTTTACACAAATGTCAAACTGATGCTGAAATGAAAGCCCACTTTAGTGTTAAACTCGGGTATGACAGGTCGGAGCAGCACAGGAAATGGTTTTGAGCTTTGTGTGTGTCCTTCTTGTCACACACCATTTGTTTTCTGGAGTGGGACACATGCGGGTTGGAGCCCCAGACGGTGCGTTCAGAGGGTAACGTGATTTAAAGATCTGTCTCCGCTCAGTGTCCTGAGAGCGTGCAGCGAGCGAGCGCAGCCAATGAGAGATGAGGCTCCGTGCTACAGTGACACTGCTGGCTTCTGGGTTATTTATAATACGTGTGAATCTGACCAAATGCAGATTGTGCATGCAGATGACTAACGTATCAAACACAGTGTGTGCATGTCAAAAAAAAACTGGTGAATTGTGCTGTAACTAATAGCAGATGTTTACAATGTGCTTTTATATAGCCTACAGTTTGTTCCGTGTCCATTTGAATACATGATTGGATGTAAACCTTATGAAACACACACACACACACACACACACACACACAGTTTCAGTCTCAAGAGGTTTCCAGGGATCTTTTTATCCATATGGGTTCACATTACTTCAGGCCAATCTGTTTGCTATAAATAAATGCGATATAATGTACGTGATTAACACAAATGCTCATGTCCACAAGCACGTACTCAAATCCTTTTGAAGATGAGCACCTGATCTCAGTCATTTTGATGTAAGGCAAATTGTGATGAAACAAGACACATTTGTCCATTCACTACGTCCTTTGTGATGGACACTCAGTAGTTAACCGAGTAGTGAGCATTAATTTAGATTTCGGACACTTATCTGCATTTTATGTCATCAAAAATGATAAGATCAGCATGCTAACAGATTCACAAGGACGTGCTGATATGCTGACTTTAGCTGGTATAATGTTTACCATGTTCGCCATCTTAGTTTAGTGTGTTAGCATGCTGACATTTCCTAATAGAGCGCTACAGGGATGATGTACCCGGAAGTTAGACTCACACGGGTTCCCTCGACAAAAAGCCAATAGGGTTTTTGCATTGGGTTTTAGATTATTGCAGAAAATAATCTCTGTGGCAAACAAAGGTTTATGATACTTACACGTTTTGTTCTGTAAAATAATCTCCACAAATGAACACCACTTTTATGATTTTTAAAGTTTGAATGCAATTGTTAGAAGTAAAAAGTTAACATTAGGCTATAAACAAACAAACACACCACGGTCGCATGACTTCATTTAACCACTTGTTAGTAACCGCCTTTTTAAAGACACGTAAAGGCTTCAAAATTCACGAGTGGGATATTTACTGACATATTTTATGTCGTAGAATAAAATGTTAAAATCTCTTAAGCTTGTGTTAAACACAGACCTTATTTTATCTAACTAAAAACCCATTTAAAAAACCCATTGTCTTCGAGACGAGGGAACCGGAAGTGTTAAAATGCTAACTCACTTCCGAGTTTTAGGCTGGAGTTAGGAGGCTAGGTCACGTGCGGACATGGGTCCTGGGGTATGGGGTATAACACATGAGCAGTGTAACAGAAGCTGCGGTCGTGCGTTGCGATTGGCTCAATTTCGGCGAGTGCAAATGAGATTTTACTGTGTTACATGTGTTATACCCCCAAAGATATGACGGGTGACCCAGCCTCCTTTATATAGGCCTTGGTTTTAGGACTCATTCCTGCAGCACTCTATTAGCACTAAACACAAAGTACAGCTGAGGCTGATGGGAATGCCATTAGTTTTGCAGGTATTTGGTCATATGGTATTGGAGAAATTAAAATTTTGGCCTGATGATGGCAATAGATAAAAAGCTAATGAATCACCAAAATGCATATGATTCATCATGGGGAGCACATGAATGTTTGTACTAAATTTCATGGCCATCCAACCGACACTGTCAGTAAAGAAAAAGGTAATGCCTGCACACTACTCCGTGCCACAACTTTTATTGACTACGTTTCGATCTTACTTGGATCTTTGTCAGGTCAAAATGTTGATTGACGTTACCTTATTTTTTACTGATACTGTTCTGATAGCCTCGATGTGAATATAATACACTCAAAACCACAAATGTCAACCTGCTGGTGGCGCTAGAGGAAAAGTCAGGGAAACACCAAAGTCAGTTGGAATCATCCTCTGGGGACCATGCATGTCTGTACAAAATGTCATCTTAATGCATCCAGTAGTTGTTGACATATTTCAGTCTGGATCAAAGTGTTGGACGACAGATCAACGTTTCCTACAGCAATGCAGCTAACATGGCTAAAAATCATAACTTTTTTGTCAAACTAACAACCTTGTGTTTTTTTCCTGTACAGAAGATGTTAAAAATGTCTTTCAGTGTCTAAAGACTTCACTTTCTTTCTAAACGTGTGACCTGTGGTATCCAGGGATCACTACGGTGCTGACCATGACCACCATCAACACCCACTTGCGAGAGACGCTCCCAAAGATCCCCTACGTGAAGGCTATTGACATGTACCTGATGGGCTGCTTTGTGTTTGTCTTCCTGGCCCTGCTCGAGTACGCCTTCGTCAACTACATCTTCTTTGGCCAGGGCCCCCAGCGGCAGAAGAAGGCGGCCGAGAAAGCGGCCGTGGCCAATAACGAGAAGCTGAGACCCGACCCCAACAAGGTACGTGTGCAGGCAGACTTCCTCTAGAGGTATCTGTGCTGTCGGTTAATGTGTGTGTTTGTTTCTGTCGGAGCAAAAATGACTTCTTCTCCTCTCAAGGTCAATGTGATGCTGTGATCAATGCTTGATGTCCTTTACCAGCACTCTTTACTCCTGCTCTAGCTCTCCGTTTCTCACTGGTTTAGCCTTGTGTATCAACTTTATTACTTATACTAGGATCTGAAAGAGTGAATGCAGAAGCAATGATTGGCTTATATTTTTATTTCCATATATTTGTGTGTCTCTCAAAGGGCAAGGCGCCTTGGAAAACAATCCCTGGCTGTGGTGCCAAAGCCTTCCCTTTAAATTTTACACAGCTGCTAACGTTGGCAGGAACAACAGCAACATAAAACCAATAAAACACCCTTTCCTTCTGAGTGTGGCAAGCTACGATTTCCCCCTAAGTAACAGTGCTGATTTTGTATGCTTGCAGTGGCTGGTGGGAAATGTAGTTCAGAGAGATGATGCTCTGTATGCCAGAATGAAACAGAGGGAAATTGACGCATATGACTCGATGTGGGATCCCATCTTTGTGGACGATGCCGCATTAGGACTAGGCGAGCAAAGAAATAAGGTACTGGAGGTTTTGAAAGTCAAAACTAACAATGTCATCAATCTGAATCAATCCCGATCAGAGGAAAATGCTGTAGTTTTATGTGCATTTCTTTGATTTCTATAGATTTTTAAGGCAACTTTGATCATCACTCCCACCATTGTGTTTTTCCCTCTCTTGGTTTGCTCTTCATGCATTTTCCTGACAAACATGGCTCGGCAGTTTGATTTCTGCAGGCATTTAATTTAACCTCAACTTGGGCTGTACTTCCAAATTGATGGGAAATGACAAATATGGCAAGAGAGAAGAAAACATCAGTAGCTTCTCTTAAGATAATATTACAAATACTGTACAACCTCAAAGGCAATTGATAACTCTCTTAAGGCTAAGTGAAGCAATTGAAAAAAAAAAAAAAAATGGATCGTCATATAAGAGAAAGAGATTATTTGCAGTTTGATGAATAGTGCCAATTAAGTGGCTTCGCTTTCAAAGTGAGTTACACAAAAACAACAACCAGCTCCATTTACAGCGGGACAGGATTGGATTATAGGGACGTTTTTCCTCAGAAGTCAGGCTATGGATGAAGAAATGTTGATCCGAATTCACTTCCCTACAACGTCTTTCCTGACCTGCCACCCCCGAACCTTTTTAGCCTCTCCTCCATCTTTGCAAAGTCCTTTTACTAGTTCTCTCAACCTTCTCCTGTCACATTTTTTTCCTTTTGCTTTCTCTTGTTTTATTCAGTTTGTCTTGTGAATCGACAGAATTTTAACCAAACTCTGGTTGAAATTCTGAGATGACAATGAAGATTTCTCCATGAGAATTAGTTTGTGGAGTGCGTTGTGTGCTCTTCCAGGAATGTTATCTCATAGTCTTGTGCTCGTATTATCACTCAGATATTGATTGACAGATGATCAATGATAATAATTTAAAGTGATTCAAATTTCACTGTAAGTAACACAATTTTTGACTCATTTGCATTACCCATTATAGCACCTCATCACTATTATTTACACAGTGAATGACTTAATGATCATGGTAGCTAATAATCATTTTACTATAGACTTAGTTTGTAGATTTCCCCGTGGCAGTAACTTCTCATGTTCTCCACCTGTTTTTACACCCTCACACAGATGACTCCCGACGACAACATCCTGTTCAGCACCCTGGAGATGAAGAACGAGATGGGTGGTGGCGGGGATCTGTCCCGGGGCCTGGGAGCACCCGGAGACCCCCGCAACACCATGCTGGCCTACGATAGCTCAACGCTGCAGTACCGCCGGGCAGCCATGGCCCGCCAGAACTATGGCCATAGCGCCTTGGAGCGCCACGCCCAGAAGAAGTCGCGCCTACGGAGACGGGCCTCCCAGCTCAAGGTGAACATCCCAGACCTGTCCGACGTGAACTCTATCGACAAGTGGTCCAGGATGATCTTCCCCACCGTCTTCTCCTTCTTCAACGTCGTCTACTGGCTCTACTACGTCCATTAAACCCGGCGGCGCCCGGTGGCCAGCTTGCGAAGATGGAGGAGGGAGGGAGATGGTGGGATTTAGGGAGGATGAGAGAAATCAGGAGAGAGAGAGAGATGATGTGAGAGAGAGAGAGAGAATGAGAGATAAACAGTGCACCGACTTTTTTTAGCTGGTTCATTTTAGAAAAAGCGAAGAGAATGCAAAGACTTTCGGATGGACTGCAGCAGCACCCAACACTTCAGTCAGACTCTTTTAGGATTTGGGAAACACCTTAAAACGACTGACAAACACTCGAAAAAGAAGAGCGAGTTTTAAAAAGACATAAATGGTGCCTGTTCCAGAATTTCAATATATCACTAATATTTGTCATTCGTAGCTTACTCTCTGTGGATCAAATATTTATGCTTGTGTTTGCATATACTTTAAGAATTTGTTTTGTTTAGTATCTATTTACTTCGTAGCCGAGCTGTCTGCATCCAGGAAAGCTTTATAAATGATTTTAAAGGAGTCATCCTTAATAGTCTATTTTCCTATAATTACTGTATATCAAAAACATCCTTTAAAAGCATGCTTATGTTTGATTTCATTTGCATCTCAGTCATGATGACGATGGAGCGCAAAGCGATTTTTAGTTTCACTAGTTGAGCTTAGTCTGTCAGTTACCATTTTGCAGCTTTGGCTTTAGGATGATGGCTCACCTGGGTGGATGGTTGGAGCATCGCTGGATGACAACAGGTGGACAGCAGGGGGCGCTCTTTTCTTTGCACATCCCTGTGGGGTTTTAATGGTGCCAATGCTGAGCAGGAAAAGCTTCCTCAGGTTGTTGAAGGTCTCGTGTTATCTGGTGGAAGAGCGGGACTGTTGGACACTGACGCTTTGGCCAATTTTTTTTTTATTTGCTTTTTGCCTTGCTGACAGAATCAAGTCCATTTCACCACGTGTTATTTTTTTAAAGAGAACATTTGACTCCTCAGTAATCACTGCCATCGTGTGAGGAGCTTCAGAGTGGCTTTAACACGACATAAGCTGGCGTAAGAACTTTGCTAACAGGTGAGCTGAGTTTCATTGCGACCAGAGTTGCTGCATAAATATGGCAATCCACAATCATCATTACCAGTAGAACTGAATGATAGAAGTATGATGCGTTTCATTGTGATTAGGTTTTCTGTTTTGAAAAACTGTAGATAAACATAAATCATGTTTAAAGAAAAAGAGATGATTCATTTTTATAAATCAATACTCGCATTATTGTGTAAATATTATGGATTTATTCTATTTAAATGGGTCTCTGTTGTTGTTTTTGCAGTTGAATTACAGATCAAATGTTCCATTCAGTCAAAAAAAAGAAAAGAGCAATTTAACTGAGGAAAAAGAAAAACACAATTCACAACTTTGCTGACTCTGTACTTTTGGGACTTTTCTCTCTTTTCTTTCTTTTTAATGGACTCTAAAAGCATCTACTTGCTGAAACTAAAGCACTTCCAGACACCAGTGACTTTTGGGTCAAGGTTTTGTTCTCCGGAGATGACTAAACAAGGACCCCACTATCCAGGCATTGAAGTCAGGCATATTTTGTACAAAGTTTCTGTAAATTCCAATTGTAATATTTCATAATGACTGTAAATATCTTGTGTAATGATTGTCAGCAATTATGAAGATGTATCTAAATTCAATTAAAACTCAATTCAGTCTATCACTTCAATAACAGAGTACATGGGTGGCGGTTTTATGTGTCCGGGATGAATGTGTTCACGATGACTGCTTGTCGGGCTCATGGCTGATTGAGCGTCTGAATGAGTGAGTGAACAGCTAAACCCGACGCAGAGTGAGTGGGCAAGCGAGAGAAACAAATGTAGGGGTGAACAGAGAGATGTGAGGGCTGCAGCTGGGGACAATTGGCTGCATAATGGATGGAGAGGCAGAGCGAGAGGCCACAGTGGCGGTCTGGGCTCGGCCGGGGTCTGAGCAGGGCAGAGCGCCGGCCCCGGCCTCAGGGGACATTAACGCAGAGAGCCATGGATATGGAGGCACTCTGTGGACTCAACTGTGGCCCGCTGGCTGCAGGGGCCAGAGCGCCTGCTACAAAAAAAAGACGGGAAGAGAAAGAAAATAAAGGGCAAGAAAGAGAGCCATCCATCCATGCCTCGACCTCTCCGTGCATCCTCCCCTCACTCAGCAAACCCACTGCACTGCACTTTCTCCCTGACCTGACCACTGTTACAGCCCTTAAATGGATGCTATTGAATATTTGATGGTGCAAAACACTGAATATTTAAAAAGAGATTTTGTTCTAGTAGGGCCTAATGTGCAGCTAATGTTTGATTTTGAACTTAAACAACCAGAAGAACACAATGAGATACCAACGGAGGGAGGATGTTTTAACTGAGGAAATATCTGATGAACAAATAAGCATAAAAGCAGGAAATGAGGATTTTAAGATTGTTCGATGGTTACCTTAAATATACAGTTTCTGGACTATTCTCATTGAGCTCAGGAAAATGGAGGTCTAAGTCTTAATTTTTGTCTTAAAACCACTGTGATGTCTGATGTGTGTTGTGTTTTACGTGGCTAGGGTTAGGGTTCTGGGGGGTTGAACCCTAACCCTAATCCTAGAGCGGGCACCAAAAGGGCTAGAGCTGGCCCTGATCATGTTTGAGGATTTTGTTTTGGAGATAACAGAAGAGACCCAGATAGGAATGAACGTGGCGTGTGTGTGTGTGTGTGTGTGTGTGTGTGTGTGTGTGATGCTTCTGGGTGTAAAAACTCTGAGTGCAATACTACCTAAAAAGGCAAAATGGTGTAAAAACTGATGTAACGCGACATGTAACCTTGTTCCAGGTTCCTCCATGCACTGGTAAGAAACAGCTCTACATTACTGTTCCCCTTCACTATAACAGATGTATTATCCCACTACAGTAGACAGATGGTTTGTGCTAAATTGGCCCTCTCTCTCTCTTTCTCTTTTCCTCTTTTCAAAAAGGGCATTAGTGTTGACATGTAAGAGAGGGGGGGGACAAGGCAGATGCTTTCTACTTTGTAGTGTTTCCATGTCACTGGAGTAATTAGGAATGCACAGACCTCTGCTCTGTGGATTTGTGTGTGTGTGTGTGTGTGTGTGTGTGTGTGTGTGTGTGTGTGTGTGTGTGTGTGTTTTGTTTCCAATAGTGTGTTTTGTCCCTGTGTGTGTGTGTCTGTGTGGACTCACAGCTGCGCCACTGTGCAGTCGGCGTGCCAGCCAAGCCAAACCTAGCCAGAGCTGACTGGGACGGGTGAAAGGGTGAGTCTGGCACACACGCGTCACGCCACTCCCCTGCTATACACGAATTCGGATGGAAAAATCACGCCGAGCCACCCAGCAGAGATGAACCCGCCCGTGTCAGCTATTCAAGGGCAAAACAGGAAATCATTTAAATTTTTTTAGATTGATAATAAATCACCTGCAAGGTCGAGCATGGCATCTGTTAAAAAAAAAAGAAGACAATAAAGGCCCATCTATCTCCATTTGGAGGCAATTTACCATTAATGCTTCTATATGCTGTGCATCAAATACTAACCAGCTACATATAGTTTCATTACTAAGGCTATAACTGTGTCGGAAATTAAAATTTAAGCATCATAAATGAGTGACCCAGTGCAAATTTGGTGCGTTTAAACAGGTTTTGCAGCCTGCTCTGGAAAAGACAGCATATGTCAACACCAGGAAGTGGAAGGCGTCCTACATGCATGCCATCTGTGCAAGAAGATGCTTTGTTGTAGTCCGTCATACGTGAGTCTCACACACATACATGTCAACACAGTCATTCACCATATTCTGAATAGACCTTTTCAAACTTGACAACATAAACACTCTAAATGGGCTCCTTTGTATTTCCTGTTGCAATGTTTGTTAATGCAGCAGCTGACAGGAAGTAAACGTGGACCAAAGCTGTTACCGTAGCAACAGAATGAAAAGGTTTATAATCATGATCAAACTTTCAGATCTATCGGCAAGAAATCTTTCAGGCTTCTGTAGCTGACCTCTGATCGCTCTGTGGACGTGAGCAGGGAATTCTCTTACATGCACCAATAAAGAATTGTGCTAATTATTATCTTCAGTCTTATTAAATGTCTTTAAACATCGTGGACTGTATTCTCCATCTGTATACTCCTGAATGGGTTGTGTATGTTCCCTCTGTTGTGTTCATTTACACTCTGTAGACTCTTCATATGTTTGCCCCGAGCAGTCATAGCGCTCTGCTCGGTGTTGTTGTCAGTTCAAATCTCCTTATGACCCACTGCACCAATTTTCTGCTCTGCAAATATTAGATTGTCAGCTGTGCATACCATATTAGCGTATTCTTTTTGTGTGTTTAATTTTCAAGGACAAAGACTACTATACTATGCAGGTCACTGACTCGTAATTCTGCCGTATGAAGGACTTCAAAGAGTTGGTTTAATGATTCTGCTGAAATGAGATTATTGACAGCAACGTTAAAGTCAGCTGAGTCACTGGAGCACCTTCAGCTAAATTTCTGACTGTAATCAGTCACCTTATTTCCCCTCTCCGTGAGGCTTGAACAGCTCCAGTGTGAGGAATGCAAACACACCTGTCAATGCAAAGGGCGGACTCAGAGGAGGACTAGGTGTGCTGTCATTTGTTTTAACCTGGCATTAGGCCTCGACACAGAGAGAGACTCATTCAAGGAGAGGATGGGCCTGCGGAGAGTCCTTTTAACCCACAGGAGCTGAAAGAATCGAGAGGATGGGAAGGAAAAGTTGGTAAGAAGAGGAAGAGAAAAACAGAAGTTGCAGCCATGACATGGAGGAGCCCTCTGGCCCTGTTGAGGGATGCTCTGAGAGGTCAGAGGGCGCGGGACAAGGACCTCCGCAACTTGGTGTCCAATCTGCCTTACGAGGGCCTGGAGAAGGCGAAGCAACCCAACCGCTACTTCCCCAGCAACGCCATCAAGACCACCAAATACACCCTCCTCTTCTTCATCCCCATGAACCTCTTTGAGCAGTTTCACCGTCTGGCCAACATCTACTTTGTGGGCCTGGCTATTCTGAACTTTGTCCCTGTAGTTAATGCCTTTCAGCCCAAAGTAGCTCTGATCCCCATCCTGGTCATTCTGTCTCTGACGGCCCTGAAGGATGCCTGGGAGGACTTCAGGAGGTACCAGTCGGACAGGAAGATCAACAACACGCCGTGCCTCATCTACAGCAGGTAACTCAAAGACAATCACGTCCCGAATATAGAAACAGTGCAGTTGTGCTGTTCATGCATGATGTGGAAACGTTCACGGTGCCTCCACACATCTGTGTTTATCATTCTTATCATCCAGCATGTCTGTGTGAGTGTGTAGATCTGTGTGATTGTGTGCTGTGTGTGTTTTACCTCCTCTGCGTTTCAGCACCCCGTGAGAATTTTTGACTTAGAAATAGAAAATGTGTGGGAGATTATTCCTCTTTTGAAGAGCCTCACAACAATATCTCTCACCATTGCATTGTGCACATTTGATGAAATCCTCATCTGGGTGTTGCGTCAGCAAAGACAGTAAGGTTAGCGGTTATCTATTTTTGAATTACTGGTGAAAAATGAATAATTCACAAAGGAGGATAAACACTGTCATTTTCAACCCTTTCGCTGCTGGAGTGGAGTGGGAGGAGGAGGAGATGGAGGAGGAGGTGGAGGAGGAGGAGGAGGAGGAGATGTGGATTTCCTCTGGATGTGATGTGATGAATCCTCACATATTCAACCTCTGGAAGGGTTTATCATTAACCAGCAGTTGCTTGCTTTCAAATTTCCAAGAAGAATCAGCAGGGATGCTGGGAAGTGCAGCCTCAGCTGGGGGAAAAGCCTACACCGTGTTTGTGTGTGTTTAATATATTTGTGTGTGTGTTAATAGGGTCCAGTGCTGACCCCAGATGTAGCATTTCGGACACTTTGGAGGACGCACAGGTCCCTCTGGGCCTGTTAGCGGACACTAGTCGTCTCCGCCTCACGCAATCAGATAAACAGCAGTTGAGCCGTGGCGAGCGGGCTCTCGTGGGTCTCTTATTGCTCGCTGGGTGGGGATGCTAAAGCTCCAGATTAGAACAGAATCGATTGGCTGGGATTTCTTTGAAGTATACAAATGTTTCCAGAAGAAGCTCAAGAATAAATTTTAGGCTTCCACACACTTCCTCTTTTTCGCCATCTAGGTGAGGTTTATCCATCTGACAGCACGAGGAACACGCAGCCTTGCAGTGCATGTAAAGGTCCACGTGGAAGGCTGTCAGATGAGAGGGATTTAATTCATCAGACCTTCTCAGATGCACGTCCTTATTTCCATCACCCTTCACCCACATTGTTGTTTTCACAGAGGTGTGAAGTGTGTCTGTTTAAGCACGGTGTGCCTTATCTTCAGGGTCATACTATCTGTCTCTATCTCTAAACTCTTGTCAATCCACCTGCACTCAAAGGTACCGAACACAAAACATGCCGGCTGTTAATCATGCTGATGTATTGATAAGTCTAATTGTATCGTCTGCTGCTCACTGCAGAACATTAAAACCAGTCACCACGCCTCACAGACTGGTCCTGTGACTGTTGTTTTAAGAGTTAGAGAGTTCAGTACATGTTGTATGAATGTGACTCATATCACACCTACTATCAAACCAAACAGGTTATCTTAAGTGTCACTTTATTGCTTAAAGGTCCCATATTGTAAAAAGTGAGATTTTCATGTCTTTTACATTATAAAAAAGGTTTATGTGCTATATAAATACTGGTAAACTATCAAAATGCTCAATTTACGGAGAAATGCACACAGCCCGTATTTAGAAATTTTGCGTGTGAAACAAGCCGTTATGATTTCTGTCCATTTGTGATGTCACAAATATACAATATTTAGACCATTACGTGGTTTTAAACGTAAACGTTCCAAATGGGTCCCAGTTTATTTCCTATTTGCTAGCTGCTGGCTCAGCCGTCCCCATGTTGAAAGTTGGATCGGTGCATCACTACTGATAATGAAATGTACTCTATGCAATGTGAGAACACACAAAACACTTCTTAGACAAGGACTTCCCATAACAGGTACCCGTCAATTTAGACATCCTGACGTACATAAAGGTTTTTTGACAGGAAAGAATATTTGTGCAACCTGGTAAGTATACACTAAGTACAACATGCTAAAAATACAATCTCCTTCCCTCCTGGCTTTGTTTTGATGGAGGTGTGGTGTTATGTGGCAGCCACCCGATCAGGTCCTACATGCAGGGCAGCATGCCTGCAGCTCTCTGTCACTCGCGGTCAGCCAGCTTGACGTGCAGGTTCAAGCCATAAAGCTCTGTGAAGGCTCACCCTCTGGGAGCAGCCTCAGCTCATAATATTTACCTGTTCCTCTGAACGTTTCCTTATTCTAAAGCACACACAACACATCTGGGCTGCTCTCCAAAAACAACAGCATTGATTTTTCATTTGGTCGTATTGTTTATTCCCTGACTTAAGCAGCTGCTGTGATTCTTTTATCAATAAGGAGTGAGTCAATATTTCATTTGATTGCATAAACAGACAAAATACACCCACTGTGCCAATACTGTTAATAAATGTGACAAAAATCAATGTAACAGCCACCCAGGGACTTATATATCTTTATGCAATAATCTGTAGTGACTGTTGGTATCTGACATGTCTGATTTCAGGAAAGGGAGACAGTTTATGGAGAGGCGTTGGAAGGATGTGCGAGTGGGAGATTTTGTGAAGGTGATTAGCAATGAGATCGTCCCTGCAGACCTCCTGCTCCTGCATACAGGAGACCCCAACAATGTGTGTCACATAGAGACGTCCAACCTGGATGGAGAGAGCAACCTGAAGCAGAGGAGGGCGATGACAGGCTTCTGCATCTCGGTGAGGAATACCTACT
Source organism: Sebastes fasciatus (assembly GCF_043250625.1). Lineage (NCBI taxonomy): Eukaryota > Metazoa > Chordata > Actinopteri > Perciformes > Sebastidae > Sebastes > Sebastes fasciatus. The sequence goes on from NC_133804.1 coordinate 15,161,516, forward strand.
TGTTCTAGGTTTCATTTCTCTACTGTGTTTATTCACAGTCCTTCTATCCCCATTCCTTCTGTGCTGCCTCACCTCTCCTCCTTGTGATTGATGTTTAACACACATAACATTTCCTGATCATCCACGGTAACTGTGGATCATCATAGTAGGTCATAGTCTTTCATAACAGACGGAAAACACAAACCTGTTGGATTACATAGCTTACATAATTCTTATTTTTAGACCACAGCTGTCTTTTGTGTGTGTAATAATCATTATGTCAGTCTGGAAGTGCAGGTTAAGTTACCTTTAAAACGTTTCCATTCATACTGTAGTCCCTTTGTACCTCCTCTCATTTCCCAGGACCCTGAATTTGAACCTGAAAGCTTCAACAGCCTTGTGGTGTGTGAAAAGCCCAACAACAATCTGAATCATTTCAAGTGTTATGTGTGAGTATCAAATACACAGATCACATGGATTCCCCAAACAGTTCCTTTGAGCCTTTCAGAGCAGCCGAGCAAAACTAATTCCAACCCACTCGCTGCACTTTCTGATGCCACCAGAGGCATTATTGGGGCTGTAATAGACTATAATCGATTTCCTCGGGCACCACAGCTCTTACAGCTGGTCTGCCCATGCTGTCCAGCTATGGCCGTAAAGCAGGGGAATCGCTAATGGGGAATATATAGGCAGTAATGAATATCTAACAAGATCTGACAGTACAAAGGAGGTTTCTCACTTTCTCCTCCTGCAGAGAGAAACCTGATAAGGACAAGGTGGGCGCTGGAATAGAGAGTCTGCTGCTGCGAGGCTGCACAGTGAGAAACACGGACCACGCTGTTGGCTTTGTGGTGTACGCAGGTATAGTCTCCATTTTCTCAGCTGCTTCACTGCTTTGACCTTGAGCTTTTAGTGTTTTTGTCAAAGGGCCGTATAGCCAGGAGTTTAGAAGTACGGAGGTCATGAGTCCAGATTACAACTCCACCCAAATGTTTGACTCACTACCAACCAAACTCATGTAAATGTTAAGTTACACTTTCTGTAAATCTTTCCACCCTACATTATGATTTGCTGCAGGTGTGTAATTATGGTGCAGAATACACTAAATTCCTTTCATTTAAATCAGATTTTTTTTTGCCTAATAACTGTCAAGTTTAGTCAAACAAGACTATGTTGTGTTGTGTGTATTACTCTGCTGGCGGCTCTGTGAAGCTGTAATTTAGGCACAGCTGTGTTTGGAGCTAAATGCTAATGCCAGCTGATGTTTAGCAGGTATGATCTTTACCATGTTCACCATCTTTAGGTTAACATATTAGCATGCTAACATTTAGTAATATAGTGATGCAGGAACGAGTCCTAAAACCCATAAATGAGTTAGCATTTTAGCACTTCCGGTTTCATCTAATGGAAGTCAATGGGTTTTGGGGTTTTTGCATGAAATAAGGTCTGTGGTTAACACAAGCTGAAACGATTTTTGTTTTGTTCTACGATATAAGATACGTCAGTAAATATCCCACTCGTGAATTTTGAAGCTTTTATGTGTCCTAAAAAAGGCGGTTGCTAACATGCTGATGTTAAGCAGGTATACTGTTTAACATGTTAACCATCTTAGGTAAGCATGTTAACATTTGCTAATTAGCACTAAACACAAAGTAACTTTTCAAGTATTTGGTCAGAAACCAAAGTATTAGACAACTTTTGACCTGGTAATGATGCTCTATGAAGAGTTTAAGGATCACCGAAGTTATTACAACGATGCAACATCCAGGAACATTTTGTGCTAATCCATCGAGTAGCTGTTGAGATATTTCACAGGATAAGTGAAAAATTTGACCTGCTGTTGTTGTTAGAGGTAAAGTCAGAGGATCATCAAAGTCAGTAGGATTCATCCTCTAGGGATCGCAGATGTCTGTGCAAACGTTCGTGGCAATTCATCCAATAGCTGTTGAGATATTTCAGTCAGGAGGTGGTGGACTGACAGACTGACATTGCAATGCATAGATCCACACTGCTACGTAGCATGGTTAAAAAACATCTGAATAAGTCCTAAAAACATTTGCTTAATGTGTGTAATATTAAACGCCCACATTTCCTGAAATGTTACAGAGAACATGACCTCCTAGTGCCCTGCTTTTTGTTCTTACATTAGCTGACCCAGCATGAGCTCATATTTTAAGGTATAATAATCAATTTCCCTTCCATACTGACCATATGTGAGTGTCTATTGGTAACTGATTCAACACCTTCTGATCCCACCTTTAAGGCCCTGAAACCAAGGCCATGCTCAACAACAACGGGCCAAGATACAAGCGCAGCAAACTAGAGCGGAAGCTGAACATAGACGTCATCTTCTGCGTCATGCTCCTCTTCGCCATGTGTCTCGTCGGAGCACTAGGTCAGTAATGAATTACATAACCATAAAATCACTACACAGACTGGTTCATGATTAATGATTTTACATTTATGAGGGGATGTTTAATTTCCAATATTGAAAAAAAAAAACACTTTGGCCACAGGCCCAAAACACATACCAGGGAAGCTGGGAGGAGATAGGGGAAGGTGTGGTGCCAAAAATAGCTTTCTTCCCTGTGCGACAGTCGGTGTGATTAATTCCCCTGTCCTCACACATGCAGGTCACTACTTATGGCTGCAGGCGCTGCCCGGTGTGCCCCCTTACCTGGTCCCCGACAGCAGCGGTCACCTGGACAGTCCCAGTCTGTCTGGCTTCTACATGTTCTTCACCATGATCATCCTGCTGCAGGTGGACAAGTCTGACTGTGTGTATTAAAGGGAGGATTTATTGTGTTTTTCTTAGTTTCTTAAACTCTCCTCTCATCTCCTTTCTCCTCTAATATCTTCTCTTTCAACATCTGTTTTCCACTTTACTCTCTCTTTTTCATTTTTACATCACTCCTCTTATCACTTATCGCCTCCTTTCCTTTCATTTCTCTTATCACTTCTTTCTCGCTCTCTCCTTTCTCTCTTGTCTATATTTCAATTTTCTCCCCACTCCAACTTTTCCTCTCCTCTCCTTTCTTTCTTTTGTCTCCTCGCCTCTCCTTTCCTCTTCTTTCCTTTCCTTATTTCCTCTTCTCTCCTCTCCTCACCTTCAGATCCTGATCCCCATCTCCCTCTACGTGTCCATTGAGTTGGTGAAGATGGGTCAGATCTTCTTCATCACTAATGACATCGATCTGTACGATGAGGAGACGAACAGCCGCATACAGTGTAAGGCCCTGAACATCACGGAGGACCTGGGACAGATTGAATACATCTTCTCAGACAAGACTGGCACCCTCACTGAGAACAAGATGGTGTTTCGCAGATGCTCCGTCATGGGCACCGAGTACCCGCACAAAGAGAATGGTAAACCTTCATATTGAGACATTTTATGTAACCAAAATTATATATATATATATATATATATATACTGTATACATACTCGTGAAACACACAACGATGTTCAGACACAGCACAATCCCAGAAGTAGCCTAACATAAAAAGGTCTGGATGATCCTTTCCTCTCGTGAATCACTTTATTGCATCACAGGATACCTGAGAAACGTATTACTGAATTACACTCACTTTGACACTTCGACTAATGTTAGCAAGCTAATCTTAGAATTAGCTCAAAGTAAAGCTGATATAATTTGGATAACAACACGTCCTTTCCGCTGGCCAAACTACTTTTTGTGCTATTAGTGGTAAGAGTCTAAAAATAGTTGTCTCGTCTATCCACTAATTGATTTCTGTGGTGTTCCAGTGTCACAGGTCCGCTCACCTGGCTGCGGACTTAATGACATCGAATAATATGTTTTGATTGTCACCTGTTCAGTTGGAATGCACTTCCTGGTTGGCTCTGCAGTGTGAAACCTAATTTGTTCCCAATTCAAGTTGTGCTGTGTCGCGATATTTTGATGTTGATCTGCATTTGTGACTCTGTCTTGCGTGTGTGAAGCCAAGCCTAGATTATCTTCTATATTGAAATTTGATCAGACAGAATATGAATATTAAGATGTAGTGGAGTTAAGGCACAAATTGGATACTTTTTTTCGACTGAATTGGATTTTTTTCTTCCATATTTGTGCTGCCTAGCTTCAATCTGATTTCTGACTAATTGTATTACTGATCTATTTACCCTGGAGTTGAGTTCTCTCTTTTATAATTCTTCCCAAAGTTCATTTATTTGGCTAATTGAGGTTTTTTTTTTGGGCAGCCTTTGATTCAACCTGGGTGGGACTGTTTAATCCAGGTTTTTAAAGTCCAAATCCAAAGTTTTAAAGACACAGTTGCAGTTTTGGTTAAGGGCTTTACATTTGAACTTGACTCTGGACCTAACATACGGTATGCAATATATACAATATACAATATGTATCAACATGTTTTTTGGGGATTTGCAGCCATCCGCCTTGCTTTCCTTGAGGAACCAGAGTCAGAGGAGGAGGTCATCTTCAACCATCCTATACCCCACCTACAGACTGGATGGTCCATGGATGCTGAGGACCCCAGCATCCCTGAAGACATGCGACATCACCGTGACAACCAACGCAAGAGCAAGGTCGTGATCAAGGGAAATGCCCAGAGCGATGTGGCCTTCAGCAGTCCGCTGGTAAGATGGTCGCTAAGTGTGGAAGAAAAGGCAGTGGGGTCAAGTTGTGGGTTTTGCCCGTCTTGATATTATAATGAAGGGTCACAGGACGCCACCATGGGGAAAATGCTGGTGATCATTTTGTTTGCTCATGCAGAAGGTGTAGTTGTCAGGTAGTTGACTCAAGGCCACCCGGAGGGGCCAACAAATTAGACTCATTCTTCTTGATTAACAAGTGTCCTTCCACTTATAATCATTACTGAGTAGCACAAATAAATGGCTCAAAATCAAACATGACAGTGCATTTATATAGTGTGAACTGGCCCACTACAATCAAAACCAATGTAGGGAGCTGGGACGGCTACTGAGACATCTCGTCTTACTCTAATGTAAAGGGAAATGAATTATAATGTCCTTATTGAGTTTATGATGATGTCTTACCACAAAAACATTATTAAGAATGCATTTATCAGAATGGAAATGTAACTTTATCTATCCATCCATTTATTAACTTAGTTATCCTGCTTATGGTGACGGGGAACTGTAGCATATCCCAGCATGGATATTGTGAGAGGCAGGATACATCCTGGACAGGTTTCCAGTCTATGACGAGAAGTATTTTCTGCTTCTTTTCATTATATCTGTTGTCTAATTGGGTAATTAATGTCATACATGTTTCCAATATCTAGAAATTTGAACTTTTAACCCTATGACCGCATTCAAAATATTCTGTTCCATGTCTGAATACACGCTCAAAAGACCTCAAAGTGTCATTTGTTTACCCAGATTTCACCCATCCTCGTGTCAAAGGGCCTCATGGTCCCAGTCCCTGCTGCAGATGGCCGAGCTGCTAGGTGTCAGTGATAAGCACATCCATTTTGGCTCAAAGACGCCCCCGTGTCTGTGACGGGACATATGGTCATGCTGGGCACAATTTGGCATAGACCACTGATGTCACATAAACTGTAAACGTGCACTATAGATTAGTCATCGTCGTCTTGATATACAGTAGCTCTGTGTCTATTTTGGTCCACAGAGCAAAGAGCAGAGGCCTGGAGATACAGGCTGAGACAGCAACAGTCTTGTGTTTATTCCAGTGAGGCAGCACAGAGCCCATCTTTGGTTTTCCTCATGCCGAGTCTCTAACAGAGAAGCATGTTTGCATGAATGAAAACTTCCTTCTGTCCCTTTGTCCTTCCTGCAATATATCCCTTGCACATGAGCAAACAAAATTGGCTGAAAAGGTTAAAAGCTAAAAACTTTTTCCAATCCTGTGTCATGTCAAAACAGTGAAAGTGGAGTGTAAGCAAGAAATAGTTTATCAACATGAGCTTTTAATTAAAAAACTGATTAACTTTTACTCCAACAGGAAACTCAGGTGATTCCAGACAGGAAGCTGCTTCAGCAGATTAGGAGGGCAGAGAGCAGCAGAAGCAGCGGCAGCCGGAAGATAGATCCTTACCTGGACTTTTTTCTGGGTCTCGCCATTTGCAACACGGTGGTGGTTTCCATGGCAACAGCTCAGAGACAGAGGGTGAGTGCTCCGTTTGCTGTGGATGGGAAGTAGAGATGGAGGGCACAGACAGGAGAGGAAAGATGGACGAAAGGATTTGTTCTCAGTATGCAAACTTACAAAAAAAAATTCTTTCTTCTAGAAAACACTGTGGAGAATCTATTAATTGTCTCATTCATTATTTAATAAAGAGCTATAGACCTGGTGTCCAGCCATTTGGCTGCAGCACAGCAGCAAAATCTCCATAATTTAATCAGTAACACAGACAACAATTAAATTTAAATTCGTCTTATTAACCTCAAACATTTAGTTTAATTTTGAAAGTTCTCTTCAATTGTTTAGCTTCAAGTTTCTGCTCTTTCATCAGTGGTCAGTACTAATTTCCTTTCATCTCTAAAGCCCCAATTGTAAAGAGTCCTCACTAAATTAGCCACATAGTAAAGGGAGATTTGCAGGGGCAATCAGGGTTGCTTTATTAATTTTAGTACTCGCTGCTCTCGTCTGTGCTGTTCCCAGCTCTGGCAGATGGGAGGAATATGTGGGTTTTCCCTTGAGTTTGTAATTAAAGGTAAAAGCACAAAAAGAAACAGAGTGGAAATGGATGACAAGGTTTTAAGAGTGTTTTTGTGTGATCACCATATGGGTGATATAAAAACACTATGTGACATACACATTTCTTTTTCAGGTGAACATGTTTTCACGCTCTGGTCAGACTACAAACCCACTGGATACTTTGTCCAACCTGCTGAAGCCTGGCTCTCTTCGCAATATTTTCACCTCCTGGCAGCGCAAGCCAAAGAGAAATCTCATCATCTCACAGGACTCAGTTGTAGAAGAAGACAGTTTTAACCCCCCTATAAAACTAGAGGAGCCTGAAGACCCCAGTGGGCTCCGAAGATGCTCGCTCTACGCTCCATCCCAGTCTGCAACGAACTCAGACGATCTGAGCTATGAGGCAGAGAGTCCAGATGAGGCAGCCCTGGTGTACGCAGCCAAGGCATATGGCTTCACCCTGCTGGCACGCACCCCTGACAGCGTGACGGTGAGGCTCCCGTCTGGGGAGGACCTGGTGTTTGAGGTGCTGGACACCTTGACCTTTGACTTCAACAGGAAGAGAATGTCTGTTTTGGTGCGACACCCAATCACCAAAGAGTATGTGTTGTACACTAAAGGGGCAGACTACGCCATCATGGAGCTACTCGGGACACCGTACGCAGGTATGAGCATGTGAAAGTCAATACTGAGATACCCTGGGTCAATTCATGATTCAAAATGAAACTATATAAATAAATCTGTCATATTATTTTCAGAACAGCTCAGTGGGAAGCTGAAGAATATAGCAGCAGGTACTCAGTATCACCTCGACTGCTATGCTAAATCGGGGCTGCGTACACTTTGCTTTACAAAGAAGGTGCACAATCTGATATATTAATATTTACCAGCATCGTTTTCTTATACTAGAGGAGCTCTGTTTCATCTTTTTTCTGCGTGTGCTGCAGGTTGTGAGTGACAAGGAGTATGAAAGCTGGTCAGTGAGCAGACAGAGAGCTCTGGCTGCTATAGACAACAGAGAGGAGCTTGTTATGGACACTGCTGTGCAGCTAGAGACAGACCTCTCCCTGCTGGGTAACATACATCAGCCCAACACACATCATTCATAATAAACACTTGAAAAGCATACTGTGCATCTGTGTGATAAGCTCTGTGTTTGAATCATGCCTGACTTTGGGATATATGTCCTCCTACAGGAGCGACGGGCATTGAGGACCGTCTGCAGGAGAGTGTCCCAGACACCATCATGGCTCTGCGGGAGGCAGGGATCCAGGTGTGGGTGCTGACTGGTGACAAGCCGGAGACAGCTGTCAACATCGGCTATGCCTGCAGGCTACTGGAAGAGGAAGACCTGGTGATTAACATGAGCTGCAAAAACAAGGTGAGGAGGCCGCTGTCTGCCTCACTGAAGGTTGGCTGTTTGACTCAGAGCTGCTTTTCTTTACTGCTTATGTGAAATGAGAAATGGCGGTACACCTCTGACTCATTTCTTACTCCACAATTAGAATTTGTTTTGGTAACATCAAACATGAAATAAAAATGGAAAACAAGCTTAATAAGCCAGTTAGCTTAGGTTAGCATAAAGACTGTAAAACAGGGGGAAACACCTGTCCGAAGGTAACAACATCTGCCTACTAGTAGTTGCTAGGCAACAAGCAGAGAATCCAGGAGGTTACCAGTCCAAGAAATAGTCAGACACATTTTTACACATTTAACAAACGCAATACAATTCATTAATGAGCTTAAGAGGTGCTTGTAGGTGAATTTTTTTTTACCTTTGGACAAAGACAGGTTAGCTGTTTCCAGGCTTTATGCTAAACTAAGCTATTCGGCTGCTGGCAGTATCTTCATATTTACCGTACGGAGGTGAGAGTTCAATCTTCTCATTCAACTTGAACAATTCCTTTAAACTTGTATCTCTTGGGGATTTTTTATATATATATATATACATATATATATATATGTATATATATATATATGCTGAAACATTAGATTTAATTTAGGGGTAATTCTACTGACTTAAACCAGTTAATCTTACATCTGGAGATCTTACCGGGCCTGTCAAACAGCAGGCTGTTCTCATGCATTGTTCGTAGCTATACCTACGAAAAGTAAAGCACTATAATTCATATATAACCCACATAATCAATTCATAAGTAATCTACGTAATCATGAGCCAAGACAGGTGACGTAGTATAAACAGAGACAAAGTCTGTGTGGGGAGGAGGTCGTGTGGATACGTAGGTCCAAAAACACAGGACGTTCACCCATTAGACCGCTGTTTGTGTCCTGTGTGAAACCAGAAGTCTTGTTTGTTGTACTGAAGTAACGCCATTTCCGTAGTTATTTTAACCCAAACCACGATCTTTTCCTAAACCTAACAAAGTAGTTTTGTCACCTAAATACCACAGGAGCTTGGGCAGGCGCACTGATCGCTCGTGTTGCTGGACATTCATAGGAAAACGCACAAAATATAACAAAATAACTTTTCGTAAGATATCATACAAACCGTTGTATGAGGATAGTTGTAACAACGTTGGTATTGATTTGGCGGAATTTTTTTAGATAAAGTAAAATATCATCCGCACAAAAAATTTATAAAATGGGGTGTGTTATGTACTGTGATTCACGATCCCGTGGTTCATGATATCAGATTTAATAGGGCTGTCATTGACAAAATAATACTTCCCAACTTTCTTAAATTATATATAATTTATTGCTTAAATATATATGCCTGAATATTTGAGCCACTGAGTAGAAGGTGAATGGAGTTTTCAAATGATGAATCAAAAGTAAAAAAAAGACCTGGAGAATTAGAAGCATACAAGCGCCACTAACTCCTATTGAGCATTGGCCTTTTATGTAATTTATATTTCCCGCATCACATACAGCTTGTTTCCGAGGACAGCGTTTGCTTTTCTTGATGGTCATTCAGGACAAGTCGTGTGTTTTCCAAGCAGTAAGTTCAGGAGGGTTTTACCTGTGAGCTTGTCTCCCTCCAATTTAAATGGCCAAACCTTTTTTGACCACTTTTACATTTTAACTAAAGGTCAAACCCTCACATTTTCATCTGAGAAAGATAAGGTGTCAGGTGTAGGCCCTGCTTCCCGGCCATTAAAGATCTGGTAGCACAGGAATGAGCCCTTCGTAACAGCCTGACCACGTCTAATCATCCCCGTCCTCAAATAGACTGAAATTACCCGTCGGCTCTAACGGATACACACGGGGAGCTTTCTGGAACAAAGGGACTGCCGTGCTCCTCTCAGACGGGACTAGTCATTGATGATGAATGGAGTGAGATACCCCCAATACAATATCTACTGCTTTCATATCTAATTACCAGTCTAATATTCAGCCCTCAGGGGAAATACCTCTTTGCTCATATTGGTAATGAACTTTTTTTTTAACCACTGTAACTCGATGACCACCAGAGGGATGCATTCCCACAGTCATCACCCTACCACACCTAATGAAATTTAACCAGCATCAGATAGATGATATAAAAACAGCATGTGACCCAATTTTTTTCATCATGTCGCTTCTCCTTTTGGCTAAGAGGCTGGAGTTATTTACAGACAACAATGACGAGTCCGATGGGACCAGAGGCTCGTAATTGCTTCTAGTCAGACATCGTGAACATGACTCAACAGCAGAGTGATGTTATGTCTCTTTTTACCAGCACATACCATAATCTCTACTCTGTAGCACAGATTGTCTTCAACGTTATGCCTTGTTATGTTATGCATTTTGCCTTTTTCTTCTTTTTTTGGATTATAAGAGATGTCACATCCAAGTTACAACTTATCCTCTAATTTTTATATTTTCTTTAGGTCACCTTACTACCTTCTGTGCAGTTCAGTCAAATTAATAGGGCTGTGTATTATAACAGGGCTGCAACTAACAATTATAATATAAGCATATAATTACAATTAATTATAATTATAACGGATTATTTGCTGGTAAAAAAAAAAGCCCATCCAATGTTTCCTAAAACCAAAGATGACAACTTTAAGTTATTTATTTAGTTTTGTTAACTATCACATAAGACCAAGAAAAGCAGGACATCTTCACATTTGAGATGCTGGAACTACAATGAGACCACAAAATAAGCAAATGTCGATGTGTAAGCATGTGTCCTTGTGTGAGACACTGAACCCCAAGTTGCTCCCAGGGCGCTTCACAGCAGCCCACTGCTCCTAAATGCTTAGGATGGGTTAAATGCAGAGGTCAAATTTCATGTATGTATATGACGAATGTAATAAAGTTACATTATTTTGTTTTCCAGATCGTGTGCACATCCATCTTGGACAGCACACTGGAGGAGGTGAGGAGGTACCACAAAGACCCGCGTAATGTGGATACAAAGCAAAACATCTCTCTGGTGATCGACGGACGCACCCTGGCCATGGCTCTGTCGTCAGACCTGCAGGACCGCTTCGTGGACCTGGCGAAGCGCTGCCGCTCTGTGCTCTGCTGTAGAGTCACGCCCTTACAGAAGAGCAGAGTGGTGAAGGTGGTCAGGGAGAAGCTCAAGGTCATGACCCTCGCTGTTGGTAAGAGACTTTTCTTGAGCTATTCACGTAATTCCAAATGCATTTATTTGAGAATTTAATCTATGCAAAGCAGAAGAAAGCAGCTGTATAAATACAATAAACTGTAAAACAGTATAACATAAAGTGACAAAGAAATCTGGTGTTTTTGGAAGTCTTTGTTTTATATCACTTTAAGACTATAGCGGGCCCCTGAAAGCATTTTCGCATGCCAATTTTCAACAGAAAATCAATAAATTGATTACCATTGCACACTGCTGGGGTACTGTAATTCTTGGATACAATAGGCTTTTTACACAAAAGACATTATGACATGTCACAGTAGGAAAAGCCCAGGTGTAAATTATCCGATTAATGATGGCTGAATTCCAGTTAGCTTCTTCAGTTTCAGGGTCCTGGTGTTGTTCATGCTGGCTCCCCATCATGACTTACTGGGACACTTAAAAAGAACAGAACCATTGTTAATGTTACTAGTAACACCTGTGCTTTTCCTACTATGACAAGTCAAAATGTCTGCAGATGTATGAGAAGGAAAGTAAAAAACATTGTATGGGAAAGAAATGGTTTTGTGAGAGCAAACAGTGCTACAGGGGAACAGAAAGGTAATTGAGGTAACTGAGTCACTGAACCTCCTGAGAAATATATTGTTGGACATTAGACAAGAGACGGTCGAGATCCTCATTTACCCTGAATAAAAACAAATTCATTCCTTACCAGAGCCTAAATATATTATACATACTGACGGTGAAGGTTTGTTTTCCTGGCAGACTTTACATTTTATATTTGCATCATGGTGAGACACATCATCCCTTCACTGGGTTCTATAAGGACGACAGTTAATTCAGGTCTTGAGAAAATGACCTAGTTTGAAAATATAGGCAAAATATAGATTTTTTTTTTCATTAAACTCAAATTAAATTCACCAAATAAATGCATTTTATTTGTATTAATGTGTTAAGACCCATAAAATCAGTGGCTTTTAATACATTTTCTTCATTTAATAGACTATTGTTGTTAAACTCACTGTGTGGTTTCAGGTGATGGTGCAAATGATGTCAACATGATCCAAGCAGCTGATATCGGCATCGGGCTCTCCGGTCAGGAGGGCATGCAGGTCTGAACTGAGGTCTTTATCTTTGAAAATGTTGTTTGTTTCTTCTACTGCTCTCACTGTCCAAAACTCTGTGTCATCTGCAGGCGGTCATGGCGAGTGATTTCGCTATATCTCGCTTCAAACACCTGAAAAAACTCCTCCTGGTCCACGGACACTGGTGCTACACCCGACTGGCCAACATGATCATTTACTTCTTCTATAAGAATGTGGTGAGTGTCGTATCTCTGCTGTCTGAATCAGCATCTAGCCTGCAGGTTTCTCATCTAATCATCTGCACTTCAATGTGTTCCCCCAGGCCTACGTGAACCTGCTGTTCTGGTATCAGTTCTTCTGCGGCTTCTCCGGCACCGCCATGATCGACATCTGGCTGATGATCTTCTTCAACCTCTTCTTCACCTCTGTGCCGCCCATCATGTTTGGGATAATGGACAAAGACGTTTCTGCAGAGATGCTGCTGGGCGTTCCTGAACTGTACCGGACCGGACAGGGTGAAGGGGTCAGTGACACTCCCAAATGATAGTAGCTACGTTTTTACACAGTTTATGTATTTTGATTTATTCAAACGTGTGTCTGGTTCTTGTTTAGGAGTACACGTTTACAACTTTCTGGGTCTCCATACTCGACGCCTTCTACCAGAGTCTGGTGTGCTTCTTTTTTCCATACTTGGTAAGAGAAACATTTGAATACTCTGTCTTTGATTCAAGTTGTTTGTCATCTGTCATGATGCGTCCTCCGAGTTACCAGTTATTTCACTGGTTTACTGCTTTTTGCCTAAAATTTGACGACATGTGTTTTCTCCCCTGCAGGCGTACCAGGGTTCAGACATTGATGTTTTTACCTTTGGAACTCCTTTGAACACAATTTCTTTATTTACCATCCTGTTGCATCTGTCAATAGAGATCAAAGCCTGGGTGAGTGCTCAACTGATGGATATCTATTTCTAGATATAATCACGCTATACACTCTCAGTGAGCCAAAACTCCTATCATTAAATAGTTTGAGTCAGGTCTGCATGTGAAACCAATATGATAATAATAATATGTTTACATTAATCCACTGTATTTTTAAATGAATGCAATAAAACAGACAAATGTATTTGTTATCAATATGTCTAATTGCTGTTTTATGCGTCTTGCCTTGCAGACGGTGGTTCACTGGGTAATCATGCTGGGCAGCGTGGCGTTGTTCTTCATTGTGACGCTTGCCTACAGCGCCCTCTGCGTCACCTGCAACCCTCCATCCAACCCGTACTGGATCCTCCAGAGCCAGATGGCCGACCCTATGTTCTACCTCGTCTGCATCATCACCACTGTGGTGGCTCTGCTGCCCAGGTACCGTCACTGTTATCCGCCCTGTGTCTGTCACACACAGAGGGGGGGTAGTAATTTAATGTGCCCTTGTCATTGTTACAGAGTAGCTTCTTACCATATATTGTACTTGGAAAGACAACAGTTTAAAAAGCAGTCTACACAAAGCAGCCTACACAAAAAATATGGTCATCTGATGCCTCACTGGCCATTACAAGATGACCATATGTAACTAGGGCTGCAACTAACACTTCTTTTTTAAAAATCAATTTGATATTTCGTCTTTAAAATGTCAGAAAATAATATCCATCACACCTACATCCCAAGGCAACGTCTTCAAATGTCCCGTTTTGTCCCACCAGCTGTCCAAAATCCAAAGATATTCCATATCTCGACTATGAAATAAAACAGAGAAAAGCAGTTTAAATAAGTGCAGATTCATTTTCTGTTGATCAACTAATCGAATAATTGACTTTTTGTTTCAACTCAATATGTAACTGTCATTTAAGGAGTTTGCAGTCTTATTTCCTTTTAACATTAATTAAGGATATTCTAGTCCAGTGTTTCCCCTGAGCGATCCCAAAATACATCTGAGGGGACCCAGTATGTATATACTGTTTGACCAAATTCAATTTATTTATTTTTTTACCTATTTATCTAATTCTTTAATATAACTCAGTTTTTTTTCTTGTGAAATGCTGGGTACTCCTACCCCTTTAAGTCTCTAAAAATCCTACAAATAAAGAAGGAAAAATCCCTGTACACCAGTCGTGAAAAGTAACTAAGTACATTTACTCAAGTACTGCACTTATTACAATATTATAATACAACTTTGAGGAACTTGTACTTTACTTGAGTGTTTCTATTTTGTGCTGCTTTACATTTCCACCTCACAACAATTCAGAGGGACTCATTGTACTTTTTACTCCACTACATTTATCTGATAACTTAAGTTACTTTACAGATTCCGATTAATTATACAGAATATAATAAACCAATAAATTATGATGTATTATTATTTGTATAGGTTAAGATAAGACCTGATCCCTGGAGAGGAATTCACAAGCTACCCAGCGGTATATAAAGTAGTTAACATTATCCCCACCCATCGTTACATATTAATGCATCCAATAATTATCATCCAATAATATAATATACATTATTCTGAAATAGGACATTCTGCATGATGAGTACTTTTACTTTTGGTACTTTAAGTATTTTTTAATGCTAATACTTTTGTACTTTTACTTAAGTAACATTTTGAATGCAGGACTTTTACTTGTAGTATTTCTACTCTGTGGTATCTGCTTAAGTAAAATATCTGAGTACTTCTTCCACCACTGCTCCACATAGATAACCTGTGATGACGGATCACAGGTGACATTGCTAATTTTTAGGGGTCACTAGTCAGAAAGGTCCGAACAACTGTTGTAGTCTTCCTTCCACCTCTGTTTAAACCTAATCAACCTTATAATTATATTATTTCTGTATTAATTTGGAGCGTGTATTTCACTTGTGCAGATCATGAACTGCTATGTAATTGTACGGTTGTTGTGGTGCACAGACAGTCTCGGCCGATTTGTGATTAAATAATGTTAATTGTGAAGTCCAGGAACGATCTGCACCGCGGCTCGCTCTTCCTCCCGGTTGCTGATGCGTCTGAAAGTGCTGATATTTAGAGGGAATGCTCTGATTTACATCAAAGGGCCGCATATTTTTCACTGGCCTACTTTCTCACCACCACACTCTCTCCCCCAGGTACATGTTTCACGTGCTGAGGAACTCTATCGCCCCCTCCCCGCTCGTGCAAGCCAGGCATCTGGACCGGCTGGAGCCCTCCACGAGGGACCAGTGGATGAAGGAGTGGAGGAGCTACGGGGGCAAGGTGCAGGTCAAACGCTCCGGGCCGTCTACCCCACCCAGTCCCATCCTAGAAACCCCTGTTGATGATTATCTTGAGTCTGCCACCGCCTTTGATGTCATGGAGGATGAATTCACACTGAATGTCATCACTGAGAGTCCTGTACACACATGAGAAACACAGACTCGTTGAAGGAATAAGATGATTATTTATTCAGAAAATTGTAAATATTCTGATCTGGCTCTGGATATATCTCAGTATATTTTCATTTTTTTGAGGGGGTGGTCTTACATAGATGCAATCAGGGAGAAATACTCTTCCTCTCTGACTTGTGACGAATCATCGATTGGGGTGATGAGTGATAAAAAGTATGTAGGCCCTCTCCTCCTTACTCTCCTCATAACAAGCTGCCATAGTGAACACATAAGCCTGTTACTTTCCTGATGGGTTTTCAGAGCACAGTGGTAACCCAATTAGTCATGCCACCCACCCCTCCAAAACGTGGCACTTTTCCAGAACAAAATGCTTAGCTGGTTTAATATATTCCTCTCACCTAGATACCCTAAACAGTCACAATGCATCCTGTCACTGAGGCCGACACACACGTGTGTGTAGTTTACAGATTTTCCATTAAATTTGCCTGTATAGAAAATTATGTTTTTACGCTGTAGGCTGGGCCTGTGACTACTTGTGTGTAGTTTTTTGTATGTGCTGTGAAAATACACGTGAAAACAATCAAATTGTGTTTATCCCAACTGTGTGTGAGTGTGTGTCATCTTATTTTAGATGCAGCATCAAACAAGCAAAAAGGTAAATTCAGAAGAATCGGAAGAAAAAGGCTCCTAAGCTACAAAGTCTGGAGCATTTTTATGTAAATGGGAGTGTGCACAAGCTGAATCCACTTGTAAAAAGGGCTGAGTTATCATTGGCATACTTCATTATACAGTAGCAACTCTGCTTATATAAGGTCCCACCGCCTCCAGTTAGACCATTGCTGCTCTCTAGTGTTGAACATGAAAAGCTGCACAAAGGTCAAAAGGGACAAAGTCAGAAAAAGGCTTGATCATATTATAGCAGCAAGAATACACAACATTTAAGTTAATTAAACATAATTTTTATTGAGAATTAAATACAGCATAAGTTAAAGAAACAGCTGTTACAATGAAGCAGACCTGAGCAACCCTGTCACTGCTGCACATACAGAAACAAAACATGTAAACATGTGTGATATGTGACAAATTAACAAATATCTTTACAGCTGTTTTAATGCATCGTTTGTTGCAGTGTGGCACTGGATGCTGGGGGGATTTATTTAATTTAACGCACCAAAACTATTTTGTACAAAATAAATTTGTACCATGTGGTAACAAAAATATATCATGGTAAAAAAATGAAACTCAAACTACTACTATGATTGTCACAAAGGCCTCTATTTTGAACATGGTAAAGAAATCCAGTGTGGAAACCTTCCTCTGTTTAGCCAGTGCTCCTAGATGAACAGGGATGTCCATATACATTAAAAAATAAAGTGCATTTGAAATATTTTTTGTAAAAAAAAGCTTAAAAATAACTCTTCAGTTCTTCATAACCCGTTGAAATATGCATATTTCTGATGAAAACCTGTGACAACAGAAATTAAAACACTGTTTTTACTATTACTAACTACAGAATGTGTGATGTTCATTGTATTCCAGGGTCCATTTTGTGGTTTGGTTGTGTTTTATCTTATTCTTGAGGGTTACTAAGCAAATTTAGAAGATGACAATAATGACAAACATTACATGGAGATATCTCCAGTGCAGCAAGAATGAGAGTTTGTTAGGTCAAAATGACAATTGTCTTATCAACTTAGATTTCAGACTATAAATATAGAACATGCGCTTTAAATGCCAATTTGAATGGAAAATAAATTCAAGTTTAGCAGTGAAAAAAAGAGGATGGTCAGTATGAATGGTTTAGATGTCTAAAGCTGAGTTCAATATTTTATAGCCCCATTTAAAGCTTTTAAATTAAATTCAGATATTTTAACTGACAAGTGAAAACCAAATCAAAATGTTGTAGTTGAACTATTAAAGTCTCCACTGACACAAACATAGATAGACTTGAGTCTATTGCATTTTATATGAAGGTGTGACTGTTGCTCTGGCTCAACTGGAATCTCTTGTTCTCTCTGTACTGCATTATTATAACTATTGTTCTTGCTCTTTCTACCAACGGCTGGATGAGTCCAGACGAAGTCTCAAACTGTATTATGGGAAATGTAGGAATGATAAGGAGAAGTAGATAGGGCAAGACTTAGAGGGATGTAGCAATAAGGAAAATAATTAACATTTCACCACAAAATAAGACCCAGAATTCACTGAACGGCACACACTGATGTATTCTGGGAGATGCTGTTCAGCATAAATGATGAAGTGTGATGCTTTTAACATAAGCAACCAGCAGATGGCAGATCCACATCCTTTACCCACAATGGTTGAAAGGTTGCAATTCAGACCATCCTTCACTGACTGAAAGAACCTACTACATCCAAGATTTCACATCACAATATATCTGGATCTGGAGAGAAGGCCGACAGAAATCAATCTGTTTTTAAGTAAGAAAGCATTTTCAGTCTTACATCAAATCTACTGCAGGTAAAAATACAAGTGACAGATTTAGAAATGAACACTGATGACAGAGAAACTGTCTCTCGCCTGCTTAGTGTCCAAAAAGAACCCATCATCACACTGCAGCCCTCCCCTCTGGCTTTATGTCAGCCTACCAGGTGGGCATCATATCGGGGAACCACGTGCGGCCCAGGTGCTTGGACACCTCGCTTTGGATCTGCTCCATGTTGTAGCTGCTGTCTGGGATCAACATCTCCTCCATGATTGACAGCTGAGTCAACCTGCCCCCGCACGTCTTTACAAACTCCACAAAGCCACTGCAGGTCACCTCGCACTCGCCCAGCCCGATGGCAGTCAAGCTTTTGCAGCGTTCGGCGATGCGGATCAGCTCCTCGTCCAGGGGCTCCAGGCCGTTGGCGCACACCACCAGCTCCACCAGCCGGGGACAGTTCATCCCGATGCGTCCCAGCATCTCCTTGCTAACCGCCCAGCCAAAGTACAGGTGGGTGACGGGAGTCTCCTCGCAGAAGAAGGGCTCAAACTCCTCCTCGTAGAGGTAGAAGTACATGACGATGTTGACCTTAGGCGAGTGTCTCACCAGAGCCTCCCAGCTGCTCCTTTTGATGGTGTGAAAGTGTGTCTGCCCGGGGTTTTCGCTCACCACGTCAATGCGCAGGTGCTCCAAGTGGACGTGTTTTTCAGAGGACAGGGCGAGCAGGAGCTCATCGCTCAGGAGATGATAGTTCAACGCCAGCTCCCTGAGTCCATGGCACTGGTCTGCAACACACAGGATACCTGAGGACAGAAAGAGACGTCAGAACATCTGAATGGGAGCAGATCCTTGAAAAAAGGACAAATAATCAGCTTGGCTCTAAGGATGTGCGATTTCATTCAGTTGACTGAAATATCGATCATCTATTTAGTCACAAACTGTGCGTTCCAATACCCATACTACCATACTATTTAGTATGCCAGAAAAATATTTAGTATGTCCCAATACATAGTATGTCAAATACAGTAGGCCCAAAATACCAGGATGTCCTACTACATCCAGTCGCATTTAGCAGTATGCAAGCATGCTTTTCTGGCAATTCTGACCAACAATCCTCTGCGCAGCACATATATGAACACAAGGGTCAAAGTTCAAGGCGCAATGTTTTGACAAAGTAGTCTGTCCCAATTGTATGCATACTGCATGCAACAGTACGTACTTTGTAAGGGCAGCTGCAGTATGTATTAAAAGTAATAAGTAAGCAACATGGAGCATCCTGGTGGCCTACATTAGGGATTTAATACACTGACCTTGTGCTTGTACTTCAAGCCCGGCCAGCAGCAACACTTCATTTCCCCCTTTCTCTCTCTTCTCATTTCTGGCCCACTCTCTACTGTTGCTGCTGACTAATAAAAGCAAAACAAGAAAATCCCCTTTTAAAAAAGATCCCAGTGACCTGCTGGGGAGACGTGAGGACAGCTGCTCATCTTCAGCAGCTTCAGGGTGTCGCTGTTGTTGGCGACCAGCACCTTCAGGGACGGGTCGTCCACTGGCGTATCATCAATCTTGATGGAGGACAGGGACTTGGAGTTGACAAACACCACTGTCAGTGCAGACACAAAGTGGGCCTGAGGAGGGACAAACAACGCTGATTAAACCAGAATGTCTGATAGCAGATAAATGAGCAGGATTTGTGCAGAATGATTACCGTCTTCAGATTGACGTGCAATCGACAGACATGATGTGGCTAATCCAGCTCTTTATAACAAACAGGGCAGCCGTGAAAGTGCTGAGATGTGTGTATGAAGCACAGGCAGTCTCTTACCTGAGACACATCCATGAAGCTGGGCCGTGCCGTGGAAATCAACCCCAGGGTCTTAATGGTACAGTTCACCAGCTGGGAGAGGATGTCACAGGCCGCCTCTGCAGATTCGGTGCAGCTATCCACCTGAATTACCAGCAGGGATTCAACATTTAGGTAAAACACACACACAAAAATGAGGAATGGAGAGACGGAGGTGCACTGTAAGAATAATCTCAGCCCTGGATGTGTTAAGCCCGCTAATGCCAAGGCAGCCGATGCGTCACTATCAATTCTGCAGCAGGTGGTTTGGATTAAGAAGGCCACATATTGTTTTCGTGGCAGCTGTGTTGTGAAAATGGAGGAGGTGGAGGTGAAAGGAGAGGAGAAATGGGTGACAGCAGGGAAGGGCTTTTACCTTGAAGCTGACGTACTGCAGGTGCTGGGCATGCCTCTTGATGATCTGCTGAATGAGGTCAGGATGAGTGGAGCGCAGGTAAGACGTGGCCGGCTGATTAAGCTCGAACTCAAACCTCCTCCACAGATCGGGGGAGTGAAAGACGTCATTCCAGCAGCGGGAGACGGACGAGGCCCTGGCCCGGTCCACCAGGGACAGGTGCTGGAAGATCTGCAGGACGACATGGTGGGGCAGGTTACCCCAGTCCTCTGATGAGGTCAGGGTAAAGCTGGACGTCCTCCGCTTCTGTCTTTTAGCCCTCTTCTCGTGGGAGGGGAAGAGCTGGCACTTTGACTTGAAACCTGTCCTTCCTCGCTTCATTCTGAAAGAAATCAGCACACACAGAGATCATGATATGTTCAAAGTTTAAATGCAAACAGTAAAATGATCCATGCACAGTGTGTACATCAGTATACCTGTTGGTTAGTCACAGTACACTCTCAGGTTTGTGGCTGAAACCAGGCAACATTTTGTGAATTTCACCTAAAATAAGGTTAGTTTCTCTCTCCTTGTCTACATAAAAGATAGTAGTTATTTAATAACTAGACTTCTAGAAGTAAGTTACTCTTTCATTCAGCATATTATCACTGCTTGTCATATTTGGCTTTAAGGATAAACATCTCCAACTCTTTGAAATCCTTGTTTTCAACCCCCACGTCTACTAGCAGTTAAATCTGAATCAGTATCATTACTGAAAATGGTTTGTTTTTAATATTTTACCAGATGTTTTAACACACTGGCTGGAATTGACTCTAATAAATCAATAATAATCTATAACAACTGTTTATTAAACAAACTGCTAATTCTATCAGACAATTTATACTTCAAAATCTACCACTAATTTCTGTGAAAATGCCAAGTGCACGTCTCATGTTCTTCTATCGTACACTGAGTTAAAAAAAAACTACTACTTATATCACCCAAGCTTGCATGCATGAACATGAAAACTGCCACTGCTGATATAACCTGCACTGAAGCCTCTATCAAATACGGTCTTCTGATGGATATTGAATAATAGCAAACTCACCTCATAAAAACTTGTCAAAACACTTGTGGACAAAGTGATGATGAAGCCTTTTTACAAAGATGTTCCTGCAGTCTTGTTGAGGCAATCTTTCACTCAGTCCCAGTATAAAACGTATGTAATCTCTGTACGCATGCATGACCCACCAGTGTGAAATGTCACACTCACTAGGTTCATAACTGGGGACTCATATTTTCCCACAGCATTGCAGTCTTTATCTTAATGTAAGCTGATAGTATTACATTTTAAATCATTATTGGCTCATGCTTATTTATAAAAGTCTTCTAAAAAAGAGTATAATTTCTTTCTTTTTTTTATACTTTCTTTTTTCCTTTTTTCAAGGCTGTTTTCATATATGCAATTCACTGTTTGTAATTACAACAGTCTATAAACCAACTTTTAGGTAGATGAGCTTACAGACAAACCCATCAAGTAGACTAGAGAAAACAACCTCAACATTCAAAACCAAAACAAAACCAAGAAAAGAAATAACAATAATAATAATGACAAAAAGAAAGAGTAGAGTTAAAAAAAAAAAAATTAAAAAAGCAACAAAAAAAATAAAATAAATACAAAATAAATAATCATACAAAATTACGAGTATAATTTAATGTATCTTCACTTCAGTAACCAGACCTGCTCTGCTGTGAGGTTTCAGCTACAGGTTTCAACAACCTGTAAAGTCTGTTTACAGCTGGTCCAGTCTATAAATAACAATTTACAACAAGTTTTGAAGCTTGATACTCTGGTGACTCTTCAGACAGCTCTTTAGGAGCATGATAGATGAACAGTAGGCTACTACTTATATTAAAACCTATTAATTGGACTGGACTGGACTGAACTCAATGGTATAAAGCACCACATGTGGCGCCACCTAGACACATTTACAGAAATCTGGACGCTTTATGAGCATATAATCATTTCAAACACAGAAAAATAAACACCAATAAAAACACGTGTTACTTACATGAATGTCTCACAAACAACACTTTGCTCTCGGACAGCGTCCACTGGAATCCATGGCTGGGGAGAACTGCAGAAATGCAGTGTGTTGCTGCAGTTTATATAGGACAGCAGCAGCAGCAGCAGCTCCCATAATAAGCTCTCCTCTCGGCTTTAGCGACAGCTTGACGGGCGCTGCCGAGCAGCAGAGACACGTGAGCTGAGCAGGGGGACAAAACATGGATCTGCTCGGCTGCATCTCCAACCACAACACCCCCACCACCATGCATGCAGAGGTATATAGAGGGGATGTCTACCTGACCACAACACTACCACCCATGCATGCAGAGGTATATAGAGGGGGATGTCTACCTGACCACAACACTACCACCCATGCATGCAAAGATATATAGAGGGGGATGTCTACATGCTCCTGTGCGTCCTTATTAAAGAGAGGTTACATTTGCTTTGATTTATTTATGTACACTAGTGTGCGTGCATGTGTGTGTGTGTGTGTGTGTGTGTGTGTGACCTATGAGCAGCTAGAGCATATAAAATAGCATACTATGTGCACGCGCACTTGGGAAGTAAGTCAGTGTGTGCGCGTGTGTGTGTGTGTGAGATGTAAAAATGGCCATTAATAATCAAAGATATTTGCAGAGTAAATAGGCCTACCATAATGTTTAATAAATGCTGAACTCTACACGTTGTAGAGGGTGTTTTTATTGCAAGGTTACAAAATGCTCTGTCACACACTTTAATAATAAACTTTAATATATATAATATATATTTAAATACACTTTTAATAATATCTATATATATATAATATCTATCAAAAAGTAAGCACAACTACAAGCCAAGTATACCTTTCTGTATAGGCCTGTAGGGCAATGATACTTCATTATACTTTTCTTAAGTATCTCGATTAAAAGATTAAGTACAAGTAGGCCTATTAGCCAAGTATACTTAGACTTTTATGTATACTTGTCAGTATAAGTCAAATATACTTAGACTTTTCTGTATACTAGTCAGTATGAGCCAAGTATACTTAGACTTTTCTGTATACTTGTCAGTAAAAAAGTTATTTCTATAAAACGGTCTCTATATCGGGACAGTAGTACATGAAACAGGTAACCTGGAAAAAACAGTGTCCTCCGCCTGAAAACAGAGCCATGATGAGGTGCAGAAGTCCAAGTATCTCTCGGAGCACTTAAATTACAATATGCTGAAAGGTTATTATGGAATTTTTGCCCAATGATGCCAAAATATACTGCCTACTGCCATTTTAAGTATACCTTTGATTAGTACATAAAAAGTCAACTGAAAGTATACTCTCTTATTTCAAGTTTAAAAGAAGTATACTAATAGCACACTTGAATAAATTTCTTCTTGGTAAGGGAAGTAGAAAGTGAAGTACGCCTGCAGTATGAATACAGTGAGCTTACATCCTGGGGGAAAACTGTAGGTTACTTGTGCTTTAACAGGCAGGATTTGTTATTGGTGCTTCTTCATGTTTGCATTTCCTTTTCCTGTAACTAATTAAAGCCAACACAAACACTGTTTGAGGCTATTGTTTGTGCTTCTATTGATGCTCGCATATTGTTTGTGTTGATGGATGTCTTTGTGTCCAGTAGATCCTGCACCCTGACAAGGAGGATGGCTGGAGGAGTGAATCAGCCACTATACTTCATCATACAGGCTCATTGTTTTTTTTTAAGATATTGCATGTATGTGCATGCATTTACTGTATGATCATTGTTTTGCATTCATAAGCACAATATAGCAGTAGTCTTTTGACAGCAGGTTCCCATAATGCAATTGCTCTCACTGTTAAATATTGGTAAATACTACTATATGATTATAGTATGAAAATGTGTACTTTTACAGAATTGGCAGCTCTGATGTTGTTTTTGTGTTTTCCATTTAGCATACTTGTGTGTGTGTGTGTGTGTGTGTGTGTGTGTGTGTGTGGCTATTTAACCCACCTTTACCATTTATTGTGACAAATGTTTCCCATATAGTTTGCCATTTATCATGTCACGATTACTACAAAATAAAACTCCCAGTTAGCAGATGGTGTTGTAAACACTGTTTATCAGTATCATATAATCAATGATGCATGGTTGCATGGTGACAGAAAAAGCTATTAGTATTTGGCATGCCATGATCAGGAATACAAAAGTGAAGCTGTTTGAAATCAGTTTGTGCAAGTCATTCTAGTTCCCCCTCTGCATCCTTAAACCTTCAAAAGCATGCAGCTGTGCCTCAAATATTAATATAACTGACTCAATGTTTTTTCCACAATATGTAGGCTACTGTTAAGAGGACGTGTTTATTGTTTATTTGGAACCCCATTAGTTGTTGCCTTGGAAACAACTACCCCTCCTGGGAATCTCAATTAGGAGCTGACTCATACACCATTAAAATATCAAACACAGCAATTTATCATATTCTATTTCACATTTTAACAAGTGAACAGGTCATCCCACACAAACAAATCAGGAACCCTCTGACCAGTTCACACAATTCACTTCTTTCTTTAAATTTCCATCATAATTGGACCAGCAGCCACCCACAGAAAAAGAAGGTGCAATTTTATTACCAGGGCAAATGTTTATGTCACATGTAGTGGGGTCAGTCATGGTGACAAGGCACAAGTTTGCCCTGTGTTTAAAGCTCCCCCATGAGGACAACCAGTGTCATTGTTCAGTGCTGCCTGAAACACAGTCTGAAGTTATGTCAAGCTATGGGGTAACTATAGTTACCCCAAGCCTTAACATAACTATATGAGATGTATCACTATAGTGATGATGTATCACATTTTAGAGACACACTGTGGCCCGGATTGACCATTTAGGGTGCATAGATGATTACAAAGCGACAATTATTACTGGTCAGACAAAACAAGGGAGAAAGGATTCAAGGAGACAAGGAGGCTTAAAGGTGCAGCGGGTAGAAATGGAGCAAATATGATTAAAAAAAGTTATCTTTATAAAATCAATATATCCTGACAGTAGCGCATGAGACAATCTGAAAAAAATCATGTGCCTCTGTGTCCTCCGGTGTCCTCCAGTGCTCCTAATGGCATCTGCAAGATTTCACAGACTGGAGTAAAACAACCAATCAGAGCCGAGCTGGAGCCTTGCCGTCTCTGAGCAGCTGTCAATCACTCACAAACTCCGATCAAACAGTCAAACTAGGCAGCGCTGATCAAATATGAATCAATATTCTGTTACTGTAATACCTATTTCTCGCCCCAAATGTTTTCAGAAACATCTTGTAGTGCACTGTTTAGCTGTAAAATTAGAAAGTTTGTGACCATGTTGGGATCAGTTGAGGATATACCAAGCACCGCCCACCAGCCGGAGCACAGCCAATAGGAACGCTGAATTGGAACGCTCTCTCTCTGAAATGACCTGTGATTGGTCAAAGTCTCTCGTCACGGGCTACATTTTCTAAAGTCTGAAAACAGAGCCATGAGAAGGTTCAGAAGTCTAGTTATTTCTCAGAACACTTGAATTACAATACGCTGAAAGGTTATTATGGAATTTTTGCCCAATGATGCCAACAATATACCGCCTACTGCCACTTTAAGTATATCTCTGATAAGTCAAATTTACATAAAAAGTCAACTGAAAGTATACTTTCTTATTTCAAGTTTAAAAGAAGTATACTAACAGCACACTTGAATAAACTTCTTTTTGGTAAGGGAAGTAGAAAGTGAAGTAGGCCTACAGCATGAATACAGTGAGCTTACATCCTGGGGGAAAACTGTATTACTTGGGCTTTAACAGGGAGGATTTGCTATTGGTGCTTCTTCATGTTTGCATTTCCTTTTCCTGTAGCTAATTAAAGCCAACACAAACACTGTTCGAGGCTATTGTTTGTGCTTCTATTGATGCCACGTATATTGTTTACTTGAATTACGATAGGCTGAAAGGTTAGTATGGAATTTTTGCACAATGATGCCAAAAACTTTATGTCTACTGCAGGTTTAAGAATCCTACTAATCTTACTAGTTATGCCTGTTAGACTCATGGTTAGACTCACACTTCAGGCCATCTCAGTGCTTTACATCTGCTAAAAATCATGACTGATCTCTGTATATCTAATCTAATAAAGTCTCTCAATTCCAATTCAATTCAATTTGCTTTATTGGCATGACCGTCAGGTGAACAATATTGCCAAAGCATCAATTCAATAATAAATAAAAATAAAAAAGGAACAAAATAAAAACAAAAACATATATATATACATATATACAATTCATTAAGCAAATTACAATATATAGATATTTAAAAAGAACATGCATGTAAATAGAAGAAAACAATAAAGAAGTAATTAATGTTTGTTGTGTCAATAAAACAAACAAACAAATAAAAAACAATTAATAACAATATATTGCAATATCAAAGGATAAATGTAAAAAAAATAAAAATTAAAAAATAAACCCAAAAAAAACATGACACACACAGTTCATGTAATAGCTAATTATTATTAGAGTGATAACAGCTGTACTCTACATGGAGTAAATGCAGCCTTAGGTGACTATTTGTGGCAATGTTTCATTCATATTTCATTAATCCGTTTTTTATATCCACATGTAGCTTATACTGTGTATACTACACTATTTTAAGTATTTTACTAGTATTAGTACTATATTATTATCATTATTTTTAACTTTCAAGATGTTTCAAAATGTCCTGTAATGGCAATTTTCATATCTGCAGTTTAACACTGTACCTTTAGATAATCTCAGGGCCTCACATGTTCAACTTCGTCACCATAGGACAGTGACCTGACATTTTAGTTCTCTGTAACTGCAAACAACAGATTGCTGAAATACTTGTTATGTCTTGTGATGCTCTGTTGTCTGCTGTGTGCTGACGCATTGATACACTTTCTATCCTTCTCTTCCTTTCTTCTTTGCACTTATCTTCATGTTATGCTTTAAATGTATAAATACTGACTACTCTTTGTATTCGGGGCTCACTTGCCACAGTCCACAACAGGTGGCTGTGCTCGTGAGTCCATCTGCAGATGTTTTAGTTATTAATGTATGCCTTTTTATTAAATTCACTGAAAGACAAGTTGTTACGTTGGTTTATGTCTTGTTTTAACAGAAACTGCCACCACAATTCTCTATTGTGTTGTTAATTGTACTACTCTACGAGCCTCTACGATTGCCTCTCGGGGACAAATAAAGTGATTTGAATTTTAATTGAATTGATATTTACCTATAATAATTGTCATGGATTGATTGCAGCCTTGCAGCCACGAGTGACGCTCCGCCCCCTGGCAGTGACGCGGCCGTGACGTCAGCATGAGAAGAAGAAAGAGAGCAACATCTCCACAGAGCTGAGCTGAGTGACAACAGAGGAAGAAAGCTATTATCACAGCTCTGTTCGGTTGTTCCTCGCAGGCAGCACGATGCCACGACGTGTCCGAGTAGCTGCTTGTAACGTGAACGGTGAAGAGAAGAAGCTAACTAGCTAGCTTAGCCACACAGCCTGACAGATAACGTCATTAGCCCGTTGCTAACCGGTTACTAAGGTGAGAGTTGATATCTTCATGCTAACACTAGCTGAGTTTAACCACAAACATGTTGTCTGAAAGGTTAAATACGTTGTTGATGCATCAGCTGACTTACCACACAGAGTTGTGGGAGTTTAGCAACAAGCTAATGTTAAGTTTAACTTATTATTAAGCTAAGTCAAGCTACTGTTAGCTGCTTTAAACTTACATTAAATGCATTAGTGTGAACATCTTACTCACCAGAAGTCACTGTTACAAATGATATGTAGATCCTATTAAGTCTGTCTGTAGCTAATCATGTTTGATTTCCTTAAAGGAGCAATCACAAACAGGTTTATCTTGTCTTCATTTTGAAGTGTTGATAGTTGTCTTCTCTGAGGCTGACATTTGATTTGATCCTCTGCTAGACATTTGTTTTATTTTATTGTTTTACTTTATTTTGTTACTTTTTTCAAGTCTGTTTTCATAAATGCAATCCACTGTTCGTAATTGCAACAGTCTGTCAACCAACTTTTAAGTAGATGAGCTTACAGACGAACCCATCAAATACACTATAGAGAAAACAACCTCAACATTCAAAACCGAAACAACACTAAGAAAAGAAATAACAATAATAATAGAAAAATAGAGTTAAAAAAAAAAAACTAACAACAAATAAATAAAAAAATACGAGAGTAATAATAAAATAAATCAACAAATAAGTTAGACATGTGTTTTATAGTCATCAAGACTCAGTGCCTTGCTGATTTTCTGTCCTGTCAGTCTGTCAATTGTATTCATTAGGTGTCTCAGATGTAAACTACTCTCAAATCATGAAGTGTTTGATTATGAGACTTATCAGTTTGTGATTAGATGACTATCATTAAAAGCAAAAGTAAACTATAGTATATTTGACCAAGCTTGAGAACTGAGATGACCTTGTATAGGTGTGGTAGGTGTCTTTCAAAACTCAAGAGAAGCTGACAATTGTCATATTTCAGGTAAACATTGACTTGGTAGCAAAGTCCTGAGTTGGCACCAGGATTTTTGTAGGACAGTAGTGTTACCTGCTTTTCTGCTGTTACTTTATAACCAAATGTTTCCATCCAAGCAAGGAAACACAGAAATAATAACCTAATAATTATTATTTTTTTTTACATTCTTGTGACTTTTGTACAAAAAAGCTTTGTTTTATTTTTCATATTTTTTGTCAAGTGAAGGTGCTAGAAGTGAAAATACGTCACAGATTATATAAATTGGCAGCATTGGTGCAGCTCCAAGTTTTGTCCCTTGTTTCTTTACAGCTGTATTAATTGATCCTATCCTTTGATTAACATTTTTAAAAAAGGTTTCTTTAAAATAGGTAGTATTGTGAATGTGAAGTGTTTTCCTATCTCACTTTGGTTGCATGGCTTATAGTTGTAGGTAGAAATCAGCTTTGTCTTCTCAGAGCTATCAGGTCCCGCGGTCCTCAGTAACATGACTGTCTCTTGATTTTAATTAAAATAAAAAGATTTATATTAATGCATAGTGCTATATAACCTTATCATAAATGTATAAACAACTCAATCTTGTGTTGTTTTTCCCCAAGATCCTTTTACATTTTGTGAGAAGAGCCTACCTGCCTCTTTTATCAATTGCCCTGATGTTGTTCTTGTTTTAAAGTCAAAGACTTGCAGTTTTTTGTTAGACAATAAATTCTGTCCTTCTTGTGTCCTTTTTAGAGAAAGCAATCATGACGCAGAAAGTCAATCTGTGTTCGGTTTCCCTCGGAGTGGAGGGTATGACTTGTGGCTCCTGTGTCCAGTCCATAGAGCAGCGCATCGGGTCGTTCCCTGGAGTGATACATATAAAGGTAAATGCAGTGTTTGCAAAGATATAAGAACATTTTTACATTTAGTGTCATTCAGTATTTTTTTCCACATTGAGGTGCAGTTCTTAACATTTTCTGACTTCAAATTTCTTGCTTGCACTTCCAGTTTAAAAAGAGGATCTGAAATAACTACCATGGATGTTGTACCATGCAATCTGTATTTTAAAATAGAGTATTGTGGAAAAGGCAGATATGTATACATTATTATATTAACTAAAGGTTCCTGCCCATTTTAGGGTAACGCAGTTTGATTAATCCCAGTGTTGCTCCCTCAGGACTAGCTGGTCTGATTTACAACAAAGTAACATCAATGTAGCCATGAGAGATAGCTAAATTGCAATAGTTGTGGTCTGCTGTTTTGTTTATTGTGTGTTTACCCCTCAGGCTGGGGTTAAATGAGAACATAACATAATAAAGTGTTCCAGATAAAGCTCTGCCCTTTGCAGGGCTGTGACAGCAGGTCGATATGCAGTCTGTACCCACAGGAAATGTCATTTATGTCTTACGAGAATTTAGTTCCTGGTTCCTTTTAAGTTAATTTATATAGACGGGATCTGGGAGGAGTGAATAGATTTTTCTTGGTACAACAGACATCGTTCCTTTCCTCGCCCTCCCCCGTCTCTCATTCTCAGAAAAAGAAAAGTGAATCCAAAAGGCAGGCACACTCACTTACTACTAAACCCCCACGGTGGTTTGTAACTTACGGCCCAGTCAAGTGATCTCTTTAGTGTGTCACATGTTTCCTTCTTGCTAAAGAGGAAGAGTTAAGGGTCAACATGCTGACAAAACATGCTGTGAGACCATGGACTCATTTTACCTCTTTTTTCTATAAATATATATATATATATATATAAGGTCCATTGTTGAGACAAGGCAGATTCACAGTATGGCTGTAAAGATTCTATTAAACAGAAATAGAATGGCAGGATGTGGATGTGATCACATAAGGAAAGAATTTTCTTCCTACACTAAAGTAAACCAATAAGATTGATGACTTCTCCACAATAGAGGGCTGCAGAAATTAGTCATAAAACCTGGAAATGAGTTAGCATTTTTGCACTTCTGGTTCCCTCGTCTCAAAGTCAATGTTTTTTTTTCACAGTGGTGTCCATTTGTGAAGATTATCTTGCTTAACAAAACATGTATGTAGTGGCTGTTTTTGCAAGGTGTCTCATTTCTGACTCGTGTTCCAAATAATTTCAATAATTTTTGTGAAGACCCAACGTACTCACAGGAGGCAGGAAAACTTGAACACGGGTTTATTTGAGAATCTATTATAACGTTACGACAGGTGATTTCCATCAAAGTTACGTCTTGCCTTGTCCACTACCGACTTGATGTTCTAATACGTTAATGAAAAAACTTCCGAAAACTCAAAAACGTGTTGCGATCCACACCTGCGCAGACTTCACAGCATCTTCCAAAACCTTTTTATGGCCATGCACACTGCCTTATGTCACTATAATCTGTCATGAATAATAAAATGTCTATTCTAGCTCTTTATAACGAGAAAATGGTAAATAACATAATCCTACACGGTCGCTATTCAAACTATACGAAAACTTTGGTACAAACTTAAATAATATCAGAATTTATATAATATGTCATGCCAACAAAACAATTTTACCAAATATAAACATGTGCATAATTAAGTCTTACAGTGTAAGTATTATAAACTTTTGTTTGCCACAGATCTTGTTTTCTGCAATAATCCAAAATCCAATGGAAATATCCTTTTGGCTTTTTGTTGAGGGAACCAGAGTGATGCTAACTTCCTGGTTGTCCTACAAAAATAGGTCATCCCTGCAGCATATTGACATAAGAATTCTGACATAAATAACGTACTTAATCCAGCACTTCGCCAAAGGCAAACAAACCTACATTAGTGCTTAACAGTTTTATTGGTAGGGCTGCAACAAACGATTATTTTCATTGTCGATTATTATTTTCTCGATTAATCGATTAGTTGTTTGGTCTATAAAATGTCAGAAAATGGTTGAAAACATTGATCAGTGTTTCAAGATGACGTCCTCAAATGTCTTGTTTTTGCACAACTCAAAGTTATTCAGTTTTCTGTCATAGAGGAGTAAAGAAACCAGAAAATATTCACATTTAAGAAATCAGAGAATTCAGATGTTTTTTTTCTTAAAAAAATACTGAGACCGATTAATCGATTATCAAATTAGTTTGCGATTCATTTAATAGTTGACAACTAATCGATTAATTGATTAATCTTTGTGGCTCTAATTATTGCTGTGCTAATGAAGCAAATTATACATATATGCTGTTATTAATCTGAAGAAAGAGAGCCACCTTTGGTACATTTATTTTGTTAGTTATTAACGTGATTATTAGTAGAATGAAAGACTCAAGTTAAATGCAGCTAGTGATAGCTAAACTGATTTAGCTAAGCCTGATTTTTTTTTTTTCACATTTTCTGAATATACTCTCTGTTATATTTACTTATTTAACCCATACCGTGACTTTTATTTTTTAGGTGTCGTTGGAGCAGAAGAATGCCACTGTCCTATTTGACCAGAGCCAACAGAGTCCAGAGTCTCTGTCAGAGGCCATCGAGGACATGGGCTTTGACTCGAGTCTATCAGACTCCAGCACAGCCACGCCCGTCTCTACGGACACCCAGCTCATCCTCACCTCAGGCCTGACACCTGCAGCCCAACAGGAGGCTCTGGAGAAGCTGTCCCAGATTCAGGGAGTACTGGATGTCAGAGAGAGTCCGGCCCAGATGGGTCTCACTGTTACCTTCGTTCCTTCCCTGACTTCTTCGCAGCAGCTGAGTGAGGTGGTTGCCATCTTAACTCCTCTGGAGACCCCCACACCCAGCAGCCCGATACCAAAAGGCCCAACCTTGTCCCCATCTCACACCACGGGAAGCGGGGTGGCGCTCCTTAAGTTGAGCATTGAAGGAATGACTTGTCACTCTTGTACCACCACTATTGAAGGAAAGATTGGAAAACTGAAAGGGATTGAAAAGATCAAAGGTGATGTACTTGACCTGTTCACAAGCTTTTAGTCATGTATTGCCTCAATGTTTGACCTAGAAGTGATGTTGTAACACAGTTACAGCTGCACTCTACAGGAATGCACATCTTACAGATAACAAGTCTAAGTATATGTCAGGCTCTCTGTATGTTCACCAAGGACAGGTTGCTCAGTGGGATTTGACTATGACTCATCCTGTAGGGAGTGACATGGAGACAGACAGGATTATGTTAGTGTCATTGTGTATGAACTGGTTGTATATGCTGCCAGCAGTATATTCTAGATACATTGTCCCAAATGTATTTTTCTTTAATATTTCCTTTATTGGGTTTTATAACATAACAGCCCGTACGAGAATATAAATCACATAGATACTAGATCAGCCCACCCATCCCTCCCCTGCCAACCTCCTTCGAGGCTCCCCGCCAGCAGCTCCGTCACATCTCCAAAAATGATCGCAGCAAATTTCCAAACGGGCGTTATTTGGATAAACTGACCACATATTGTTACTTTCTTGCATGAAAACATATTAACACATAATAAAGTGACATAAAGTGGCTTAAACAGTTTGCTCAGTAGACCTGAAGCCTCAATAAACGCTTCAAATCGCTGTTTTGCCCGTAAGAGTGAGCTGAGACGCACGCCTGTACAGAGCCAGACGTCTGCATAGATTACATTGACAGCTAATCTGTTTTGTGAGATGTGCGAGTGAGAGACCCGTCTGATACACTTGCAGTAGATGGAGGCATTAGCTATGGAGTTACTTTTGTGTCTTTATTATGCAGGCAAACAGAAAAGGTTTGAGAGCAAAACTATTGGCATGCAATCAAAAAATATTTTATTGCAAGTAAAATAAATTTGTGATTCAAAAGTTTTGTTTGCAAATCCAAAAGTTTCACTTACTGTTTAACCAAATCTCGTGGGTGGGAACCTAATGTGGATGTTGCCAAGCTGTCACTCCAGTCGAGACTGGCCAATAGAGAGGTGTCTTTCAGCATAGGTCCCCGCCCATGAGATTCAGCTCAACAACAAACAAAACTTTCAGATTTGCAAACAAGACTTTTCACATTAATACATTTTTAATCACAATTTTATTTTACGTGCCATAAAACACTTTTTGATTGCAGTTTCATTTTTGCTCTTTAATCTATTTTTTGATTACACTGTGGAAAGTTTTCCTCTCAAACCTATTCTGTTTGACTGGATAGTAAAGACACAAAGGTAACTCCATAGTTAGCCAATTGGGTTGTATTCATTCAATCAAACATTACAGCAGTGGTCGTTGCAGACACACCTGCGTGCACCTTTCTAGTTTGAATATAAAAAGGAGTACTGCGTTGTGCACTCTGTCTCCAGAAATGTTAGAAAACCACCCCAAATCCTTTTAAACTCTCCAGCCCTTCCCTTCAGGTTATCTTTTCATTTGGTATACATGGTATACTTCATGAGTCCATCTAGCAGATGTTGATGGTTGTTCATCTTTCCATTGCATGGCTATGGATAAGGGCTATTCTAATACATTTGAGTTTCCAAATGGAACATTTCAAGCGAACAAAAATGATATCCTCATGACAGTTTTATAATAATGATAATAATAAAAATCTTAATTTATAGAGCACTTTTAAAAACCCAAGTTAAAAAATGCCTCACACAAGGCAGCAAATTAATATGATGAATTATATAATCATTAGATTTTAGTCCCCAAATTCAAACAGAAATATAAAGACAATCAATATTTGAATTATCTCAGATGAATGTTTTAAGAGGAGATTTAAAAGATGTTATCGACTCAGCCAGCCGGATTTCCTCGGGCAAGTCGTTCCAGAGCCAGGATCTCAGACTAGCAGGCTCGTATGGTACTAAATGATTGTTTAACACTGATTTAACACTGATTAAACACTTCATGTGCATTTTTTATGTATGCAAATATGGACAAGAATGTTCTTTTAGTGGATTTTAAGTTATATTGTTTGCAAACATCTGCATCATCTTTTCATGCAGTCACTTCCTGTGCCTGAGTCCTTCCTTTGCTTTTGTATTTTTAACTTTATCATGTCTTTTATTCTCCACAGTTGTTTTAGAGACTCAGGAAGCTACAATCGTGTACCTGCCTTACCTCATCACTGTCCAAACCATTACCGACCAGATTGCTGTGGCCGGCTTCAAGGCGTTTGTCAAGTCCAAGCCCCGCCCCCTGCAGCTGTCCCTCAGCGAAATTGAACGCCTTGTTGATTCTCACAAACCCACTGTCTCTTCGCCATCAGAGTCATCAGAGGAGACCGAAATCTTCATAGACACGACACTTACTGAGCTCAGGGTGAAAGGCATGCACTGCCGTTCATGCGTGGTCAATATCCAAGACAATATCTCCATGCTGCCTGGTGTCTCCTCTGTGGAGGTCTCTCTGGAGCAGGAGAAGGCCTCCATCTGCTATGATCCTCTAAAGGTCACTGTGACTCAGCTGCAGCAGGCTATTGAGGCTCTGCCTCCAGGAAACTTCAGGACTCAACCGTGGGACTCCTCTGGCCCTCTCAGTCCTGTTTCCACATCGCCCGCGCCTGCCTTATCGCCGCCTCGGCCTGCACGAGCGACCCAGGCCAAACCTGCTGCCTCACAGCCATGTTTTACCCAGCCTCTAGCATCTGTAGTCAATATTCACATCGAGGGCATGACGTGCAACTCCTGTGTCCAGTCCATCGAAGGCATGATCTCCCAAAGGAAGGGGGTGACGTCAGCCCAGGTCTCTCTGTCCGATCACCAGGGGACCTTTGAGTATGATCCCCTCCTGACCACCTCAGAAGAGCTGAGGGAGGCCATAGAGGACATGGGCTTTGATGCCTTCCTACCTGGTAAGAGGATAGATGGTGTGGTTGTTGAGTCAGCACATTTCTCACATAGTGAAATGGTTAAAGCAGTGTTAATTGTAGTGTTTTGACTAGAGAGAGAATTGCCTGCAGATAGTCTATAGCAGGGGTGCCCAAACGTTTTCCCTTGGTGGGCCAAAACTGAAACTTAATGGTGGGCCATGGGCCATAAGCAAACACCTATTGTATTTCATTGTATTGTTAAGATGCAAAATATTACTAGGATCCCAAGTTCCCTTAATTGAAATGCCTTTTGTCCGTGTGCCATTGTCTCTGACTTAGTTTTTTCTTACCTCACTCACGCCAAATTGACTTCTTGCTCAAATTGTCACTCAGATTATGAAAAATAATTAATAAGGGATCCTACATATTTAAAGAGCAGTTTAACCTCACAAAAAAATAAAATGGCACGAACAACAATTTATATTATAATTTTTTTTAATAATTTTTTTTCTACTAGAAACATCTGGCAGGCCAAATCAAACCTTATGCTCACTTTGGGCAGCCCTGGTCTAAAGCTTTGTTGCCTCTAGATGCTCTTCAGCCGTCGGGGATAGTTGAACTGTGAGGTTGAGTCATCATAGTTACATGTTTCTTTAATAACTATAATTTGTTGTCCACAGAGACCAACTCTCTGCTGCCTGCACCAAATCCCAGTCTCTCAAAGTTTTCGAGTCTACCACATGTGAAAGATAAGGAGCTGGATAGCGACCTGCACAAAGAAACCCTGCAGGGACGCAACGGAGACGCGCACTCTAAATGCTATATCCAGATAGGAGGGATGACCTGTGCTTCCTGTGTGGCAAACATCGAGAGAAACCTCAAGAATGAATCTGGTCTGTAAAAACACCAAAATAATTAAGATTCATTTCAGTTTTATATCTCTTTGCTTTTACCCAGAGCTAAAGAGAAAATGTTTTTATTGTTGTGCAGGTATTTACTCGGTTCTGGTAGCACTAATGGCCAGTAAAGCAGAGGTGCGTTATAACCCTGAGCTCATCGACCCTGGGAAGATAGCGGAGTGTGTGAAAGAGCTGGGCTTCACCGCCTCTGTTATGGAGAACTATGAAGGTTCAGATGGAAACCTGGAGCTTGTGGTGAGTCAACGTGAGGTTACATTGACATTATGTTTGCGTTGCATTAAAAAGACCAGTTACATTCAACACAGTCATTTATTTCCACAATATGAAATCCATAAATAAGCATTTCCATCACTAGTTGAGAATACTGTCTCGTACATGCAGCCTCCTTTTCAGTAGAAGTAATGAATCATGTCTGTTCCTCTCTTCATACTCTCTTCAATATATTTTTGTCCCTTTCTCTACTTGACTGCTCCTCTTCACCTTCCGTCAGGTCAGGGGAATGACGTGCGCCTCTTGTGTTCACAAAATCGAATCCAGCCTCATGAAAAAAAAGGGGATTATATATGCTTCTGTTGCCTTGGCAACCAACAAAGCACACATCAAGTACGACTCGGAAATTATAGGGCCGCGAGACATCATCAAGCTGATCGAGGTATTATTCCTGTTTGTTATTTAAGCATTTGTTCAGTTTTTTTCATGCCAACCAGAGAATTTGTGTACAATACATTTCTATATGAAGTGCTTCATCATAATGGTATGAAATTTAATCAGTTGTTTGACTAATTTGTAGGATCTGGGGTTTGAAGCATCTTTGGTAAAGAGGGACCGCACTGCCAGTCACCTGGACCACAGCAAAGAGATACGACAGTAAGTAGCATTTTGTTTTTGTACACCAAGAACATGCAAGAGCACCCCATTGTGTTGCCCCCCCGCACACACGCACCTCCACACATAACAAACAGTGATATCCATCTAAGAATAACTAATAATAATGAATGTGTCATATGAATAATGTTGTGGGATTATTCCTTATTTCAAGGGCTATTTTGGGATTTATACAATATTATTACATACTTATATATCAAAAAACGAAGCATTCGAATACTGATTTGGATGCCAATTACCATGGCAACGGTCAAAGCTTCGAAGCATTCGGGTCAGCCCTACTTTCTTTGATACCAAATTGTTTTTTTGTTTTTTTTAATGATTCAACAATGTGTCTTGCTTTTTTCTCAGAAACCAGTTCTGCTTTTAGGTCAGTCAGCTGCTAAAAATAGTTGTACAGAGATAGAAACACACCCACTTAACATTACTGAATGGTTTCTGTTATTACAACACCCAGCTTCTCATGAACACCACATAGCTCGGACCATTAGTGCCAGGGAAAATATAAATGAAGCGTTGTTCACCAATCGACCGCTGAATCTTAGTCCTAACTCTGAGAAAACACACACGCAGACACACATTACGTTATTGGTTCAGAAATTTTATTACATTATCGGCTTTTATTACATTAAGGACGGAAAAAATATGATGTTATTGGCAGTTAATACATTAACGGTAGGTATTATATCATTGGCTGCTACAGCCTCTGTAATGAAAGTTAAAACCTAGAGTAGACCACAAAATACAATGAGTCCATTTCTAACACACAACTGTCTCTCTAAGGTGGAGGAAATCTTTCCTGGTGAGCTTGATTTTCTGCGTTCCTGTGATGGGCATGATGACCTACATGATTATCATGGACCACCACATGAATGTTTCACATCAAAACAACGCCACAGTGGAGGACCGCAACCACTACCACGCCACCATGTTCCTGGAGAGACAGCTGCTCCCAGGCCTCTCCATCATGAACCTCCTCTCTTTCCTCTTTTGTGTGCCTGTACAGGTAAATCACAGGGAACGTGATATGGACATTTCAGCAGCACATATTGTACAAATATAGATTTTAAAAGAGGTGCTGAATGAAATGTTTGTGGTTTCTGTTTTTCCTTTTCTTTAGTTTATTGGAGGTCGCTACTTCTACATTCAAGCCTACAAAGCAGTCAAACACCGATCCGCAAACATGGATGTGCTAATAGTTCTGGCTACCTCCATAGCCTTCAGCTATTCATTGATCGTCCTAATAGTGGCCATGGCGGAGAAGGCAAAAATCAACCCCATCACCTTCTTCGACACCCCGCCGATGCTCTTTGTCTTCATCTCCTTGGGACGCTGGCTGGAACAGATAGCCAAGGTTTAGTTCATTACCATTGTATCTATGGTATGAAATGCAGGACCTCAGATGAATTTATTAGTCACTTTGAAATCTTCTTCTTCCATCCAGAGCAAGACATCTGAGGCTTTGTCCAAGCTGATGTCCCTACAAGCTACTGAGGCCACAGTGGTCACTCTCGGCAGTGACAAGTCCATTCTCAGGTACTCGTTGTTCTCCTTTTGTTTACATAAATCTTTCATATCTTTAGTTGGTTTTAGATTACCGCATATCTAAATGTTTGCCGTTGAAATGTCAGTAAAAGGTCTAACATAACAAAGACTGAATAAACAAGCTGCAAATGATTTTCCAAAGTAACAATAGCACAAATATATTTGTCAATTCCAACTGAGATTCAGATTTAATCCCCAGTTTTCATCTTGTGTTTTTTTCTGAAAACCCTACTAGCCCCTAAAAATATCATTTGATTTTTCTCAGATTTTTTTTCACACCATTTCTGATTTACGATTTTAATTTGTTTTTTTCTTTCTTAAAAACAAACTAGGCCTACAAAAGACAAATGAATTATTAAAATAAGTTTAACTATCTGATCTACTACTCAGATTTCAGAAATCCTGCTGAGAGAAATCTGGTTTAGTAAAATTGTGCATATGGTTTTGCTGCTAGTTATTAACAGCATTTCACACTTCTTTTCAGGTTTCCCCCTGGGTTTTTCGAGGGCTTAGGTGCTGTGTAGCCGGTGGGGTATGGGAAGTGAGGGGTTTGGGGTCCTTCCCAAGAAAATTTTAAGGTTTTCGATGTAAAACAAATCAATTTTACATAATTTCAGACCATTATTATTACTATAGATAATGGCCAAAAAGCTTAAAGACAGAATTTGCTATAGTTGAATCATTATTTTATTATTTACACATAGGCTATCACAGCCTTCATCTAAACATTTAATTCTTCTGGCAATGTCTGCCCTGTAAAATCATATTCTGTAAATCAAAAGAGCAGATTCAGAAAACTGAACATTGTTTTATCAGTGCATAACGTCGCGTATTAGTAAACAACCAGTTCCACCCCGGCATTCTTACAGAATGACTGGTAGATGATTCGCTCTCATCTGCGATATTATGCTTTTGCAGGACGTGAACATTGTATGGATAAATTACAGCACTGTTCTCACCTCCTTCCCCCGTGCAGTGCCTGTGCGTCGGCTCGTCCGGATGCTCTCCACGTTGTTTTTAAGCAGCGCAAAAAAACTCTGCAATGGCAGTGAAAACCTTGATTTCAGAAAAGCAAGCTTGAACATCAACATACTGTATGTCGAAGTAGCCACAGCAACACAGTCAACAACACGGAGCTTGAGAATTGTGAGTAGAGAAAGAATGAGGCGGTGTATGGATGACCCATAACCAGGTTACTATATTTATATTAATGCAGGACCATGAGGATACAGCCGTTTCATGAGACCAGCGAGGATCTTTTCACCCCGTGGAGGTTCATATGAGACAGTATAAAACATATAATTATATATATATATACATATATTAATTTCCATTGCAGTTTAATAGTAGGCCTACAGAAAAAAACAGAGGGTGCTGAAGCACCATCAGCAGCCCCCGCTTCCCGCGTCCATGGTTACAGCAATAGTGTAGTAATGGTCTAGCATTGTATCGACACTGTATGATTTACAACATTTACATTGTTTGACACTCGTGTGTGTTCCAGTGAGGAGCAGGTGGATGTTGAGCTGGTGCAGAGGGGCGATGTGGTGAAAGTCGTTCCTGGAGGGAAGTTTCCAGTAGATGGGAGGGTCATCGAGGGACACTCCATGGCCGACGAGTCTCTGATCACAGGTTGGTCACAGTGAATGAAGGACCAAGTATTTATTCATATTGATTGAGGGCTCATTATCAGTATTGGTGGCAATAATATGCTAAAATGTAAGTTCTCAGGTTAAGAGATTTGACTTGCACACACACTCCTGCTCAGATTGATCCCTGAAATGTGTGCCTTTTAGCTGTTTGTGCTGTATTGGGTTACTTACTGTTGCAATGTTGACACAGTTTACCACAACAATTATTACCCTTAATTTGCCACATCGTTAGCATCGGTGCTCAATCAGAAAATCCTTTTAGAATATGAAAGGATAAATTGCCAGTACTAACAAACATGTAGTCTTTGGTTATTATTTGAGTCGTGGTTTCTGCCAAAGCTGCAGTATTTGCTACAGATGTCCTGTTCCTGTGTTCTGCTGCCTCGTGTTTCCTGACCAGCTGTTGCTTTGTGATTCCAGGTGAGGCCATGCCAGTGACTAAGAAGCTCGGGAGCTCTGTGATCGCAGGCTCCATTAACCAGAACGGCTCGCTGCTCGTCAGCGCTACACATGTCGGGATGGACACCACGCTGTCTCAGATTGTCAAACTAGTAGAGGAGGCTCAGACTTCAAAGGTGAATTATTTGGTTTGAGATCTGCTCTGTGTGTCTACCTGCTTTGGTGGTAACTGCTCAGGTGTTTAATTCCTGACGTTTCATTTTTAGGCTCCCATCCAGCAGTATGCAGATAAGATCAGCGGCTATTTTGTACCCTTCATTGTTGGCATATCCCTCCTCACGCTGATCGTCTGGATCTTCATTGGCTTTTTCGACTTCTCTCTGGTGGAGATGTACTTTCCTGTGAGTCTTCTTTTTAATCTTGATATCTGACTGTACCAAGCTCCTCAGTTTAGCATCAGCATTTTACTGATTCAAAACATTAAACACGACTAAATGTCATCTGATATTGTTCCTTATTACTATTTAACTTTATTTTCTTCAGTGATTGTAAAGGTGATTTGTAATTAATTTGAAAGAAAAGCTAACCGCCCCGTTTCCTCCCTGCAGGGTTACAACAAGAGCATTTCCAAGGCCGAGGCAGTGATTCGCTTCGCCTTCCAGGCCTCCATAACAGTATTATGCATCGCATGCCCCTGTTCCCTTGGCTTGGCAACCCCGACAGCTGTCATGGTGGGCACAGGGGTTGGAGCCCAAAATGGCATCCTGATTAAGGGAGGAGAGCCACTCGAGATGGCGCATAAGGTATGTTAATGATGACACCCCTATGTAGTCAGCTAATTATGTAACATACCAACTGTCAATTTAAACACATTATGAAATGGCTCTGGTTTCCTAGGTTACAAAACCACATTAGTTTAGATGTGACTCTGATTAAATACAGTAAAATCATTTAAAATCCAGCCTGATAGTATTTCTTTCTGATTTTGATCACATCTCCTTTTACTGGCAGGTCCAGACGGTGGTGTTTGATAAGACTGGGACAATCACATACGGTGCTCCGAAGGTTGTCCAACTTAAGATGGTTGTGGAGGGGAACAAGATGCCTCGTTCCCGACTGCTGGCCATCATGGGTACAGCTGAGAACAACAGCGAACACCCTCTGGGAGCAGCTATCACCAAATACTGCAAACAGGTTGGTCCCTACCTCAAATTTAACACTCCACAATCTCAGATCCTCTACATGATTCTCTGTATGCTCCAGTTGTAAAAACATCCATTACTCTCTGTGTGAAGGAGCTCGGCACAGAGTCTCTCGGAGCATGCACTGACTTTCAGGCGGTGCCGGGCTGTGGCATCCGATGTCAGGTCAGCAACACGGAGAGCCTGCTGAAACAGGAGGACAGCGACAGCGAGGACAACAACCAGCGCAACAGTGTCCTCGTCCAGATCAGTGACACCCGGACGTCCGCCAGCTCCCATCCACTCATCATGGACCCAGAGCCGCTAAGTATGTTGGGAGGCACATTGTTGTAGTTGTGTATTTAACAGAAATACTGAAACATTTTTATTTAAACCTTAGATTATGAATTTAGGTAGTGATTCGGTTACAGTAAACGTAATCTATGTTTCCTTGCTGTTGTCTAACCCAAATGATATCTGTGTGTAGGCCTTGTCCAGACAGCCACCTACGTTGTCCTGATTGGCAACAGAGAGTGGATGAAGAGGAATTGCCTGCAGGTCAGACCAGAAATAGATGAGGCCATGACGGAGCACGAGCGCAGAGGACGCACTGCTGTTCTAGTAGCTGTAGACAGTGAGTAATACTGTTTGACTCGAAATGTAGTCTTTTTTTATCTGTTTGCCATCATTTCCTGACTGACTGCTAACAGTTTTGTTCTTATCTAAAACTACTTGTATTCTCAGATTTGCTGTGTGCGATGATAGCCATCGCAGACACAGTGAAACCAGAGGCTGAGCTGGCGGTCCACACTCTGACCAGCATGGGTCTGGAAGTTGTGCTGATGACCGGAGACAACAGCAAGACGGCACGAGCCATAGCTGCTCAGGTATGGACAGAGACTGGATATGGAGCTAGGCGATATGACAAATCAGTATTTTAAGAGTGAGAATCTGTGCTTTTATACATATTTATAATGGGGAAGAGTGATATGGTTTGAGAAGAAAGCATTATTAATGTTGATATAAAACTACAATGTTGCATTTAAAAAAAACTAAAAACGTCACAACACTCAAGATATTATCACAATATTACGGTAACCAAATTCATAGACAATATAAAGCCTCTATGATGGCGTATTAGGGCCAATGTAGGTTAAAAAACCCCCCAAAAAAACCCATTATGGAGCCAGGGAAAGGGGTGATAATATTCCGAGAAAAAATTCAAAATTTCTGAGATTTAAGTTGTAAATTTACAAGAAAAAAAACATTTGAATATTCTCTGAGATTATAAAGTAATACATTTGAGAAAAAAACTCAAATGCCAAACTGTGATAACGCCAGCCTCCGTCTGAATTTCATTGCTCCTAAAGTAGTGTTACCATGGTAAGGATGGACTCTGAGCCCCCTGCCTCGGCTCCTTTAGTATATTTATTTTTTACCTACAATGGCCCTAATACGCCGTCATAAGTCTCTATAATTGCTTTGCATATTGTGGTTTGTGTGTCTCTGAGCCCGTCGGTCTGTCTCTCTCTCCCACAGGTGGGTATCAGGAAGGTGTTTGCCGAGGTGCTGCCCTCCCATAAGGTGGCCAAGGTGGAGCAGCTGCAGCAGTCAGGAAAGAGAGTAGCTATGGTGGGCGACGGGGTTAACGACTCACCTGCTCTGGCCATGGCTGATGTGGGCATCGCCATAGGAACCGGGACAGATGTGGCCATAGAGGCAGCAGATGTGGTGTTGATCAGGGTGAGAATTTGAGCTTGGAGGATATTTTTTAAGTCTGTCATGAATTCACATCTCTGGCCTACAGATCGGATGTTTCAAAACATGAAAACATCAAACTTGATATTTCTGCCCTGCAGCAGAGACGCAGAGTGAAACAGGATCTGGCACAACACAGTGTCACAGATTCAAACAGTATACAACACTGTATCATGATACCAAACGTGTAATACAAGTGATTCAATCTGCAATATGCCATATTTTGCAAGACAGCAACTAGGGCTGCACAATTAATCAAATATTAATTGCGATCACGATTTTGGCTTCCAACAATTAAATGATCGACTGCGAGAAAATTCTGCTTCATATCAAATCAAGCACTTCCTAAACTAACAGTCCGCCACCAGGGGGCAATCAACATGTTTCAGCTTCACTTTTGGGGAGCTGTACTGCAGCTGTGAGGGAACCCTACAGATACAGCCTGTGAAAAACTTTCCTGAATGTTGCGGCTGCAGTCCAGAGTAGAAGAGTAATATACTGTATATTACTTGTTTTAAACAAAAATGCACTGGATTCAGATGAATCGATGCAAAGATTTGTACATTAGCAGGAATGTA
The DNA here is from genome assembly GCF_043250625.1 of Sebastes fasciatus. Taxonomy (NCBI): domain Eukaryota; kingdom Metazoa; phylum Chordata; class Actinopteri; order Perciformes; family Sebastidae; genus Sebastes; species Sebastes fasciatus. Next base: position 15,205,920 of record NC_133804.1, read on the forward strand.
GCACAACATGGAAGTGAAAGCAGTCTTCAAGTTTATTTAAATGTGAAAGTGCAATAAAAATATTTTGTCCCTAAAATCAGTGAATAATTGTGATCCTGATCTTGATTATCATTTTGGCCATAATAATTGTACAGCCCTAAGAGTAACACATGATATGTCACAATATCTGTGTGACTGAAGAGAAAAAAAACATTCATTCCCATTTTACTTAAAAATACAGAAGTCTGTTGTTATTATGTAATTATTATATTTATTTACTGCGTTGTGATGTGCTTTATATTTTGTTTCATTTTAGATGTCTTAATCAGGGATGTGTAGCAAATGACAAGTCTTTGAATTGATACTACTGTTTGTATGTATGCTAAGGCTGCACAATATATTGTATTTTATCACCATCGCGATGTCAACACATCGTTAAAGACTGCGATATTGCACTCAGGGATTGTTTTAGTTAGTTGAAAGATGGTATCAGTAGTAAACTGCACTTTAATATGTTTATTTAACGCGAGTCATATCATTATTGCAATGTTCGTTATCGAATATGGCATATTGTCAGAATAATGCTTCTAGATTGAAAAATAGGTTTGTTTTTTGTTTTTCAAAAATGGTTTGACCACTGTTGCCACTGTTTTCAATCTTTGTATCTCAAATGTGTTAACCTCTCTGCAGATATTACTTGGAATGAGGTTTTAATTCGTCTTACTAAGCACTATTTATCTGATATTACTACCCTTTTTTTTGTGTTGTCTGCAGAATGACCTCCTGGATGTGGTGGGCAGCATTGACCTCTCTAAAAAGACCGTCAGGAGGATCAGGATCAACTTTATATTTGCTCTCATCTACAACTTGGTTGGCATTCCTATTGCTGCTGGTAGGTGACTGCAACAGATTAATTTAACTGTTGTCATCACACTGAGAGTGATCATTGCAATAATCCATGACCCGTGTCTGTCCACAGGTGTGTTCCTCCCCGTTGGTCTGGTGTTACAGCCATGGATGGGCTCTGCTGCGATGGCGCTGTCGTCTGTCTCTGTGGTTTTGTCCTCCCTTCTACTCAAATGGTAATGAGATATTTAATGCTTTGTTGAGGCCTTTTTCATCTGTGTGCTTTGCTTTTCTCCCTTTTGATGATATTCATCTAAAACCATTTTTTCCATTCACTTTCCATATTCTCTTTCTTCTCGTCTTTGTTTAGTTACACTAAGCCCACTGCTGAGCAGCTTGAGGCCAGACTGGGTAACAGCAGGCGGCAGTGCGGCAGCCTGTCCGATGTCAGCGTCCACATCGGCATGGGCGAGATGCGTCGTCCCTCCCCCAGACTCAGCCTGCTGGACCGCATTGTCAACTACAGCCGCGCCTCCATCAACTCCCTGCGCTCTGACAAGCACTCTCTCAACAGCTTGGTGCTCAGCGAGCCCGACAAACACTCGCTGTTGGTGGGGGAGGCGCTGTGCGATGAGGAGTTCTGCTGAATACATGAGGCTCACATGGGTCAGCAACGACTTTTATATGCTGGAGGAGTAGATGGTAACTGCATTTATTCAATGCTGGGCCACGCTAAGCTGAAAGGGTTACATTGAATTACGGCCGACCATCTGCTGCAGGCGCCTCAGGGCAGCGCCGTTGACTTACAGAGCCTCGGTTTGGTTTTCTTTTAGCTCAACCAGCCAATCGCACGCACTTCAGAGCTTGAGGGGGATTTTCTCTCCCTCGGTTGCAGACTATCTTTTGTTGAGGTCACGGCCCTCCGGTACACTCTTTGCCACTCTTATGTGTCTAGGGGCATGAAGCATCTACAGAGCCTTGAAGCAGGTGTCCACATCCAGGAAGCAGAGTGACGATCAGCTCTGCCACTGTGCACATCTGCCAGTACAATCTTTAACACCTATCCAAAGACATTTAAACAGCGTAAGAGTGGACACTACCGAGTTATGTTTTAACTAATTTCCCTTAAAAAGGAAAATTATAATAACACTGTTGTATAATTCTTATTCCAGAGTATTTATATTCCTTTTATTTATCTTTTTTTCATTATATCCGATGTGAAAAATGAAGTTGTTGAATCCAAATGCGAATTTTTCATTTTCAATCTCCGAAAAATGTGTAATTACTGAGCAAGGCAGAGAAACTCAGTCAATCAAAGAAGTCTTGTAACTTGCTGAAAACAGATTTTTTTTATTGTGCAGAGTGCTAATGGAGTGAGTTGTAAATGTCAATGTTACCCAAGTGCCAATCGAAGTGCTGCCTTGGCAAAGTCCAACACATTCCAAAGATAGCACCGTACAGAGGTTACCTTGGACTTATTGTGAGAACAGAGATAAGGTCAACGACTCACAGCAGAGACTACGAATGGTGACGCCAACTATAGAAGGTTTCCATAGTTGTGTCGACCCCTCTGCATCTTTGGTTAATGATACAAGGTGAATGTGAACATTATTCACTGTCAAACAGAGATTGTTACATGGATGACTTTGAGCTTGAATTACTTTATTTGCTCGTTGCAAAGAGAGGGTTTTGTGTTGTGATGTAATTTATGAAGAAGCCAAATGGGCCTTTTTCACAGGAAGACATTTAGACTTATCACAGTTGGAAAAGCACAGGAGGAAATTGGTTTTATATTGAGCATGCTGGCTCACCGTCACATGAATAGAACATCATTAATGTTAACACAAGTAACGCTTTTCCTACTATGACGAGTGAAAATGTCTGCTGTGAAAACGGCCTATTGTAAATACATTTGTGTTATCTCTGTCGTCACACTAGACAAGACGTTACTGTTTCCAGGAATTTCTTTCAGTGGTGTAACTCTTTGTGCTTTTTTTTTTTTTTTAATGTGATTCACACTGTTGCACTTGATCAAAGAAACATCTTTTAAACCCAGGGGAGCAGGAAACGCAGCAGGATCAGCAGACTAAACACAGCTGCGTCTCAGCAGTTCCACCAAACAAGTTACTGAGAGGCAAATGTTGAAGAATTAAGTAGATTGTTTCTTAAAAATCAGTGTACAAGTTGTTAAATTGAGATCCTAGACTGTTAAACTGTCTATTTTTTTTCTCCTGTAAGAGTATTACAAAGATTTTCTGCATCACTATCTGCTGTGTCAAATCAGGAGAGAACCGCTACAATCCAGCCATTCCTTGATTTTTAGTGTCTATTGTTTCTTTTTGATCATGAAAGGAACCATCAGTTTGTCCTGCCGCTTTCCCATGATGCATCATGCTCTGTAGCTGTCACAGCCCGCTGAGTGCAATTGTTTTTTGTGCATTGCTTTTGTAAAAGACGTCCGTAGGGCTTCAGATCTGTGTGCAGTCAAATTAAGCGCGTCCATGTTTGCTGTCTTTCATAGGTCTTCTGGACATTATGTGCCTTGGAATAAAAACGCTTTTGTAACGTCACCCGGTCGTGTCCTGTTTATACCAGACGAGGGCGCCGTGGAGCCGTCAGTTAAAAATAATCAACACCAGGTATAAGATTTCATCAACTTTATTTCATCCAGTTAGTCTAAACATCACATCACCCCAGTGAACTGCAAAAACAAATATTTTTTTGTCAGAATATTTTTTTTAAATATAACTGTAAATGACTTCCTCCTCTTGAGTCGATTTGTATCGCTTTGGCTGTAGTGACATTTCATCTCATTTGGTAGATTGAAGCTTGTCAACATGTTATTTATTAGGTAGTTAATTCAATATTTTTCAACACATTAAAGGGGATTTAGCTCGCATTGGATGCAGTCAAACGTTAAGGGACACTCAGAAATAATGTCTACCAAAGGGCAAGTTTAATATTTACCATCTTTTCTGAATCCCTCACTGATCAAGGTGAAAAGCATTGCGGTCAGGAAACTGAACAGGTTTAATAAGTTTTTAAAATGTGCAGCATTTGGAAGTCTGTTACAACATTGTGCTTTTCTGGACGAACACATCCTAAACCGCTGTAATTGGAAAAAATGCTACATTCAGTTACCTTTTAACACTAGAATAACAAACTTCACTTCAAACCAGCTAGGGAACAGCTCCAACTCCAACACGTCTCTCTGGACACACAGACGACCTAAAGTAAAGTTACTTATACAGCAATATATGTAAGTAGATTTACAGTATATTAAACATTAAACACCTTACAGAAATTACACACCATGATGAGCAAAAGATGCAATGAAATCAAATCATTGTTCACAAGCGTTTGATGGATTGAAATGTAAACATTTGCATTATTTTGGACCGGATGGTTTTGAACACACTGGATCCTAAAATCATTTTTAATGAGGATAGGTTTGCTAAAAATTGCTTGTTGGTTTTGTGGCTTCAGGTCCATCTTTTTCACACTCATCCCTGATTTTAAAATGTCCAATGATAGATCTGGCATGCCGCTGTACAGTCGCATTTATTCACACAGTAAAATACAACATCTGTAAATGTGGCACATAAATGTCCTTCAATTTTATACACCAGCAGGCCCACACAACACAGTTTACACCGACAGAGACCAAACATACCAGACGGGGAATTATCAGACTGCACCTGCTTTATCTCTGTGATAGTGTGTGCTGATGTAACTGTATGTAATAACTAGAGTGAGTGTGCATATTTCACACTTTAACAGCAAACTATCATGAAATATTGAGCAGGGGGTTGTTAACGCTCCAATAGCTGGGAATTCACCAGACTGAGGTCAAACTAAGTCTGTATGAGGAGTCCACAGAGCAGCTTGAGTTCATAAAGTCATATTTAAAACACACATATTGGTTAGATGGATTCCTCTTTATATCACCCTTGTCTTGGAAAATACTATCTTGAGAATGTTTTTGGCATTTTTCCCCAATACTGACATCCACATCTAACATATGTATATACAAATGTATTATAATACATCAAAAACAATAATCAAATTGCCACATAAATCTAAAATGTGTCACTTTGTGCAGTAATTATCAAACCTCTTAGGATGCTGCATTAAAAGGAACAGTGTGTAACATTAAAGGGGATCTACTGGCAGAAATGGAATATAAGAAGTATGTTTTCTTTAGTGTATAATCACCTGAAAATATGAATCGTTGCATTTTCGTATTGTTTCGTTTGATAATATCTACATATGGAGCGGGTCCTCTCTTCACCGAGCCGCCATGTTTCTACAGTAGCCCAGAACGGACAAACCAAACACTGGCTCTAGAGAGAGCCATTCACGTTTAAATTCTCCTACACGCTTGGCACACGGGAGAATTTTCCGTTGGTTGCAATCTGCAGCCAAATCCTACACACTGCTCCTTTAAAGTTACAGAAGATAGATACAAGTCTGTGTGAGGCATGAATGAGTTGATGAATTTTGGTGGTATCAATTACAAAATCCTGGATTAACTATTGGAGATTATGGATTAGGTGAGCGAGAACCAGCGTGTTTGGCTAAAATGATCATTATTAACACATTTTGTCGCCACTGTTCAGCTCTCCTGAGTGTGGCCTCATATACTGAAAGATTATTTTTCACATAAGTGAAATCATGAGTGGTTTGTTCATGCATGTTTGGCAAGCAGAATAAATAGTATGATAAACACTGATTATTAAGACATCAAATAGCACCGTGTTGGCCCGTCAATGGTTGCCACCATCATAGCATCACATTTTATAGGGTGGATCCCTGGAGAGTTGTCAGATTCATGATTAGATGTCAAGAGGTCTTTAGGCCTCACTCATTTGGCAAAATGAACTGAATTAAAGTGAGTTAAAGTGAATGCCATTCTTTGAAATAACACTGTCAAGAGTAGGAGGTTGTCATCGTTGATGAGGTGTAAAAAAAATTGTGAGTACAGATTTGGCAAATGCATGAACTGCAGAGGTCTTTGTATAATTAATGTTAAAATCTGATTATAATGCAGGTAAGAAATAAGATGACTGCCAACCTCAGGTAGTATGAAAATGGTTTGGCGGCAACATAAGTCACCAAATCATAAAAAACAAAAACTGCACAGACAAAAATGTCCACTTAAAACCACCTTACACCGGCCACTGTACAGTATCTGTCATGATAAACATCATACTTCTCATCCGGCCCAGTCGGAGAAAATCCTCTCTAGCAGTTGCAATAAAATCAACAATTACACTGACGAAAGCAAACATCTCGTTACGAAGAGACCGAGGGAGTCCTCAGATATCCATCTGAACGGTGGAAATGAGGAGACACAAACTTAACTTTGGCACACTGAATGGAGAGGGCTGGCAGAGAGGCGAGGACCGAGCCTGCAGCTGTGTTATGGCAGTGTTTGGATGATGGGGACTGCACACTCATAGCCCTTTGTTGAAGTAGACCCTCTCCACTCCCGGGTGGCTGGCCCGGATCTTCTCCTGCAGCTCCGGCTCCAGGCGGCTGACTGACATAGAGCTGGATCGGGGGGGGAGGAAACGCAGCGGTTAAGGGGTCAAACACATTTACTGTAGGCGTATTATGCAACTTTCCAGGCAGAGGAAAATCATGCAAACTTTGCAAATATTCAACCAGACTAAAGGGCAAGGTTCAGTCACTATGACAGATGAGTTACTATTATCTCAGGGTCAAGTTTTCACTCACCTCTTCTGAGGGAACAATGCGCAGCACAGTGGAGTGGCAAACACCAGGCTGAGAAAGAAACACAGATCTATGAAATACACTGAACAGACGTACAGTCCAGAGCTTCCTGTTGTGACATCAACCTATTGTCTAAAGACATACCCGATAGACAAGAGGGAGGGTAAATTCAGCTGTGTGGTCATAGCAAGCTGGTCATTTCATGTGTACAAGCTTTAAAATCTGTGCTGCTATTTTCTTTATCATTACTGCAATATGGATTTGTATATAATGATATAGAACATTTTCTGAAAAATCAGTGAAGAAACTGTTTATAGATAAAACAAGACTGAGAGTAGCAGCTCTGTGAGGCTGTGCCCAGACACACAAACTGATGCTTTGAGCTACATGTTATTGCTGTATCGGCATGCTAACATGCTCTCAGTGACAATGTTAGTATGCTGATATTGCCATCTTAGTTTAGCGTAACATTTGAGAATCAGCACTAAACACAAAGTACAGCTGAGGCTGATGGGAAGGTCATTAGTTTTGCAGGTATTTGGTCATAAACCAAAGTATTGCACAAATGTATGGTCTGCTGATGTTGCTATATTAGAAGTTAAGGATCACCAAAGTCAGTATCCTCTGGTGACCATGAATGTCTGTGCAAAATGTATTGGTAATCCATCAAATAGGTTGGACAAAAGTGACCAATAGCTACACTGCTAGCCTGGCTAATAACATGCTGCAATTTCTATAATTCAGTGTATTAAATACCAGACAAATCAATAAACTTCATCACATTGATGCAAAAATCATAAGCTACTGAAATCCAATTTTGCCACAAAACACTCCTGCTCATTGATTTGCGAGATATTAAAGGGAAAGCTACCTCGGTGTGAGATTATAGCAAAATCTCTGACAGATGACCGGCCACTATAACAGGTCTGCTCTGGTGTGTTTGTGTGTGCTAGTTGGCAGGATGTGCTGTTCAAATCACTGTCATCTCAGCTTAACTGAGGGAATGTTTCACATGATTTTAATAGATTAATCTGAGGTCACCGGAGGGGAAGTGGAGCCAGGAAAACACGTGGGAGGACATGTGGATCATTGTCAGCATGACACAGCTTCATGATATGACTAACAAATCTCATGAGCACATTCCTCCTGAGATAAATCACAATAACTTAAACAGCAACGTTTATAGTGACATAAATCTTAGGATGAATGAAATTTCATGTCCTTATAAGTAAATAAGTGGGAACTTCAATGGAATTTGACATGGCTGTTTATCAGGTGGACCATCTCTGACGACTCACCAGAATCCCACCAGGCCGACTTGAATAGGTGCACTCATCCATGGGAACTTCTGAAAAGACCAGGCACAAAAAAAAGCACAAAAGCAGTGGTGAATTCCCATACTAGAGTGGCCTCATGTCCTCAGCGCTTTTCATTCCTCTGACGTGTGATTACGAAAAGAAAACCGAGTTGGTAGACACAGTGTGGAACATGAGGTTCCCACCATTTAACATTTATGTCTTAACGGATGTCAGAAATATGCCTTACCCTCAGAAAGGCCTTCTTTTCCAGATGGTTCATTAAAAACGGGGGGATAGCTGAAAAGACACAAAACGAAATATCACTGCGCGATACATTTTCAACTGAAACATAATAAAGTTGGTGGTTTAAAACTTGTATTTTGTTTAATTAAAGATTATTATAGACAATGAATGATCATATAAACCTATTCGTACCCATTCCTGGAGAAGCCATGAGGATCCTGGAGACCACAACCTGAGAGATGGCCTGCTGTGCAGCTTTCGTCGACTCTCCTAACCTGTTGTCATTCTCGTCTGTTATGGGAATGCCGTGTTGAAGTTCTCTGAAGACAAGGAGCAAATTAAATCAGAATCAACTGACCTTTTTATTACACAAACTGAGAGGAAATGGCTCTAAAATCTTTGTTTCCAGGGATATTTTCACCATTAGTGTTGAATGTGTCTTCTCAAAGTTACCTTTGTCTCATCAGAGGGATGTTGATACAGTTAGCAGCGGCTACAGCAGCGAATGGAACAAACCGTCCAATCAGGGGTGAGATGTGCTACAGCGTGGAGAGAGGAGGGAGGAAATTAATCATTTGGCTCTGCTGTTCTGTGATAGCACAGCCAATGTAACCTTTCAGACCAGTGGAAGTTATTGCAGCTTACATTTCAGATGCTGTACATGTATTCTTTTATAACACAAAGTCACTGTAAAAGCTGGCAATACAACATGCCGACACCAGGGCATGACCCTGTAAATAATACGGCTCTTCTATGACAAAGAGACTATTTGAGCGTGTCTAACTTCATGCCAGCACGCTCATGCGGCTGAGGTCGATACATTAAAATGAAATGCAGAATGGGGTTAGATGAACCGATACCTTTGTTAGTGCGTTTAGTCCTAGAGCGGTGGCGACTGCCCCTGTGGTGGCAGACACATAAGCTGTGCCAAGCTGACTGCAAACAGAAGAGTCACCGGTCACTTCACACACCAAAAAAACGGTTGAATTAAAGGGTTAATATGAGCTGGTGTCAGTACCAAAACATCTGTCTCTTACTTGACCGTGATCGGAGCATCGCCGCTCCTGTTGGTGTAATTGACTATTGCGTTAAAAGACTGGTTGATCCACTGCCAGAGCAACACGGCTGGAGTTGTCCTGCAAGATTGAAAACAATAGAGAATATGACTTTATTAGAAAGAGTTTAAATGATTATCAATATGGATTACCAAGCTTAAACAAATGTTCCTTTTTCCAGATGTCCTTCAGTAATACATAAAAATGTGATTTAAGTTGTATGAATATGATCAGCAAATAACAATCAATCACAGATTGCTCCGTTCTATTCTGTCGTTGCAGTCGTTGTAGGAGGAGTGTCAGTGAGAGAGTTACATCTATAAGTTACAGTCTGACAGTAAAATCCTACATGTTCTTACTTGTAAAATGTCATCATGCATCCAGTGATCGTCATGTTCATTGGAACTTGTGCTGACATGCGGCCAATCAGGATCATCTTCTCCCCGGTATCGGGATGGAAAGCCGAATCAAAAACATATTTGGCTCTCCACAGTTCATCTTCTGTCAGTCCTGGAGAGACTACACCTTTCCTAGGGAGACAGAAAAGATAACATTTAAAAGCAAACCCATTCATAAGAGCACTGAATTTACATTCTATTGCTACTGCAACAGCTGTACTTGCAGCTGGTTTACCTGTAGTCAGTGATGACTTTGTGTGCTTGTGATAGTTGTTCGTTGGAGAGGAGGATGTTCCTGGGGTCTGTGACGGTGAAGAAATGTTTGGCCCGACCTGTAAATGTGCTCTGGTCCCACCGGGGCTCCTTGATGTTTATGGAAGTGGATAGCTCTGCTGCCATATTTATCTGGGGAGAGAAAAACGTTTCAATAATCATATCGGGTGTTTTGTCAGAGCACAAAAGCATGTAGGTGTAATGGGGACATTATGTACCTCTATATGTTGTTCTCTGGTTGTTATAGTTACACAAAACTGATCTGGTTACAGTTTATTTTCCTACAACGTAATAATGTCCATCCCAACCTGTCAATATATTGATTTCAACAAATTTACATTTAAAAATAGTTGTGTTAAGAGTAAATGCTGCTAGTTTAAAGTTACGGCACCCTAAACTAACTTCCAGTTTGTATAGCGTATTCGTTTGTGTAGGGGCTGGAGCCGAGCGGGCTGTAGATTTAACATGGAGGTTCTGTTTCCTTATGTGTTTATCAGGTATGTTTTACTGTATACTTGATATTAATCCATTGTTAATATTTTTCCATGGCGCTTTCATTTTTGTACAATAAAGTGTTACAGAAATTAGTCCTGAAACCCGGAGATTAGTTCGCATTTTAGCACTTCCGTTTTCCTTCGTCTGGAAGTCAAGGTCATTAGGTCTGTGGTAAACACAAGCTGAAGAGATTTTAAAGTTTTGTCCTACGATATAAAATGTGTCAGTAAATAACCCACTCCTGAATTTTTAAGCCTTTATATGTCTTAAAAAAAGACTACTAAACGTCATCACGCCGACTCGTCCTCCTTCACAGCCTTGTTGTGTATACTCGCGCTCATGCGACCTTGGTGTAGTTTGTTTATAAGCCTAACGTTAGCTTTTTACTTCTGATGATTGCATTCACACTTCAATAATCATAACAGTGATGTTCATTTGTGAAGATTATCTTACGGATCAAAACGTGTAAGTATCATAAACGTGTGTTTGCCACAGAGCTTATTTTCTCTAATAATCCAAAATCCAAATGGAATAATCCCATTGGCTTTTTGTTGAGGGAACAAGGGCGATGCTAACTTCCTGGTTGGCCTACAAAAATACATCATCCCTGGAGCACTCTGTTATCCTGTGGGAGAGGAGCTGGAGCAGGCAGCAGATTTAACATGGAGGTTCTGTTTTCCTATGTGTTTATCGGGGTAAAAAGAGGCCAACCATGAAGAAATCGATCTATCTATCTATCTGACCAACACAAAGCAGAAGCCCACCGGTCACATAGAAAAGATCCTTGAAGGATTTACAGTCGTCTTCTTCTAGAGTAAGAAAGAATGGCACAAAAAAAGCACAAGTTCTCTGTACAGGAACACAAAAATGCCAGACTGATTAGTTATCTAGAATAACTGTGTTTCATAACTGCATTGTATTATGATGACTAATATTGTTCCAGGATGTCAGGGCCCCGCTTCAGCAGTCACCCCCACGACTTACAGCCACTCACTTCTCGTTTTCTTTTTTGCAGACACAGGTCAGCGAAGGAGGACTCATGAAAATAATGCTCCTCTCTGGATTGCCATGCTGCTTATTCAGCATAATGTTGCTATGGTGATGGCTGACCTGACACAAGGGTTGTGAGGCACTACATTGCAAAGCCCTATTATGAGCGCACACCAACCCCCCCAAACTGTGGCTGAAAAGCAGCTCTTGGAAAGTGACAAAGACCTCAGCGTGTGCACTGTGAACAACTGAGAATGGCTGCACAAAGTTGTTTTTTTAATTATTTTTTATCAATACAAATTGTATTAGGGTTAAGTGAACAAAGCACAATAGGTTATGCAATATATATTTTTTTTATCACCACCACTAGTGAATATTTCATTAAAGTTGTATGCATTATCACATCACAATCTAAAACCAGATAAGACTGGCCTGCACTGACTGACTGACTAAACACTGCACTGTCAAGAACATCAGCTTTGTGAATGTGCATGCTCCATTCCTCCCAGTGTGTGTGCTTGTGTCCAGATAACCCAGTCTGATCTGGTTTTTATTAACCATTTCATGCTCCAGCTGAACTACTGGGTAGGCCAGCAGGGACACACCAAAGTGCAGCAAGTCCATGCAAGGATCTGCAGCAGCATGCATGCATGCATGATGAAACTCCACCTGAAATTGCACCAAAGATGGCTGCTGGGATTGATAATAAAAGGGGAAACTCTCCTGTTTTGCTGGAGGCTGTGGCATGCAGGAGGCGTGCGGTCTCTTTAAATTGAATTAAACTCCACGGGATTCTCACGAGATGACAACAGAACACCCCCCCCTTCCCTTTTCTCTGAGATTGTCCAATGAAACACTAAAATCACTGTGTGAGTTGGTTTGAACAATGGTTGCAGAGCTGTTAATAATAGCAGAACTATAATGATAATTCATTAATGAAGGTGATAACAGGAGGAGTGAACTTTAGACCTCTGATCTAGACCCTGAGCTGCATCTGCCCTCACTCTCAACCAATCAAAGGAGGCCTGCCTGGCTATACATTAACCTGCAATTCACAACAACCCCTTACAATCAAATAATCATCCAAATACATAATCATCCATATACTACACTCAGCATCTCATTGCACATGTTTTAATCTGCATTTATGGTGTCTATTACACTAGAAATAGCTTGCTTTCTGTCTGTGGTTTGCAGGGTAAACATGCTCTACTGTGACTGCTACACATTAACCTGCAATTCACAACAACCCCTTATAATCAAATATATCATCAAAATACATAATCATCCAAATACTACACAGCAGCATCCCATTGCACATGTTAATTAATCTTCATTTATTGTGTATATTACACTAGAAATAGCTTGCTTTCTGTCTGTGGTTTGCAGGGTAAACATGCTCTACTGTGACTGGATATGGTTAATTGTGCAACCCGACCTAAACCAGTCAAATCTGGACTGTAACTGGAGGTGTTATGTGTGCATCTGAACAAAGAGATCAAACCTTTTACCTTTTACAATGCAAATCAAAGTATCATTTTAAAATATTAGGCACGACATCTGTCCAGCCCGATAACAGTCCAGCTGTGTGCGCCCCAGATTCAACTAGTATCAGCCTGCCACATCCACACATCCACACATCCTGCAGGCTGCTCATCAGAGGAGGCTTTAATGACAGTTTCTCAGACACACAAAGTGCATGCTGGTTCTTTTTCCCTGTTGACGTCTTAATGGATCCATTAAAACAAATAAGGAAAGGTTACTTACTGCACTGTGGGCTCCGGCGGTCCGCAAGAGGTGTCCCTGAAAGGCTGCAGCCAGCTAATTTGACATGCAGCAGCGTCAGAGGGAGCACACAGAGAGGCGCATCGTCACAGCGGCCGGAAGCGCAGCGACAAAATAAAAGTCGGCTATTCAACACCGACAAATATTGGCGTTTTAACGATAAAGAAAAACGTCTTTGGACATACATGATGTTTTTTTTTTACTTATCTACAATACTATGCAATCTTAAGAGAACACCTGAGAGGGGGCAAATTAAGTTCAATTTCACTTCGTCCTTTAAATGAGGCTTTTATTTTTCAGCAGCGAGCTGAGCACCACTTCCGGTGATGCTGTGATATTTTGGCCACATTGGTTAACAGGCGGTAAATCATTAATAACTGGTAAAACTTTGGATTTACACACACGACTCTACAATAGCCTGACACTAATGTCTAGTGTAATGTAAAGTAAATGCCCTTTAAAACAAATAAAGCATTTGTTTTGGTTCAAATATAAATAAAGCACACTGGCAATATTTGCACTATCTGTTTATATCATGTTTATTTTTGTTTATAGCTTATTTTGTATATTGTATATTGTTAGAATTAATTTTTTTTAATTCTTATTTTATTCTAACGTTTTTATCTATTCTTTTGTTATTATACTGCTTATTTGCACCAACAAAACTAAAGCAAATTCCTAGTGTATACATCTTACACCTGGCAATAAACACGATTCTGATTCTGATTCTAAAGGAGAAAAACAAAACAAAATTCAAAACACAATGAGTCACCATATGGCAAACTAACAGTCGCATCCCTTTCATGTTTCACAATCATTATATACCAAATTGTAATAAATAAATAAATAAATAAAACTACCCAATTTCCTGCATACATTCATATTAAGCCTGATAATCACCATGCTGATTATTCTCTCAGTTGATCATCAGCAGTTTCTGGGTACCTGTTTCCATCTAGTGGTGATTGGTGAGAGGAAATAATGCCACAAACTGCCTAAATAAAGTAAATGACGAAGCAACTTCAGTCTTTATTTCGTATAGCTGTGGCTGCAAAACATTAAGTTATTTTTTTTTTTTACAACTGATGTCATTGGTACCAATATTGCCTATACTTAAATGAATTACATTAACTCCCATAAGAGACAGCAGAGCAGAAAGAGAGCTACTTAACACTATAACAGGGTATAAAAAAGAACATAGTCTGTCAGTGCCATGTGATAAAAATCAAATACAAAAGTGCAAAGAGAACACACTCGTTTCCGACGTCTAACCCTATCATCTCACTTCACAAAATAAACTGTTGCGCTTTCGGTTACAAAAAGAAAGAAAAAAGAGTTCACGTTATATTTACTGCAGTCTTTTGTTTTGAGGCCATGCCAAGTGACAGATGTAGCTTACATACTGTATATGGAAACACTCTGGTCATCATTAAACACACAAAGATTACTTACATTTAGTTGTTATTCTCAGCATTAGTTCATTCATGTTTCCTGACAAACCAGCAGGTGTTGTGACGGTACTGGTCATAGTAGCAATCATTTCTAGCAATAAAAACATCATGCACAGAGAGGAAAAAAGTTGAAAGGATGGTGGTATTTAGCTAGATGTGATAGTTTCCATTTCATTGTGATTATGGCACACATTTTTTTTTGGTCCATGGGGTTATGAATGCTTCATCTTCTTCTCTGTGTAGCCTCCTGCCATCCTCGCCAGGTGACCTTTACAGGAAATAGTCTGGCGTACGCCGCGTCACGTGGGGCTCCCCTCTGCGTGGTGCAGGGTCGAACTGTAGGCTAAAAAAAAAACGGAGCAAGTCTCCTCATCAACTCACATTTTTCTTCAATAATATTTTTTAAGAAAGTGCCAAAATTTAAAAATTGTACTTACAAGGAGTATTTCAATGTGTCATCAAGTTCCATGATTGCTGCCTGGTTTCCACAGCGATAACAATAGTTTGGTGCACTGAAGATCGTCACTACATTGCGGTCGTGGCACCAATTATAACCCTAAAATCAAGAGATTACTTGTATGTTACCTATTTTTAATCCACAACATGTAAAGTCAAATCTGCATCTGCAGCAAAAACAGAATTACTTCCAGGAGATAAACAAAGTTAAAGTACCTCCATCACCAGCTGGTGGGCTCTTGAAACCAAAGTTAGGCCGTTTGCGTGGTTGAAGGTCTCCGAAATGTCCTGCCCGAAGGTATAACCAGCACCGCGGGGCGAGATGCCCCAGCCACCACGGTCATCTGGGTCGGACCATAACAAGTCACACATTGGACCCTGAAAGAGGAGGAAACATCAGTGTCTCTTTACACATGCAAACACAAAATCTATCCAATGTGTAGACGTTTTAGGATACTGTCAAACTGCAGACTTATATTAGGGCTGCAGCTAAAAATATTTTCATTATTGATTAATCTGCTGATTATTTTCTTGAGTTATTGCTTGTTCTATAAATTCTCAGAGAATTGTGACAAAGAAAACAAAAACAAAAAATCACATTTGAAAAGCTAAAACCAGTGAATTAACAAACTATTAAAGTTGTTGCTGATTAATTTTCTATGGATCAATTCGAAAATCTGATTAAAGTGCATGAATGTGCAATATATATATGATGTAAAAATTGTAAAACTGTAGGAGCATTCTTGCAGCTACATGCCGCATCATACTCCTTAATATAAATGTAGTAACATCCATATGTTATGACAGTAAATTACAGAATAATCCATAATATAGAAGGGCCTTCAAGAGAAGTTTGTCAAATGTGTAGAATTTACCTCATGAGGAACCTCCTGCAAGCGATCCAGCGCTCTGATGTGTTCCAGTGTGTCTATTGAAGGGGACAATCCTCCATGGAGGCAGAAAATCTTACAAGAAGAGAGAGAAAATAAATGACGAGTCCCCGTATGTATGCTTTATGTCACATGCCACACCTGAATACACAACCTTACCTGGTTATCTACCAGCGCAGTGAGGGGCAGATAGTCAAACAGATCTGTGAAGTACTTCCAAACATTGGCATTTCCATATTTCCTTAAGCACTCGTCGTAGAAGCCGTACACCTGTGTGATCTGTCTGCTCTCGTGGTTCCCTCGGAGAATTGTGATTCGCTCACGGAACCTTACCTATAAAGAAAAATGGATTTATAAACAAAAAGAAAAAATAATCAGCTATAAACATAATCCTTGCTTACAATATATATATATACCCTACCCTCCAGATGCTTTATGAGCAGTCTGTCATCAGACAGGCACAGAAAATTGTGTCAGACCCAACTCACATCTTACACCAGGAGTACCAACTTTTATCTTCCGGCAGGAGATATAGAGTCCCACGGTGCAGATTGAACCGTTACAAACATTCATTCTTGCCAATGTCTATTAAACTTCTCAACAACTCGTAACATAAAGCTATCATAAGGACAGTGCAATATGTTTAGACAGTGCAATATGTTAAATAGGGGCAGTGCAATATGTTAAATTGGGACAGTGCAATATGTTGCATCTGTGTAATATTGGGCTATTGTCTGTGCAATATGGGCAGGACGGTAGACGGTGCAGTGCACTAGGGTGCAATACCTGCCATGGTGTGTGTGATAGTATGTGCCATTATGTATGTGGACTGTGCATGTGTTGAAACATCTGTTTCTGTGGAACTGTGTCCCTGTCTTGTGTGGAATCGTTTGTTATTTTTGTTGATGCTGTTTTGATTTAGTGTTTGTAACTGCAGTTGGACGGAGCCCAGGAAAAATTTCCCCACAGGGACAATAAAAGTATATCTTATCTTATCTTATCTTATATCACAGCATCAGTGGCAAAGTGTCTTTTTGTTTTACCTTAAGAGAAACCAGGAGGGTGACTGTCTCCACAGAATAGTAGCCTCTGTCAACATAGTCTCCCATGAAGAGATAGTTGGTGTCTGGAGACTTCCCTCCGATCTTAAACAGCTCCATCAGGTCATGAAACTGACCATGGACATCTCCGCAGACTGTCACTGGACATCTCACCTCCTGCACGTTGGACTCCTTAGTAAGGATCTCCTTGGCCTTAAATGGAGGTGCAAGAAAAAACACAGGATGATGCTGATTTCATTCATTAATTCTCACTGTGCAATATCATTTTCCACTTGTGCAATTTTGTTAATAGTCTGTTTATTGTCAATAATGTATATACTGCTATTATTTTTATACTTCCTTCTATTTAAATGGTTCATATTTTGTTACACTTTGTTTAGCTCTTTTTTACTATGTTAGCTGATGACTCTTGTTATTTGCACTATCCCCTTTGCTGCTGTACACTGCAAATCTCCCCACTGTGGGACTAAATAAAGGAATATCTTATCTTATCTTATCTTTATCAAGTAACATAAAGCATGGTGCAGTGTAGGGGTGCACAATGTGTTTTACACAAGCCTTATTAATATCATAACACACTGAATATTCCTCATTTTTTCAGATTGTGAAGGATAAAGCATATTATTGGAGGTCCAAGAAAACACAGGATGATGCTGATTAACAGGTAACATAAAAGCATGGTGCAGGGGAGGAGCGCACAATGAGGCATGTGTTTTTACACAAGCCTTATTATAATACCCTATACATTTTTCAGATTGTGCATGATAAAGCATATTATTGTTTGCTGTGCCAGTGCACTCCAGTGAGGAAGCAGGAGTGGGCGTAGCTAGGGGAAAACATATTTTGCAGGCATCCTCCTCCATCTTCTTGGCTTCCCTTAGCAATGTACTGCATGCGGCTGCAGCCCAAATGGTGTGCTCCAAAAGCAAGGCCACATGCATTAGCTCAGGCAGTACTTGTTCTTGTAAGATGTACCAGCTAACAGTCAGCTGGCATGATAGAAAGCTAATGAATAGCTGCTGCAAACCCCTTACCTTTTCACACAGGACTTTGACCTGATTCTCACTCAGCTGTTTGCACTCATTCAGCTGTTCAATCCATCCGTCCAGCTCCTTGGTGAATGACTTGTCGTCCATGCCTGCTTTGCCGTCAGCTCAGACGAGCAGCTTTAAAGAAAGTGTCTCAGGAAAACCTCCTCTGTTGCTGTTTTCGGTGCGTTTTGCTATGCTACGTCCTATAGCAAGCTGTCCGGTCATCCGCAGCTTGTATGTGTGTGTGTGTGTGTGTGTGACGAAAAAATGCGTCAGCTGCCCTGCGTCCCTACAGTTTAGTGGGGACAACCGTGTTTAGTTCACATGATACACAGAAAGGATGAAGGTCATACAGTCATCCAGTAGTATATTGCAAAAAAGACTATAAGACGAGCAGCTCGGAGAGATTGTAGACCCAACCCTGTTAGCACTGGTCCACAGCGAGGCTGAGCAACACATCATGTTTACGTCATCGCTTCCATGGTGACAAACCCTTCACCACACGGATTTAACTAAATAAATGGCGTTTATTTGTGCAGGAAATATGATGATTATGATTACTTTATCTTGCTGGTTTTGTGTTTTATGCATATAGGGTTATTTAAAAAGAGAAATTTGCTAATAAGTTGATCTACGTCACCCTCTGCTGGAGGAGACGGGAACAGTAGTCAAGGTTACCAATAGGGATGGGAATTCCGGCTCGTTTTAGTGAGCCGGATCATTTGAGCTCAGCTCACCAAGAAGAGCCGGCTCTTTCTGCTCCCAAACGGCTCTTCGTTTTTACCACTTCTGCCTTTTATAATTCAGCCAAATTTAGCTTTAGCTGTTTTGACCTATGATTATTATGTGTGCACATATATCACTAAAATTATTCAATATAATACTAAACCTTATAATTTCCAGAATATCATAATTTTACATGCTGCTTCGTTTCCGACTGTCACTCATCTTGTCTGCTATTCGTGCACCGCACCACACCGCAACGCACCGCTACGCAATTCACCGCACCGCATCGCTACGCACCACAACGCAACCCCCATCGTAACGCAGCCCGCATCTCACCGCAACGCATCGCACCGCAACGCATCGCACCGCAACGCATCGCACCGCAACGCATCGCTCCGCTACGCAACGCACTATAACTGAGATAATTATGTAACAGAGGTGTAACCTGTGACAACATTTTGTTTACTCTATTAACTATTTGTGGAAGGCGGTTTAGGGTTTGTTTTGGTGCTCATGGAAACCCATAAACTATTAAACTGTGGCTTATTATTGAGCCTCTAAAGGCTGTTTTAAAATAAAACATACATTTATCAAGTTGATAGCATCTTTCCACTTGACAGAATGAGTTTAACGAGATATTTTAAACTTTTTTTGTTTTTAATTTGTGGTTGTCCATTTGATAGCCTCTTTCCCCTCCTGCCATGAAGCTCTGCACCACACAGGTAAAAACTACATTACCCAGAGTTCAACTGCTTCCTCTCAAATGCACATGCGCAGTGGCTCGCTCTACTCTAACCAGCTGTAGGAGAAAATGGCAGCACACATGCTAGGACAGCAGGTAAGACATTTCAATGATTTTAATGATTTTAATCATTGTACGGTCGTTTTGACTGAACCATTTACAGCTTTAAAACACATATTACTGTATTGTATTAGAAGAGGTAAGGCTAAATGTCCAACACATCTACATGAGGCATTGCACTTGAATGACTGCTAACGTGTTAGCCTACAGCTAGCTGACTTTAACGTAAAGGGAATTAAGTGTGCCAGAAGTTAAATCAGCTCAATCACTGGTTCCTCTGTGTTGACATCATGCACTTCTCTGTTCCAGGTCCGTCAGTTCAGCACGTCTGTGATCAGACCCAAACTGATCAGGGTAAATAACGTCAAACTGCACGAAGCACGAAGCATGACCTCTCGTTCAGCAGGACTAGTGTGCACAGTGTAGTAACTCTGTGTGTGTGTATGTGCTTCTAGCCTCCCATCCAGGTGTATGGCGTGGAGGGCCGCTATGCCACTGCTCTGTTCTCAGCTGCTGCCAAGCAGAACAAACTGGACCAGGTCGAGCAGGAGATGGGAAAAGTGTCTGTAAGTGTCGAAGATTAAGACCCTGAGCTGCTAATTGATGTAAAGGTCGATGGATGGGCCAGGATTATATAGTTGTTGGAAATTCGTTTACACATTGTTAAAATAATAATAAATAAATATATATATATATAACATTAATATTACAAATCAACAATGGGACAATAACACCAATCAATTCTGACAATGTAATCATCACATATAACATCACTAATATATAATAGTAATATAATAATATAACGTATTTAATAGAGAAATGTAACAGTAAGTAATAATAATAATGCATTTTATTTGGTGGCGCCTTTCAAGACACCCAAGGACACCTTACAAGGATAAAAATAAACTTAGACAGACAAAAACAACTGGACATGACGGAGACATATTTGTGCAGACACGTATGATAAACTGATGGGTACTATCAGAGTATATATGCAGAATATATATATATATATATATATATATATATATATATATATATATATATATATATATATATATATATATATATATATATATGGTCGATGGAAGGGCGATGATTATATAATTGTTGGTAATTCATTTACACATTGTTAAAATAATAATAAAAACTGTCAAATGTCCTGTATATCAAAAAGAATGAAGCATATTATATATATATATATATTTTTTTTTTTATATATATATATATATATATATATATATACACACACACAATGACATTAATATTACAAATCAAGAATGGGACAATAACAACAATCAATTTTGACAATGTAATCATCACATATAACATAACTAATATATAATAGTAATATAATAATATAACATATCTAATAGAGAAATGTAACAGTAAGTAAACAATGTCATACAAATAATTTAATAACTTTATAAAATGTCAGGGGACTTTTGAAGAAGTAAACTATGAGAAATAGATATGGTTTTAATATACATCTCAGGGATTACAGTAAAATTTGTAGGGCTATCCCCAAACTTCTTATTAATCTTATCCAGAATACAATTAATTATTTCGAAGATCAAACATCCTTACTGATGCTACTAGTAAGAGACATCAAATTTCTATAATTGTAGTTCAATTTATAGTCATTTTAGATTTTTTCTTGTCCTTTATGTAATTAATACAGTACATTTAATGGGAAAGCATCATATCCATATATGTAAGTGGAAAAATAGAAAGCCTAGTTCTATTTTTTTTTTAATGAAATAAAATACTTTGTCAAACTGTTAAATTGTAAAAAACAAACATGAAAGCCATAAAACTACTCAAAAACTTTGAAGATCATCTTTTAGATAGATAGCAACTTTTGTTATAACATATAAGTCATTGCCCAGGATGTTCCTTGCTAAGTAAGCATTGGGATAATGATCTGATCATTGTCCTTATTTAGCTAATCCACATTGTTTCAACTCAACCTACCTTTCTTCTAGCACATACATTCATTTGCCCTTTGCTGTGTGCCATTTTGTTTTTCAGGCCCTCATCAAGAACCCCAATATTTCCAGTATTGTAATGAATCCTCATGTAAAGCGCGCCATCAAGCAGAAGACTTTCCATGATGCTCTTGCAAAGGCCAGGGTTTCAACCATCACTGTCAACCTCATCAGTGAGTGATCACTGATTGCTGCGATGCGTTTTAGCATGGCATTATCTTAATCATAGCCAAGTAGGCTTTGTGAATGTATAGTGTATGTGTGAGTGGAATGCAGTGTTCATATCACATATCGTCAAAATGAAATAAGTTTTAGCCTATCGGTTAGGTCAATAGAGGTTACAGGAATACTAATAATAAAAGGAGTCCACCAGAACATACAGATGGAATACAAATGTTTAATTGTTGTACTACAAGAAGCTGAAGTAAAGAACATGTTTTCCACTTGGTTACTTTATTAAGTTTGCTCGCAGGAACCAACATGCAAATAATTCACATTTTACAGTCTTGTTTAATCTCAGAAGTCATGTGCAGAAATATCACAAGTAAACTAAAACATGCAATGTTTTCAAGAAAACCATCTTGTGTAGTTTAATTTAGAAAAACAATTTTTACTTTGATTTTTTTTTTTTTTTTTATAAATCATGACTGTCCTTTTAAGACAACTGTAGAGAGTTTAGCTTATAGGCACACTCTCAAATTGAAATCAACTGCAGCTCTTAATGTCTTTGACCTCCATGGAGGTCACAGACCTAGTGACTACACTAGGGCCGTCCCGAATACCATTCTTTGGGCTTCGAAGCTTCGGTGAGAAATTTGAAGGTATTCGAATCGTTGCAGCTTGACAGGCTTTGACAAAGCATTCAAATACTGATTTGGAGGTCGATGACCATGGCAATGGTCGAAGCCTAGAAGCATTTGGGTCAGCCCTAGACTACACTAGCATTATACAGATGGTATACGCTTTATTGATTCTGTGGTTTTACAATCCATTTGGGTTTTTTTTTTTTTATATTTGTTGGCCCAATGTGAAATGTGCAAATTAAGCAAGTGAACCATAATTGTATAAAAACATGCCAAAATACAAATAATGTAGATAAAAATGGCTTTTCAATAGGACCATTGCAGCTCCACAATGCATTTTCCACTGCAGCAGTTCTCCACAACCCCCATTGTTCAGTCCCCAGAGTGCTATATTGATATTGATTATGGTGTAAATAAACTTTGGAGTATGTTTCTAAATTTGACAGTAAGTGAATAATTCATATTGCAGGACCAGTTGAATGACATCATAAACAATATGTATTTTTTAACTGTAATAAAACAGAAAAAGTATTTAATCCCGCTCAAACATATCCTGCTTTTTGTTTTTCAGATGTTTTGTCTGACAATGGTCGTCTTAGAATAACTGGTGATGTTATCACTGCTTTCGGCAAGATGATGAGTGCACACCGTGGAGAGGTCATCTGCTCCGTCACCACAGCTCAGGTATGAAATGAGTGGACATACATTATATGTATGTTTCTGCACATCCTTGTTGAAAACTGGTCACCTCAAATAAAACAGTCCCTATTATGTATCCGTCACTTAAAACTAATTAATTGGGTTCTTTTCACTGTAAATATGTTATACAATCAACCAATTAATATTTATCCATTTTAGCCTTTGGATGAAGCTAATCTCACTGACCTGAAAGTAGCTCTCAAGGGCTTTCTTCAGAAGGGTGAATCCATCAAGCTGGAGACAAAGGTACAGTTTCAATGCATGATCCCATAAATATACAAATTACCTTTTTGCAGTTAGTGTGACTTTATCTTAATATAAGTAAAGGTGATTAAAAACCAGTCTGATGCTAATCATTTTCAACTGTTGTCTCCTCTTCACAGTCGGATCCTGCAATCCTGGGTGGCATGATCGTCAGTATCGGAGACAAGTATGTGGACATGTCCACCAAAACAAAGATTCAGAAGCTGACCAAGCTCATCAAGGAAACCTAAGTCCCGTGGACTAAAAAGATCGGAGACGACCAACAGGGGAAACGCTGATAAAATGTACATTACTATCTGTTTTGGCACTGCAGTTGCTCCATAAATCCAGTGTCTAATACTTAAAGTTCATATGGATGTTAATAAAACATACAAAAAATGAAGAAGCCTTTGTTGTCATTGTGTTAAATGTACGCTCATATTTCCTATCAGTTAACCAGTGATTATGATCTTGACACATAGTAAATTGGAAATATAGCAATTATATAGTAGCTGGAGTAGTGTCAATTAATAATTGTGCTTGTGTTGTAACTAGAAGCCCACGTTAGAGATGCGTCTTTGTTTAATTTGGCAGAGTGGCACAGATCTGCTTCTGCGTTTCCTGGAAGCTCTTCTGCGCATGCGTCTTCAGCGCATCCTGTTTTATTAATTTATTTTTCCAGGCGAAAATGGCTGCCTCTCTCATCTAAACCTCTGCTTAAAGGATTAAATGAGCATGAAATACATGCAATAAGCAACAGGAATCGCAGCTCCGCTTCAAGAGGACCCTCCTGGACGCCAGGTTGTAGTTAGTGCAGCTTCTTCACAAAGATGTTGTGGCTGCCAGAGGACGAAAATGTATGCGAACCGAAATTAACCCTTTCCATCTAACATCCACAAACAAATGAGGTACGTACTATTCATTTGACTTTCCTAAAAATAGTATAGCTGGGGTAACATTTCTGTTTGTGCATTTTGTCTTTTTTTTTTTTCTTTTTTTGTCAAACTAGTTGTACCCCTCTTTGTCTTCACATCACTTATGTTTTGTGTTGCAACGCTAAAAAGGCCTGTTGGCTCCACCAAAAGTAAGCTACTAAAAAATGCTTCTTTGGTTTTGTTTGTCTACACGTGTGCATGTGTATTATTTCTACCTAATGTTTTTATTTCTCTGCACTCTCCAACAGAAAATGATGCATCAAGTGACCAGCAGCAACAGTGACTATTGTCTGAGTGGACTGGCAGAGGACTGTCACCCAGCCAGCCACTTTGATTTATGTAGCACACAATCCAACAAATTCTACCCCTCTCCAACAACCCCTGGTTTGCAGCTGTCTCTTGCCGGCCTTGCCCCTTTACCACAGGGCATGCACAAAGCCATGATATGTCAAATGCAAGACACCCAGAGCGACTTCCAGGCTCAGACGGTGAGAATCAGGGGCAATGATGCTGCAGGGCCCGATGGCTCCAAGAAGAAGAAGGGTTTAGTGAAGTCGGGGCGGAGAGGGAGGCCATCAGGGACCACAAAGTCAGCTGGTTACCGTACAAGTACTGGGCGTCCACTTGGGACGACTAGAGCAGCTGGGTTCAAAACCAGCCCAGGGAGGCCCCTTGGTACCACCAAAGCAGCAGGATACAAGGTCAGCCCCGGCAGGCCCCCCGGCAGCATCAAGAGCCTGGCTCGGCTCAAGAAGCTGGAGTTTGGTTGTGACAGCGCCAAGAAATTTGACTTTAGCAACTGCAGTGTTCCCAAGAAACTGGACTTCACCAGCTGTGATCTTCCCACTTTTCCATACGCCATGATGGAGAAAAGACCCCTCTGTGAGCCCAGTGGCAAAGTGGATGAACCCAGCGAATGCAGTGCTTGAAAAACATTTGAGTGCATGAGCAAGAAGAAGCTTAGGAAAAAAACATGTCCCTCAAATGTTGGAGGAAAGAACTTTTTTGCCATTTAGAAATGGCTCTAAGTGTTTGTACAGTGTTTGACATTGTCTTCATCTTCATCATAATAAATGACTGAATTAGAAGTATGTTATTCCAGTTTGGCAGAGATGCATGCGTATGAATTAATCACACCAATCAGTATAGGCAAAAAATGTATTTATCAGTTTGTGGTTCAAACCTCACTAGAGAGTGAATTTTTTTTTTCCCTCAAGCATTTTGTTCCTCTGAGTTGTGACTTCTTTCTCTGCTTTTAACATTTCTATGGCTGGTTTCTTGTGACATTTTCTACATTTATAAAAAATTGTACTAACAGCTGATCAAATCGGCTTTTTTCCTGAGCATAAATATGTGGATGTGTAGCTGTCCTTTCTGTGTTCAATATGTGTTTTAATTTGTGATATTATCCTGCATCGTACCTATAATGGGGAACACTGCAATATATTTTTTTTGGATTAGCTTGAACTGGTAAAACTCAATGCATAATATTCCTTTTGAGCACAGTATTTGTTATTTCTGCACTTTGTGAATATAATTTCGATCATGTAATGTAGCAGCCTGTTTCCGTCCCTAAACTCACTATAAGCACTTCCAGATTTACATGTATGTTGTTATGCTGTTTATTAGGGGGGGGGGACAAACTTAATAAAACAGAAAAAAATGCTTTGTGGTATATATATGTAATAATAAATGCTTATGTACTGTATGTGAAACAAAATAAAATACATTTCTTTTCCACACAACTATTTCCTGTTAAAATGGAAAGCATGTAATTCTCCTTGTAGACACCAGAGGGCCTGTGTCTCCAGACAATAATAATAATAATAATAATACCTTTATTTACCCTCTGTTAAAATTAAATGACGGCCTACTGACAGTCATGGTTTTAATGTATAGACGTGTTATTACACAGTGTGATAGCAGAAGTGGTTAAACACACTATATAATGGGTGGTGTTTTAATGCAAACGCCAGATCTATTAGGGTGGGTGAATAAGTTAGTGCTTCTACTGGATCATTCAACACAAAAAGGGTTATAGGGAAATAAAACCACGTAAAAGATGTGAATAAACAACGCAGATAGGTGTAGTATATTTAAAAACCTGCACACACACAGAGAGGTAAGTTCCTGTCAAGTCGTCCTGTAAACTGACTGGTCTTTGTTTGATCTTCAAGGACTGAGCAGAGCCTATTGTGCTCTGCGCGTTCATGGATATGAATCAAATTTGATCCACAATGTCGAAGCCTTTATTAATAGGGTTGTGAGAGGTCGAGCTGGAAGGCGATCAAGTTTTTAATCGGAACAAAAAACCCGCGTTTCATGCAGGCATTACAGCCACACTGACTCCTTCTTTATGTCCTTTTTCCTGAGCGCCTAGCGGCCTTGTTTCCTCATGTCATAAGAGCACCTCGGCGCAAAACAGGCAACATGGCGCACTGAGTGTTGGTTTGACCGGAGAGAGGCCGTGTAGTGGAGGAGGCTGCTTGTGCGCATTGCTATCATTTTATTATAGTCTCAATCTCCTCCTGCATGCACCACACTCACACACATTAACACACATACACAGGCCATGTCATACAGCAGAGTTATAAGCCCCCAAAAAACACAATGGCACAATAAAAAATTGGGTCACATTTCTCTCTCTCTCTAAAAAAAAAAGCAAAAAAAAAAAGCATCCATTCGTGATTTACTGTGTCATATAGTGTGTTTAACACATATATAGACTTGTTATACAAGAAACTTCACCTGCGTGTGCACGCGCGTTTGTGTCCGTGCGTGTGTGTGTTTGCGCGTGCGTGTGCTAGGAAAAGGGTTGAGTGTCACGGCCCCTGTGTATGCAGACGGGGGGTTGGGTAGCAGTGCTGGATTGGTTGGTTGCTGCTTCACCAACACACAGTCAGTCTGGGCTTGTTTTAACATAACCGGGGGCACTTCGACAGCAGCAGGCAAAAAAAAAAAATCATGTAGTAAATAAGCTTGCTGTGGCCCACTGAATTGCGCCGCTGCATTTTGGAGATTTCCTTGTTTATTCTCTCTATCTGGGGTTGACAGTGTTTCTAGAGAGAGAGTGGGCTGATGAGGCGATGAAGTGCAGAGAATGAGAGCTGTGCCTCCTTGGCCTACTGGCTAAGAGCTGCTGCAGCTGGGATTGTGCAGATCCGCTTTCACAAAACCCGAGAAAAAACACATTATCCAACATCCGCTGCTGGTTTCACGGTGTCCGACCTACCAAATGGTGAGTTTTTACACGTTTTTTCCTCTCCACGTGTTGATAGTTGTTGTGAACTTAGTGCCGATTTTGTGTGTGAGTTATAATAGTAGCTTCCTATATATGTCGCTGTGTGTGTGTAGCTTGTTTGTGTGACTGTGTTCCTGTGATGGCTCAGTGTCACCACCTCTCTACTACAGCAGCTCTCTGCGCTCCTCCATTCACTGTACTCTAGTCTGCGATCGCCATGACCAAACACAGCCAGCAGACAAAGCGGTAGGCTGCTTATTTTATCATAGTTTGTGAATGAAATACATGAAAGGAAGCGGTGGAGTGTTTTGTCTTTGCAGTCCTACCGGCCTCTAGTATGGAGGCCATGCAATGTCGGCTTATTAGTGTGTGTGTGTGTGTGTGTGTGTGTGTGTGTGCACAGTAACAGTTCTTTGCTCTTCTTTATTGGTTTACTACACATGATTGTGGCTGTATTTCCGCAATGTTATTAAGTGTATGTCAGCATGCTTTTGTTGTATTTACATTATACAAATCTCCCCACAGATTAGAGTTAGAGAGAAACTTAAATGGCACATTTCCCCTCTTCTAACCTGCCTCTTTTTTTTTTTTTTGACAGGATATAGCCATGACAACATGAATCAGTCATACAGACCGGCTGCTAGGGTAGGCTCAGCGTTTGGCACGGGCCAGCCAGAGCTGAGATCCCGCAATGGTCTTGTGGGCACTTCCTATGGAAACCAATGTGGCATTGTGAGACGTGGGTCAGACCAACCGTCAGCCGTGCAGCTGCCATCCTCTAGCCTCAAACAGCCAGCTACACTGGGGTACAATCAGCCGGAACGATCTCACTGCTACAGCCCGCTGAAGAGGCTGCAGGACCTCAACACTGTGGTCAACAGGCCTGACCTAGACAGGGACCTCCATCCTAGGAGCCACTTGCACTGTGCAAGCCCAATCAGCGACGATGATGATGATGATGATGAGTTCGAGGCACCGTCGGTCCAGCTACCTCCTTCTCCAGGCATTGATGACACGGAGCCCTTTGACTCTCTGCAGGACGTGAACAGAAATGGCTTCTCCCCTCACAGCCCTGACAGCATGGAGCGCTGTTCTCCCATCCCCAATGGCTACTTGCATTTTGAGTCCACGCTGTTTGACAGCAGTGACGTCAAGGAGGAGAACGAGGACAGCGGTAGTGAGGACATGGTGTCTTTTCACCGCTCCCCAAAGTTGAGTCGGGACCGAACCGTGACTGACAGTAAGACCACAAGCAGCTCAGGGCAGGATAAACGAACATACAAACCTACTGTCTATAACCTGATGTCCAAAACTATTTCTGAACTCAACCCTACACTAAGCCCCAGCGCACTGCCAGAAATCACTATGAGAGATGGATGGAGCTTGGGTGAGGAATCAGACAGTGATGGCGAACTTACCTCTCCTGTTGACCCTGGACTTATTTCACCAGCTGGCACCAACTCTAATGTGAGTCTGATAACACCTGGAATACTTTATCTCTACCTCTGTGCAACCAAGGCTACATGATGTTGTCAAAGTGTATCTTTATAATGTATTTCCACTGAGAAAGCCCATGCATTGAAGTGATAATTACATATAATTTATTATACTTGGACCACCAGCCCGCTATTAGCTGTAGATCAGTAAGAACGCCGTCCTAAGTGTAATTTTATTGATCTTTCAGAAATGAATTGTACCATGTGTAGGGAGTTAAAATATGAACACACAAGAACAGTGAACAGTTGAAAAGCAGTGCTAACACAATAGACTTTGAATACTGGTTCCTAAATATGTAAATATTATATTGGGATGCAAAGGTAAGTAATGCGTACAATGATCTTATCTCTTAATCTGTTATTACTCAAATATGTCTGAAATTTGAATTTTGATTTGCCACTAATGATATGATATACAACACCACCGTTGTGTGTATTAGATATTAAAGTATTTTCATTGTCCCGATTAGTCCAACAGCCCAAAGAAGAAGCCTCCTCCTGCAGTGAAATACGTGGAAGGGGACGTGGTGTGGGCTAAATTCAACAGACGGCCCTGGTGGCCCTGCCACATCACCTGTGACAAGGGGATCTACACTAAGATGAAAGGTGAGGTTTCATTCATAAAGAGTACGGAAAGAGAAGAATTTTGATTTGAATATTGATTTTATAATCAAATTTTCAAATTGTTTCCTTCAACTCGACCTTAACCTGACAGGTTAACACCAACCAAAGGAATTATATTGTGTGTATGCGCAAGGTAGTTAATAATTATTTTTATTTTGCTTCAGTTCCCAGTCCCCGTCCTTGTCGGATGTATTTCCTGGAGACGATCGGGGAGATTTTAGAACGTGCCTGGGTCCCCGGGAATGCTGTTCTTACTTTTGGAGGAGGCCATCAGTTTGCAGACCTACCTGTGCTTAGACGGAGAGGGAAGCAGAAGGAGAAAGACTACAAGTATACGGTAAGTTAATGAAATAACTTGAAAATGATTATATGATGTTATTATGAACATTATTTTGAATGTTATTTCTGTTCTTGGCAGATACCCAAAAGTTTACTGACTGCATGGAAAGTCAGTGTGGCAGAAGCTGAGGGTATGCTGCCAAATCGACAAAGGAATACTGAAAGCGTGCTTTCAATATCTGTCAATGGAGAGGAGCGTGTGCCCAGCCCACTCCCTACTGAAAAGCCAGCGGAGGCCCCCTCTGTCTCTGTGGATCCTGGTCGACCCCCATCACCCAACACGGCCCCCAACGGAAATGAGCACGATCTCATCAAAAACTCTCCTGTAGTTCAACCCAATAAGAGCAAAGCTTCTAAGCGGAAAAAGAAATGTTTGTCAGACATATTTGGCCATATAGTTGGTGGATTGAAGGAATCATCTAACATCACAAACATGGCGGATCCGTTTCGTACAACAACTCGTGCACTGAAAGATGAGCCAAAGGACTCACCTTATGCAGACCTGGATTCAGTTCCAATGCTGCATCGTCCTAAACGCACAGCAGTGTCTCCAATAAAAGACATAGACAGATTGGTCAGAAAAGAACAGGGTTCAACAAAAGCTAAAAAGAAGTTTACTAAAAAGGTGAACCATTCTACGGATCCCTGTGATTCCTCTAGTGTTTTAACAAAAACATTGGCATCTAAAGACACAAATTCTGAACAGAGTTTGGGCAGCTGTTATGAACTGTCGTACAGTTCAACTGAAAAGCACTCTATGAATCTTCCTGCCAGCAGTCGTCTGATGACGAGGGCTCTGAAAGCCGAGGAAGAGACAGATCTCAAAGATGCACTGGCCACAAGCCAAATCTCAACAGATGCCCAGGCTGACGATTGTCTTGACAATACACCTACTGATGCACCCATCAAAACTGAAAGGTCTCCCAACTGGGAATCGCCCAGCAATGCATCGTCATTTGCAAATCACAGCTCTCCAAAAAGGCGTGCAAGGAAGCCTGATAAGAAACGCATTCGTAATGGCTCATTGATAAAGCCTAAGTGTGTGGACTCAAGTGAACCCACTGTGCAACCGGTTAAGGTCAAGATAGAAAACCCAGATCTATCATCTTCTACTTCCCCGTCCTCATCTCTGTCTCCAATGGATGCTTTCCAGGATGTCAAGGAACTAACGTTTAAGTCTCTTGGGAAGGACGACAGCAGTGACTCTGAGTTGAACTCATTTCGGCCTGATTCTAATTACAAATTCAGTACCTTCCTGATGCTCCTGAAAGACATGCATGACACCAGAGAACAAGAAGGTAAACCCCTGGCTGTCCCGCCATCGCCGGTCCTGATCAAGGAGGAACCCATGTTCATCCCTACATCTACAAGAGGAGGCCCACTAAAGGGTTCTCGTGGTGGTTTCACCCAAAGGATCAAAACAGAGAATGGGAGGTCAGGGAAATCACCCAAAAACACAGCGGTAAAAACCAAGAATAGGACTAAACCTATTATGAAGGCTGACACCTTCCATTGTGAAGACTTTCCTGTTCGACCTCAGATCAGAAACTCAGACAAGCAGCGTAGAAAACAAAGACTACCTGCCAAGCTAAATCTCAGCATACCTGGCCTATCTTCAGACTTGGCTGGCTTGGCTTACGGCAGGGAGTTTGTTAGCGGCCACGCTGACTTAGCCAGTCCTGGGTCTTGTCCTCCCGTCGCTGCTGATCCCTCGGCCAGCTACCTCGATAAGAACTCGGGATCCACAGTGGCTCCAAAGAAACGCTGGCAGATGGTTGAGGGTGCTGCTGAGAATAAGAGGGAAGTTATGGCGGAGGTGTCTGCTGAGATGAATGGGTCTTACACCATGAGAGCTTCGCCAGATCTTGATCTGGGAGTTGAGAAGCAGGCAGAGAATGATGCGCACTTCTCAGAGACAAGCAGCCCAACCGGTAAGACACTAAGATGGTAAAATGAGTAAGAACGCGTTATGCCTGTATATTTGTTGTGTTGAGGCACTTTTCTAGAAGACTTCTACTTGATCTACTGTGGCTTGGCTTGGACCTCGTTTGTACGTTTGAATAATGTGTAAATGTATTGTATGTGTGTTTACGCAAGGACATTCAGAGAACAAACGTCTCCGGAAACCAACTAAACGACTCCTGGAGTCAACTGAGGAGTACGAACAAATATTTGCCCCAAAAAAGAAGTCAAAGAAACACACCTCAGAATCTTCCAAAATGGTACGATGTTCCTCTTTCTTTTAATTTCCTTACAATATAAATGAAAACACAAAGCAGCAACTGGTTATGCACTAATTACTAATTACTAATAATGAAGTATAGTAATAGGGATGCACCGATACCGGATTGGATATCGTGCCGATACTGACTCAAATAGCTGGATCGGGTATCGATGACAATGAGGCCGATCTATTTAAATCTATTCTAATTTTACATACTCTATGCATTATATACTGGAATTGTAATTCCTGTTAATTTTGTAGATTTTATTTACCAAGTTACTGGTGTACAATTTATTATTTTAATAGCAAATATCAATTCAGTAAATTTATATCTATGTATTTATTTGTTACATTCTGTTTTACAAAGTTAAGAAAGCAATGTTTAAGTCAAGGCTGGTGTTGCCTTACACATAAAAGAATGATCCCAGTCACTTCCACACAGTGAGGCATATTAAGGCTTATTCATTTACACTGGTATCGGATCGGTACTCGGTATCGACAGATACCCAAAGCCCAGGTATCGCTATCGGTATCAGGACTGAAAAGTCAGATCGGTGCCTCCCTACATAAAACTAATCTTGTACTTTCACAAGACTAAATAAAACCAGTCATGTGTGAAGTAAATTGCTCTGAAATATAGATTTTTAGTACATCACTTATAATAATTACACACCATAAGAATCACACCATTCAAATTATGTGTGTACAAATATTGTTCTATCATTTATGGCTTTGCTAGTTTTATCAAGATACAGTATCATTGTAGAAACAAATAGCAACTTGATAGTTTTCATCTCTTTCATCTCAGCAGACATCAGGGATGACACTCCATGATCTCAGCACCAGCCCGGGAATAATTACCTCATCATCGCCTTCTGTTGAGCCCGCCGAGGTTCCGGCAGAGCTGGAACAGAGTCCATCTCAGGATGAACTTTCACCTGTAGCATCCTCAGTATCTCCAGCCACAACACAACCCTCCCTTGATGCAGAGACAACAGAAGAAACTGATCTACCTCCTGAATCTGGTAGATAAGTGTCTATTTCACTGAATATATGTTAACCACTGTTATATCAACTATCTCTCTGTATGATGTAAAATACACTGGTGTTGCAGGACAGAATATTTAAAAACTTTTGATTTATGAAACAACTATTTTTGTCCTTTAGACACAGGGTTATTGGCCCAAGAAAGAAAGAGGCCAAGGAAGTTGTCGCACAAGGTGCTGGATTGTACCATAGAAGAAGTGTCCGTTGCTCATACAAAGAAGAAGGTATGTTGGGATTTAGATGGCAGTGGGGGAGCCTTCTTCTAACTTTCCCAGTTAGTGTTTTGGACTGAGAAATATTGAACGAATTTCACAATCTGTTTGTTTTCTAGGAGCCAAAGCGACAAGAAAACTTGGTCAAGAAAACTCAGGTACTACAAAAACACAAAGTCAAAGCAATCACTATCCTCATATACCACCAAATAATGTGATGCTAAAAAATTAGGGCTGTCAAGTCGATTAATATATTTAATCGCGATTAATCGCATGATTGTCCATAGTTAATCGCACATTTTTTATCTGTTCAAAATCTACCTTAAAGGGAGATTTGTCAAGTATTTAATACTCCTATCAACATGGGAGTGGGTAAATATGCTGCTTTATGCAAATGTATGTATATATCTATTATTAATAATCAATTAACGACACAAAACAATGACAAATATTGTCCAGAAACCCTCACAGGTACTGCATTTATTATAACAAATATGCTCAAATCATAACATGGCAAACTGCAGCCCAACAGGCAACAACAGCTGTCAGTACGTCAGTGTGCTGACTTGACTATGACTTGCCCCAAACTGCATGTGATTATCATAAAGTGGGCATGTCTGTAAAGGTGAGACTCGGGGGTACCCATAGAACCATTTTCATTCACATATCTTGAGGTCAGAGGTCAAGGGACCTCTTTTGAAAATGGTCATTCCAGTTTTTTCTTGCCAAATTTAGCGCAAGTTTGGAGCGCTATTTTCCATGCTACTACCTAAAAATCGCAAGTTGCATTAATGCGTTGAATAAATTAGTGGCGTTAAAACGAATTTGCCTTAACGCGTTGCTATTGTGTTAACTTTGACAGCCCTATAAAAAATATATTCAACCATTCTAAACACAATGAAATCTCACATTGGAAAGGTTGGATCTGTGAAGAAAGAGAAGCCAGCACCCAGCACATCCTCTGCCCCTGCTGCTGCCCCCCAGCACTCAGAAAGCGAAGATCTTCCCGTGGTCCTCACTCCGAACAGGCCTTCCAGCCCTCGAGAATCTAAGACCCCAAGGCAGGAGGCCGAGGTTGAGGACTGCAGCACCGAGGGGAAACAAAACGTACACACTGGAACACTAACTCCCAAACCTGAGGTGTGCATGTTGCATTGCTCAGCTAATGAAGACATTGGATTATCCATCAAAGAGGAAAATAATCTGCACCCGTGAGTGTAACAGTATCTCTTTCTTCATCTCTGTAGGTGCTGTCTGTTAGTTTGAATGACTGCCTCTCTTCTCAAGTGGATGTAAAAGGGAAAATAGGAGCTACATCCTTAAAGGAGAATGTCTGTCAGGTGAGATACCAGAAAGTATATACTGTATCTTTTAGCTTTGTATGGCTTGGCTCCTGACACATCATTTATTTTTAACAGTTAGATCATTAACATGTTTCTTATTGTGGATGTTTGTGCAGGTGTGTGAGAGGTCAGGAGACCTGCTGGTGTGTGACGGCCACTGTTACGGAGCCTTTCATCCGCAGTGTATTGGCCTGTCAGCGGCTCCCAAGGGGAAATTCCTCTGTCGTGAATGCAACGCTGGTGTGTACACCTCATTGATTAAAAAAGATGTGTACTTACACACTTCAAAAATGTTGCTTATTTTTTCATTCTGTTGCTTTCAGGTGTCCACGCATGCTTTGTGTGTAAGAAGTCTGATGATGGAGTAAAGCGCTGCATCATACCGCTGTGTGGGAAGTTCTACCACACCGACTGTATACTGGCGTACTCGGCCACCCAGCCACATAACAAAGGCTTCCGCTGCCCTCTGCATGTGTGTCTGTCCTGCCATATCAGCAACCCTCTCAACGTCTGTAGCTCTAAAGGTAAGCTCCACCTGTGGATTTAAAGGAACAGTGTGTAACATTTAGAGCGGTATCTATTACGATCTATTAGCAGAAATGGAATAATACTCATAACTAGAATGGCACTCGGAGAGCGCAGACCTCCGCCAAGGTGCCTGACTTTCAAAAACAGATCACAGATCACAGATCACAGCTGGCGGTACCGTGAGGTATCGGCTTATTATTAACACGGTGTGTTTCCGTGTAACGTATCGGCGGATGCCTCTCTCATTCAGCAGCCTTGTTATGTCTGTATAACGTAACACTACGTTGTCTCTCATCCCGTCATCTACCGCTTTTTTCTTTCTCACCGGAGACGGCCAGCAGCTCCTGTACCTCAAAGTCTCGCCACACATCCACGCACGTATCTCTCTGCTCTCAGAAGGAAGGAGGCGGGGTCATGCGTCATCAGTTACACCGCACATGTGTTATACCCTGTGGTCTTAATGGTCAGGCTGATTGGAATCCTTAAAAAAATTCCTAATGGAGTTATTCATTGTGCTACACCCCACCCCCCCAAAAAATGTCATTCAAATCCATTGCGAACTTTTGGAGTAATCCTGCTAACAGACAAACAAACAAACAAACCAACACCGGTGAAAACACGCCGGTTACTATGTTTTCATTAGTGTATAAATCACCTGAAACTAAGAGTCGTTGTGTTTTCGTTAGCTTAGAATGAGCCTTTCATATCTACATAGAGAGCGAGTGCTCTTCACGGAGTCTGCTATGTTGCACCAGGATGTTTCTGCAGTAGCCCGGAATGGACAAACTAAACACTGACTCTAGAGAGAGTCTTTCGCGTTTTTACGTTACCCGAAGGCCACTGTAGTTCTTCGACATGCTTGTGAAACTGCGGTAAAGTGAGCCGCAGAGTGCAAAACCGTGGTAACGCCAGCCGTCATCTGACTTCCGTTGCTCCTAAAGTTGTGTTATTATGGTAAGGATGGCCTCTGAGCGAGACGAACGCCATTTACCACGGTTTTGCACTCAGCTGCTCTCGTTACCGCAGTCTTGGAAAGACAGGAGTGAGTGGAGGGGTACTCAGTTGGTTGCAGTCTGCAACCACACCACTAGATGTAGCTAAATCCTACACACTACCTTTAAACCACATGATATGATAGCTATGTCATGTTAGAAATGGTCCACAAAGATTTGAAGCTGTGTGAATTTCACAGCGTCATATATATATCCTGATTTTTGTTTTGAGCGAAGATCTGGGGACAAACCGGTGAAGTCGCTGTCATGTTAAATATAATATTGAAAATTGTGCTTTATGCTCCTGAATCATCTTGGCACAGATTATTATAGCACCATCTGTAGTGATGACTGTCCTGCAAAATGGATCCATATTGTTGTTGTTTTTACCAAACTCTGAACCTGCTGTCACTTCTTCACAGTTTTTGGTGCCAATTAGCTTCATCTCTTTGTTTCTATCTGACATTCCTGGAGCCCATCAAATGACTTTTGTTGCCTGAGTTTCATTTTCTGATATCAGCACACAATCTTGAGTTCCATGTCACCTGTTAGTTTGGATAAGTATTGAGCATCTCTTCTAAACTCATTATTAAAGGGCTTTCAGCTTTGTATATAAGGATTTGTTTTGGTGATTAAACTGATTTTATGTGTAACTCACTGTCTGGAGCAGTGAGCTGTTTAAACAAATGGAGAGCTGAGCTGTACCTAATTATAGTGGTTGTAAGTGATAACTCTTTGGCATTTTTTCTCATGTGCCATTAGAAACAGTGCCAGTAGCCTGAGATGCTTTGCTCACACAACATCCTTGAAACAGCACCTGATGCTACAATACAAACAGTTTGTGTCGTCTAGGATTTTGGCTCTTATAAAACACAGGATTTTGGCTCAGTAAACTTGTAACCATTGCTCAAGTAGACTGAGAGCACTGTGTGTTGTCGGGTTATTGTTGCAAAGCTTCAGTTAAATGCCCAGATGTGCATGGATAAAGCTACCTTTGCTCCTCTGTGTTTTTATCGTAGGTCGGTTGGCCCGATGTGTACGCTGCCCTGTGGCCTATCACGCCAACGACAACTGTATGGCCGCAGGCAGCCTGGTGCTGGCAAACAACAGCTTCCTCTGTCCAAACCACTTCACTCCCCGCAAGGGCTGCAAAAACCACGAACACATCAACGTTAGCTGGTGCTTCGTGTGCTCTGAGGGTAAGTCTGGTCTTGTTTCTTTGCAATTTGAACCTGTCATCAAAACAGCTTTACTACTGTGATTATGAATGAATAATAATGTGAAACTATCTCATCTTCTTTTTCCCAAATTGTCTCCATGTTT
The DNA here is from genome assembly GCF_043250625.1 of Sebastes fasciatus. Classification (NCBI taxonomy): domain Eukaryota; kingdom Metazoa; phylum Chordata; class Actinopteri; order Perciformes; family Sebastidae; genus Sebastes; species Sebastes fasciatus. Next base: position 15,243,472 of record NC_133804.1, read on the forward strand.
CAAGTGTTAATAAAAAACACAAGTTGCTGCTTTAGAAAATGCTCTGTTCTTTATTCTTCGGGAGAGCGTAATGTGTTGTAAATACATTTTTATGCCCTATCTTGTTTTCTGATTAAGTGCTCCCTCTTGGCAAAGTGCTGCTTTTAAAGGAATATGTCTTTGCATTACCACATGTTTTGAGTTTAGCACCATCATATCTAACACAGATTAATGAAAATTGGCACAGTCACAGTTGAGTTAATTTGATTTCACTGCCATATCTCCTCGTGTGATAATAGATCAATTGTCTGGTATTTATTTACTGGTTACGCCTCAGGGATGTGTACAATTGCTTGATTTTCCCTGTTTGTTTCATATTGCTGTAAATCGAAAACCTGATGGCTGTTTGTCATAATTTCGAACATTTTATTGACCAATAAATCAAAAATGATGGCCATTAAACTCCCTGATAATGAAAAATAACCTAATCAGTGTGTTTTGCTGTCATTCTGTAGGGGGCAGTCTGCTGTGCTGTGAGGCCTGTCCTGCTGCTTTCCATCGGGAATGTTTGAATATGGAGATGCCTCAGGGCAACTGGTTCTGCAATGACTGCAAAGCTGGAAAGAGGCCTCGTATTAAGGACATATTGTGGGTTAAATGGGGGCGTTACAGGTAAGGTCGCAACATTGCCTTCCCCATACACACACAGTGGCTCTAAGCAACTGCTAAATGTACCCGTGTTTGTTTTCAGGTGGTGGCCTGCAGAAGTCTGCCTGGCCAAAGATGTCCCAAATAACATCTTGAGGATGAAACATGAGGTGGGAGAGTTTCCAGTGCAGTTCTTTGGCTCCAGAGATTTTGTGTGGACGTATCAAGCCAGAGTCTTCCCCTATATGGATGGTGACACTCAAAACATCGAGAAAATGGGAAAGGGTGCAGATGCGGTGTACAAAACAGGTATGTACTTCTGTCTATTATTGTATTTCATATTGGATCTATATTCCTGCTTTTGATATTAAGAAATACATTTTGATATTTAGGCTGTGTTTTAATTAGGGCTGTCGGTCGATTAAAATATTTAATCGCGATTAATCGCAAGTTAATTTCCCATTTTTTTATCTGTTTAAAATGTACCTTGAAGGGAGATTTGTCAAGTATTTAATACTCTTATCAACATGGGAGTGGGCAAATATACTTACTTTATGCAAACATATCTATATATTTATTATTGGAAATCAATTAACAACACAAAACAATGACAAATATTGTCCATAAACCCTCACAGGTACTGCATTTAGCATAAAAATATGCCCAAATCATAACATGGCAAACTGCAGCCCAACAGGCAACAACAGCTGTCAGTGTGCTGACTTGACTATGACTTGCCCCAAACTACACGTGATTATCATAAAGTGGGCATGTCTGTAAAGGGGAGACTCGTGGGTACCCATAGAACCCATTTTCATTCACATATCTTGAGGTCAGAGGTCAAGGGACCCCTTTGAAAATGGCCATTGCAATTTTTCCTCACCAAAATTTAGCGCAAGTTTGGAGCGCTATTTAGCCTGCTTGTACCTAAAAATTGCAAGTTGCATTAATGCGTTAAAGAAATTAGTGGCATTAAAATGAATTTGCTTTAACATATTATTATCGCGTTTTATTTGTTAGAGTAAAGCTCATGTTTTGTCTTTATAGCCCTGACTGATGCAGCAGAGCGGTTCAAAGAGCTCCAGACAGAGAAGGAGATGAAGCAGCTTCAGGAGGACAGAAAGAATGACAAGAAACCTCCTCCATACAAGCACATTAAGGTACTGAGTGTCACCACATAGCCATTTGTGCTTATCTACCCCGACTAAAGAGCAGTTCACTGAGATGTACAGTAAAAAAAATCACACCCCTGTGTCTGTCCCTTAGGTAAACCGGCCAATTGGGAAGGTGCAGATCATTACTGCCGACCTATCGGAGATCCCACGCTGCAACTGCAAGGCGTCTGACGAGAACCCGTGCGGCATCGACTCTGAGTGCATTAATCGCATGCTGATGTATGAGTGCCACCCTCAGGTGTGTGCTGCAGGGGAGCGATGTCAGAACCAGGCTTTCACAAAGCGCGAGTACACACCTGTGGAGATTTTCAGGACACTGGGCTGCGGTTGGGGATTAGTTGGCGTGTCGGACATCAAGAAGGTAAGTTAAACCAAATCAGATAATGACAAATGTGTGTGACTATGATGCTTCATTTTACCTCCCTCCGTTATTAATACTCTTTCTCGTTCTTTTTCCGTTGCTTCTCAGGGAGCCTTTGTGAGTGAATATGTGGGAGAGGTGATCGATGAGGAAGAATGCCGAGCCAGGATCAAACACGCCCAGGAGACGGACATCTGTAACTTCTACATGCTTACACTGGACAAGGTGACCATAAACACAACGCTCTGTATATGATACATCTTAGCAACACACTTGATTCATAATGTAAAACAGACGCTTGGTGCAAACTAGTTTGTATTTTGTTACTCTAGGACCGGATCATTGATGCTGGGCCCAAAGGGAACCAGGCTCGCTTCATGAACCACTGTTGCCAGCCAAACTGTGAGACTCAGAAGTGGACTGTGAATGGGGACACCAGGGTCGGGCTGTTTGCTCTACAAGACATCCCAAAAGGTTTGAGCCTTTAGGCGACAGCCTACTTCTCATTTTGGTGTTTTGCAGATTATTTCATTAATTTACAATCCACACATCTGAGCGCAGCGTGGATCTAATACAACATGTACTTTAGGCATGGAGCTGAATTTCAACTACAACCTGGAGTGTCTTGGCAATGGGAAAACCGCCTGTAAATGTGGAGCACCCAACTGCAGTGGTTTCCTGGGGGTCCGGCCAAAGGTAAAAGCTTTAGAAAACACTTTCACCATTCTAACCTGCCTAAGTTTACAACTTTAAAGAAGAGCCTTCTTGTAACCTCTCTGCCTTCTTGTAACCTCTTGTTCAGAACCAGCCATCAGCTGAGAAACTGAAGGAAGGTAAGAGGAGGGTCCCAATGAAGAAGAAGACCAAGCAAGAAGTGACCAAGGAGAGGGAAGACGAGTGCTTCAGCTGTGGTGACGGGGGCCAGATAGTGTCCTGTAAGAAGCCTGGTTGCCCGAAGGTCTATCACGCCGACTGTCTCAACCTGGCCAAGAGGCCTGCAGGCAAGTAGAGGTGGAGGGCTCTTACGGTTTTTATAAAGATGACTTTGAGCCCATATTATACTACTAAAGGAACACTATGGGCACTTTCATAATCCAACATTTAGTCTGTTTTAATCTATCTCTGGTGCAGTTCATTCGGGCAGTTGTGAATGCAGTAATCGTACTCTGGTGCCGACCACAACAGTCGGTCTGAGATCGATTGCGAGAGGTTGTCTCGGACTGTTTCCGCGCAGGCTGCCTGTGTTGGCATTTGTTGAGATGGACGCAGGAGATGACAGGTTAACATGAGTGGAAGAGGACTGATCTGGACTTTTGCAGAAGTCAGATGTTTGCTTGACATCTGGGCCGAAGAGAACATACAGAATTTGCTCAATAAAGTCCACGAAAATAGTGATGTTTATAAAGTCGTTAGAGATAAACTAGAGAAGGGATTTGTGCGCAGAGTAGATCAGTGAGATATAGTGAAAAAACGTCGACAGCAATACATCTAAGTCCTTGATTCTCTGCATAGAAGTGGCAGCTCTCGAGACGAAACAGATACATTCGTTCCTTCGTACACGCCCCTCAGCAAATCATTTGGTTTTTTTTTGGTCCACTTTAATTTGTCCACTTTGAAACCGAACTAGACTAAATAGAAAACGAACCAAAAGTATCATTCTCACTCTGATTCAAACGGACTATGGCTTGTGAAAGCGCCCTATATATAGTCTAAATTCTTGAGTAGCCAGACTCAGATTAGATCTGGTGGAATGTAAAATAAAAAAAGGTCTTTTAGTTTGTTTATAAACAAACATAATAAAGGAATTATTTAAGGTATTAATACTCGGTGTAATGTTGTATAAAATTGTCAGATTTTGGTAATGGTAGTATGGACTATTCTGAATGGCAGTGTTTGGCTGAAAGTGGACTAAACAGCAACATTTTAGCGACTATGTTTTAGGCTAAATGATGACAGATAGACAACATTTATCTTTGATAACGTGCTGATTCTCGAGACATACATTTGGGATTTTCATGGCCTCATTGTCCCAGTGTTTTAAGGAGGTTTTGACCATACCTCTATGAGCTTTATAAGACGGAGCTGTCGTTATGCAAATCTAAGTGTTTTTTATTACCTTTTGATCAAATGATTAAATCATACTATCGGCACCTTCAGCCTAAAAAAGAGCCATATTTTCTTGACTTAGTAATGCTTAGTAATGACCGTGATCTTGTCTCCAGGGCGATGGGAGTGTCCGTGGCACCAGTGTGATGTCTGTGGTAAAGAGGCGGCTTCGTTCTGTGAGATGTGTCCCAGCTCTTACTGTAAGGAGCATCGTGAAGGCATGCTCTTCATCTCCAAGCTGGACGGCAAGTTGTCCTGCAGTGAACACGACCCCTGTGGACCCGACCCGCTGGAGCCCGGGGAGATCCGGGAGTATGTGCCCAACACGACCTCCGTGAGGCCCGGGGCCATGTCTGTGCCCGTTACTCTCTCGTTGGGCCCAGACTCCAGAGGAGCCAGCTCTGATCCCATCACTTCCCCCGCTGACCAGGATGCGTCGGACGATCAGGGGCCTCCTCCTCGTCTCTATATCAACACAAAGACCGCTACCTCGAGCTTCATCCCCTCCAGCAGGTCTCACCGTACAGACAGGACTGAAGGGCAAGGGTTTTCCACTCCCACCTCCTCCAAGGACGAGAGGGAGGACGGTGAGGTGGAGGACGGGGAGGTGTGTGGGTTAGAGATGGAGGACGTGGAAGACGACGACGACGACGACGACGACGACGACGACGACGAAGCAGACGAGGAAGAGGACGACATGGAGGAGATGGAGATAGTGGAAGACGAGGAGGATGCGCCGCTGTACGGAGGCGATCTGCCGGATGAAGGCGATGACGAAGGCGATGACGAAGAGGAGGACGAAGGAAGGGATGTGTATGACACCTGGGGTGATTATGTGGATGAAGAAGATGATGGAGAGGTGGAGGGGGAGGACTTGGAGGAGTGGGGGAGAGTGGAGGACGATGACAAGTGACTCAGAAACACCCATTCCTTCGTAGCTACTCAGCAAAAACTCTCAATAGACATTCAAAGGACAAAAGAAGTTAGTAAAAGACTGAGAGAGTTTGATATTTTGGTACCTCCTTGAACGCGACACTGCGTTGCCTTCTCGTCCCCAGACTGCTGGACTCACGGTGGGGATGTGTACTGGTGCTAAGGCTCGAGGACTGACTCAGTCCATCTCTTTATACTTTTGTCAATATGTTTATTTGTGTCTGGTGCTGTTATGTTCTTCTGTTCGTTCTCTCAACATTGTTTACATTTTTTGGCCTTTTTTTAATGTTTGGAATATAAGAAAAAGGTGAGAAGTCTCACCTGACCAAACTGTCATCATAAGGGCATCTTATGTTGTTACTGTCTTAACCTCGTCTTTCTAAATTACAAGAGTGATCAAAATAGTGTTCTCACTGGTCCGTGTTAGTCAGGCACAGCAGTACCTGCTGGGTGCTTCTGAGGAATGCAAAAATAAACCCACTGGAGTCTTCAAGGCTTTAGATGATTCTTCTCACTACAAAAGCAGCCTGTTCTTTTTGTGACTTTCTATTAACAGGTGGGTCAGAGCTCAGGATCGGAGGCACACAGAGAGACATTCTACGATCTCTAAATTCAGCACAGATATAACTAACAACTTGTTTTGCATCCGTCACTTCTGTCCCATTCACTAAGTTAGAAAATAAAATCAAAGTACTTATTCACTTGGTATCCAGTATTTCGTTCCCTTACTGTCACATCTGGCATAACAAAGCTTGTCTAAAAGAGTCAAGTCAAGTGTTCATAGCATGCAGTGTCAGCAGTTAGCAGATAGGGAGTAAAAAAAACAGTTTTTACTTCTAAATGGAGTTTTATTTTGCTCATTGTGCTTCTTGTAACCTGTTTGGTTATTTTTCTACTTGAGGTTTCCACTTTTCCCTTTTAGGTATGGCTAACTAATAAGTGTGATTTTAAGTGTCAAACTATAATCTCTTGTTTTGTTGATCTCACACGCACACACACCATGGTTTATCATCATAAACCTTGCAACTCATATACAATCCAAGAGAGATTTACCATGTCTGTTAATGACAGAAATAACGATAACAATAAGCCATTAATGATAAACAGCAGTGCTTTATGTTGACAGTATTTTTTATTTTATTTATAAGTCATAGTCAAAACACGCTCTATGGGAACCACAGGGCATCATTGAGCTGCTGGGCCCCTGTTAACCATTTCCTCCTCATACTTTATGTACAAAGTGTTCAGTTTTTCAATGCTAGAATACTACTTGGCCCCAGATTTACTGTGACAGAATTTAATTAGACAATTTAAGTTGTAACACACAAGCAGAAAATGAAAATGAAAAGGCACACATAGGGGTGGAAGGAAATGAGAATGCAGATATATTGGCCAAACAATCATAAAACGACACTTAATTGACAAACAAATACCGTTAAGTAAAGCAGAGGTTAAAACTATCATTAAGGACTACATGCACAAAACCTGGCAAGAATACTGGGACTTAAGTGACACAGGGAGACATCTGTACAGTATTCAGAAACATGTAGGAGCTGGTAGGATACGGAGCGGGAGCCCAAGGGAAGAGATGGTCATTACCTGTCTGAAAATAGGACATACAGGATTAAACCAAACACTTCATAGAATAGGCAAGCACCCAACTGGACTATGCACGCACTGTAATTAACCGGAAACTGTCAAGCATGTTCTTATAGAGTGCAACAAATATGATGGAGAAAGAAGGGAATTGCTATCAGGAGTAGATGATGGAAATATTACAATGGGGAATCTGCTAGGAAAGACATCTAAGAAAGTACACAATCTTCTAATTAAAAGGACTATTTGTAACTTTCAGAAATGCTTGTTAACAGCGACACCTGTGGCCGTTAAGTCAACGAAAGTCAGCGTCGGTCTCGCGCTTGCTCGCTCTAAATATACATGAACGAGCATCGCTCCAAAACAGTGAGGCGACACACGTCAGCTAAAACCACAATATCACTCTATATTTCACCTGCTTGGCAGTAATGTTAGCTGACCAGACGAAGGTCTCTCCATGAATCACTGCTGATCCTAGTGTTGGCTTTTCCTGCTTCGAGGCTGAAGCAGGAAGAGAAACGTTATCGTCTCCCGACTGCGCCCGCAAGGAGACACCGGCACCCGGTCGGAGACGATAACGTTCCTCGCTGCGGAGCTCCGTCACTTCACAAGACACGGAAAACCTCTGTTGGTCTGGAGGAGCTGCAGCATTTATTTCTGCACAAACGTCCACTGTGCATTCACTAGATATTCTCAGAGCTAAACTAACTCTTCTGCAGTGTGGAGTGAGCGCGCGTTCACGTCTAGAGGTGGAGCGAGACAGCGAGAACACGCGCTGTGTGAGTGAAGGCAAGCAAGGCAAGGCAAGGCAAGGCAGCTTTATTTGTAGAGCACATTTCAACAACAGGGCAATTCAAAGTGCTTTACATAAACATTCAAGAACATTGCGACAAAGTGCAAAAGAACATTAAGACATAATTAAAACAGTTATAAAAACATTAAAACATTAAAACATTAAAGATTATAAAATAAAAACAAGCTAAAAATAAAAGCTAGGATAGAGCAGGCAGAGGAGCAGTGACTCCAGACACACGCGAGCGCGCATTGGATCCCGACCCGGTACATTTATACGCTTGAAAAGTTACAAACTTGAATAATGGAGAGAATTCAATTATTATTATTATTATTATTATTATTATTAATAATAATAATAATAATAATAATTAATTTTTATTTTATTGTTATTGATATTTTATTGTTATTGATATTTTATATTTATTTTATTTATTTATTTGTTGTTTCTGCACGGTCTCCTGCTGCACGCTCCAGTCCAGTAGGTGGCGGTATAGTGATGCGCCAATAAACACCACAGAAGAAGAAGAAGAAGAAGAAGAAGAAGACAGGACGTGACGTAGGAGCAGTTGATGTAAAATGGCGAGGGTTCGTGTGTTGCTCAAAACATAAACGGAGGAGCTCAAACACGAGACACAAATACAGAGACAAACACGTGTTTTAACACATCAATATCAACTGCTCTGGTATCTGTTGGATCCTACCAAGGTAAGGAAGTTATCTATATCATCTAATTATAAGAGATAAAGTACTTATCCCACGTTTCCAGTCCCTCAGCAGGTAAACAGTTAACGTCTATAGAGGATGTGTTGATGCTTCTCTGTGTTGATGCTTCTCTGTGTTGATGCTTCTCTGTCTTGACGCCACACTGCTCTACTGACAGCTTAGTGTCGGTGATGGAAGGCTCAGCCATGGCCGAGGAGGCTACCGTCGGCGCTACCGTCCCCACGGACGGCATCGTGGGCCTGGATGAGCCCAAGAAGATGACCAGGGAGGACTGGAGGAAGAAGAAGGAGCTGGAGGAGCAGAGGAAGCTGGGAAACGCTCCAGCGGAGGTGGACGAGGAGGGGAAGTGAGTTCATGTCTGCACAGAGAGAGATGGAGATGAGCTTACAACATGTTCATATCTGGATATTTAAAAAGTTAACTAAGAATTAATACAATTTCTCAAAAGTGTACTCAGTGATTGATTTTAGTGTTGCACTTCCATATACAAAACAATGTTCAACTTCAGTGTAGCAGAGGCAGAGATATTCTGATCAATGCTCATACAGTAAATGCATGCACATACATGCAATATCTTACAAAAACCCAATGAGCCTGTATGATGAAGTATAGTGGCGGATTCACTCCTCCAGCCATCCTCCTTGTCAGGGTGCAGGATCTACTGGACACAAAGACATCCATCAACACAAACAATATGCGAGCATCAATAGAAGCACAAACAATAGCCTCAAACAGTGTTTGTGTTGGCTTTAATTAGTTACAGGAAAAGGAAATGCAAACATGAAGAAGCACCAATAACAAATCCTGCCTGTTAAAGCACAAGTAACCTACAGTTTTCCCCCAGGATGTAAGCTCACTGTATTCATACTGCAGGCGTACTTCACTTTCTACTTCCCTTACCAAGAAGAAGTTTATTCAAGTGTGCTATTAGTATACTTCTTTTAAACTTGAAATAAGAGAGTATACTTTCAGTTGACTTTTTATGTACTAATCAAAGATATACTTAAAGTGGCAGTAGGCAGAATATTTTGGCATCATTGGGCAAAAATTCCATAATAACCTTTCAGCATATTGTAATTTAAGTGCTCTGAGAGATCACTAGACTTCTGCACCTCCTCATTGCTCTGTTTCAGGCTTTAGAAAATCTAACCTGTGACAGGAGACTTTGGCCAATCACAGGTCATTTCAGAGAGAGAGCGCTCCTATTGGCTGTGCTACGTCAAGTTACTACAATACAGCTCTTTCGAATCAGTTACTTGATTCAGTGGAATTAGAAGACAGAATCGAGAGTATCAAATGCATACTTAAAAATCATTAACACCGCATTACATTAGATTGCACTGCATCTACTGTAGGTTCAGTGTTCAATCCGTCCATCGGCTGACACTCGACGTGTACAAAAGGTGTTTCATTTTCCAGACTGGTTTTAAGGTTTAAGTCCGTCGTGAAGACCGTACTTCAAAAGTTCTTGTCACAAAAGGTGTTGCATAAACAGGATATGAAGTCTTTTGCATACAGAGGTCTGCAGAGTGGACTCAGTCTCATGTCTCTCTCCTCGACCAGAACTTGGCGTTCCTTCACCAGATTTCACAATGGCAGCGGCGTCACAAACTTTCTCATTTTACAGCTAAACCGTGCACTACAAGATGATTCTGAAAACATTTGAGGTGAGAAAAAGGCATTAACGTAACATAATACTGATTCATATTTGATCAGTGTTGCCTAGTTTGACCGTTTGGTTGGAGTTCGCGAGTGATTGACAGCCGGTTCTCATAGACAGCAGCAGGACAGCAGACCTCAGATCAGCTCTTACTGCCTGTTTTCCTCCGGTATGTGAAATCTTGCAGATGCCGTTAGGAGCACCGGAGGAACTAATCAACAACTACTCGATTAATCGTTGCAGCTCTACGCTGAAGTGCTTTAAAACGAAACAAGCATGGACGCCGCACCAGCCAAAGTCTATTATTCAAGGAAATGAAACCCAAATTGAACGTCTATATTTTCAATGCAGTGTTTTTGAACATCGCACAACCAACTCTTCCATCATACAGCCATCTTGAGTTTGTGTGAACGTCCACAAGACCCCGGTTTTGTTTGTATCACAGGCACAAGTATTAGTGTAACACAAGTTTATAGTCTCCAAGCTGAAGCTGAGATAATCCTAACATCATCATTCAGGTTATTTTCTCAGACTTTAGTTCCTCCAACGCCACAGAAGATGTTTAACATCCTTTTTCTTGGCATATTTACAATGAAGCTACTGTTGTAATATTAATATACTGCTTCTTTTCTTTTCCAGGGACATAAACCCCCACATCCCACAGTATATTTCATCGGTGCCGTGGTACATCGACCCGTCCAAAAGGCCCACACTAAAGCATCAGAGACCCCAGGATGAAATTGAGGCACAATTCTCTACCATTGGAGAGTGGTACAAGAGAGGAGTGCAAGAGGTGAGGGTGAATCAGTGAGTTACTTTCATGTAGCCATTACAAATGCACTTTAAAGCTAAACGTTTTTGTTTTTTTACCAAACAGACTAATGTCACCACTAAATTTCGTAAGGGAGCTTGTGAAAACTGTGGTGCCATGACACACAAGAAGAAGGACTGCTTGGAGGTAAAATGGATAAAGCAATCTTTAGTCTTTCAGTGGAGATGAACTCTTTTCTAATCTGTATATTAAAAGAATGTAATATGTGTCATAAATGAAACGTAATAACCTCTGACCTTCACTTTTGTCTCATCAGCGACCCAGAAAAGTTGGGGCGAGGTTCACAGGCACCAGCATAGCTCCAGATGAACACAGTCAAGTATCGCTCGATTTGGACTACGATGGGAAGCGAGATCGCTGGAACGGGTACAACCCTGAGGATCACCACCGCATAGTGGAAGAGTACGCCAAAGTAGATCTGGTAAGTGTTTGTTTGGTTTGTTGAGAGAAAGGAAAACAAACTTTGGTGGCACCATATGATCTCTGCCAGTACGAAAAAAAAGTCTTAACTACAGTATGTTGTCTACATCCCGTTTACCACATGAATCACACTTTGTATTTCTTTCTGCCTCTCAGGCCAAAAGGACACTGAAGGCACAGAAGCTTCAGGATGAGTTGGCATCAGGGAAACTGGACCAAACCGTAAGTGTTCGGTCAAGATCGTAATAACAACGGATTGTCTAATGTAAGAGATGAAAGACAGTCGCTTGTCTAGAAGACTAACCTTTTAATTCTTTGAATCATTTCTCTGCAGGAGCGGGAGCACAACAGTGAGGATGAGGATGAAGATAAATATGCAGATGATATCGACATGCCGGGTCAGAACTTTGACTCCAAGAGACGAATCACTGTTAGGAATCTGCGTATCAGAGAAGACACGGCCAAAGTAAGAGACATATCTGGAAATGCTGAACTGCTGTTTTACTCTTAGCCGTCTAACAGATGATATTTAGACCATATTTGATTGCCTCTTAATATCCACTGTTTATGTAAGTGTAAGTTGTTACTAAGTCAGAGATGCCCAATAATCTGAATTTCTCATTTCTGTTTTCTCACAGTACTTGAGGAATTTGGATCCAAATTCAGCATATTACGATCCAAAGACTCGAGCTATGAGAGAGAACCCGTACTCCAACACTGGCATGAACCCAGACGAGTAAGTTGTTGTTACTGTATTTCCTGATAGCGCAAAAATCCTTATTGGCTCACATTGAAATCATTTTAAAACTGTTTTGTCTGACAGGGTGGGGTATGCTGGAGACAACTTTGCTCGTTATAGTGGTGCCACCATCACCATGGCTCAAACACAGTGTAAGTCACCAAGATATTTTCCAGCTCTCTACAGCCAGTCACCACCTCCGCTCTCAGTTTTTGTAATTTCCTGATGTTGTCAAATAAGCGTTGGTAGGACTTTTTGTTTCTGTAAGTATATATTTACTATTGCAGTGATAAGAGAGTTTAGTCTCGACTGGGATTTTTAGGACATCAGTGATTTAAAAACGATGTTGGTTACATCCATAGACTATATAAGAAGTGGACGTAGTCACCGTGACGTCACTCATTGGTTGTGTACTATGGTTTTGAATCCTTGAGTTCGTCATTTTGGTAATCGTCATCTTTTTTTCTGTTTTTTTGCAACCAAAAGTGACACAAGAGGGTTGAGCCTAAGTACAACCCAACGCTGAATAAGACAGTTTTAGCTGACCAAAATGTTACAATTAACTTTGATGAACTGAAAACACACTGTGAAAGGGTTAAAGTTGTAAGACGAAAACACGGACAACTCCCAGACCGGACAACGCCGTGGTAGCAACCTGTCAATCACAACGTAGCCCCGTCTTAAAGCATCCCCTGCTTTATGGTCTATTTGACTCTAGATGGGACCATCATTTACTAAATGAACATCATGCTGTATTGAAGAAGACTTGAAACTAGAGATTGAGATCATAAACTCATGTTTACAATGTTTACTGAGGTAATAAATCAAGTGAGAAGTAGGCTCATTTTCTCATAGACTTCTATACAATCAGACTTCTTTTTGCAACCAGAGGGGTCGCCCCCTGCTGGCTATTAGAAAGAATTCATGTTTAAGGCACTTCAGCATTGGCTTCACTTCTCAGACCCACTGGTTGCATCAAATCCCCTGTGCTTGAATTAAAATGTTCCTCGAGCAATGTGCAAGTGTATGTGCTGTCAAGACAAGACAGTTGTTATGTGCTTTAGTCACATGGCCACCAGAACTGATTTGAGCAAGATCAAGAAATGAAATATTGCTCAGAACAGTAAAGCGGATACAAACATTAAACAAATCCAGTGACATACCGTAACTGAGTGAACATCAGAGACATTTAAATGCTACAGTGATCTCTGACAGAAGGTGAAGCCTGCTCCAACCAGTGGTTACTACTTTTACATTGTTAAAGTTAAATCCTGTATTCAGTAGCTGTTGAAATCCCCTTGCCTTAGTGAGTAGTCGCAGACATGGCTGAATTAAACAATTTCACTATCAAAGTGTTTGCATATCAAAAATCCAAAAATCCAGACTGTAAATGTTAAATGGGAATAAATTCCCAGCCAAAGCATGTCTACTGTTTTGATATGACGTGGGAGATATGAGATGAGAAGCCAAAATTCTTTGCTTTCACACAAATTACATTCCTTCTCAAACGGTTACTGTACCTTGTAAATAACTGTCAATGCTTTATCTTGTGACAGTGTTTGCCTGGGAGGCCTATGAGAGAGGCTCTGAGGTGCATCTGCAGGCTGACCCCACCAAGCTGGAGCTGCTCCACCGGTCCTTCAAGGTCAAGAAGGAGGACTTTAAAGAGAAACTGAGGGACGGCATCCTAGAGAAGGTACACAGCTGAGCAGCAGGGTGTACAGGGTCTTAAGTATTCATCCTGGCCGGAGACTTCACTGATGATGTTTGTGCTTTTGTGTGTGACAATCAGTACGGAGGTGAAGAGCACTTGGACGCACCACCGCGGGAGCTGCTCTTGGCCCAGACGGAGGACTACGTGGAGTACTCCCGTCACGGCGCTGTGCTCAAGGGGCTCGAGAAGGCTGTGGCTCGCTCCAAGTATGAGGAGGACGTGCTCATCAATAATCACATCGTAAGGACGGCACTGTGGGAAAACGTCTTACTAAATTTTGTCACATTTGTTGGTATTTAAAAAAAAAAATCTCTCTTGTCTTTAGTGTATTTGGGGCTCCTTCTGGAAGGACGGCTTCTGGGGATACAAGTGTTGTCACTCCATGGTCAAACAGAGTTACTGCACAGGAGAGACTGGAATTGGAATAGTAAGTAGATGCGCTAAAAGTGTTCAAAGGCTCTGCTCGATACACACATCAGTTTTTTGTGACTTACACTCTGTTTCTGTTCTCTTCATAACCTCAAGAACAACACAGACTGTGTTCCGTTTGAAGAGGGACTGATGGAGCCAGAGGAGGAAGAAATGCCCAAGTCTCTGCTGGAAGTAAGTGACGCACGCAGAAGAGATTTTGAAATTGTAACAGTCCCCGTTAATGATCACTTGGGTGTTTTTTTATTGTCGGTGTAAATGTAGATCTAATTGTGTCAATGTTTTTAATCCCCAGATGCATCGAGATAAGATAATGAAAGAGAAGAAGAAGAAAAAGAAGAACAAGAAGAACAAGAAGCAGCACAGCTCTGACGGCAGCGATTCAGAGGATGAAGAGAAGAAGAAGGAGAAGCTGAGAAAGGTAAAGTTATTTTTGTGTGTTGGTGTTCATCTGCCTGTATCTCTGGTTTGGCTGATATCTCTGTGACTGACCTCCGACCTGTTTCTTCCTCCCAGGCACTAGAAGCAGAGGACAAGCGGGTGAAGCACATTGACGCAATAATGCTGGTGGATGAGAGGAAGAGGCCGTACTCCAGCTTGCAGGAAGTAAAGGCGCCAACGGAGGAGGAGATGGAGGCCTTCCGCATGAAACGCTTGCGGGAAGATGATCCCATGGCTTCCTTCCTGGGACAGTGACTCCCCTAATCTCTTCTCATGGACTCTTTCCAGAGCTGTCGCTCGGTGAAAAAAACATGTCCCAGACTCGTAAAACTCAACTTTCACCTTGTAAACTTACTGCAGAAGGCTTCTGTTTGGCCACGAACGTAACTGAGACTGTGTACAGCGTTTTGTTAATTTCAATTTGAAGACTTTTTTTTTTTAGACGGACCACAATAATGATATATGCTTTTGTTTGTACTTAAACAGTTCTATGTAAAAAAAAAAAAAAAGTAAAAATTACAGCTTTCTTAGATTTCAGTCTCACCAGTAATTTGAGGAACTACTTTTAGTGAGATTAATGCATCATTTTTATAATAAAATAAGCAGTATGGTTTTCTGAATACTTTGTCTTGTGTAAAAAGTTAAAGTTTGAAATTTTAGCATATTGATTAACATCATTGTCAATGCTTAATTAGCCATATGGACTATTGCTCATCTCTTCAGTGGTCATTAATGATGGATAGGGAAGTATTTTATGAAAAAGTAACTGAAAGAAGAAATTGAATAATAGTTTTCTTACAGATTCTAACTTGCAAAGAGTAGAGTTTGTTAGCTGCAGTGGATCGATGTGTACATTCTGTGCTTTTTCATTTATATTGCTACATAAATAGCATTGGATGCAAATCTAGATGTTAACTGGCTTTTAATACTTTTTCCCTCTGTCACGCAATTTAAATATTCTTCCAACTCATTTTCATTCTCAAACAGTTAAAGTTAAACACAAGTCTACAGTACAGTGTGTGCAGGTCTATTAACAGATTTTTCGTTGTTGCTAATAGTGTCTTGCAGAAACCTGAAACACACAACCAGTTATGTAATTCCCGTGTTTCTTCACATGGTTCCAGTTAAAGGTGAATACAGTAGATCTGCCTCACCCAGCAGCTGGAACATTTTACTGGTCTCTCAGCTCTTGGCTCTGCATCACAAACACAAACACATCTGGTAATCCTCCCATAGCATTTAATACACTTCTATACTGCAGACAGACGACCTTGTTGACACTTCAACAGCTTTTTTTGGGAGATTTAAAACGCACAAAGTTGTATCTTTATCATAATATAACAAAAATGTCGCTTTGTTCTATACATTTTATCCCGTCTGTTATATAACATCCTATTTTTCCCACAGTTTGAGTTTGTGAGCAAGTGATGCGTCACCACTTCAGCTGTGCACTACTCGCTGCACTGACTTGACTGTAATGACATCACAGTGAAAGTATTTGTTGGCAGTGTAGGCCTACTTGCTAAACAGGGCGGAAGTTATGGACTATGATTCACTGTACGCTGCACATTTCTCTGCTGCTCCTCTCTTGGAGAATGCTATCTCTCCCGATTATTGGAAAATCATGTAGGGAAGTTTGTGCACTCTCATGCGGAAAAAGGACTTGGACAGAGCTGAAAAATGCCCATGGGTCATAATTTCTCAACTGGTGAGTTCTTTCTGTGTTTTTCAGACGTCTGATCCACTCCCTTTGCTAAAACAGTCTGCGTCATTCTTTTCTTTCTATAATTGATGATCATATTTCTCAGTAAGCACTGAGTCATAGCATGAAACTGACTACACCATTAAGATAATAACAGATTTTTTATATGATACTGGCTGTAGATGGTATGCATGTATGTCTTTTTGGCAGATGTCATGTTTTTGTAATAATGTCATCTGATTGCGACTAACTCAAAAGCTAAAACACATTTATTGTTGTAAACAATGACTTTCCCTCGTCTTCTCGTGGCTCCACAGTGACCATCATGCTCCAGATGTGTGTGATGTTGTGTTTGCTGTCGGCTGTCATCTCCCAGTCAACAAATTCCTCGACCAAGAGAGGTCGCAACTTCACCATCCACTCCTCCCAGCTGGTCTGCAGTCTGCCAGGCCCAGCGGGGCCCGTCGGGAACCCCGGAGTCCCTGGATCACTGGGGGCCATGGGCCCCATGGGGCCCCCAGGGAAGGATGGCCCGGACGGGAAGGATGGAGAGATGGGAGAAAAGGGAGGTCAAGGTACTTATTGACTGACTCTCTTCTATTGTAATGTTCTGTTTGTAAACGGGTTGTAAAGACCATGGGTCCTCTTTAACAGCTCAAACTACATACTTATCAACATTGACTTAACTTGATAGTTGATACTTTATGACTTTTCATAGAGTCATAGCCCTTTTTTTTAATAACGGATGACATGAAGTCCGCTACAAAGATTACTTCTGTTGGGGCATTCAGAGACACCAGCTGTAAAACATGATTAAATACAATTTATTTTCATTATGCTCTCTATATATCTATGATTGGTGTTTACAATAATTTTTTCATAGCTTTGCTTCCCCCAAATCTCAAATCTATATATCTATCAAGTCTATTTGGATATCTTCTTACTGGAGTTTTAGAATCGTTTGTTAATAGGACGTCTATTAACAAGTGTTCGACCCCAAATATAAGTAACGTCACGTTAACACTTTATAATAAGGGTAAAAATCATATACTTAAGTAATGCTTATGTGCATGCCTCATTGATTTAATGCAGGATTTATCATGAATTCCTGTCGCTCACCATTAAATGATTAGTTAACACTTAATATATCATCAGTTAAGGAAAGTTAATTCACAATTTCTTCATACATTAATTGATATACGACAAAACTAGCTGGGTTCCTCTTACATTAAAGTTTATTTCAGGGCCATGCAATTGCTCAGAAAAATAGCTCCATATTTCTATAGACCAAAAGGTATTTTTGACAGATTTACAACATAGTGGGTGGAACACGAGTTGTTTAAGAAAACAAATCACAAATCACATAAAGTCATAACGACTTAATCATTTGTTAATAGTGAGCGAATTCATGACACGTCCTGCATTAATTCATGCATGAAATCATTTCTAGTATTTGATTTGTACCCTTATAGTAAAGTGTTAGCAACATCACAGTGTAGGATAACTGACATTTCTTTGGCTGTGATTGACTTTTTGGTTGACAAAAAGAATATGTATTCTTTAATGCATAGCCTATACAACACCAAATATTAATAATAACAATACTTAATGGTCATTTTATATACTATATACTTTTCCATATACTGACTGGACTTGCAGCAGGATATACTGTAAGCTATATATCTCTTTGGGACCCCAACATTAAGGAAGAACAACCAATGTCACCAACACAAAGGGTTAATGCATGTTAACTTGATAGACTGAACATAATTAGAGGCCTTTCAGGGCAAATGATAAACTGTGAGGTATAAAGTCAGGTTAGGGAGCTCTTCCAGGCTCTTCTGAGCGTTGTTTTGAATATGTGTGCTTATTGTGCTGAACTGTAAGATTACAAGCATTCTGTCATCATTTTGTCAGGCGATCAAGGGAGGACGGGCAACCTAGGCAAGCCAGGGGTTAAAGGGCGCGAAGGGGTCATCGGCAAGGCTGGACCTCGAGGACTGAGGGGTCTGCGAGGAACAACGGGGGTAACTGGACAACGAGGAGAGAAAGGAGAGCTGGGTGACGTGGGCCAGCAAGGAGCCCCGGGAGGGTGTAACTGTGGCAGTGCGGCCCGGTCAGCCTTCTCTGTGGCAGTGACAAAGAGCTACCCTAAAGAGCGACTGCCCATCCGCTTCAGCCGGATTCTGCTGAATGAGGGCGATCACTACAACGTCACCAGTGGGAAGTTTGTCTGTGCTGTCCCCGGGGTTTACTACTTCACATATGATATCACTCTGGCAAACAAGCACCTGGCCATCGGGCTGGTCCACAACGGACAGTACAAGATCAAGACATTCGATGCAAACACAGGGAACCATGATGTGGCGTCTGGGTCTACCGTTCTCCACCTGCAGGAGTCAGACCAGGTCTGGCTGCAGATCTTCTACTCGGAGCAGAACGGACTCTTCTTTGACCCTTTCTGGACAGACAGCACCTTCACTGGCTTCCTTATCTATGCTGACCAGGACTATCTCAAGGAGGCGGAGAGAAAAGCTAATGCTGAGGATGACAGTTAATCCTGAGATGTCTTTATTTTATTTTATTTTAATAATTGGCTTTATTTCCTACCAAAATGTTGTGAAAATGTGATTGCTCCACAATGGTAGGCTTCAGTGAAATTCAGGGGTTTAACAAGTTCTGACAGCAGGGGGTGCACAAGGAAAGAAAAGGCAACCACAGTTGGGGAACCACTTAAATTGTTCAAACATTGAAAAGCCCTGTGTGTTATCTGCAGTATCATTCATGCTATGATCCTGACGAAATCTTTAAATTTCTCCAGTAAGAATTATTTTCATTCCTCTGGTTTGTTTCACTTTATCTTACAGGAGCTGCAAGGTTGCCACAGGTTTTTATTCTGTTAATAGAAGGTGGCACAAAGCCATCTTCTGTAATGCAGATTTTTTTAATACACAAAGACAACATACAAAGTGAAATTAAACCAATATTGCTATATTATTGTAAAGTATAATGGCATAATGTATTCCTGAGCACACATGATGATGTGTGTGCCATTTGATGCCCCTAAATTCAGTTAAAGGGACTATTTGTAAGATTCAGAAATGCTGCTTAACAGCGACACCTGTGGCCTTGAAATCAACGAAAGTCAGCGTCGAGCTCGCGCTTGCTCGCTCTAAATAGACATGAACGAGCATCGCTCAAAACAGTGAGGCGACAGACGTCAGCTAAAACCACAATATCACTCTATATTTCACCTGCTTTGCAGTAATGTTAGCTGACCAGACGAAGGTCTCTCCATGAATCACTGCTGATCCTAGTGTTGGCTTTTCCTGCTCTGCGCAGGCTTCAGCAGCGGGGCTCCTCAACGAGTTACGTTATCGCCTCCTGACCGCAGCCGAAGACACAGGCACCCGGTCGGTAACGAGACGATAACGTAACTCGTTGAGGAGCCCCGTCACTTCACAAGACACGGAAAACCTCTGTTGGTCTGGAGGAGCTGCAGCATTTATATTTCTGCACAAACATCCACTCTACATTCACTAGATATTCTCAGAGCTAAACTAACTCTTCTGCAGTGTGTAGTGAGCGTGCGTTCACGTCTAGAGGTGGAGCGAGACAGCGAGGAGGCGCGCGCTGCCTGAGTGAAGGAGAGCAGACAGCGGAGACGAGGCTCCGGCCACACGCGAGCGCGCATATGCGAACGCGCATGTGTGCTGACCCGCTACATTTATACGCTTAAAAAGTTACAAACAGTCCCTTTAAACCAAGAAAATTGGCTCTTTGACAAATGAACATCAAATACTTGATACTGTAATTTTTACATTTTTAACATGCAGTGATGTATTAAACAATTGACTTGACACAACTAATAATGGCTAACATGTTCTTAGCGTACATTTCTATAATGTTCCCAAAGTGGGATCTGGGTACCACGAGGTAATAATGTTCCCTTTATTTAGATGAATTTAAGACAATGAGAGGCCTGGAAGGAAGGATGGAGAGAGTGGTACAGTATATGTGCTGTATGTCTTGCATTGTTGTCCTGTTTATGAAACCTGATTTATTTCCTCATTTGGATACTTTCCACATCACACTTGTGTAATATAGAACCATGATTAGCATCCAAACTAGTTGACGTGCTACAAAGTCATGCTCTTAAACTCAGATTTAAGTTGAGCACAGAGAAATGTTTCCTCCTTCAACAGAATAATGTGAAAACAGCCTTCCAGTGTCAAACTCTTCATATACATCGTTCTGCACAGTTAAAATCAAACATCCAGGTATCAATAAGCAAAACACATATTTTGATGAAGGGGGCTAAATTAGCCATCTCATCAGACAGATCAAATATTGCTCATTTCACTGGTTATTAGGGCTCCAACTAATGATTATTTTCATTGTAGATTAATCTGTAGATTTTTTTCTCGATTAATCAATTAGCTGTTTGGTCTATAAAATGGTGAAAAATGTTGTTTCCCAAAGCCCAGGATGATGCCTTCAAATGTTTTCTTTTGTCCACAACTCAAAGATATTCTGTTTACTGTCATAGAGGAGTAAAGAAACCAGAAAATATTCACATTTAAGAAGCTGGAATCAGAAAATGTTGACTTTTCTTTCTTAAAAAAACAACAACAACCTCAAATCAAATAATTTTATCAAAATAGTTGCAGATTAATTTAATAGTTGACAACTAATTGATTAATTAATTATTTTCTAGCCTACTCGTTGTTACTAGGGATGCACTATCCAACTTTTTCAGTCCTGATACTGATAGCGATACCTGGGCTTTGGATATCGGCCGATACCAAGTACCGATCCAATAAAAATTAAGGGTCTGTATGCCTCACTGTGTGGAAGTGACTGGGATCCGTCTTTTATGTGTAAGGCAACAACAGGCTGGACCTAAACATTGCTTTCCTAACAAATAAATACATAGATATACATTTACTGAAAAAATTTACACCAACAACTTGGTAAAAAAAATCTTCAAAATGAACAGGATTTACAATTGAAATGTAAACATTTTTAATGCAGCAACAAATTGGTCAAAACTTCAACAGGGATTAAAATGCCAGTATAAAATGTATATAGTATATAAACAGAATTTAATTGAATAGATCGGCCCCATTGTCACCGATATCCGATCCAGCTATTTGAGTCAGCCCGATATACGATCTGGTATTGGTGCATCCCTAATTATTGATAAACTTGCCAGTTAGATTTCTCATTTCTAAAATGTCAGAAAATAGTGAAAAATACAATTTTGCTTGGTTCTTGTGAAAAGTGTGTTATAATAAGTGCCTTATAATAATAATAACAGAACTAAAATTAGTCAATAATGAAACAAAGAAAATTAAATATAATTCACATGTATAAAAATAAAATGAAGCACTTTTGTGAGCATGTGTGTTTTCTTTGTAGTTCTGACACTGACCTGTAGACTAAAGGACGTTATAATAATAATAGAACTAAAATGAGTCAATAATGAAACAAAGAAAATTAAATATAATTGACATGTTGTATAAAAAATAAAATTAAGCTTGGTTCCAGTGAAAAGTGCGTTATAATAATGCGTTATAAGTACGTTAAGATAACAATAGAACTTAATTTTATGCACCAAATATTTGGAACAAGCTCCCAGAAACCTGCAGGACCGCTCCAACTCTGAGTTCTTTTAAATCAAAGCTTAAAACCTTCTTGTTTGCGGCTGCCTTTTAACAAATCAAATAATGATCTTATACTGCACTAACTTTTACTCTCGTGTGTTATATTCTATTTTAGCTTTGATCTTAGCTTTTATTTTTAGCTTGTTTTATTTTCTAATCTTTAATGTTTTTATAACTGTTTTAATTATGTCTTAATGTTCTTTTGCAATTTGTCGCAATGTTCTTGAATGTTTATGTAAAGCACTTTGAATTGCCCTGTTGCTGAAATGTGCTATCAGAATCAGAATCAGAATTGTGTTTATTGCCAGGTGTAAGAGATTTACACTAGGAATTTGCTTTGGTTATGTTGGTGCAAGTCAAACAGTATAATAACAAAATAGATAAAAACGTTAGAATAAAATAGAATTAAAAAAAATGTAAATTTTAAGAATATACAATACACAAAATAAGCAATAAACAAAAATAAATATACAAATAAATATACAAATATATTTATATATACAAATTATACAAATAAAGCTGCTTTGCCTTGCCTAAAATGACTCAATAATGAAAAAAAGAAAATTAAATATAATTCACATGTTAATTTTATAAAAATAAAATGAAGCAGTTTCGTGAGCATGTGTGTTTTTTTTTGTAGTTCCGACCCTGACCTCTAGACTAAAAGGACTACAACTCCCAGACCTGGAGGAGGGGCCCTTTACGTCACGTCGAAGCTCACGAGCCTCGCACCGCAAACAGCAGCAGCTGGTGCAGCCGAGGAGGACGTTACTTTGTTACCAGGAGCTACCGGAGAGAGAGAGAGACAGAAAAAACCTCTCGGAAGAAAAGTGTAAACAGTTTGGGGGTAAAACGGCGCAACCAGACGCCTGTTGCCGGGATTTAGCTGGTGGGCTGCTGGCTGCTTGTTTCTATCAACTTACCAGCGGATTTGAAGGCTGTGTTTTCACCCAGAAACAGAGGTTATTTTCTGTGAAAGTTGAAGCCGAAGAGGAGTTGTGTGGTTCAGGATGTCGGACTGAGACAAAGGGGTCTGGGTCTGGGGGGCATTCCCGTCTAAAGCGGTGAGTAGGACACATGTAATATAATATAACCAGGGGAAAGTTCACCAGGTTAGCTGCCGTGTTGGACACATCAACCGTGTTTTGTAGTTTCATCGCAGCGTGTTTGTTTGTTATAAACCGATATATAACTTGTGTAGCTCCTCACTGTTTGGCCGCTGACTCGTGGTGCTACAGACTGATGCACTGTGTGAATGATAAACTACAGATTATGAGGGTTATTTCTGGTTTATACGTGAGAAACGTGTGAGATATTACACCAGTGAAAGGCTGCTTTGATTCATTTGACCTACAGCGTGGTCGAGCAGGCATTTAAACTGAAGCCATTTAAATACCCGAGCAGAGAAAATGGCCTATATGCAGGGAGAGAGACCTCTGCTATGGGATTAGCAAGGTGGTCACAAACTTTATAGCTACACCACTCTATTTCTTAACAAAATCACATTTATTTTTTCAATGGCTTTATATTATTTGGTCGTACAAACACAAGCATTTAGTTGATTACATTGAGTGAGAAAATAACTTTAATTAAACTTCACCCTGTCTTGTATAAGATGTTTTTCTCTAACAGTCTTTTACTCATGGATGTTATGTCTGTGGATATGTGTGATTTTGTTGTCTGCTCTGTTTTATGTCTTTAAAGTACTTTGGTCAGAAACTGGCCTATGCAGGGAGAGAGACCTCTGCTATGGGATTAGCAAGGTGGTCACAAACTTTATAGCTACACCACTCTATTTCTTAACAAATCACTTTATTTTCCATACAAACACAAGTTGATTAAATCCTATTATTAATTTGAGTGAGAACATTTGTAGAATAACTTTAATTAAACTTGTCTTGTATCAGATGTTTTTCTCTAACAGTCTTTTACTCATGGATTGCTATGGGGTGTTCACAAACTTTATAGCTAAACCACTGTTATTTCTCTACAAATCACTTTTTACATGGCTTTATTTTCCCTACAAACACAAGCATTTTAGTTGATTAAATCCTATTATTAATTTGAGTGAAAATTTGTAGAATAACTTTATTTTATATAAATAATAACACATTTTTTATTTTTATTTAACCAGGTTAGTCCCATTGAGATTAAGAACCTCTTTTCCAAGGGAGACCTGGCCAAGACAGTCAGCAGCAAGAACACAAAGTTGCAGACACAGACACAAATAGAGATAAAATACAATTCACAAACACTAAAAGCACTAAAATTTGCATTAAAAGAGAACTATCTAAAGACAAATGGGGGGACAAAAAGGAACTTTTCTGGGAGTCAGCTGTACAACAAGGGGGCTAAAAACATTGGCATGCCATAGAGTCTGCTTTAATTAAACTTCACCCTCTCTTGTATCAGATGTTTTTCCTCTATATAAAACTATATTTTCCAGTTATTCTCGTCAGTCTCAGCCCAGCCCCCACAGTGAACTAATTTTGGACATGTGTGTCTCTCAGCAGGTAAAACTTGATCCTTGAAGTCCCCTCTGGATGGGAAAGATGGAGAGGGAGTTGCAATGGTGGAAAGGACAGCTAGCTGCAGATATCCATCAGTCGCTCCGCATCAAGGTGAGTCTGTTGTTACTGAGCAATGCTTCTTTTAGATGGGGATCTGTTGTTTTGTTGACAGTGTAAGCTGAAAACTGTTTTGCTGTTTAACAAAGCCTGATATTTACATTGGAAAAACGTTACAACCAGTAAGTCTGTCTAGCTTTTTCATTCAATCAAAAGAAAATGAAACAGCAGCAATTCTGATAATATATTAATCATTTAAGTAGCTTAATTCACAAACTGTTTCATTCTTCTAAAATGTGAATATTTTCTGTTTTTTTTCTTAATCCTATCATAACAAATTAAACATCTTTGGGTTTTTGACAAAACAAGTCATTTAAATAGAACTTGTGATGGGACATTTGTTTTTACAATTTTGAGGCATTTTAAAAACCAAACGATTTATCAAGAATATAATTAGTAGATTTGTCAATAATGAAACTAATCATTAGTTGCGGCCTTTTTGAAGCCAAATAATTGATTGATAGAAAGTGGAGAGAAATTGTATTTGTCACTATTTTCTGACATTTTAGAAATGAGAAAACTAACTGGCAAGTTAATCAATAATTAGGGATGCACCGATACCGGATCGTATATCGGGCTGACTCAAATAACTGGATCAGCTATCGGTGACAATGGGGCTATTCAATTCAGTTCTATGTTTATATACTATATACATTATATACTGGAATTTAAATTCCCGTTTAAGTTTTGACCAATTTGTTGCTGCATTAAAAAGGTTTACACCTGAATTGTAATTTCTGTTAATTTTGAAGATTGTTTACCAAGTTGCTCGTACATGATTTTATTTTAATAATAAATAACAAATCACAAAATGTATATCCATCTATTTATTGGTTACATTTAGCTTTACAAAGTTAGGAAAGCGATGTTTAACCTTAAGCCTGATGCCTTACACATACAAGAATGAGCCCAGTCACTTCCACACAGTGAGTCATGCAGCTTATTAATTAAACACTGGTATCTAATCGGTGCTTGGTATCGGCAGATACCCAAAGCCCAAGTATCGCTATCGTTGCTGAAAAAGTCAGATCGGTGCATCCCTATCGATGATGAATATAAGAATTATTTGCAGCCCTACAAATACGACAGCCTGAACCAGTAGGCCTGTGTTGATATTCCACAGCAGCATCTTAGCATATTATACACCGCACAATGTATTGAAAGTTGGAAAGAAAATATAATTACATGGCCCTGTTGTCTATTTAAAAATGATCTAAATTAGATTACATGGAGGAGTTAAGGCCCATTAATTGAAAATGTCTTAATTAACCTCGAAGCGTGATCATATTTCTTCCCATGTGTCACTTTAATGGAGACATCTGTCACTCGACTAGCATCTTCGGGCTGCGACTCTGCTGCCAGCTTCACGCTGAGGGAGATGAATACAGATCAGGTTTTAGATATCAGGTGCCTGAACGTACCAGAGATTGTGGTCCTGTGTATCAGATTGTGGATCAGATGTTTGTGAGCCCTATGTACTGTGTATGATTCATTCATTTACACACAGTTTACTCATGCAGGGCAGTCTGACTCAGAGTGAGACATCAATTAGGCTGAGAATCTGCACGCAGAGCTGGAAACTAAACAACACACCCACTCGTTTCTCATATACTATAATGAGAGAGAGAGAGAGATAGTCAGTCTAATGTTAGGTTTGATTGCCCTATATCAGCATTTTGGTAAAATCCCAAGCAACAGGCCCACGACGTAAATGCTGCTAAGTCACGTATGGTGAATCGAGAAATGACTAGAAAAGGTTATGAAAAGATTAGAGTTGATGGCTTTATTTAGGCACCTGTATCAAACAACATACTCTATATTTGTCTCTGTGTATAGACCATTTAAGAACTGCGTTTTTCCAGCTTCTCTATCTTTTGATTCTGTCACGATTAAGGGGCTGCAACTATCGATTGTTTTCATTATCGATTTAATTCACTCGATTACTCAATAAGTCGTTCTCGTTTCATACTGTACATATACTTTTTAAGACAATCTTTTCATTCCTCAGAAGAATAAAGGCTGGATTTTTCTCCGCTATGAGCTTACCGTACATTTACTTCTCATCATAACAGCAGTGTCCTGGCACTAACGACTGAAACATTTGTATTTAAGGACCTATAAATTTGAAAGCTCTCAGACCCCATACTGGCCTTATTATTTATAACTATATATTTATAACAAACAATTTGATAATCACATAATCATTTAAGTCATTTGTCAAGTAAAAATTGCCAAACACTTGAATGTTTCCTGCTTCGCAAATGTGAAGATTTCCTGCATTTCTCTTATCTACAACTATCTGCAACGAATTGTTTTCATTAATCGATTTATCATTTGGTCGATAAAACCTCAGAAATCAGTGAAAAATCACAAAATCCTTAAGGGGACGACGTCATGTTTTGTCTGACCAGCCCAATATGTATATATTATAATGTAAGATCAAGAAAAGCTGCATATGAAAACCTGGAGTCATTAAATATTTGGCATTGTTGCTTGAAAAATGACTTGCGTGATTGATCAATTATTAGAATAGTTGACAATTACATTT
This sequence comes from Sebastes fasciatus, assembly GCF_043250625.1. Lineage (NCBI taxonomy): Eukaryota > Metazoa > Chordata > Actinopteri > Perciformes > Sebastidae > Sebastes > Sebastes fasciatus. The sequence goes on from NC_133804.1 coordinate 15,270,566, forward strand.
TTTCCCGATCGATTAATCGACTATTGTCGCAGCTCTACAAAAAAACAACAATCTGAAGGGTCACTTTCGAATGAATTAAACAATTAATCTGAAAAACAGTCAACAGTTTAATTGAAAATTTAAATAATGATCAGTTGCCGCCCAAATATTTTTCTCTTTTAAGATATCTAAATAGACCAGATTGCTTTACATTTTAATAAAAATGCTTTACAGTGTTCGAAAACTTCTGAGAACTGGATGTTTTCAGATGTGGGTAAGCTGAAAGCACGGTAAAATTTGTGAGGGAAAGGAATGGCGAAATGAGTATCAGAGCTGTGTGTAAAAAGGCCTTCACACAGCGTTCAGATTTCCTGCATGGCGCCTGCTCCCCCACAGTCTCATCCAGCCTTAATGACGTTTGCTGCAGTGGTAATGCCCTGATGTGGGAGATAGCTGTGGTGTGTAGCATGTGGCAAATTATCAGACATGCAAATCAGGCGGAGGCAGCTGTGGAATCCTTAATTATGGTGCGGGTCCCCCACAAAGGCACCTTCTCCACCCCACACAGACCCCCCCGGAGCCCCTCCAGACTCCAGCACCCCCCACCCTTCACATCCACCCCCATTCTCCTGCTGCCCTTGTACCCCCAGACAGACAGATGGACCAGAGGCAGAGGCTGAAGCAGTGGGAGGATTGGGTGGTATGGTCGGTTGTGGCACTGGGTGTTAGATATGTGGATTCGGGAGGGGGGTACTGTTTATTTTTAGATTCCATTGAATTGTCACTATGAGCATTGTTGTTGTTTTAGTTCAGCTCAAAATAAATAATTGATATTTTGTGTAAAGCTGACAGCGTCGGTACAATTTGTCCTCACGGCAAATTGTGTTATTTTTAAGTATTGACTGTAGCATGAGTTCCTTTTGAAATATGAAGCTTTAAAACCACTGTTTGAGCTAGCCTCAAGTCAGGGATGTTCCTAAACAACAGTCCTGACATGATGTGGATGTTTTCTGTATTTCTCCTCATGTAAAGACCCCTCGCTGTTTGAATTTAAGAAGATTAATCTACCAATCCTCAATCTCCTATTAAATCCAACTCAAAAGCCCTTGTTTTTAACTCCGATTCACAGAGCGCAAAAACATTTTTGAAAAACAAAAACAATTTTTGACATAAGCAGCTTAAATACAGAGAAAGAATGTGCCGTGAGTTAGTATATCCAGTTCTAAATGTTTATTGTTTCTTCTCTGAGGCACATTTTGAAACTGGAGCCTTTAGCTTTCCTGTTTTCTGTGGCTGATTGTAAAGATACCCGAGGCTGATTGAATGCTAATGCCCCCGAGTATCTTCCTCCCACTTTGAAACACATGCAGCTAATTGAACATGAATAGGAGATGTGCAAGGGGTGAAACCTAATCCTATCTACTACTCAACCTCTACTGGAGGAACCATGCCGCCCCCCCCCACCCCCCAACCACACACACAATCACCCTCAGCCCATTGCTCCGAGACCCCTGCAATGACCCAAATTAGCTCCTCTTCTCTGCAGCGACGGTGAATTAAATGAAATTGAAATGAGGCTGAAACATAATCAAGAATTTCTGACGGTAAATGGAGTTTTATTCTTTGAGTATTTTAGACACAGCAGCTCTCCTGACAGCAGTTAAACCCAGTCAGCAGGGGACATGCATGGCTCACTATTATGCATATTTTTTTTTTTTACAACCCCCGCGTCTCTCCAGCGCTTCCTCCTGCCCACCCTGCCTCTCTCACCCCCCTTTCATCCATTTTCTCTTCCCCCTCTCCAGGAGCTGAAGCTACCGGTCTACCGAGCCCACTCTCCGCAGATTGGCATGCGGCGGTACTTTGCAGACTTGTTGGCCATCCTGAGCAATCGCTACCAGCTATGTCCTACAGCACGTCACCTAGCCGTCTACCTGCTGGACTTGTTCATGGACCACTACGACGTGGCCGTCAAGCAGCTCTATGTCATCGCCCTCTCCTGTCTGCTTCTAGCTAGTAAGTCCGGTTTCCACCTCCTCCCCTAAATCCAGCTACATAGTTTTTTGCTTGACAAGAAGGAAAATGAAGAGTTGGTCATTAAATAAATGTTCCCAAGACTCACATGTGTTTAAATTGATGTATTGAAAACTTTATTGTTTTAATCTAAACCTAAATCTACTACAGAGGTAACTTTACTAAGATTAATGAAAAGCATTGTATTTTGACTTTTTCTCTAAATGCAGAAGAGCTTATTTTTTGTCCTAAGAGAGAGACTATGTCTGTGGTTTATGCACAGATGGCACAAGGTGAAACACTTCCTGCAACAAGGCTAATTTGAGTCATGCTCAAGAGACCACGGGGGTATTTTTTCTTCCAGCTCCACTGATAGCCTGTGTCGACAGTTTACTGTAGCTGCAATGTTGGTTTGAAAAACAATGTTTCCATTGTGGTAGGATGAGTGTACCATTGTTTTAGGAGAAACTGTTGGGGATTATGCTCATGTATACAGAACATCTCGTATGTCTTTGATCCTGGCTGCAATAACATGTCTGGGGCTGTTACTTTAGTCCCATCCAGTCAGTTTGAGATGAACCAGTATCACACCTGCCAAGGTCAAAATGTCCTCTAATGAAAGGTGTGATTTCTTTTCTCCTTTTTTTACTGTCTGTCTTTGAAAACATGTGATTTGTTGCAGAGGACAGCCTACCCACAATCCTCAGATTTATAGGAAGAGCATTTTGTCTTCAGGCTACTTTTTCTCTGCGATCAGCCTGTTTTCATACTAGGGCTGCAACTAACAATTATTTTCACTGTCGATTAATCTATCGGTTATTAATCGATTAGTTGTTTGGTCTAGAGAATGTCAGAAAATGGTGAAAAATGTTGATCAGTGTTTCCCAAAGCCCAAGATGACGTCCTCAAATGTCTTCTTTCGTTCACAACTCAAAGATATTCAGTTTACTTTCATAGAGGAGTAAAGAAACCAGAAAATATTCACATTTAAGAAGCTGGAATCAGGATTTAGACTTTTTTTCTTAAAAAAATACTCAAACCAATTAATCTATTATCAAAGTATTAAGTGATTAATTTAATATTTGACTACAAATCGATTACTCGTTTAATCGTTGCAGCTCTTTTTCATACATGAAGTAATTAGTATTAATTGATGGTAATAAGAATTCTATATTTTTCTTATTGCCAACAATGACTTGATCCTGCTAACAGCTATTTCCTGTGTAGCCAAAGCCTGAGCTAGTTTATTCCTCTGTGGCATGCAGCTCCATTGTTGTCCAGAGCTATGAAAAACACATGAATGTGTCGCAACATTTTACTGGGTGACATGTTCCGCCATTATGATGAACATGGGCTCTGTAGTTTATTTTGACTCGTTCGCTTACAAACTGTCTTGCTGCCGTAAGTACTAACCTGAGCACCACATGTGGGTTAATCCACGGCTGAAAATGGTCCCAGACAAATTTCCTCCTGTTTGAGTGAGCTTTGAGCTGGCAGAATAGAGAGTTGGAACGTATTGAGAGACGGACTAAGGAAATAGGATTTGTTAACAAAAAATATAAATAACAGTAGCATTATCCTTTAAATTGGTGTCTGACTGAAGACATAATTGGTTGATTGCACTGTGCAGATTTAAAATGATCAAGTTAAAGCTTTAAATACATACATATTTCTTCTTCACTAGACTGATGACTGGTTGATGTTATTCTTTACTCGTAGTTGCTTCCTTTCCCAAGCCTTGAGTGTTTCTACAGAAGTGATGATGATAACTACAGTAGTAACCAACAAGCTTCTCTGCTGTGAAATATAAAACAGTGGCTTTGTGTGTTTGGTGTAATGCAGGTATGTTAATCATTCTTCCCCTGCTGATGCATGGTGCAGGTTGTGTGGTAGTTATTAGTGTCTCTGTGTCTGTCTTGTGATTAACAGACTGTGAGGTTTTCTGTACATTAGTGCAGCCCTTGGCATCATGGGTAATTAGACTAATGATGCCGTCAAAGTGGGAGTCTGGAATAGGGCCCGCTCACTTGGGAGGGCTCTGTGTATGCGTGTGTGTGTGTGTATCCGTAGTCGCACACAGGCCATCTTTGCAATCAGAGTAGTCTCTGTGGTGGGATGAATTTGAATATGAGACTTGAAAGAGGTTTTATTTAAAAGCAATCTCATGAGATTCCAAGAATAGCTTTTGAGAGTTTGCTCATGGAGTGATATAAATATTATCAAGCCAACCTGGACAGAGGTGCTTCGTCTGTTCTCTAATAGATTAATCTGGTTTTCTATTGAATCTTTTGATTGTGGCTCTCAGTTAGTCAGGCTCTCTTCTCTCTGCTCTCCTGCCTCTGACTCCTCCAGGGCTCTAGGGAGCCTCAGCCATGATTGATGAAGGCTTGAAAGGGCGTTTGATTCAAAGTTGTCTTGGGTTTTTATCTGTCCTGAGGTGCTTTGGAATCTGGCCTAGTTATTGAACGGCCTCCCCAGGTCCCACTGCCTGCCTTTGACAGGCACATACATTGTCTTTCTTTAAAATTTTCTAGCTTCCACACTCGGTTAATTAATCGCTACCTCTTTTGTGCCTCTCAGCAGTCAATGCTTAATCCTGTTACTCTATTGTGTGTGTGTTTTGTGGGTGCATGTGTTTGTTCATGGATGAGCTCTCCTGCATTTGCAGGAGTGAGATTATGGTCCGCTTTTTCAGTGTTATTGGCTGTTGGAAGCTTATTTAGAGACCTCACCTCATTCCAGAGAATCCAATTACTCCAAGAAACCGAAATCCTGGGGAATATATTGTGAATTTCAGTGAAGGCTATGTGAATACACTGCATATTACCATTTAAAAATCAGCCCACATCCTTAAAGTTAAGATTCTATTGTGTTACATTCCATGAAGTCCTGCAGTGATCACATCAGTCTTCCTGGCACATCCTGGTCCCTGAAGTCAGAGCTCTGCATACTGCAGCTATTTGTTATGGTAAATGACATCATGGACGTGCCTCTGCTGCCAGCTAGTATACATTGTTACAATGTTTTACTCTTTAATTATATATATATTTTGTTTAAGTTTGTTGTTTAGCTCTTGATTATGATCATTTAATTCTTGGTGTATTTATTTCTGCAAGTTATTGTTTAAACTAGATTTAATTAATTTTGTTCAGTAAACCTGATTCAGTGAAAGGTCTCTAAACAAACAAAAAAAAGAGCATCCTGTGGAACGCACAAGAAGCTCGGTCATATTGACTACACACTGCACTTAGATGGGCCTCGGAGCCCCAGGGTGGGGAGGAACTGTGTGCTGAGGGGCACCTGCCATATGCTCTCCGAGTCAGGCCTCAAACAAAAGCCCGTCAATGCGAGCAGGACAGCCAGCCAGGCAGCCAGACCCTTCCCAGAGAGGGGGAGGGGAGCAGAGGCTGAGGGGTGGAGGTTGTTGTGTGTGCAGGCTTGTGTGGTAGAGATTTGCTGTAAGCTAACATTGCTAAATGGGGAGATGGTCGCTGTGGCAACCTTGTGATGAATCTATGATATATATATTTATATTTTTTGCGATCATCTAATTAAGATTCACATTAATCCAGTAGAGAATTTCCCATTGAAAGGGCACTGCTTTACTGCCACATAACCATTTAACCGACTGGGCTCTGGTGGTGTCCTTTTACCTTTGGCTGCCGGCTCTGTTTCCTCTTCATTCTCTCACCTTGTCAGGGACATGCAGAGCGAGCCAGTCCTGGGACGGGGAGGCCAGTAAAAGCAGCCCCACGTCCCTGGGGGGTTGGGAAATGAGTGGAGCGGTACTTCAAAGGCAGGTCGGCTGCTGATGTTAAACAGGATAGAAAGGGAGGGAGAGGTGGTGGCCTGCAAAATGGGACATGTTAGAACTGAACCACCCAGCAGGGTGCCCTGAAATGTAGATTAATAGGGAACCCACTTCCCCCGTTATCCCCCTCTCAGAGGTTTGACAATAATTCTGATTGAGCTGTGGAGCTCTCATAATTAAAGAAATTATGTAGAGATGTACAGATGGGTTTGAAAAAGTTAATATTATTCATTACCATCAGATGCTACCAAAGCACCAGTTCACCTTTATGTTCATGTGAGCGCTCGTGTGTAATTGTAATCCACAAATGAAGTCATATTTCGTGTTTTGTTGTGCAAGGCCTGAGGCTCTGTTTGCCCACACACTCCCTGTGTCAGCCAGCCCTCATTACCCATACGGCAAGGCGCTATACACCCCCAGTCAATGGATACCCCCCAAAACACACCACACATACTCACACACGCATACATACTCAGGGCTGGGTTTTCTAAGATTCTCCTTGGTCACCCAGGCATTAGCATCAGGGGTCAAGGGTCGGCCCGGGCCTACATTGTGTTAACTGCCGGGGCCAGGGGTGGCAACACGGAGATTCTGTGATGGAGCTGCGACCAATTTCACACTCCCAATGAAAGATGAACCAGCAAATAAAAGGAGTTTAAACAGCAGAGGAAATTCCTCCATGGCTGTCAAGTCGAGGAGAAAAAGAAGTAGAGAAGGAGGAAGAAAATTAAGTTTGTTTTTTTTCACTGAAAGATCCCATTGTGTAGGATTTCGGGGGATCTATTGGCAGAAACGGAATATAATTTTCATAACTATGTTTAGTGTATAATCACCTGAAGCTACGAATCCTTGTGTTTTCATTAGGTCAGAATGAGCCCTTCATATCTACATAGGGAGTGGGTCCTCTTCACGGAGTCCGCCATGTTGCACCACCATGTTTCTACACTGACAGACAAGACAAGAGAGGGCCTTTTATGTTTTTACTCTATCTGAAGGCCACCGTAGTTCTCCGACCCGCTTGGAAAGGGAGGGGTATTCAGTTGCACACTGGTCCTTTAACTATTTATTAGCAAGATAGTATCAACATTAAGTGATGGGCAGTATGTAACGTAAGAAAACAGTTTGAAAAATACACGTGTTTTTTATTTTCACGTATTGGATTAATTTGTAGCTCCACTACAATGTGCCTGTTTGGAGTCTTGTATGATGTCAATTTTCCTCCGTTTTTCTTCCAGTTGTGCTTCTTTTAGTCTCAAGATATGTGTTGACTTTTTCCACATCTATATTGGATTTAGATTTCTTCAGCAATTACTAGCCACTGGTGCTGTGTTGCAGGGTGATAGTCAAAACTGTGTGAAAGCCTAAAATTGATTGTGGTTAACTTACATTTCTGTGAGAGGAACTATTTTGAGGAGTGATCAGAATAGACTAGAATTACATGATTTCTGCTACAGAAACAGAGGGCTTTGTCTCTGCGTGAGGATACAGCTCTCAGGTTTCCTAACCGCCCCTAGCACTCTATGCCCCTCCCAACCTCCACCTCTTTCCCAAAACAGCACACCTGGGAGGAGGCCCTGCATCCTGGCCTTACCTCTCCCTGACCCATGACCTCTAACTTCTCCCTGTTTACTTGACCCTTTCTCATCATCACCATCACCTGTGTGTGTGCCCTGTAGTTGCAATCTATGGAAAGGTACTTGGTGTAGATGAAAAAGAAGGCTGTTTTTATTTTTCCTTCATCAGTATCTCCCTTCCCTGCTCGCTGACTTAAGATAGGATCATTGAGCCGCCTGCATTCCAGGTAGGCTGAACTCACAGGAGAGGAATGCACCGTCTCTCTTGAGGCCACATTCACACTGACAACAGTAGAACAGTGCAGGGGGGCTGCATTGGTGTTGTTGCTACAAGGTATCAGTGAGAAGATTACGCACAAATCAGGAAATCCAGTTTAATGGCTTTTCAAACACTGATCCACTGAATGAGGGTTTATATTTGTTTTGAGATGGGATTGTACAAATGGTAAAATAGCATTATACTACAAGGTATTCAGAGTGGTATGAGCACTTTAATGTTTTTGGTTGACCAGTGCAGTATGTTGGTGGATTAGGCTGGGTACTGAACGAAAGTACTTAGTCTGTAACAGGAAGTATTGAAAACTATCAAGTAGGGCTGTCAATCGATTAAAATATTTGATTGCGATTTATTCGCATGATGTCCATAGTTAATAGTGTTTAATCCTTTATCTGTTTAAAATGTACCTTAAAGGGAGATTTGTTAAGTGTTTAATACTCTTATCAACATGGGAGTGAGCAAATATTCTTGCTTCATAAAAATGTATGTATATATTTATTATTGGAAATTGATTAACGACACAAAACAATGACAGATATTGTCCAGAAATCCTCACAGGTACTGCATAAAAAATATGCTCACATCATAACATGGCAAACTGAAGCCCAACAGGCACCAACAGCTGTTGGTGTGTCAGTGTGCTGCTGTACTTCACCCCTTTGAAAATGGCCATGCCGGTTTTTCCTTGCAAAAAAATTGCGTAAATTTGGAGGGTTATTTTCCTGTAGAAAAACATGTTTATGCCCCTCAAACCTAAGTATGGAATAGTATTATTTATTACATATTTGCACAAGAGATGAGACGATTAGTGGATTATAGGATCTACAGAAGATTAATCACCAGCAATTTTGATGATTGATACTTACTGTTTAAGTTTTTTTTTTAAGCCAAAATATATTCTTTCAGTTTCTCAAATGTGAATAGGTGCCTTTCTTCTTTCTGTCCGCTACGATAGTAAGTTTGGGTTTTGGAGTGTTCTAATGACAAAACAAGTAATATGAAGACGTCACCTCACCTTGGGCTCTGGGAAAATGTGATGAGTAGTTTTCACTATTTCTTCACAATTAAGACCAAACAAGGAATCGATCAAATTAGAAAATAATTGACAGATCAATGCATAATGTACATTATATAATAGTTAGTTATCTGACGTTGGGTTGTGCTGCAGATAAAGTGGAACTAGAATCAACTTGTCTGCCTTACTGCCCTGTGTTTTTTGCTGTGGCAGCACCCCATGCTGTGCCAACTCATTGAAATGAATGAGACCGCTGTTTTGTCATACAGGAGTCACTTCTTTTTACAGTAAGTCAAACCAGTTTGTGGCTCTAATCATACTGTACTTCTGCAGGTCTGTGCTTTGTTTTATTTGTTTTCAAAGCTTTTGGGCATCCTATGTCTCTCATATGCCCAGTCACCCATAGTAGTAAACCGGAGGAGTAATCACAGAGCACAATGAGGAGATTGACTTGCTGTGTCTCTCTTAAGATCAAAGAGGCTGGGGTTGTGTGGAGATTGGGGGCATTGATGGCTTTTTATGGCAGTGTCTGTGTGGACATAGCAGTCTAGCAGCAGACGGAGGCCTGATCCAGAGGATATGAGGGTGAGAGAATGGGGCAAGTGTGGACTGGGCTGTGGAACGAGCCCTGGTGGGTGTAATCAGCCCTGTTTCACAGTGCTTCCTGTTCTGCTGGAGAGATCCCATTATTGCCTCTCTGCTAATTACCCCTCTGGCCTGTTGAGCTGCCTTTCCCCCACATCCCTCCTCTCATGCTCTCTCAACCATTCCCTCTCTCTTCCTCTCTCCTGCCTTGCTTAATGGTGGGTCGCAACATGAGTGGTAAAACTCACACTCGGCAGGAAGAACCACCACTCACTGAGACGTGGGTATAAAGAGGTAAACGAGGTCTATGAAAGGCACCGCAGACAATTGTTGCTCGGAGTATCCACTTTTAAACACAGCTCGGAAAGCCAATAAAGCCTTATTTTTAATGTTTGGTTGCCATGGTTTCAGATTACAGGCCAAGATTTACCCCAACAGAAGGGTTGTTGTATTCCCAACTGAATGCATATTTTGACAAAGCTGATACATAATTTAATAATCCTACCCGGTGGATATAATGCCAAGTAGTTCTGCAACAGCGGGTAAGTGGCACTTTGTCAGCAGGCAGTAGTCATTGTTGGTGTGTTTATATGAATTGTTAAGGCCCTACTTTGCTGTTGCAAATGTATTTTTGTAATCAGGTTTAAATACTTTGAGAATTATTTGCTTCTTTTGTACTTGGTCTCATGCTATCCATACTTTCCACACATAATTCTGGGTAGAGCTAGACAAATCCCAGAGCTAGAGTTCAATCAGTCGGGCCAATATATTGATCAATATCATCTTACTTCAGATATATCACTATCGGCATATATGCTGTGATAAATAACAAGAAGTAGCCGCACAGAAATGCCAAAGATATGTTTCAGGTCATTTATAAACTGTTGGCATCACATAGTTTGTCCACCAGACAGCACTGATATGTTTGTTTTTCAAATGTAAAATGTCCCAGTCAACATACATATCAATAAAAGAATGGATCTTTATCAAAGGTAAAACAACTTTACCTTTACCTGATTAGCATTTATGAACTGTATATGAACATTTAATAAATGGTTTGTACTGGAATTTCTAACTTCGATACAATACAATACCTTGAAAAATATCTATATTCAATACCATTTTCGATATCACTGGGGACATTTGACAACATTGACAGCATAACATTTTAGATTTTTATTAAAAGATAAATAGCAGTATGTGTGTCATCTCGCTATTGGAGAGAAGAGAGAGCAGAAAGCGCAGCTGGTACTCGTGTATCGATACTGCGGAAAAGGAATATTGAAACTGTTTCAAGCATTCAGTATCTGTATGTATTTATATGTCGATATTTCTGACAACACTGTAACACCCTACAATGTAGCTGTAAGCAGATATGAGGATGTTGTAAAGTGTTAATTAATTTACAGTATTTGTCAGCAAATAACACACTGTATTTTACTTTGTCAATTCATTATCTGTTTACACACGAGCCTTCACTTATGGGTGCCCACATGAGGAGTTATACTTTAATAAACACGTATGTATTGACTTATCTGCTTACTACTACATTGTTGTGTTTTAATAAACCATTTATTTAATGTTTATATACTGTTGCTGAATGCTAAACATGTTACTTTATCAAAAATGATTGTCAAGCGTTTTATCCAAAAAATGACCAAATGCCTGTATATCATTATTGTGTTCTCAAATATTGATATAAGCCTAAAAAATCCAGTAACGACCGAGCTATAATGTTCAGTTTCAATGTCAGTCTACAATGTCTTCCTGCTTGAAGCTGTGTGTAGCTAAGGCTCATGCTTCAGAGGGAAGCCTGTATCAGAGTAACCTGACACCTCCTCGCCCTCATTCTTTAAGTTTGAGCAGAGGAGGCCGGTTGGACCCTCGGATTAAAGGCAGAGTCACCCCTCTCCATTGGTCCCCCAGACCCCAGAGGCCTCGGGGCTGTTGCCATGGAAAGGAGGTTGTCTTGGGATGGGGAGGGGGCTCACCGTAATGGCACCGCTGTAATGTCTTTGAGGATCAGGAGTGAGTGAGTGAGAGGGACAGAAATATCAGGGATCGAGCTGACTGTGTTTTTCATAGAAAGTGTTATAATCCACAGTAAGTGTCCCACACTCTGCAAGCCTTTAGTGATGTTTAGTGTAGTAGCTCAGCTTTATAGCCAGATGTTCAGTAATAGTCAGCTTAATTGCTAATGCTTAGCAGGCACTTGTTAGGCTTTGTGGAAGTTTGAGTAAAGGCTCTTTAGGGCTGGCCATAAACCTCCTCCATGTGGCTACAGATGAGAATATATTCATTTTAATACTGAAAGAAAGCAAAGATTTATCATCTGAACAAGACACCATTTTCTGTTGAAATGTTCATTCCTCCTTTTTTTAAAGCTAGTTGGTTTTGATGAAGATATAATGACCCTTGAAAGATATTAAGATCTACAGGTAGTTGTCAAATTTGCTTATTGCTATAATTGCTAGTAAGTGTGACCTCTATGATCTCCAAAAAAACATCTTATCAATAAATTGGCTGCAACTAATATTTTCATTATCGCTTAATCAATTGATTACTTTTTTTTACATTAATTGTGTATAAAATGTCAAATAGTGAAAAATGTCTGTCACGATTTCGCAGAGCCCGAGGGGATGGGTTCACATTATTTTTTTTGTTTGACCAACAGTCTTAAACCTCAAAATTTTTTAACTTTTTAAAGATGTAAAACAGAGAAAAGATGTTCTCACATTCGAGGAGCTGGAATGTGTGCAATTTTTTGCTTGATAATTGACCTAAATGATAAATTGATTATCAGAATTGTTGCAGACTAATTTCCTACTGGTCAATTGTCAGATTGTTGTTTTAGCTCTGCAAATAACAACATCTTCATGGGTATGGGTAGTCTGTCTTTCTGAGGTGACCCACCTTGTCACCACAAACTGTCAGTTTATATATGAATTGCACCAAACAACTGATCAGTAACCTCACTGCATCTCTTCATTTCTTTCCAGGTAAATTTGAGGAGAAGGAGGACCGGGTTCCCAAACTGGAGCAGCTCAACTCTCTGGGCTTCATGTGCAGCCTGAACCTGGTTCTCAACAAGAAGGATCTGATCAAAATGGAGCTTCTGCTGCTCGAGACCTTTGGCTGGAATCTGTGCATGCCCACACCCGCCCACTTTATTGACTACTACCTCCATGCCTCGGTGCAGGAGGGCGACCTATACAACGGCTGGCCCCTCTCCTCCCTCTCCAAGACCAAGGCGTTCATGGACAAATACACTCACTACTTTCTGGAAGTCTCGCTGCAAGGTGGGTTAAGAGGAGGAACGCGGAACTGGACTTTTGCTTTGAGCTGTCGGACATGAATTTATTATCTTGTAGTGTAAGTTTAATGAAATATTTTATGAAATTCTTGTCTCTGGGTTCTTCTAGATCACGCCTTCCTGAGTTTCCGACCATCCCAGGTTGCTGCTGCGTGTGTGGCAGCATCTCGTATTTGCCTTCAGATTTCCCCAAGCTGGACGACTGCTCTGCATCTGCTAACAGGCTACACCTGGGACCACCTCACCCAGTGCATTGAGCTCATGCTGCTGTAAGGGACACACACACACACACACACACACACACACACACACACACACTTGAACACAAAGTAGAGAAATAAGGTCTAACAGAAAGCGAGGCTGGCACACAAGCCTCTTAAAGTGTAGTGGGCAACTCAAAACAAGGTAGATGACATTGAGGCCCCCATCTCTCTATATTTTTGGTTGCCATGGTTTTTGGATTATAAAATGCCTGTTGCTTAAACCAGTACAGGCTTATAATGTTATTTGAATCTGATGAAGCCTGTAGATCTGATAATCCTAGCTGATAGCCTCAGTGCTGTGTTGTTTAACAACTGTAATTAAGTTGCACATTTCTTGGTGAGCGGCTGTGTGTGTTTATTTGTGTGCGTAATTGTTTGCACATGTTCACACTAATTGTGGGGAAAAAAGCCCTGCTAATGGATTTATCTGAACAGACAGTTTTTTCCTCAGGTATGCACACACTTTGCTCTCTCTCTGCAATGCAAGGATGGTTTTAGTTCTTATTTAGTTGCCTACATATTTGTTGAATCATCTTTTTTTTTATGTGTGCCTTTCCTTTCCACAGTGCTCATGACAATGACGTTAAGGAGGCCAACAAGACCAAATCCACTCCTCCTCACCGGCCCTCCTCTCTGCAGTCTCAGCCCCAGACCTCTCACCTCTCTCCAATGTCAGCCATCCAGAGACCAGCCTCTTCCTCCTCCTCCTCCACCTCCTCCACACCACAGCTGCTCTTTCAGCCGGACGGCTTCCCCCACCTTTCCCAGCATTCCCCGTCCCTGTCCCAGCTGCAGGCGCTAGCCGACTCCCAGGTGTTGGGGCCTGTGGTGAACGTGTCTCAGGACTTCCTTCAGAGCCACAGGATGGGTCTCCTAACTGGGGCTCCTTCCATGACTCCTGTGGGTGGATTCCCCTCCTACCCAAGCCTGACCTCGGGTCTCCAGCCGGGGCCCCGCGCGCTGCCGCTCCAGGGCCCCATTTCTGTGCAGATGGCCCTCGCTGCAGAGCCGCGCCACTGTCTGAGCATGGCCTACAGCGGGGGCTACCTGGGGGCTCATCACACTTTCACAGCGGGCTGCTTTGACAGGTGACGCCAGGAGACGGAGAGGGAACACAAACCCCTGCGGGAGTGCACCGCTATGCTTCCGACCCAGTTCCCTACCCCGAAATATCCTTTCACAGACCTCCTCTCTCTCTCCGTCAGCTCCGCAACACCTTCAGCTCGTCCAACTCCCCCGTCCCTCACACAGAGACGCCTCAAACGCAAGCAGAGGTCCAAAGGCAAGACGGACCCGGTGGAAGTCATCACACTGACGTGACAAATGCTCCACCACCTTGAAATACTGAGGCATTGCAAAAAAATGCTGTTGCCATATTCTGAACTGGTTTTCTAAATCTGTGTTATTATGAGACTGTCATCACTGTGAATGAGACGCAAGCAGCAGTGTGATCTAACACCCACCTCATTCAGTGCCTGTTCTCAGTCGTGTGATAGCTGAGCCAATTTTAGAAGTGCACAGAACACAAAGTATCTGTGATAAGGATATCTTGCTGCTTGACATGATTTTTTTTTTAAAATTCTAATCCCAAAAATTGAACACATTTTAGAGAGGAAAAATTGGCTGGTGTTTATTCTTGAGCCATCATTTGAGAGAGAGAGAGAGAGAGAAAAGAAGGAAATAGAGGCTTGTTGCTGACTTTGGTTTGTGTCAGCGAACATTGATATTGAACTGCTGTAGTCTCTGTTGGAGGTGAAGGGCCCCTCTGGGAATCCCTCGCCACATAAGCCCTCAGATGGGACGAAGAATCCAGTGCTTTGAGCACAGCAGGTGAAGTCCGCAGCTGGAACACGCCTGCAGTGTTTAGTTTTTTCGTTCCTCCTCCTCTCTGTCCTCGACACCTCTTCTCTCCCATCTCCAAAGTCCAGCCTTGTGGCAGAGCCCTCACACACACACCCAGGTGAAAATGTGTCTCTCTGGCAGCTGCAGGCTTTGTCATACTAAAGTTTTAATCTCAGTGTCTCCGGCACCACTCAAAGAATTTAACACAAACTGATGTGACTGGACCAGCATGGTGAAGGAGACGTGGACGTAGTTAGTGTATTGTACATATGAATTGCTGCTGCCTTCTTATGAACTGTTGGTTCTGTGTCTGTGTTAATGACTCCAATGTTTACATGAACCACTAAGTATCAGGGACTTGAACAAGATTACTTGAATATGATGCCATTGAAACATGCCATAGCTTTTATTTATGACGACTCATTTATTTCTTTCTATTTCATTTTTTGTTTGATATAGCGTAGCTTTTTATTCCAACTTAGAAACACACCATTGATTAATTATAGTTTTCTTTGTACTTGTCCATAGAAACTGTTTATTCAGGCTCAGGTTTCAAGGCTGAAACTAGCAGCCTTCCCATTATTCTGTGCTATTTATGCTTTAAAGTGGATGCTATTGCAGCATCCGTGGGGGCTGGAATATTCCCCTTCTTCATCACTGGACTATACTCTGCTGACAAGTCAGTAACTGAATCTGTTTGCATCGTAGTGGAGCAACCTCGTGGTCACTGGTTTCACACAACATCTGTGGGCAGTCGGCGGTAATTGCTTCCCAGATTTCTAAAGCTGCAATCCCCAATCTTCCACTTCCTGTTAACGTATAAACACATCCAGATTCCCAGTGTCGGTCACAAGGGTTGCCCACTGGTTACCAGGGTGATACCTTAAATGACATCTGGGATGTTGTTGACTAAATTGTGACTGAATTAGGGATGATACAAATTGATTATTTTCTTTATTAATGGTTTTGTCAAAAAAAATGACATGCCTTAAAAAAATCCCAAATCCCAAAATATTCAGTTCATTATCAATTATAATGAAGAAAAGTATCAAATTCTCACATTTGAGAAGCTGGAAGCAGAGAATTTGGGGCATTTTTACTTGAAAAATGACTAAAACGATTGCTTTTCTGTTACTCGACTGAGTTAATCTACTAAACCCTCGCAGCTCTACTGTGGATCTAAACTTCTGGGACGACGTCGACTGAATCAAAACTGTTTTGCTGTCGACACTGGACATCTCACCATGTCATGCCTTGTCCTCAGCAGTTTGTGAACCTTAAATTCATAGTCAGACTTGTGCATTTCTCAGCTAACACTACATGAAGCCTTCTGAAACTGCAGACTATAATAATCATAAACCATCAAACCTTTTACAGCAAGACATCTGTTTGTTCCCCCACCACTGAAAGGACACATTAATGTGCTTTCTTTCCAGTGATACGAACTATGATACTATGCCTTTTGTTTTAACCCTTTCATGTACAGTTTTGTTATATTTTTTACATTCCTTTTAAGTGTATTTTAGTTAAACCTTTTTTTGTGATGAATGCCGTTGGTGTGAACTAGATTTTTCTGTTTTTAGAGTTCAACTTGCTCTTTTTCCTCATAATTCATGAGCAACTTCTCACTGAGGTGTCAAAGGTGCAATACGTTGTTTTATTCTGTTTAAACTGACCACAGCCATCACTGTCTCGTGTACACCACTGGTTCATCTTTTGTAACTTATTTTTGATAATTGTGTGATGTGACTTGCTGTAGCTTGGTCTCCTCTAGAGGGCAGTGGGCTCTGAACACAATGAATATGTTGCATATTGCAGCCTCCTCCTTTGAGTGATAGATATTACTGAATGCTTTTGTCTTTTAGCTAGAAAAAGATGCATTTTTTCCCCCTCTGGTGAAAGGTGCTGACGTCACTCACACCAAACAACACTTTGTCTAATGTGATAGTAATGAAACCACAAAACTTCCAATTTATATTTTTGTATTATTTTGTACCGATTTGTAGTCTCGGTTTACGTGACACCGAATGATAGAAGGAATTCCTTTATCATGACGTGCCACGGGAAAAAATAAACACACAAGTGAACTGAGTTTGTGAGGGGTGTGTTTCTTCTGAGGGAGCATGCGGCTGAAGGGCCCGCAGCTTTTAGGGAAACGATGGTTTCCACTGCATCGCTCCGATCGGTTCAAAAGGGGAAGACAATGCAGCAGCTCCAGTGATGAGCCCTGCAGGCTTTACACACAATCCTCCAGCTGTGACCACATGCTGTCAATGCAACACATTAAACAGTATAGCACTAAACTAAAGCCAGTGGTGAGCTGTAACTAAGTACATTTACTCAAACACTGTGCTTAAATACTATTTCCGTTTTCTTCTGCGTTATACTTCTTCTCCGCTACATTTCAGAGAGAATATAATACTTTTTACGCCCCTACATTTACCTGTAGTTAACTTTTACTTTGCAGATTAATTTTGACATACAAAACATATGAGGATTTTATAAAATATAGGGCTGCAATTTAATATTATTTTCATTGTTGATTAATCTGTTGATCATTTCCTCGATTAATGGATTAGTTGTCTGGTCTATTAAATGTCAGAAAATGTTGATCAGTGTTTCCCAAAGCCCAAGATGACGTCCTTGAATGTCTTGTTTTGCCCACAACTCAAAGATATTCAGATTACTGTCATAGAGGAGTAAAGAAACCAGAAAATATTCACATTTAAGAAGCTGGAATCGGAGAATTTAGCTTAATTGATTATCAAAATAGTTGGCCATTTAATTTGATAGTTGACAACTAATCTATTATCGATTAATTGTTGCAGCTCTAATACAAGCTACAAAAATAAAATGTTTCATATACATTAATGCATAAATAAACATGGACCACTCTGCTGATAATGAGTACCTTTTATACTCATGTATATATTTTTCTTATAATACTTCACTGCTTTTACTTAAGCTTTGAATGCAGGACATTTACTTGTACTGGAGTATTGTTATTGTGTTGCACTGCAACCGTTACTGAACTCAAAAGATGTGCATACTTTATCCACTACTGACTAAAGCACACTTTGTATTTGAGGTCAAATCAAGAGCAAATAGTTAATCTCTCATTCCCACACTCGTAACCACGGGTGGAACAGTATAACAGTACTACTTTTCCCACTGCAGACAAAGTTATTATTCAGTATTTGAGAAACAAGTTCAGCCTCTCTTCTGCTTCTCAACTCCGCCTCCACAGCTCAGTCAGAGCTTTCTATGTTTTGCGGCATTTTGATATATAGAAATTTATTCAGTGACGGAGCTCTCTCTCACACACCAGACATTATACTCCAATATAATGCTTGCAGATTGACCGCCCTTCTCGTGTTGGACACAGTGGACAGTCAGTGGACTGTGGGCATTTTTTTTTAGCCTCAGCTGTGTTCTCTCCAACGCAGCAGAATATGTTTTTCATTATGACGTTGAAAGAGTTGTTTGGTCGTTTTTCACAAATCTGTAACCATGTGCAAATGCTTAATCACATCAGCTCACACATCTTTAATTAGCATTAAGTTAAAAAATAAATAAAGCACAGTGTTCCTCCACATAAGCCTGATCAAAACCTAATTAACTTGGCATACAGATTAAAGAGCAATCCGTATTTGGCACACGATTTGTTTATTTTGAACAACATTTGGTAAAAAGTGATGTTGAGATTGAAGGGATTTTTCCAAGATCTCCGATGTTAAGTGGCCCATCTGTGAGGAGAGGGTGGAGACGGGGGAGCAATGCACCACTCGTGGCTGTCAGTTTGATAATGGATCATTCTCACAGTCTCCTGTAAGCTTTTAGGGGGCTGAAGAAGCTGCTGGCTTCCAGGAAGAATTTGGAAGAGGGTGGGTCGGGGGTGCAGAGAGGGCTGCTCACCTTACGTTATATGGTGGGTGAGGGTCTCAGTACACAAACTTACAATACAACATTTAATCAGCAGGGGGGTTTTGTGCGTATATACTGCAAATTCCTACATTAATTTGTGTTTAATCAAATGACATGGACTTATTTCAGTTTAGAAGAAGTGTTCCCAACGCACAGAGTCAGAGGAAGGAAAGGGTTAAAAGAGGCCCGGCAGCTATTTTTGACCTGAGGCTGTCTGGCAGGTTTATCCAGCCCCACTTTAGCATAATTGTCTTACATCCATTTGCTATGCAAATACAATGTTTCTGTGAAGCGTCATTAAACTGTAAACTTTGCATACTAAAGCAAATGTATATTAGTATAAATCTATCTTGCGCTCACCAGTTAAACCTTTGTAGCTGGTAGCAATACTTTACACACAGTGCACTGAAATGACTATTTTGATACAAATAAATATTTTTTTATGTGTATTTTGTGTAGCTGTGAAGAATTGGACATGTGCAAGAGGAGCCATTATTATGGAAATGATAAGATATCCAATAAGTATCAATAATAAAAACTACATTTAGTCTCTTTAATGTGAGGAAAAAAGGCCATTGTCATACTATTTCATGAAAATTAGTTTAATAGTAATTCTTTTCTTCTTAGTTGAATATATGATCATGTTATTCTCCTTCTCATAGTGAGTTTTCCTTTATCCATCCTCTCTCTGATTCAGTGATTCAAAAGTAAAAGCAGGCCACTGAATTTCAGCTTTGAAAATGTCCCATCTGTATCATTAAAATTCACTTTTATTCCTCATTAAGAGCACGTGACAAAAAAAAGCTACCATCCTCCCTTGTGATGTCACACTCATTAAAAAGCTCCATAACAGGAGCCTTGTGATATTATACCATAAGTCAGATTTTTCTTTTCTTTTTACCATATAACAGCTGCAAAAGCCCCCAGATTCTTTGATGAGTAAGTTCTCCATTTTCTCTTTTTCATGGTGAAACTCAGCATGTCGAATGTCCAGGACGAGTGGCTGAATCTCTTACAGAGGGAGCAATGTGTTCATGTTTTCACACACATTAACGAATGGAAACTTCTCGTTCATTTTGCCACCGTGCAACAGCTTTTCTTCATTAAAAGAAGCAAACTGCTAAACAAGCAGGATACATTAAATCCCACAGTCAATATAAATGACAGCTTTCCAAATGTGAATGTACTCCAGCTACATATTTGATAACATTTTATATCCCTTTTGCAAAAAGTAGAACCCCATTCATTCTCTTAATGCACTGACATAGATTCATAGGGCTTACTTTGGAGAGGCAAACTGCCTCTGGTGTTTTATGGAGGAATGAGGGCGCCTCGTAGTGGTGACAATGGAGAAGTGCAGTTCTTTTTTGCATCTCCAGTAATAGAATCAATAGAAACAAAAGTAGTAAAGAAAGGACTCCTAACATTTGTGAATATATCTGATTGAGACATTTCTCTTTCATTTCAGTATCAGCAGCTGTACTGTGTATCCATGGCAACAGAGGGTTTCCTCGTTGAGGGTAAACATGTTCTCTGTTTACTTATATCAATTTGTTTCCAACTATCAAACTGTACAGTGTCTACGACTTGTAGCCAGGGCTGTTTTGGGGATTTTATTTGAAAGAAAGATTTTATGAATGGAAGTGGTCCGGCTGTATGGTGACCTGCGCCCTTTTTTGGGAAAACCCGACGTAGACATACAGTAAAGCGCTATATAAGTCCAAGTCCATTTACCATTTACCATTTACAGTATGCATGTCTGGACCAAAACTTTAACTGTAAAAGAAAGAGGAGCAGCAGTGAAAGTTATATAGTATTTAAAAAAAAAAATACTTTCCTACATTTCCAATTTCAAGTCATCAAGAGCAATATATGGATATTAATAAATCTTATTTTATCAACATTTTACTCTAAGTACTTTGGTCCCACTTACATGAAAGTGGGTTTCTCAGATGCTCATGTTCATGTTAGCTTGATCATCAGACTGATTTAACATTTCATTTCACTTCATAATGTTCTTCATATCATTTTGTTTCTCATTATAATTGCTGAAAACAATTGTAGATGTGGCGATTCAGAGGTCTGGAACCAGGCTGTGTGTATGCTGTATTTGAAATCAATAGCCCTCAAATATGATACATAAACATTCACTGCGGTGTCTGCAGTTAAGTGCAATAACACAAAAAAACTCAATAAATACTCAAAAAAGTTGAATGAACACCTGTGTCTCAATAAACTCAGTATCTCTTCCTGCATCTCGATCTATTGCATTGTATTAGTTAGCACATGCAGGCGTTCGTGATATTGCGTTCATAACACCAGACACCTCCCGAGGCACAGATCATATTAATCAAATACTCATTAAAATATATTCTACCACCTGAGCCGAACCGAGGCCCGGCCCTGCTCAGTTTCTGAGCCTGCAGCGGTTCATTTCTGCTGAGTAATACTGACAAAGGACTCACATCCCCGGCAGATATTTGATCTCATTTACTTTATTTGTATTTGAAAAAAACAAGATGAACCTTCAACAAGCAGAAAGAAACATAACAAGATAAAAACAAAAGTATGATGAGACCAGATGCCTAACAAACTTTTGAACCTTTGAGTTCAAATGATGATTAAATACAATAAAGAAAAAGAAAAGAAGTCTAAACACTGTAACATGGAATTAATTATAAAAAAAAGACCTAAATTCAAATGAATAAAAACATGAATTTTCCCTTTTAAAAACTGTTTTGGGAATAAATATTGCATCGTTTAAGCGCCGTTTCCCTCTGATCATCCTGCAACCAGACATTTACCAGATGCTCATGTGATCTGCTCAGTGTCTTTTTCACTCTGTCTCATGAAGGGGAAAGGACAAATTACATGTCCTGTGTCCAGTGCATGCTTTGGTATTATAAGCAATGTGTAATATTCTGCAGGTTTAGATCCTCCAGTGTCTGTGAGCACATGTTATCAACACCTCTGTTCTGTAGAACATCAGTAGAGGAGGTCTGTGTAGTGGTATAGTCAATACTTTACCTTTTTATATGTATGATCCATCATCATGTTCAGTACTGCTGCTGCAGGCCTGTAGGACGCGTGGCACCTTGGATTCCCTCTCTTCGTACAGTGTGACAGGTATTAGCCGGTATTGGCTCAGAAAACCCTGCATCTATCCATGTGTCTCCTTGTTCATCAGTGGAAGGGAGTGGCAGCTACTGATCTGGGGTCTCTCTCAGCGCTGTGACAGTCGGTCAAGGTTATTACAGAGCTCTGAGATGCATTCACTGCAGCATTGGGTGTTCGAATGGCGGCACAGGCAGGCATGTTAGTGTCATGACAGCTGATTTTAGAAGCTAATGTTACTCACTTGTAGAATTGTTTGTTGGCTATTTGTACCGTGGATTTCAGTCTGATCAATCAGGTCATTACCAAGACAATAAAGTGCCCTGATTGCATTTGAATGTCACTGCAAAGTTGAATACAAAACATAATATGTGCAAAAGACACCATTTTTATTCAGTATAAAAAGAGGCTGATCTGAGGTAGATCGCGAGCTCAGCTGTGGCACAGACCTCTCTTAAGGAATATGTAAGTGTTCAATGTGCTGAGAGTCTAGTGATGGGTAAACTTGAATGTAAATTGATATGGAAAACATTCTGCTATCAAGTTGCTGATTAAGCTGCATGTCAGCAGAACAGCAATTAGAGATGTATTTCTTTACAGATTTCAATTAATTTGGTTAAACTGGTGAGAAATAAAACAAAATTAGCATGAAGGGGACAGAAGCAGCATATAAAGAGGTCCCAGTCGCTTTAGTCCAACTATCAGCAGTAATCAGCAGAGTGTTGCTTCATCATGGCTTTTACAGGGAAATACGTTGTGGAGAGCCAGGAGAACTACCCTGAATTCTTGAAGGCTGCTGGTAAGATACCTCTGCTTAGTTTCATAAATAAATATGTCAAGTGACAAGTGTTGGGTTAAAATGTGATTAGTGCTAACTATGTCTTATCTTCTCTGTAGGAATTGAAGTTCCCGAAGACATAAAAAATGAGGAGATGATAACAGATATCTATCAGAACGACCACTTCAGGCTGACAAAGTTTTCGATGGACAAGACCTGGAACAACTCGTTCGTCATTGGGAAGGAGAGCGAACTGGAAACTCTGGATGGAGAGACATTCAAGGTCATTTTTATATTGTTGGTTTCTTATTAAATGTTTTATCATATTCTTGTTCAAACTGCAGTTTGATCATACTTGTTTTTATTTGTTATTTTTAGACCACTGTCACTTTGGATGGAGGTAAACTCAAGATTCAGTTCCCCAAATACGTTTACACCGCTGAGATGGTTGGTGACAAGCTTGTTGAGGTGAGTACGTCCAACTTTACACTGGGGAGATTGTGAACATGTGTCACAGATGTGACAGAGAAAATATGAAATATATTTACATTCTTATTTCACTTTTTTTAGGTCAACACCATCTGTGCCGTTACTAACAAGATGGTTAGTAAGAGGACAAACTGAGCTGCTTCATTTTAATGACGCCTGAAACGGCTGCATAAATGTGCAACAATAAAACATTTCATTACAAGAATTCAACATTCATCTCTTTGTGTCTTGTGTCTAACATTATTAATTTTTGAAGGATCAGCTGATTACAGTGTGTAAACAGGTGTCTGTTGCATCAATGCATTTATTTACTGGAGTGTTCATCAACCATCACAGAATGAGGAAACCTTTGATAAGACACTGTTTGTTAAAGCCCTGCTAGTAGCCACTAGTGGCCATGCTGCCTCCAACCAGACCAAAATAGTTTGAACCAACTCACCGAGCAGAGGTGAAATCCTCTCGTCTCAGCATGTTAAAAATTGGCTTCAACTTGTTTTTAATTTAACATTTTGAATGACACTTTTTTTTCTCTCTTTTTAGCTCTTTGTTTGCCACAGCTAACTTTACAATTACAGTTTCTGCACACATTCTGCAGGTCACAATGAAAGGATGTCTCTTCTGATTTAAAAGGTTTTACATTTAGGTTAATGCAATAACAGACATACAAAGTACAACATCCCACACACACACACAAAGTAATAACTAACGAAGCACCATCACTGATATAACTGTCTTGTTTATTCAAACCAGTGGTCCTGTGGTAATTCAAACTAAATGAGGAAACACAAAAGAAAAATCCTCTGACATATGAGATAAAAATGCCTGAAGGATGACACATATAATACCAGATTCCTTTTATTTGTTCAACACAATTAGCAGGGTGTGTCTGTGTCACTCCTAATATGTTTTGCCCTTTTGTTTCCTGCACATGGATTCAAACTTTAACCATTAAATAAATCTAATGCCAACAATAAGACATACATCCTTAAACATATCTGTTTTATCTTCTTGTGAAATAGTAGTTTGTCTTTGCAAGTTACACAAAAAATATGGTTTAGACCCAGATTGTCAGAGACCATTAACACAACACCAATAGAGTGAAACAAGGGAGAGAAAATTCCAGTATTGATGGCAAAACATGCTATATTTCAGTGATTTATATTGGATCAAACATAGACACTACAGGTAAATTATTTCATACAGTACAAAGTTTCACCCCTTCTGTTGAGTTAGATCTGTAAGAAAGTAAAACAACAAATACAGTCGTGTGAAGTCAAGAGATGTTCCACTTGCTCCTCACTACTGATGGTTACTTTATTGCTCCTGCTTCAGTAAATTGGAGGAAGCAGTTTCATGATGATCCATTGAAGCATGTTGAGTCTCGCAGCATTAGATCCTCTTGCTAATTCATTTGAAAGTCACACCCTTCTCCCTTGGAGTTATGCACTTCTAGGGGACACGTGGAGAAGATAAATACAAATTAGCATGAAGGGGACAGAAGCAGCATATAAAGAGGTCCCAGTCGCTTTAGTCCAACTGTCAGCAGTAGTCAGCAGAGTGTTGCTTCATCATGGCTTTTACAGGGAAATTCGTTGTGGAGAGCCAGGAGAACTACCGGGAATTCTTGAAGGCTGTTGGTAAGATACCTCTGCTTACTTACTTAAATAAATATGTCAGAACTGTTGGGTTAAAATGTGATTAGTGCTAACTATGTCTTATCTTCTCTGTAGGAATTGAAGTTCCCAAAGATTCCAGCAGTGATGACATGATAACAGATATCTATCAGAACGACAAGTTCAAGTTGAACAAATCTTTGATGGACAAGACCTGGAACAACTTGTTCGCCATTGGGAAGGAGAGCGAACTGAAAACTCTGGATGGAGAGACATTCAAGGTCATTTCATACTTTTGTTTCTCATTAAATCTTTTATGATATTGTAGATATTTTTGTTCAACTGCAGTTTGATCATACTTGTTTTTATTTGTTATTTTTAGACCACTGTCACTTTGGATGGAGGTAAACTCAAGATTCAGTTCCCCAAATACCTTTACACCGCTGAGATGGTTGGTGACAAGCTTGTTGAGGTGAGTACGTCCAACTTTACACTGGTGAGATGGTGAACATGTGTCACAGATGTGACAGAGAGTGCAGCTTTTTGATATTATCTTTATCTTTTTTCCTCACTTTTATTAGGTCAACACCATCGGTGCTGTTACTAACAAGACGGTTAGTAAGAAGACAAACTGAGCTGCCTCATTTAATGACGCCTGAAACGGCTGCAGTAAATGTGCAACAATAAAACATTTCATTACAAGAATTCAACATTCATCTTTTTGTGTCTTGTGTCTAAAATTATTCATTTTTTGAAGGATCAGCTGATTACAGTGTGTAAACAGGTGTCTGTTGCATCGATCCATTTATTTACTGGAGCTTTCATCAACCATCACAGAATGAGGAAACCTTTGATAAGACACTGTTTGTTAAATCCCTGCTAGTAGCCACTAGTGGCCACGCTGCCTCCAACCAGACCAAAATAGTCTGAACCAACTCACTGATCAGAGGTGACATCCCCTGAGCCCTGGGCTCTTCCTAAAGGGCTACAGATAAAGGGAATGATGATGAATAATGATCTTATAATAATGGTAATAAGATGATTTGCTTATTCAGATTATGGCATGGACAGTCGGCATGTTTAAAGTTGTTTTTTTAATGTCAGTGTGGCTTCGACTTGTTTTTAATTTAACATTTTGAATGACACTTTTTTTTCTCTTTTTTTAGCTCTTTTTGCCACAGCTAACTTTACAATTACAGTTTCTGCACACATTCTGCAGGTCACAATGAAAGGATGTCTCTTCTGATTTAAAAGGTTTTACATTTAGGTTAATACAATAACAGACATACAAACTAAAACATCCCACACACACACACAAAGTAATAACTAACGAAGCACCATCACTGATTTAACTGCCTTGTTTATTCAAACCAGTGGTCCTGTGGTAATTCAAACTAAATGAGGAAACACAAAAGAAAAATCCTCTGACATATTAGTAGATAACTGTATTTTCTGCTCATTTGATATACAAATACCTGAAGGATGACACATATAATACCAGGTTCCTTTTATTTGTTCAACACAATTAGCAGGGTGTGTCTGTGTCACTTTTGATATGTTTTGCCCTTTTGTTTCCTGCACATGGATTCAAACTTTAACCATTAAATAAATCTAATGCCAACAATAAGACATACATCCTTAAACATATCTGTTTTATCTTCTTGTGAAATAGTAGTTTGTCTTTGCAGTGAATATGTGTACAAGTTGCACAGAAAACACGTTTTAAACCCAGAATGAGACCATTAACAGAACACCAATGGTGTTCAAAATCTCCAGCCATTCAATGTGTGAGACCAGGTAGTAGTGGGTGCAGATTCACCTGTTAATACTCAGGGGAGTAGTCTAGAGAAGGTTATATAAAGGCTGGGTGTGTCCTGTTCAGATCCCTTTTGTCAGACACCATGCTGCCACACCAGTAAGTTTGTTCACAATGATTCTGATAATCTGTTTTAGTTATTTCTACCTGTTATCAATCCTATTTTAATGTTTGTATCCAACTCCTTAACAGATCATGGTATTGTTCTGGAGCTGTGTGATATCGTCCACTTACCCATGAGATAAAGTCAAACCCAGTAAGTAAGGCAATCTGTTTAACTTTAGAAAAAGTGAATGTATAATTTTGTTAATTGGTATTGACTCATGTTTGTTATAATTTGAGTATTTCATCCTTAAGAGTGTTGATGCATTAATAATGTAAGATAATTTATGTACTTCTTGTTTATAATTTGTAATTTTGGTAAGCATGGATATAAATATTTATTTTAATTTGTTTATTGTGCAGAAAAATCCATAATTGTTCATCATTCATCCGTCATCCATCCTCCACCCATTATCCTCACTCAATAGATGGTTAAATGGCTCTTGGATCCTGGTGTCTTAATGTGCATACCAGCTAGAAGTTATATGGTCCACTCTAATTTAATACTCCCAGACAAGGCAATAATAATAATGTAACTTGAGTAGATTATAAAGTCGTTTTTATTAAATGGTGTGAAAGAAAATCCCAGTATTGCTTGGCAAAACAATCTTTATTTTTTGTGATTTATATTGGATCAAACATGAACACTACAGGTAAATTACTTCATCCTTGTAGAAATACAGTAAATAGTTTCACCTCTTCTATTAAAGGAGCAGTGTGTAGGATCTGGTGGCATCTAGTTGGTTTTAGATTACAACCAACTGCCAGGAGGTCCATGTAGATATAAACGGCTCATTCTAACACAAAACACAACGATTATTATTTTCAGGTGAATATACACTAAAGAAAACATATTTATTAATATCATATTCCATTTCTGTCAATACATCCTCCTAAATGTTACACACTGTCCCTTTAAGTAAGATCTGTGTGAAGTCAAGATGTTCCACTCCGCTCCTCACTACAGATGGTTATACTTTATTGCTCTTGCTTCATAATTGGAGCAATCTTTTTCATGTTAATTACCTCCTGTATGCAGCCTCTTTTATTGAAGCATGTTGAGTCTCGCAGCATTAGATCCTCTTGCTAATTCTTTTGAAAGACACACCCTTCTCTCCTGGAGTTATGCACATCTAGAGGGCACATGGAGAAGATAAAGATGATTTGGGATGAAAAGGCAACAAACTACAATTTGTATTCAGGATGGTCTCAGTGAGTGAAGTGGTTACTTCTCTTACCATGACCAGCTTATCCTCAATGATCTCTGCTGTGAAGAGGTACTGAGGAAACTGAACGGAAATCTTGTCGCCTTCCATAGTGACAGGAGCCTACAGGTCACACAAGTCACAGAGGTCACAGCTTGATTTCATGAAAGCGTTATATCAAGTTGAGAATATGTGGCAGATTTGCACACTTATGAAAAAGTAGTTTTATGAAGTATACTTAAGTAAAGTTCAAGTGTCTTTCCCCCAAGTAAACTTTATGTAGTAAGTATATTTACATCAATGTGCTAGTAGTATACTTGTAAGTGTACTATTTAAATACTTGATACTAAATTGGCCCACTTTTTAGTTTATAAAAGTAAACTTTTAAGTATACTTTAAGTGTAAGAATAGTAAACTTAAAGTACTAGTTTACATATAAGTTTAATTTTGTCCTAAACTATATATATACTGATGGTACTTAGCCAATGATTTATGTATCACATAAAGATACTTGCTCCTTTTGCTATTTGACTGGATGTAATGTGATAAGAAAAAAAAAGTTTTCCTTGTATGCCTCTAGGTGAACGGAGAAATAAAAAAAAAATCTAATTTTTACAAACTCTCACACACTTTAACGGGCTACTCTATCAAAAGGTAAGCACAACTACAAGCCATGTATTCTTCTCTGTAGGCCTATAAGGCACGAATACTTAATAATACTTTTAGTAAGTATATCTAGATCAAAAGATTAAGTACAAGTATAAGCCAAGTATACTTAGACTTTTCTGTATACTTGTCAGTATAAGCCAAGTAAACTTGAGTATACTTTTAAGTATGTCTATGATAAGTACATACAAAGTAAACTGAAAGTATTCTCTTATTTTAAATGTAATAGAAGAATACTAATAGCACACTTGGATACATTTCTTCTCGGTAAGGCAGCTAAATGATCATTTTGTCTAGTCCCTGTTATCAACTCACGTTGAATTGGGTGCCCTTCATTGTTGCCAGCTCGCATTCCTGACCGACCGTGAACTTATTGGACCAGGTCCAGTTGGGAATGGTCTGTGTCCAGGTGAAGTCGTTCCCATCCTGAACCACCTCCGTTACCACTTTGTGGTCCGTCTTGGCACTGAGAAGCCCTGTGACAGAGCAGAGGAAATTCCAAATGCAGAAGTTTAAATGAATGACGACTCACATTTATCCACTTGTCTATCAATAATAATAATAAAAAATCTTAATACCAATTACTTCCAGAAACTCCACATAGTTGTCTTGACTCTCCAGCTCATATTTCCCAGCGAAAGCCATGATGGTGAAAGACAGGAGACGAAGTGAGGAAGGAGTTTATGAGACAAATTTTTAAAAAAGGAGTGGCCTGGTACAGTTTTCAGTTCCTTTTGAACGGCCTCTTCCTCTTCTCTCATATATATATATATACCTCCCCATGTGTCACCCCCACATGTGTGTGAAAAGGTCAGCAGTGTTTTTCTAAGATATTGTTTTATGCTATAATGTTGTAACTTGGCAAGAATCCAAAGTATTTCCCTGCTGCTGGTTCTTCCAGCACTTTGCAAGTTTGAGCATGTATGGTGCTGTAAAAAGCTCAGAACATAAAATACAGCACATCTTTGAACGGTCAATGCATGTATTTTCAGCTTTATGTATCTTTTTCTTTCTTTATTTGAGGTTCAGGACCGATTTCTTACTTTAAATGAGAAAATAACATCCTTGAATTGAAGTTGGAAAGTGTAGTTAAGGCATTTAAGGTGAAGAACTGCTTGGAAAAAGACCAAAACAACGCATATAGCAAATAAACCTCCACCAGCATAACCCTGCTTCCAATGAACCTGAGTTACAATTAAAGTACGTGGTTGAGCAATTGGGGTTTCAGTTCTCCTAGTCTTGCACAGTGTTGCAACTAATGATTATTTTCGTTATTGGCTATTCTGCTGATTCTTTTCTTTTTTAAAAAGAATCTATTTTGCTTTCGTGCTTTTTTTCCCGTTTGTATGCACATGAAAGGTCTGCAAAAGGCCACGCCAAAGAGAGTTACACTCCCCCACAGAAACACTGCTCCTGAACTGCCTGAAACGCCTCGCTTGAAGTCCCGCCTTTTCTTCCGTAACGTGGTGATGTCACCGAGTAAAATATTATACCTACCTAGCAGCTGGAGTCTGGAGAGTTTGGTTCTGTTGACCAATCACAGCAGACTGGGCTTTTCGGGGGAGACATTAAAGCATGTAAACATGTTCTAGTAGAAATACAAGCATGCACCTGAAAATATGCATAGGTTCTTTTTAATGTTTGGTTTATAACATGTGATATAATGAAGTGAAAAAACACTTTCATAGAGCTGTTGAACAGGAAACAGCTAGTTTGTCTGGCAGCAAATGATCCTTTTTACACTTTGTTTTTTTCTATGTATTCAAGAAGCAAGAATGTATTAAAGCTGAAGTAGGCGAGATTGGAGCAAATATGATTAAAAAAAATATTTTTATAAAACGGTCGCTATATTCTGACAGAATACATGAAACAGATCTCATCTCATCTTCAACCACTTATCCGGGGTCAGGTCGTGGGGTCAACAGCTCCAGCAGGGGACCCCAGACTTCCCTTTCCCGGCCCACATTAACCAGCTCTGACTGGGGGATCCCGAGGCGTTCCCAGGCCAGTGTGGCGATATAATCTCTCCACCTAGTCCTGGGTCTTCCCCGTGGCCTCCTCCCAGCTGGTCGTGCCTGGAACACCTCCCTAGTGAGGGGCCCAGCGGGCATCTTTACTAGATGCCCGAACCACCTCAACTGGCTCCTTTAAACGCAAAGGAGTAGCGGCTCTACTCCGAGTCCCTCACGGATGACTGAGCGTCTCACCCTATCTCTAAGGGAGACGCCAGCCACCCTCCTGAGAAAACCCATTTTGGCCGCTTGTACCCGCAATCTAGTTCTTTCAGTCATGACCCAGCCCTCATGACCATAGGTGAGAGTAGGAACGAAGATTGACCTTCAGATTGAGAGCTTTGCCTATTGGCTCAGCTCTCTTTTCGTCACAACACTGCAGTAAAGCGAATGCAATAGCGCCCCCGCTGCTCCGATTCTCCGGCCAATCTCACGTTCCATAGTCCCCTCACTCGCGAACAAGACCCCGAGGCACTTGAACTCCTTCACTCGGGGTAAAGACTCATTCCCTACCCAGAGTAAGCAATCCATCGGTTTCCGATCAGATTTAGAGGTGCTGATCCTCATCCCAGCCGCTTCACACTCGGCTGCGAATCGATCCAGTGAGTGCTGGAGGTCACAGACTGATGATGCCAACAGGACCACATCATCTGCAAAAAGCAGCGATGAGATCATCAGCACACCGAACTGCAAACCCTTCTCCCCCCGACTATGCCTCGATATCCTGTCCATGAATATCACGAACAGGAGTGGTGACAAAGCGCAGCCCTGGCGGAGGCCAACCCCCACCGGAAACGAGTCCGACCTACTGCCGAGAACCCGAACACAGCTCTTGCTTTGGGCGTACAGAGATTGGATGGCCCTGAGAAGTGACCCCCTCTCCCCATACTCCCTGCTCACCCCCACATGAAACAGGTAACCTGAAAAAAAACATGTGCCTCTGTGTCCTCCGGTGCTCCTAACGGCATCTGCAAGATGACAACCAATCAGAGCTGATCTGGGATTTGCTGTCCAGCAATCGTCTGAGAGCTGGCTGTCAATCACTTGTGAACTCCGACCAAACCGTCAAACTAGGCCGCGCTGATCAATATTCTGTTACATTAATGCCTATTTCTCGCCTCAAATGTATTCAGAATCATCTTGTAGTGCACGGTTTAGTAAATGAGAAAGTTTGTGACCATGTTGCCATGTTGAGAAGTTTCAGGGAATAACAAGGACCGCTCACATGACCGGAGCAAAGCCAATAGGAACGCTGAATAGGAAAGCTCGCTCTCTGAAATGACCTGTGATTGGTCAAAGTCTCCCGTCACAGGCTAGATTTGTTAAAGCCTGAAAACAGAGCCATGAGGAGGTGCAGAAGTCTAGTTTTCTCTCAGAACACTTGAATACAATATGCTGAAAGGTTATTATGGAATTTTAGCCCAATGATGCCAACAATATACTCCCTACTGCCACTTTAATTATTGAGTTTTAGAGATACTGGTAGACAGTTTTTGTTACCTTCGAACCTAGTATCCGGTCTGGTTTCCAGTCTTTATGCTAAGCTAAAAACTTGAACTACTAGGCTACCTGTCAATCATCAATTTATTATAGTGTTGCAGGTAACCTATTTATTTTTCTTTTGAAAATATCTGTAAGTCTACATAAAATACAGGGTAGAGTATTGTGGCACCGTTTTTCATTCCAATTCAAGCACTGTGCAACAAAATAAATCTAAGAAAATAAATAAATAAAACAAAATTAGCTCCCATAGTTAAAAGTAACCTTAGATGTGTAAATAGATCAGGGGTCTGCAACCTGCGGCTCCAGAGCCACATGCGGCTCTTTAGCCCCTCTCCAGTGGCTCCCTGTGGATTTATAAAAATGGAAATGAATAACTGTTTTTTGTTTACATTTTCATTTTTATTTATCATTGTTGTAGGTCTATGGTACAACGGTACGGCAGAGTATTAGGGCCACATTGAGGAAAAAAATAAATCTGAGATTTCGAGAATAAAGTCATAATATTACGAGAAAAAAGTTGTAATATTATAAAAATAAAGTCATAGGTTTACGAGAAAAAAAGTTGTGCTATTACGATAATAAAGTCATAATATTATAAAGTAGTATTTTTCCGTGTTATTTTTCTTTTTTTCTTGTAAAGTCATGACTTTATTCTCGTAATATTACGGAAATTTTTTTTTTCTCGTAAAGATATGACTTTATTCTCGTAATATTACGACTTTTTTCCGTAAAGATATGACTTTATTCTCGCAATATTACGACTTTTTTTCTTGTAAAGTTTTGACTTTATTCTGTAAATCTCAGATGTTTTTTCCCTCAATGTGGCCCTAATACTCCATCGTACATTTGCTCTTTGGCCCTATATGCATTAGAGTTATATACTATATACTTAGACTATAAACTGTGTTACCTTCATCACAATGCTCAAATGTTTTGCAGCTCCAGACAGATTATATATATGTTTTGTCCTAAAATGGCTCTTTTGATAGTAAAGGTTGTTGACCCCTGATATAGACAGACAGATCTGAAGCAGCCCCAGTATGTTTGTAGGCTACCACTTTGCTGGAATGATAGTAGTGGCGTAATCGTTGTATTTCCAACAGCACTTGAAGGCACCATAAGTGCTCACCTGTATGCACTTCTTCTTTCGCTTTTATCGCAGTCCAGCTGGTCGGGCTGAAATCAAATTCTGGTCCAGGACGTTTGAATTTGTGCGAAATGGCCTCCGAAACTTTAAAAAATGCGTTAACACGCACTCTAATGGACCTGGAGAGGAATAACTATTTAGCCTTTAGGACCTTCTACACGGAGGTGAAGCTCAGAGCGGGGCTGCATTGGGTTACATTCAGATCCTTGATGAATCCAAACCCCGAAGAGATCACCGACCTCTTGGTTGCAACCTTCTCCGAGGATGGTGCTCTGTCAGTGGCTGTGGAGATACTGAGGGAGATTGGCTGCATGAACGAGGCAGACAGACTAGGTAAAGTTTTTACATGCTTTTTTTAATTTTAAGTCCTGATGAAGACCTACAGTGATCGAAACATGTTGGCTTTTTAAATGATTTAGCCACTATAATAAAGGCTTTTTAATATATTTTCTTCCTTGTTGCCACTTGTTTTAGTATTTTTGGAGTGCCTGGATTGCCTTCCTGTCCATCCAAAGTTTTTACATACTTTGATGCAAAATGAGTATAATATTATTAATATATTATAATATAATAGTATAACGTGAAGTCTGGGTTTTATCAGATAATTACCTGTAATAGAGTGCTACAGGAATGAGTCCTAAAACCTGGAAATGAGGAAGCATTTTAGCACTTTCGGTTCCCTCATCTGAAAGTTTATAGTATGGGCTTTTCCCAATTCCGAATTTATACTGCTCGACTCCTCGGGTTCATCCTAAAGCTCTTAATTGCATCCAAGTTTCCCTCACTTGCGTGTTATCCTTGCGTCTTAGTCCCTCCCATGCATGGGAGAGGAAGCATGGAGAGACGATCAGGAAACCATGCGAGGAGAGAGGAAACGAGGAAATATGTTTTAAGAGACATGAGACGTCCTTTCCTCTGAAGCGTCACGTGAAGCGACGTCCGTTTCTGATGACAGCAGCAGCAGCTGATCACAGCTGGATCAGCTGTGATCAGCTGATCACAGCTGGATCAGCTGGATCAGCTGATCACAGCTGGATCAGCTGTTTATGTCTGAACTGTACAAATACTAATAAAGACACACCGTTATTATCAGTGGCAGAGCGGCAGTGTTTTCTCTCTGTAGCCTGTTACCTGTTTAACAAACACCTGCACATGAATAACAGCTGCAGTCTGTATTTATACTGTGGACTGAGTTCTGCTTAGAGGACCAGGAACCATTTCAGGAGTAATGCACAATGGGGAACAATGCCTTTGTATTATTTATTCATTATTAGCGTCTGTAGTTATTGATATTCTGACACTAGAAGTTATATATTAGGCTGAGTGTTTCAGGGAAAATTTAAATGATGTAACTCATATCATACCCGATGCTCAGGAATTATCAGCCTCATGTATATTCATGACTGAATGGAAATGAGGATAAATTATGTAAAAGGTGTAAAAGACAGACCCTCCTTCTCTCTCTGACTTAAATATATCCTTAATAAAAGTTAAAGTTAAACACTTTATCATCAATATGGTCTGTTTGTTGTTCACACCTACAATTACCTCAGATTTTAACTAGATGGTGAATCAGAAGACGACTAAACTACAAAACTTTTAATCTGTGATTTGTCTTCTCTCCGGTATAATACTCCAGCAATGTTGACATGTATCAGATCAGTCGGGTTTTGCGCAGCGTCCAATCAATAAGTGATATACAATAAGGGGGCGTGTCGGTCCATGCTTAATATCACTGGCCCCCTCTGGCCCCACCCTAGAACCGCCCCTGACAGTAGGTGCACATTTTCCAACATATGAGAGGTAATAGTTACATATAGATTCAAATCCCTGATCCCACTCCATAATAACAAAGAGAAACCTGCACTTACCCATTGGAAGTTCACCCTTTGGGCCTTGTGCTCAGCAAAGTCATTTACAACAATGCTCAAGAATCGTGACCCAACTAAATGCGATGCGAGCGACTGTCAGTGACAAAATCAGTTTGATTGCATTGATTTCTACTGACGACGCAGAGATGCTGACCTTGATTTGCAAAATTCCTGCTTTCAGTCCAGCCAGGGGGCCTTTGTTGAGACTACGAAAAACAGTTGTTTCCATCAGTACTAACCGTCTCAAATTAAAGTCCAACATGTTTTTAAAAATTGTAATGTAATATGTCTTCTTATTTTGGCAGCCATGGAAGCGCGTGGACCGTCCTTCAAGCCTGATCCCAAAGGCAGTGAGTCATTTCTTTGTTTTCTGAGCCACTATTACTTTTTTTAATTTTACATTAAACACATGGGTATAGATGTAGTTTTTTTTGGTTCCAAAATTAGAAATCCACAGTTTGAAAATGACCTTTGTTCTTCTCAAAAGTATTGCTGGCATCAGAATCAACATTTTCTGGGTCTCTTTTCCTATTAAATCATTGTTGTATGTGAGTCATGTTTGTGTGCATTGTAAAGTGTTTGAATGTGACACATGCAACATTTAACAACCAAAATGACAATCTTAATATTATATGTGAAATATCCATCAGCTACACAAAATAGGAAGAAATATGTTTAGTATTTTGCAATGAATCCAATAAATCACCAGAGTATTTTTCCTTTAGGTCCTCCCTCAGATGAACACATCGTGGATAGATATAAAGATCAGCTGATCCGATATGTGAGCGACGTTGAGCCAATTTTGGATGAGCTCCTCACCAAGATGGTTATTCAACAGGAAAGTTATGATAAAATCAGCGCTCTCCCGACCTCAGAGGAGAAGATGAGGGAGCTCCTTGATGGTCATCTGACAGGTGTTGGGAGCAAAGACATCTTCTATGACCTCTTTTTGAAGACACAGAGGATAGAACGTCAAGGTCCAAGGTGCAAGGCTTTTATTTTCATTATACAATACAGGATTGCACAATTAAATGTGGCTGTATCCCGCTCCACACACAGAAAATGTATGAACAGATATTCAAATATTTAAATTAAAATAGAATAAAACAATAAAATAGGAAATCATCGATACAACAACATTGACTGAGGAAGATCTTACAGATCGAAACGTTGCCTAAACCTAACAGTCCTTTGTGCCCTGCAAATTGCTGTGTAAAACAAACCTTTTGTACATAGATTTGTTCAAATGTGTCTGCCATCCCAGCCTTGATCAGTAAGGCTAATTTATATACTAAAACTGATTAAATGAATAAACAAAATGTATGTTTCTTTAAGCCAACTGGAGAAAAAGACTGCAAGGACCATGAGTAAACAATGTTAGTTGTCTTTTACCATTTCAGGATGTCTGGGAGTGATGACGAACCGTGGCCGAATTTCGCGTGGCATGAGAGTGTGAGTAGATCCTTAGATGTCTAAAGTAGGAGTTCTCAACCTTTTGTAATTTAAGGCCCATTTCTGATTGAGAAACTGGGTTATAAATATGTGTTATGCCATTGTCAGGTGTAATGACCCACATAAATACTCGGCTTACCCTCTCTTATCTCATCACTGCCTGCCTGCCATTATGAATCCAAAGTATTCAAGGTCATATTTCCTCACCACACTTTGGAGCTGTTACTGGTGCAGGGTTGTCTCCCATCACTTTTTCCTTTAAAAAAAACCCTCCATTTTGTGTCACTGCATCTGAGACATATATGTCTGTAAAGGGGGGACTCATGAGTACCAATAGAACCCATTTTCATTCACATATCTTAAGGACAGAGGTCAAGAGACCCCTTTGAAAATGCCATGCCAGTTTTTCCTTGCCAAAATGTTGCATAAGTTTGGAGCGTTATTTAGCCTCCTTGCTGAAAGCATCTAGCATGACATGGTTGGGACCAATGGATTCCTTTGTTTTTATAGTTTTATATGGTACTAGTATCTTCACTCTAGCTTTAAAACTGAGCCCGCTACAACCTCTGAAATGCAGAATAGCGGCGGTTGGATTTTCAAGAGGTTAATCTAACTATTTGGCAGTACCTCCTCCGCCCACCAGCGTCCCCGACCCAGTGGTTGAGAACAGCTGGTCTAAAGCACCCTTATTGACATCAGGATTTTTAATTTTGAGATTTATGGGTTGATGATTACATCCAAGAGTCAGTATTTAAACATGCAATTTTAAGTTTTAAAATCAATCTTTAATACCCCAGCAGGTAGCTTGATAATACTTAGCTTGTTTTTGAAGACGTATCGTAAATCCCCGCTGAAAGAGTCTTTCATTGCTTTATATCACTTTAAAAATGCTTACTGTATTACTGTTAAAGATAAACAGTGATTCTACAGTAAATTAGACTTTTAACCTGTAGTTCCAGGGTTCCTTTAACAAGACAAAGGTCGTAACCGGATGTAAAATGTCCCCTGAGGGTGACTGGATTAAACTGGAGCCTGAAGTGAACTGTGTGGATGCAGAGGATGCTCCAATTTACAGGTAAAAACACCTTTTAAATGTGTCAGCAAAAATACATTTTCACAAAAGAAAAGCTTTGATCTTTTCAGTGTTGTTACCAATTACAATCATTTGTTTCCCCTTTCATGAATTAGCCTGCAGTCTGAAGCAGGTAACTTTGAATGCAGTGTCTCTGGCTTGCGCTGGGTTAGTAAGGAAAGGGTCAGCTTGAAGTACCAGTTTGGCTCCTGGGAGGAGCACATGGAGAGACTGGAGACCCTGCATTACATCCCTGGTGGTCCACTACTGGACGTTACAGTCATTGCTGGAAAGTTAGATGAAGCTTATCTGCCACACTGGATCTGCACAGGTAAGCAAGCATCATATGATAAAAAAAGATGCAACATCTTTGTTTGATAGTATGTGTATGAAAACCTTGATGCACTTGTCTTTTGTGCAGAAGACGACCCTAGAATTTTAGGCAAGATGGCAGTCCTCCACATAGACACCTGTGGAGACGTTGTGGAACAAGTGTCTGAGGTCACGCCATCCCATGTCAAGTTGTCCCAGCCAATTTTCTCTCCAAGAGGGGTCCTGATGAGAGCCGGCTTTCGAGTGAAAATTAACTGTAAAGTGTTAATATACAAGACCAACGAAGCATTCCTCACTCTGCATGTCTATCTGATCCCTCGTGATCCTGCTCTACAACAGGTTATTGCTGTCATCATGTTGATTCATATGATTCATACTTCAAAACACAGACAGCCATGTTGTAACCTTGAAGCTTCTTTTTTTTTTAAAGTTATTTTTTGGGGGGCATTTTCCATTTTTCTGACAGGACAGTGGATAGAGTCTTGATAGGGGGGAGAGAGAGAGTGGATGCGGAAAGGGCCACAGGCCGGATTCGAACCCGGGCCGCCGCGGTCAGGACCAAGCCTTGATACATGGACGCCCGCTCTACCAACTGAGCTAACCCAGGCGCCACCTTGAAGCTTCTTTGTGCTGATGATGTCGTTTTTCCCCCACAGACCATAAAAAAGAAGGAATCATCCAGTGGATACAAAATTATCCAAAAGCCGTACCCGGAGAAGTCCCTGAAAATGCGCGATCGTTTCATCCTCACAGCCGATTTGGACAGTGCAGAAATTTACCCTGAGGTACGGTTTGAGCTGTCTTTCAGCTATTGAGTGAATTGTAGTCCAGAAACAAATAAGATGGAATAATACAAAGCCACAGCCAGGAGACGGTTAGCTTAGCTTAGCATAATGACTCTATTCTGCTGCGGAAAAGTACCCATAGCCAGTCAACTAAACACTTATAGATCTTTCAGTAACCAATTAAAATCCAAGAAAAATTTGCCAAAATGCTCTGCCAATGATAAACGGTGTATTCTCCTTTTGGTATTGACTCTTGTTTTCAGTTGTTTGGTGGATTGGATGATTGAGTTCAAACAACCATGACCTTCAACAACTGGATGTATTCAAGTTTCTCACCAAAAACTACATTTTATGAGATTACATTTGAAAACATCAGGATAACGTTATAATTTACCTTTACTCAATAGTCATTTTTCCTGAGCTGACTTTGAACGCCTCATAATAATAACTCAATGGCACCTCTGTTAACGTTCATATCTCTGATATTTAGCCAGTCAGGACTGCGCTGCCCACCAGCTTCTAACAGGTAACGTTACTAACTCTCCTCCTGCTGATCTCAACACAGATGTGTTGTTCACAGTGCAGCCTCAGGTTTTAGTAGTGCCATGCTGTTGAGCGCTTTTTTTTTCTCTTCACCGTGGCTCCGGTCCCCAACAAACTGAAACATTATACAGCATGCGTAGGCGTCATTGTGCATGCGTAACTGTGGGAAAGCATACATACAGAGGAACCGATAGTCAGAGATTCCTCGGCGAACCACTAGAAAGAGCATGCGTACCACCAGTGGTTCGTGTACCATAGTTTGAGAACCACTGAATTAGAAAATCGACTCTTTTTTCTTTACCGTATTTGACAAATTATTTGTGAATTATCACATTTAAAAAGTTTACCCTGGCACAAGTTTAATTCTGCTCCTTTTATATATTTCTTTCACAGAAATTGAAGCTCATATATGAAAGCAGTGACCCAAACTTCTTTGAAGTGTTCATTGAAAATCCAGACAGTCATTTCCAGCTCACAATAAGACATGAATCTGAACCAGTGTGGACCTGTGCAATTCGAAAAGGTCAGTGCTTATAGAATAATATTCTGATAGTGTATTTAAGATATTTATGTAGCATCCTTATTTAGTTAAACTGGCTTGTTAGTGTCTTGTGTTTTGAATGCAATACATACAACCACTAAATATACACATTTTGTTTTTCTGCATTTATATTTCAGATGACTATCAAAACACTGGTGATATTCAGGAGATGTATGGTAAGACACTGTGGCTGGTTGATGGCCAATTCAACTGTTATCAGGCTATTAAATAGGCGTTATCAGTCGCTGTAAGCACCATAAACATGGGTTATTAGGGGCCTACTACAACTACTACGTTGTAAAAGTGAAAGCGAAACTTAAAAGCAACACGTTCTAACACTTAAGGTTTAGGCAACAGAACCACTTAGTTAAGTTTAGGGAAAAACATTGTTTTTACTTAAAATATCTACATTTCAAAAGTGAAAGTGAAACTTCAGGCTTGTGAGCACAAAGATAACTACATGTTGTTTTCACACAGGATGCAAACCCTGGTCTCCTGGGTGAAACTCCTGTGTTTTATGTCCTGTCCATCACCCCCAACCTCCATGTTATAAGGATACCACAGCGACTGACTTCCGCTTTTGCTCGTATCATAATTACTACGTCCGCTAGAGGTCGCTGTCGTCTTCTTTTATACCTTCTTTCGGTGATCTACCATGTGAATAGATGATAAAACTTACTAGTAAGTGTAGTAAGCCCCTATTGACCCACATCTATGGTGCTTATAGCGACTGATAACGCCTATTTATTAGCCTGACTTATTGGCTGGTATGAGTATTTAGAAGAACTATAAACTTGTTTGAAGTGTCATAAGATCTGCAGTAGATCTTTCACATAACCATTGGTCATCTTGGTAGGTATGTTTGGTATGACTGGTGTATATTAGCATTAATACAGTAATAGAGCGTATGGTGTTCTTCACAGAACCTTGAGATGTGAATAAACAGTAACATAAATAATTTGTATCCACATGGGCCACACTTGTATTACAGTGTAACTAAATGTTTTTATCTGTGCATCATGAACCATCTTTAGAGCCCCAAAATTGAGTTGTTTAATTTTTTTCCATGTTATTCTTCTAGAAGAGGCGCTTGCTAGCAGCCTTCATGTAATTTACAGGAAGTCACAGAAAAAGTGACTCCCTGTTAGATCATGCAGGCCACCTGTAGTTTTCAGACCACGTTGGGATTTATTTTTATTTGTTTGTAAATCAATGTGGAAATGTGTGTGTGTCTGAGATTGGATTCTATCCTTTATTATTTTTTATGTCCAACTTGTAAAGCACTTTGTAATGAGCACTCATTTTGATACTGTCCTACCTGACCACAGCTTTTAGTTCCCACCCTCTGCTGCTGCCACATGATCTCATCTACTCTCCAGGCGCACTTCATCTCCTGGGAGCCTACTGACGAGGATTGGCTCCCTCGACGAGGCGCACAGACTAGGTAAAGTTTTTCCATGCTTTTTTGTTTTAAGCCCTGATGAAGACTTACAGTGGTCGAAACATGTTTGATCTTTAAATGATTTAGCCACTAGAATAAAGGCTTTTTAAAAAAATATATATTTCCTTCCTCGTTGCCACTTGTTTTAGTATTTTTAGAGTGCCTGGATTGCCTTCCTGTCCATCCAAAGTTTTTACATACTTTGATGTAGTATAAGGTGAAGTTTGACTGCTCCCAAATCATTAGCTGTAATAGAGTGCTACAGGAATAAGTCCTAAAACCCGGAAATGAGTAAGCATTTTAGTACTTTCGGTTCCCTCTTCTGAAAGTCTGAACTGTACTAATACTAGTACTTTTTTTTTTTTTTTTTTTTCTTGAACAAAATTAATTTACAAACATTAAGGCATAGTAATTTAAACTCAATACTTCTAACATACAAGGCACAATTGGATAGGAAAGATAACTTAAATTATAAAAAAATTATATAATAGCAAAAATAAAAGAGGGTAGAAAAAAATCAAAGGAACAAAAAAGAAATGCATAAATAAATAATAATAAGACTGCAGTCTTCCATAGTAGCTCTAGAAAGAGAGACTTTGCATGTTGTCCTTTCATTAGTCTTAAAGCACTGAGATGATTGTCCACAAGGTCCCTTTTGAAAACGGAAAATAGGGGTTTAATTTTCCTCCATTTGGATGCATGGATGAAAAAATTTGCCAGCAGTATCAGATTGTTCAATATCAAGTCACTCTTTATGTCCTTCATGTTAATACCAAACACAATATTTTTCTTGTGAGAGGAGCAAGTAGTTGGATTTTGGTTGACAGCCAGTCCTGAAAATCTTCCCAGAATGCCGCAGAATATATACAGTGAAATAACAGATGATCAATAGTTTCTATCTCAGTCTCACAAAAGTTGCAGTTATTGTGATCAACATTAAATCTCAGTCTTAGTAATTCATTGGATGGATAAATATGAGTCATTATTTTTAAATGGACTTCTTTTGTCTTGGGGCTTACAGATGTATTTAGATCTCCATTTCTTAATGTCTGAGTCTGAAAATAGTTGGATGATGTTGTTTCTGTTTGATCGTATTGGGGACAGTATGTTGGTCAGGTGATTACGTAACAATTTCTTTGAGTTTTTCGCATCCAGAAAATCCTGACCATTAACTTGAAGCACAGGTAATTCTATTACACACAACTGTTTATCTGTGTTTTGGACCAGTCATCTACCTGGAACAGGGCACGTGTGCAAACTATATTATATTTTGAGCAGAAGCTTTCCCAGAACAGCAAGTATCTCTGATCATTCATTAGATGCATTATTGACCAGATATGTTTATCCATCCAATGCTGTAAGTAGTGAGATTTACCATTACATAACACATATCTGTTGTTCCAGATGGGAGTTTGGTGTGGGGTGAAATTGTGTGTGTACATGAGTTTCCAGCATAACAAAACTTGTTTGTGAAATAAGGACAATTTGACTGACAATTTTTCAATCTGAAAGTCACATTTAAGAACAAACTCAATACCACCCATTTTTTTTAACAGACCTCTGGGGAGATAATACCAGATACAATCTTTGTTTAGCAGAAAGGAATTTAGCCATTTAAACATTAAAAATCAATAGCCTGCAGACCACCATCTTTGTATTCTTTAACCATTTCTGATTTCTTAATGTAATGAGCCTGATTTTTCCAGATAAAATTAAAGTTTAATTGGTTGATGGTTTTAATGAACTTATTAGGTATGGCCATGGAATATGCAGGATGAATACACTTTGCTAAGGATTCCATTTTAGTTAGGTATGTCCTTCCAAAAACTGTCAGATCTCTTTGCAACCATGTATTTAGCAAAATTGCTGCTTTCAGTCCAGCCAGGGGGCCTTTGTTGAGACTACGAAAAACAGTTGTTTCCATCAGTACTAACCGTCTCAAATTAAAGTCCAACATGTTTTTAAAAATTGTAATGTAATACTATGTCTTCTTATTTTGTCAGTCATGGAAGCGCGTGGACCGTCCTTCAAGCCTGATCCCAAAGGCAGTGAGTCATTTCTTTGTTTTCTGAGCCACTATTACTTTTTTAATTTTACATTAAACACATGGGTATAGATGTAGTTTTTTTGGTTCCAAAATTAGAAATCCACAGTTTGAAAATGTCCTTTGTTCTTCTCAAAAGTATCGCTGGCATCAGAATCAACATTTTCTGGGTCTCTTTTCCTATTAAATCATTGTTGTATGTGAGTCATGTTTGTGTGCATTGTAAAGTGTTTGAATGTGACACATGCAACATTTAACAACCAAAATGACAATCTTAATATTATATGTGAAATGTCCATCAGATACACAAAATAGGAAGAAATATGTTTAGTATTTTGCAATGAATCCAATAAATCACCAATGAGTATTTTTCCTTTAGGTCCTCCCTCAGATGAACACATTGTGGATAGATGTAAAGATCAGCTGATCCACAATGTGAGCGACATAGAACCAATTTTGGAAGCGCTCCTCACCAAGGGGGTTATTCAACAGGAAAGTTATGATAAAATCAGCGCTCTCCCGACCTCGGAGGAGAAGATGAGTGAGCTCCTTGATGGTCATCTGACAGCTGTTGGGAGCAAAGACATCTACGACTTATCTGTTGAGAAACAGAAGCCAGAACATGAAGATCCAAGGTGCAAAGTTCAGCTTTTATTGTCATTATATAATATAAATATAATACTGGATTGCACAATGAATTGTAGCTGTAGCCTGCACCACGCTACACACACAGAAAATGTATGAACAGATATTTAAATTAGAACAGAATAAAATAGGCAATAAAATAGAACAACATCGATACGACGGCGTTGACTGAGGAAGATCTTACAGATCGAAACGTTGCCTTAAAAAGAGAAAAAAAGAAACAACTGTTTATTTGGAGCCTAACAGTGAGTAGACCTCCTTTGTGCCCTGCAAGTTGCTGTGTAACACATACCGTTTGTATATAGATTTGTTCAAATGTGTCTGAGTAAATTAATGAACAAAATGTATGTTTCTTTAAGCCAACTGGAGAAAAAGACTGCAAGGACCACGAGTAAACAATGGTAGTTGTCTTTTACCATTTCAGGCTGTCTGGGAGTGATGACGGACACATGGGGAATGTCACGATTATTCAAAAGAAGGTGAGTAGAGCCTTAGCTGCAAAAGCAGGAGTTCTCAACCTTTTGTAACTTAAGGCCCACTTCTGATTGTTAAAAAGAATTGAGAAACTTATAAATATGTGTTATGCCATTGTCAGGTGTAATGACCCACATAAATACTCAGCTTACCCTCTCTTATCTCATCACTGCCTGCCTGCCTTTATGAATCCAAAGTATTCAAGGTCATATTTCCTCACCACACACTTCGGAGCTGTTACTGGTGCAGGGTTGTCTCCCATCAACCCTCCATTTTGTGTCACTGCATCTGAGACATATATGTCTG
Organism: Sebastes fasciatus; assembly: GCF_043250625.1. Taxonomy (NCBI): domain Eukaryota; kingdom Metazoa; phylum Chordata; class Actinopteri; order Perciformes; family Sebastidae; genus Sebastes; species Sebastes fasciatus. The sequence continues at coordinate 15,315,114 of NC_133804.1, forward strand.
TAAAGGGGGGACTCATGGGTACCCATAGAACCCATTTTCATTCACATATCTTAAGGACAGAGGTCAAGAGACCTCTTTGAAAATGCCATGCCAGTTTTTCCTTGTCAAAATTTAGCATAAGTTTGGAGCGTTATTTAGCCTCCTTGCTGAAAGCATCTAGCATGACATGATTGGGACCAATGGATTCCTTTGCTTTTTATAGTTTTAAATGGTACTAGTATCTTCACTCTAGCTTTAAAACTGAGCCCGCTACAACCTCTGAAATGCAGAATGTAGAATAGCGGCCGTTGGATTTTCAAGAGGTTAATCTAACCATTTGGCAGTACCTCCTCCGCCCACCAGTGGGCCTCGGCTCAGTGGTTGAGAACAGCTGGTCTAAAGCACCCTTATTGACATCAGGATTGTTTGGTTCCTCTCATCTAATCCTCTTTTAATTTTGAGATTTATGGGTTGATGATTACATCCAAGAGTCAGTATTTAAACATACAATTTTAAGTTTTAAAATCAATCTTTAATACCCCAGCAGATAGCTTGATAATACTTAGCTTGTAAAAATACATTTTCACAAAAGAAAAGCTATGATCTTTTCAGTGTTGTTACTATTAATACTAATGCATTATTCCAGATATCCTTGTTATGCTTTTACAGCAAATAAAATCAAGGCAGATTTTTGTTTTCTGTTTACATTAACATCTGGTCTTACAATATTTCAGTGCAAAACTTACCATCATTTGTTTCCCCTTTCATGAATTAGCCTGCAGTCTGAAGCAGGTAACTTTGAATGCAGTGTCTCTGGCTTGCGCTGGGTTAGTAAGGATAAGGTCAGCTTGAAGTACCAGTTTGGCTCCTGGGAGGAGCACATGGAGAGACTGGAGACCCTGCATTACATCCCTGGTGGTCATTGCTGGAAAGTTAGATGAAGCTCATCTGCCACACTGGATCTGCACAGGTAAGCAAGCATCATATGATATAAAAAAGATGCAACATCTTTGTTTGATAGTATGTGTATGAAAACCTTGATGCACTTGTCTTTTGTGCAGAAGACGACCCTAGAATTTTAGGCAAGTTTGCAGTCCTCCACATAGACACCTGTGGAGACGTTGTGGAACAAGTGTCTGAGGCCACGCCATCCCATGTCAAGTTGTCCCAGCCAATTTTCTCTATAAAAGGGGTCCTGATGAGAGTCGGCTTTCCAGTGAAAATTAACTGTAAAGTGTTAATATACAAGACCAACAAAGCATTCCTCACTCTGCATGTCTATCTGATCCCTCGTGATCCTGCTCTACAACAGGTTATTGCTGTCATCACGTTGATTCATATGATTCATTCTTCAAAACACAGAGAGCCATGTTGGCTACTGTAGCCTTGAAGCTTCTTTGTGCTGAGGATGTCTTTTTCCCCACAGACCATAAAGAACAAGGAATCATCCAGTGGATACAAAATGATCCAAAAGCCGCACCCGGAGAAGTCCCTGAAAATGCACAATCGTTTCATCCTCACAGCCGATATGAAGAGTGCAGAAATTTTCCCTGAGGTACGGTTTGAGCTGTCTTTCAGCTATTGAGTGAATTGTTGTCCAGAAATAAATAAGATGAAATAATACAAAGCCACATCCAGGAGATGGTTAGCTTAGCTTAGCATAGCTTAGCATAATGACTCTATTCTGCTGCGGAAAAGTACCTTTAGCCAGTCAAGTAAACACTTGTAGATCTTTCAGTAACCAATTAAAACAATGGATGATTAATACATACACACAGCTCATGAATTCTCTATCTATATTTCCTGCTTGTCCACAATGTTTTTTTTTTAATGTATTACTTAAAAAACAAAATGTATTACTACTGCTTTAAGCAACTGGGGCGGCTGTGGCTCAGAAGGTAGAGCAGATCATCCACCAATCGGAAGGTCGGTGGTTTGATCCCCGGCTGCTCCGGTCACATGTTGTCCCACATGAGCAAGACACTTAACCCCAAATAGCTCCCGAAGGCATAGCCATCGATCGGTGTGTGAATGAGTATTTAGATTAGATCCTGATGGGCAAAGTTGGCACCTTACATGGCAGCCTCTGCCATCAATGTATGAATGTGTGTGTGAATGGGTGAATGCTGACATGTAGTGTAAAGCGCTTTGAGTGGTCGTAAGACTAGAAAAGCAAGTCCATTTAACTGTGTCCTTTTCCAACATTTAAACTGCATGCCCTGTTTTTATTTTTGTTTTTGATGTATTTTAGGAAGCCTTTTTTTAACCCATTGGCCAGAGATCACAGATGAAAAATAGCCTTTTATCTAATTTTGGCATTTTTTTTTATACCATATGTATTTATTCATTTGCACTGTCCCTTGTAAACTGAACTAGACACAAAATCTGACCAGCACCTCTGAAGCTCACTAATAGTTTGACATATAACCTCTCGTAAAACCACAACTTGTTGTTACACTGCGTTTTTTTGTAAGGAGACAAACATAAGGATTAACAGAGCCACGCTAGCTGTTTCCCTCTGCTTACAGTGTTTATGCTAAGCTAAGCTAACTGTCTTCTGATTTACCGGACAGACATGATTTGCATCGATCTTCTCACCTAACTCTCATTAAGTATGCAAATAAGCATGTTTTCCTTCATGTCAAACTATTCCTTTAACATACCATGTCCACTAACTGTATCTTTTGGTAAAATACAGCCCCAATATTTGTCTTTGTCTGCCTGTGGGAAGATCTCTTCGATATAAATTTGAATATCAACTCTTCTTTTCTTTACCGTATTTGACAAATTATGTTTGAATTTATCACATTTAAAAAATTGACCCTGGCACAAAGTTTAATTCTGCTCCTTTTATATATTTCTTTCACAGAAATTGAAGCTCATGTATGAAGGCAGTGACCCAAACTTCTTTGAAGTGTTCATTGAAAATCCAGACAATCATTTCAAGCTCACAATAAGTCGTAAAACTTTACCAGTGTGGACCTGTGTAATTCGAAAAGGTCAGTGCTTATAGAATAATATATAGATGGTGTATTTAAGCTACTTATGTAGAACCCTTATTTAGTTAAAATGGCTTATTAGTATCTTGTGTTTTGAATGCAATACATACAACCACTAAATAATATACAATTTTGTTTTTCTGCATTTATATTTCAGATGACTATCAAAACACTGGAGATATTCAGGAGATGTATGGTAAGAAACTGTGGCTGGTTGATGGCCAATTCAACTGTTATCAAGACATTAAATAGGCGTTATCAGTCGCTGTAAGCACCATAGATGTGGGTCATTAGGTGCCTACGCCTATTACTTTGTAAAAGTGAAAGTGAAACTTAAAGGGACTGTATGTAACTTTTTATACATATAAATCTTTTTTTTTTATTGCAAATGAGGGAACAGGTTGTAACCTAACCTAAAAAATGTGCCTATATGCGACTTTCTGTGTTTCCTCTATCAACCTGTAGACAAACCTACAAACTGTGTGGAACAAGTGTCTGAGGTCACGCCAACCCATGTCAAGTTGTCCCAGCCAATTCGCCCTCTAAGAGGGGTCCTGATGAGAGCCGGCTTTCCAGTGAAAATTAACTGTAAAGTGTTAATATACAAGACCAACAAAGCATTCCTCACTCTGCATGTCTATCTGATCCCTCGTGATCCTGCTCTACAACAGGTTATTGCTGTCATCATGTTGATTCATATGATTCATACTTCAAAACACAGAGAGCCATGTTGTAACCTTGAAGCTTCTTTGTGCTGAGGATGTCTTTTTTCCCCCACAGACCATAAAAAACAAGGAATTATCCAGTGGATACAAAATGATCCAAAAGCCGTACCCGGAGAAGTCCCTGCAAATGCGCAATCGTTTCATCCTCACAGCCGATTTGGACAGTGCAGAAATTTTCCCTGAGGTACGGTTTGAGCTGTCTTTCAGCTATTGAGTGAATTGTAGTCCAGAAATAAATAAGATGGAATAATACAAAGCTACATCCAGGAGACGGTTAGCTTAGCTTAGCATAATGACTCTATTCTGCTGCGGAAAAGTACCTTTAGCCAGTCAACTAAACACGTATAGATCTTTCAATAACCAATTAAAACAATGGATGATTAATACATACACTTGTAAGCTCATGAACTCTCTATCTATATTTCATGCTTGTCTACAATGTTGTATTTTTAATGTATAAATGAAAGATAAAGCGACGTACATGAAACCTGCCTTGGCGGAGGTCTGCGCTCTCCGAGTGCACTTCTAGATATTTTAGTTTTTTATGTATTTTAGGAAGCCTTTTGTAACACCTTGGCCAGAGACTACAGATGAAAAATAGCCTTTTGCCTAATTCTGACATTTCTTTTTTATACCATGTGTATTTATTAATTTGCACTGTCCCTTCTCAAATAAACTAAACTGAACTAGACACAAAATCTGATCAGCACCTCTAAACCTCACTAATAGTCTGCCGTATTACCTCCCATAAAACCACAACTTGTTGTTACTCTGCATTTTTTGTAAGGAGACAAACATAAGGATTAACAGAGCCACGCTAGCTGTTTCCCCCTACTTCCAGTGTTTATGCTAAGCTAAGCTAACTGTCTTCTGATTTACCGGACAGACATGAGTGGCATCGATCTTCTCACCTAACTCTCATCAAGAATGCAAATAAGCACGTTTTCCTTCATGTCAAACTATTCCTTTAACATACCATGTCCAGTAACTGTATCTTTTGGTAAAATACAGCCCCAATATTTCTCTTTGTCTGCCTGTCTGAAGATCTCTTTGATATAATTTAGAACAGTGGTTTTCAAACTTCTTACACCACATACATCCTCAGAAAATATTTGACTCTCCAAGTACCACCATTATGACCAGGGTCTGGCAATTATTTTTCCTGGAGGGCCACATGAGAAACTCAGATTGTTGCCGTGGGCCAAACAAATTCTGTCAGAAGTAACCTCTATTTTATCAGTACATTAATTTATAGAAAACATACTGCACACTTATTTTTCAGCATTTATTATACTGAAAATCACTCCAAACAGCATGCTATTAAGAAAATTACATTATATGCAGTTTTTTTTAACTGTTTGTATTTTCTTACACGTATAAATCAATCCAGGTCAGTGTCCCATGCGCGCTCGCGTGTGGCTAGAGACCCCAACACAAACTACACGGAAGCACCAAAGTTATATCTAGTGAAGTCGGAGGGCGTAGCTTTGGTCTCGAGGGCCGTAGTCTCTGCTGTCCTCTGCTCCTCTTCCTGCCTGCCTTCACTCAGCTCGCTCCACCTCACGTGCATGCGCGTACACTACACACTGCAGAAGAGTTAGTAGCTCTGAGAATATCTAGTGAATGTACAGTGGACGTTTGTGCAAAAATAACTGCTGCAGCTCCTCCAGACCAACAGAGGTTTTCCGTGGCTTGTGAAGTGACGGGGCTCCGCAGCGAGAAACGTTGTCGTCTCTGACCGGGTGCCGGTGTCTTCCCTGTTTCCTCTGACCGCGGTCGGCAGGCTGAGGCAGGAAAAGCCAACACTAGGATCAGCAGTGATTCATGGAGAGACCTTCGTCTGGTCAGATAACATTACTGCCAAGCAGCTGAAATATAGAGTGATATTGTGGTTTTAGCTGACGTGTGTCGCCTCACTGTTTTGAGCGATGCCCAAGCACGAGCCTGACGCTGACTTTTGTTGACTTAACGGCCACAGGTGTCGCTGTTAACAAGCATTTCTGATTCTTACAAACAGTCCCTTTAACAAAACAGAGAATCACCCAGCATGCCAAAATACAAAAACATGCACTGAATGTCCAAAAAGCCCTATTTTTCGGGGCAGGGAGGATATAGCCTACTGTACACATTACTGTGCTGTACTTTGTTATTGTCATCTATAGTAGTTGTTTGCATAAAAACACACAATTCAAATGCTTATGATCATTTAAATATTTGCTTTGATTAAATTTTTTTAATTCTGCTCCTTTTATATATTTCTTTCACAGAAATTGAAGCTCATGTATGAAGGCAGTGACCCAAACTTCTTTGAAGTGTTCATTGAAAATCCAGACAGTCGTTTCCAGCTCACAATAAGACATGAATCTGAACCAGTGTGGACCTGTGCAATTCGAAAAGGTCAGTGGTTATAGAATAATATTCTGATAGTGTATTTAAGATATTTATGTAGCACCCTTATTTAGTTAAACTGGCTTGTTAGTGTCTTGTGTTTTGAATGCAATACATACAACCACTAAATATACAAATTTTGTTTTTCTGCATTTATATTTTAGATGACTATCAAAACACTGGTGATATTCAGGAGAAGTATGGTAAGACACTGTGGCTGGTTGATGGCCGATTCAACTGTTATCAGGCTATTAAATAGGCGTTATCAGTTGCTGTAAGCACCATAAACATGGGTTATTAGGGGCCTACTACAACTACTACGTTGTAAAAGTGAAAGCGAAAATTAAAAGCAACACGTTCTAACACTTAAGGTTTAGGCAACAGAACCACTTAGTTAAGTTTAGGGAAAAACATTGTGTTTTTGTCTCAAAATATCTACATTTCAAAAGTGAAAGTGAAACTTAAGGCATGTGAGCACAAAGATAACTACACATTGTTTTCACACAGGATGCAAACCCTGGTCTCCTGGGTGAAACTCCTGTGTTTTATGTCCTGTCCATCACCCCCAACCTCCATGTTATAAGGATACCACAGCGACTGACTTCCGCTTTTGCTCGTATCATAATTACTACGTCCGCTAGAGGTCGCTGTCGTCTTCTTTTATACCTTCTTTCGGTGATCTACCATGTGAATAGATGATAAAACCTACTAGTAGGTGTAGTAAGCCCCTATTGACCCACATCTATGGTGCTTATAGCGACTGATAACGCCTATTTATTAGCCTGACTTATTGGCTGGTATGAGTATTTAGAAGAACTATAAACTTGTTTGAAGTGTCATAAGATCTGCAGTAGATCTTTCACATAACCATTGGTCATCTTGGTAGGTATGTTTGGTATGAATGGTGTATATTAGCATTAATACAGTAATAGAGCTTATGGTGTTCTTCACAGAACCTTGAGATTGTGAATAAACAGTAACATAAATAATTTGTATCCACATGGGCCACACTTGTATTACAGTGTAACTAAATGTTTTTAAAATCTGTGCATCATGAACCATCTTAAGAGAAAATTGAATTGTTTCATTTTTTTCCACGTTCTTCTTCTAGAAGAGGAGCTTGCTAGAGTGAGGTCTAAACTTGTGGAGAAAATGTCCAGAGAGCTGATTAATCAGCTGCTGGATGACCTTTTAAAGGATGGCGTCTTGAATGACGGAGAGAAAGACTCGGTACTTCAGGAGAACAACACCACTGCAGACAGGGCGCGCCGCCTCATCGACATGGTGAAAAACAAAGGACGTGAAGCCAGCAGGAAGATGTTTACTCACCTTCGAAGCAGAGACCATTCACTCTCCGATCAGCTGGGGCTGCTCTCTGGCCTGCCTGTTTAACCAGGTAAGGTCTGTCTCAGCAGAGATGGTCAACAGTAATGAACCAGGAAGGCTAATTGTTTGACTTCAAATGTTTCAAGTGAAATATAATTTTGAACAGTAATCTGATAGCAGTGATATTGTATTTTTGGTTTTCCCGCAGTGTTCAAGGAGAGAAATCCACACTCATCCCTGCTGCTGATGCATTGTGGGTAGAGAAAATTAAGACACTGTGTGTGACTTAGGCCCTGTCTACACATATAGGCTACAGATATTTTTAAAAACAAATATTTTCCCTTCCGTTTAAAAAAATAAATAAAAAATCTGTCCACGTGACCTTCATTTTGCGAAATATCTCCGTCCACACTTGAATGCAAAAAAGACTTCAAACGCTTGCCGTAACATTTACATGTCAACACAAGTGAGATCACAAGTTAAGGGTCAAGGAATTTTGTTACCACCCTTCTCACTCTGTTTACTTCGGCTTCATTACAGTCAGTTTGATAACACTTATTGTCTGTGGTTGGCTGGGATTCCTGTATGCGTAGATACAAAGTAACCACAGTTTTTAAAAATCTGCACCTTAGAAGGTGTGTAGGGACCTACCATTTCTGGTGGCAAAGACAATGAACTATGCTTCTCGTAATCCTTGAGTCATGCAGCCATTGGCTGTGGACTAAGCTCAGTCGCCATTGGCTACTCTAACATTCACACATAGGTGTGAAATTCACCCAGGACAAAACCAGAGGAATCTCTTTGTTCCTCCTCTTTCTGCTGCTTCTCCTCACCTTTGCTGACCTGCAGAGGTGAGCTGCTGCTCTCCAGAAGCTGCAAAGCAGCTCTGCTTCTGATCGATGGCCTGTTAGGAAACAGCCATTGGAACACAAGGATCTCCTCATGCAGAAGACGCGAGAGCCTGCCTTTTTACCTACTAACGTCAAGCAACAACTGCAAGGAAGTTAGCACCAAGCTAACCAATCTGCACAACTTGATTGGAGCATATCAAAGACGACATCTTTGACTTGGAACCACAACTTCAACACATGGAATTACAAACCCCTTTTATTCCATGGATCGGTAACGTACTGGGCTTACTTTAGCAGTAGCAATTGCACATGGCTGAGCAAGACTGTTCAACTTTGATTTCTAGAATGTACTTGTATTGATATGTTTAATGTTATTCATTGAGTTTGACTGTGTGATATTATTTGTATTTGATATTCGGGTAGGTGGCTCCGCCACATCTGATGTGTTTAGTTTATGCTTCACATAGACAAGGTCTTGCATGCAACTAACCATCTTTTCTAACCCACTGCATATCTGACACACATAAAGATCACATACAGAAACCGTGAATTAGTTAAACATAAACATACAGCTTCAGATAATCTTAACCCCACATCACCCCCCCCCCCCCCCCCCCCCCCCCTCTCTGTCCTTCCTGAGCACATGTGCTCCGAAGAACAAAGAGGACATGTGGTGACATGTTGGCGGCCATCTTTGATCCCGCCATCTTTGTAGTTTTACAGTGCTCGCCCCTTTTGTCTGTAGGCAGACATCTTGAGACAAGAAGCCATCTTGTCTCTCCCCGTCTCTTTCTCTCTCTCTCTCTCTCTCTCTCTCTCTCTCTCACACACACACACACACACACACACACATGTTTATACACTTTGTTTGGTTTGTTTAGTTTAGTTATTTAGTTAGATTAATATTGTGTTTTGAACCTTTATTATCCTGTAAATAAATGTTTGTGGAATATACACGCTGGTCTCTTTAATGTTGTACAAGAGTGAATAATGCCAACCTCTGCTATGTCAAGAACTCTGATATCCTTCAACCTTTACTATCTATTTTGGTTTTAGTTATTCATTTAATTATTAATCAACGTTCCAAATTGATAGTTTAGCATATATAATGAGACTATATTAACGGTGTGGTTATTGGTCCCTGATTCCAGGGTGGTGCCCCGTTTATTATTAATGTTTATTGATAATCTTTATTAATATTAATAATTATATTATTATTTATTAATTAATTTGCTAATAACCAAACCTGTTACTGCCAAATCCCTACAGGTGTGAGCCAGAACTCTGTTTGCGTGTGGACGAGAGGCCAAAACGTAGAGGAAAACATCTGTTTTTAAAAATATCTGTGTACGTGTGGACAGGGCCTTAAATGCACTGAAAGCCATAATTGTTTTTATTGTTAATATGTTTAATCAACTGTAAGTAATTGATCAAAGCTGCACTAGTCAATATTTTTGTATTAACAATGGGTAAAATAATGTGAAAGTTGTTGCTCGACATAGCCACAGTTTCCAGCTGCACACGCAGCTGTTTTCACTGAAAAAGCTTGAATAAACTCAGCAGAACTAGCTGGGTTAAACATTGCAGATTTAGCTGCTTAGGAGCCTGATATTAAGAGAAGGTGAAGACATATAGGTAAAAAGAGAGTGAATAATGGATTTATTTTATTTATTTAACCAGGCAAGTAATTAAGAACAAATTGTTATTTATAATGGCGCCCTGGCAAAAGGCAAAGCCTCTTGAGGGAAGGGGGTAGAGGCTAAAAAATAAATATAAAAAGTTAAAAAGACAGAAGCACACATCCAAACATGTCCATCCAAATGTTCACTTCTATGAAAATGAAGCATTGTTTTTTTTTTTTTGCTGAGGGAAATTAATCTGCAAGACGAAGAGCAGTGACTTAAAATTACAACCATTCCTAACATTTACTTGAATTAGTTTGTTTGCAATAACATCATTTTGTAATCAGATTTCAATAAATATATATTTTTTTGTAAAATTGCTTGACTGTATTTTTTAATCTCCTCTGGTATCACTATGATAAACAGTATTCTTACAACACATTAGACAGGTTAATGCTACAAAATGAACACAAATATATTGAGTCTAATGGTTGATTTGCATAAAAAACGAACACAGAAAGCAAGAAGGGTTAATGAGGTGTTCTTCCTCAACTCAGTCAACTTGGGTCGACAGTTGAAAAAAAATGTTCTAATGATGGTGAGGCGGAAGAAAAATATCTGTTAAGGAGAAGATTAGTCATGTAGTTTCTGGTATCTGTATGACCCTTGCCTCCATGGTAAAGAAACCCCCCTCCCAGTGGACCCCATGGGACCTTATTTTGGAAAAAATATGAACGGTAGTCAACGGCTAGAGACAAATACTTTTTTGATCCCGTTTGAATTGAGCCATGAATCACACATATGTTTGTCAATTTAAAAGCCAATTTTGCAAGTCAAGAAAGTCACAGTTTGTCGTAGTATCATTTAGTTTTATGTGAAACCGCTCAGTGAACTACATCTCTCGTCTTGCACGATAAAATATCACCAACACTAGCTAGCTAGCTGACAAAGCTATGTTCCACACACAAATGAAACGTTATCTTACCTGATGTGTTTTATCCAGCGACTCCTGGTCTTTTTATCAGCCGGGGAGTTAAAGAACGAGCGAGACCCGTTGCTGGTTTGAGTACATCCCGTTACGAAACACACAGGCATCATAGCTTCAGCGAGGGAGACGTCCCTACGCGACTTTTAAGTGTGTAGTCTTTTTGTAATTCTGTATTTTCACCAGGTAGTATCGAAACTTCTCCAGTCAAACGATACCTGCAATTGATCCATTTTCTGCTCAGATCTAGAAAAAATGACTATTCGTATGGTTTTAATTGCAACCAATCACCACAAGCATTCTTCGATTTAATGCGATGTGCAGTGCGGTGGCGATTAGCTAGCCAGTGGGACACGCACACAGTTTCCATTCACATGATGGGTACTGAATGAAGTACTCTATTGGTATTGGTATCACTTTAAGGGTATTGGTATTGGTACTGGCATCGTCATTTTTTAAATGATACCCAGCTCTAATATCTCGGTCTCTGCTCACCACTGCTCTCATCGGTTGGACAGATGAGTCACTCGCTACTGATTGGTTATGACAAAACAGACTAACACTCCTTTCCAACAAGAAATCGCCTGACGTCTAATAACGCCACCAGGCCTCTAACAACGCCGCAAGGTGTCTAATAAGGCCACGAGTCTTCTAATAACACCTGAATCTGGTTTTATCCAATATGCAGATTTCTGTTCTGAAATGTATGCAAATTAGCACATATTTAATAAGATAATGCCTCCTTTGCAAATTTAAACATAAAATTTCAGAAAAGTTGTAATACAAAAAACAATTGTCTTACTGTCAGTAATCAACTGGGGAAGTTCCATGGTGATATCCATTAGTTAAGTGTTTTACCCTATTCACCTGTAGGTGTCTCCCCTTCACATCTATGATCATATATAAAGGTGCAGAGAGAGAGAGTTTGCCTCCACGCAACATTTGATCAACATTCTATGTTTATTCATGTATCGATCACATTTCTAAAGAACTTTTTGAACATCAAACATACAAATAAAATGATATCCGATGATTGTGCGGCACAGCAGATAAACCAGGTTATACTTTATTTCCACAACATACCATGAAGATATCAAGTGACTGCAACAGAAAGGTGATCATTTGCCTTATCACACATTTTACATGAGTCATGTTGTTTGTCAGTCCTTTTTACAGGGTAGGCATGTTTTTTTAACTGAAGGGAGGGCTGTGCTGGGTTTCTGAAAATGTTTCCTTTTTCCTTCCTTGTTTTGTTTAATCGAAATTCATGCACTAGTGTCTTTCCTGTCCCAAAGAGGGCGGTGAACAGTGTCTTGAACCCTATTGAGAGAAAACCTCCTGTCTATGTCAACCACAGACACAGTTACATAGGACAAAATACCTCTGATACAGCAGCATAGTCAATACTCAATTACCTTCACCTCACATTGACCACTAATGACAACGACAATCCACTGACTGATGAATGATCATGGGACCATGTACAGTGAATGCAGCAAACCTGTGAAATCCTACATCCACGCTCTGTTTGTGACTTTAATCCCTATGAGGAATGAACGAGTTACATCTCAGTGAGACTCAGCAGTCACACCTTGTCATCAGGCACCATGCCGTCTTTGTTGATCCCTCCCTTGTCTCTATTCTTCCCAAAGGAGAAAGAGAAAATACCACCATGAGTCTCCTCAGCTGGCTTCCCTCCTCTTCCCTCCCCCCTCAGAGCTGCCAGCTGGCAGTCTGTGGGGCTGCCAGGCAGCAGGTTGGGTGAGGGAGTTGGGGTGTTGTCCCCCCAGATGTATAATGTTTCCCCTTCGGGGCAAGGTGGGAGACCCCTGCTCAGGTAGCTGGGGCTCGGGCTGGCTGAGGAGGGCAGAGTGCGCTGGCTGCCGTTCAAGCAGCTAGAGTTGTGATCCGTTGAGCCTTTGCGTGAGTGTCCGGAGGAGGTGAAGTTGGAGGAGCGGTAATTGTATGCCCTCCAGCCGGGGTGTTTACGCTGGTGCCACTGGCATCGTAGGATGCGGATGAAGGCCAGCTTGAACTCGCGGTTGTAGCAGGGGTAGATGATGGGGTTCAGGCAGCTGTTGAAGTAGCCCAGCCAGAAGATCACTTTGAAGAGGACATCAGGTGGCCGCAAGTTCACATTAAAAGACCCTGGAAACAGTAGAATAGAGAGAGAAAATGGAAATACCGTCATTAGTGGCTTTGTACAGAATCCTCAAATGAACCCCTTAATGGTGCTGGAAACTGTTTCTCAAACAGCTCCTTACTATGATGGGATCCGACATGAACACAAAGTGGGGGTAGGCAGTATATTGTTTTGGCATCATTGGGCAAAAATTCCATAATAACCTTTCAGCATATTGTAATTCAAGTGTTCTGAGAGAAACCAGACTTCTGCACCTCCTCATGGCTCTGTTTTCAGGCTTTAGAAAATCTAGCCCGTGATAGGAGACTTTGACCAATCACAGGTCATTTCAGAGAGAGAGCGTTCCTATTGGCTACTTCTACTATCGGTGCTTCGTATTTCCTCAACTGTTCTCAACATGGCTGCCGGGTCACAAACTTTCTCATTTTACAGCTAAACAGTACACTACAAGATGTTTCTGAAAACATTTGAGCTGAGAAATAAGCTTTACAGTAACAGAATATTGATTCATATTTGATCAGCACTGCCTAGTTTGACCGTTTGATCAGAGTTCGCGATTGATTGCGATGTCTGTGTGTATGAAGCTAGAGCCAGGAGGTGATTATCTTAGCTTAGCATAAAGACTAGGAGCAGGGGGAAACAGCCAGCATGGCTTTGTCTGAAGTTAAAAAACAGGCTCCACCTACCAGCACCCCCTAAAGCTAATGTATTGAATCTTGTTTATTTAATTTGTATACAAGAAATGTAAAAGTGAGATCTTGTGGTTTTAGGTGAAGTTATGTGCTATTACAGTATGTGCTCTGTTTCTTGGGGTTCCACAACCAGCAGAGACTCCAGACTCCCCTTCCCCCTGCTTGCAGTCTATGCTAAGCTAAGCTTATCACCTCCATCTCCGTACTTGACATTGATCACACACTGACCTGGTAGACCTGTCATTACAAACACACATTCTCATAACTTTATTTCAAATGTTTAGTGGAGATCCCAAAGATATCAAATATATCGGGCAGGATTTTGGAAAGTGTGTATAAAATGATGCATGAAACATATTTCCATTTGATGGAATGGTGCAGCCATAAAAAACATAGGCAACGTCTTTTTTGAATACTTCACTCATTGGAAAGATATCCGACCTTAAAGCTACTAAAAGGGGAAAATAACTCAGAATTAGGGATGCACTGATCCAACTTGTTCTCTCCCAATACTGAGACCAATACCTGAGTGATGATGAGATACTAGTGCTTTCTTTTTTCACAAGTTTGTATTTCTTACAAGTCACTGGAATCATTTTAACACACCAAGCCAACGGTTGGCCAGTGGACAGTTTGGGGCCGTCGATGAGTGTCTGTCGGCCTAGTTTATTCGTTGAGTCCTGTACCCGTGTCAGAATATTTTCGGCTGACTCAGCATGTTGAATTGGCGGCGGCGCCCGTTGGTGAGAGAAATCACTCTGATTGGCGGTTCAGCTTAAATGAATCAGTGCACGAGAAGAGAAATGGAAAGCAAGCAAACGAGTTAAGTGGAGGGCACACACAGAAGGCTCTTCTCATTTTTCATCTTCAGCTCATCTGATCATTCCAAAACACGGATATTTTTACGACATGGCCATCTGGAATGAAGCTAAGTGGTGAGAGAGAGTGGTGTGAAAATGGTCAGCAGACGCCGCTTTGTCTCATGTATGTATCATATCAACGGCTTGTATAGCCGCAGTCCTCGGCCTTCCGGTTTCCCTTTTTGAATGACAAATGCAGGGCAGAGTTATTTCCTCTCACGCAGGTAGTCGGCCATCGGCTGTAGTCTTTGCGGTGTGTTCGAGAGCACTTTTTTGGCCAAGACGAAGGCAACGTGAGGCGACGCAACTGGTGGCCTTCGTCGCTGTTGGTTCTTTGATGTCTGGTTGGTGTATCTGGGCCTTACGGTAACATGTTGCAGAGTTGCCGGCCTGTTGTGAAATATTGAATGTAGCTGATATAGACAGAATTCTGAAATGACACTGATGAAGAAAATGTAATTCAATGTGGATCAGTTACATCATGGCCGATATATCCGACCTGTTTAATAAGGGCAGTGTCGGATCAGTGCATCCCTGCTCATAATAAATTGAGTGTGAGTCTTGCAGTTTATATTTTACCCAGTAGGTGGCAGCGTTGCTTAAGAAATAACATCGGGCTTTACAGTCAGACTGCCTGCAGACCGGATGTGGAGCACGGAAGACCCAAGAGCACAGCCAATGCCACATGTTATTTATCATTAAAGAAAGACCTTGTATATAGGAAGGCGTTCAGAGACAGATAAAGAGCTCCCTTTTCAAAAACCAGTGCAGCCGCTCTGTTACAGTTCATGTGGAGAGCCTTCATAAGAATACAGAGAGAGCGGCATGACCCTGAATTCCCTTTCAGATAAATACACTGTGGGAGACATGCTTTGCTTTGAGCAAAGGGTAGACAGTTGAAAGGAAACGGCACCTTTTCTCTGAGAGTTTACGCAGGTCTCACTTCCACATAGCTGAAGTTGTGTGTGCATAGTGTATGTGTGCATTTGGGGAGGTACTATGTCGTCTAAGACTCTACTTTTTCCACAATTAGAGGCAATCCTAATGATGGAAGCGACAACATTACAAAAGAGTCTGAAGGTTTTTTCATGTATGCTAATGAGTTGAGTTTGGCTCGTGTTAAACTGCAGTAATCTGCCCTTGTGGCCGAGCTTAAACAGAGGAAGAATATTTTACAAACTAATGAGGTGAGAGGGGGAAGCCTGAAGATAAAAACACAGCAAGTGTGAGAGAAAGAAAGACTTTGTGTGCTCGTGTGTGGGCAGACGTGAGTAAATCTGTGTTTCTTAACACCAACCCTCGTTATTAAATTAATATCACATTGCTGGAGAGACTGAGGGTGCTCTATAATCTCAGGCTTTCAAGTGTGAAATTAGCTCTGGTAAGATTTTATAGGCAGACAAGCACCTGAACACACACGAATATCACATCAACAGCTTTAACAATTATTTCAAGCGGTACAATCTGCATTATATAATACATAACCAAAGGGAGTTGTATAGTTGTGTCCACTTTACGAGTTGGAAATAATCAAAAACATCCCACATTGTTTTGGTTTGGTGCCATAAAAACTTGTGTGTGAACCTGCAGCTATGCAAAGTCGACCTCACAGAATCCACAGAAAACACGCACGCACGCACGCACGCACGCACGCACGCACGCACGCACGCACGCACGCACGCACGCACGCACGCACGCGCACACACAATGCTCCTGTCAATTTTTCAACCTGGAGGAAAGTGATCGTGCAACAACATGAGGAAATGTCACTTCCAGCTTCCATTCAGTGGCCCCTAAATGGCAGCACTACAATATGAGTGTCCCGGTTGCCAGACTGTGAGATATGACTAGAGTCGGCTATCTGAATGTGTCTTGGCCTCCTGTACTTTAGATGAATGGGTCTCTTCTTAGTGGCTGGTATTTTCACATGCTATTTTCGCTTCTGGACAGCCACTTAAATGTGGTTACATAACCGTGTGAGTTATGTCTCTGATTGGGATACAGAGTGAAATTAAAACTTGGTCAATCGGTTATTTCTTTCCCCGTCTCTCTCCTCTCACTTTGTCTGACTGATTAATAACTGATAACTTTTCTTTTATTCTGGTCTAGTAGATCACAAATGTAGAAAACCAGAAGAAAGAAACAAGCTGAGCTTAGCATTTGTAAGGCTATAACCCTCAAATGTTTTGTGTTTTTACATGATAAATGACTAAAACGATATTGAGCCAATCAGTGAATTAAGCTTATTGTACAGCATGTTAATTGACCGATTAATCAACTGAGTTTTTCAACAAGATAACTGTATTACAATTATATAGTTAATGTAATTGTAATGGTAATGCTCTTGAGTAGACAGCTGTGTGATGCTATTATACCAAGATCCCAAATGTCCGAACAATCATAAATATAAATATGATTAATTAATACATAATATATAATTATGTCTGTGCTCTGTACTAGGACTGCAAATTAATATGTTTTCCAATTTCCAATTTCCAATTCTTCAGGGCCAGCTTAAGGCATAGGCCATATAGGCTGTCGCCTAGGGCACCACCTTCTGGGGGACGCTGGTCGCCCTTTAATCACATCTTATCACAAAAGTTATGTCATGCAGCTTTAATAGTACTTGTGTTTACATATTTGTTAATAAAAGTGTAAATTATAGTGAAACTGAAGCACGTTTAAGCCAACAATATCAGGCACCAATTGTACATTTATACTATAATAAATACAGTTATTTATGAAAATAAAAATCTTAATTTTTGTCTTAAAACCATTGTGATGTCTGTTGCAGTTTACGGGGCTAGAGTTAGGTTTGGGAATCTGAATTTCGCCTAGGGCACCAAAAGGGCGAGAGCCGGCCCTGATATGTAACATCACATTGTCTATTTTGCTCAACCAACAGTCGAAAAACCAACATTTATTCAATTCACAATGAGCTAAAACTGACAAAAGCAGCAAATACTCACACTGGAGAGGCTGGTACCACAGAATATTTTGGCATTTTTATTTGAAATTTTACTTCAATGATTAATCAGTTATCAAAATAGTTGATTCATTTTCTGTCAAATTTACTCGTCAATTAACTGAATAATTGTTTCAGCTTTATTTCTATCCGTGACAAATTTATGTTATCTATCTGTTTCTTTCTTTTCTTTTCTGCATTTCATTTATAAGCCTCTCAGATGGGCTTCATATCTGCACAGGCAAACACAGCTGTGTGTCTCTGCCTGCCTCCCAGAAAGGCCCCAATAAACATCTAGAGGCCCCGACAGAGACCAAAAGGTGCGACGCTGTGCCTCCTTTCTACATGAGCGCAGATTAAAAGTATAGGAAACACAGAAATAAATCTGGTTGACAAAAGACCTTCCTGTAGCCAGATGTGGTATATTTTTGTGTGTTTCAGTTTTGGGGTCCATGTTTGTCCCTTTAAGAGTGTTTATGTTGAAAGGCTATAGTATAAAAACGGAGGAGGATGCGAGACAATGGCGCAGAGATAACCGTGGGAGGGTTATTGTTGGTGGTCTCGGCCCTTCTGTTAGGAGAAATGTTTGCACCTCCTTCCTGAGGACAGGCACACGCACACACATCTCACTATGAAACACAGGAACATCTTAACAAAACAAGGCATCCTGTTATTCTCACTAATTGGAAGTGTCGATGCCGATTCTGTGCCATGTAGACAAACACACACACACACACACACACACAATCTGCTCTCCTAAAACTCACACATCCTGTTTCATAACACGCCCAAATATGATTAATATGTCTTGATCTAAAAGGGCAGAAGTTATTGCCCTCGCAGATTGCTTTCAATGAAACCATAGCATGAAGCTATTTTAGGGAAATTGGGTTGACATGCCAGCGCCCCTCACTTTCACCCCCGTTGTCCTGTGGCCCCTGCAGCTCAGATCTGCCACCTCCTTTCTTCTCCATCGCTTTGACACTTAGCAATCTCATTATTTCTCCCCTTCAAAAACCGTTTCAATTACCCCCGAGTGCAAGGGGCTGGCAGAGCTCATGTAACAAAAAAAACACACACACACACACACACACACACACACACACACACACACTCTCTCATGTGAGATGCACACATGCACAGTATCTCCTCCGAAAACACTTCTACATGGAAACAATTGGTTAACACCTCAAAGTGTTGGTTTTTCTCACACATGGGCACACTGCTTGCACCAGTTGCTAAATGCGAGGCCTTCACAGGACATTAGTGCCTGCGCTGGGTGTTAAAGAGCCGTGGGACAATGTGTGCAATGAAAGAAGACGCGTAGTTGTGAGATGAGAACAAGTGGAAGCACCTAAATGTAGACAAGTCCGTCCATTGAACCCTCATATTTTAAAAGCTAAAATAAAAACATATTTCTACACTTTATGACAATGCGTTAATGCTTATAATAGTTCTGTTTCCTTATCTTGGTTTAGCTTTGTTGTCTTTGTTTACCTGTATGTAGTCCAGTGGTGGAATGCAACTAATTACATTTACTCAAGTACTGCACTTAAGTACAATTTTGAGTTACTTGTACTTGAGTATTTCCATTTTCTGCTACTTTATACTTTTACTCCACTACATCTAAAAGATAAATATTGTACTTTTTAATGCATTACATTTATCTGACAGCTTTAGTTACTTTACAGATTTATATTTTGCATTAATAATCTGAATCTAATAAAAACTAATAAATGATGATATATTGTTGTAGATTAAGCTACCCAGCAGCTAAGTATTTAAAGTTTGCCACACCATAACCAACTGCAATATTAATGTGATGTATACAGTACAGCAATGCATCAATAATTATTTATATTATTCATTTTATTTTGTCCTTTATATCATGATTTATGATAAATATTATTTTTAAAAAGTTCATGTTCCTGGTTTAGATAGGTATGGAGACTGGAGCCTTAATTGAATATATATAATATATTTTTGTATTTGCTGTACTTCTTTCTAAAGCGTGGGATAGGAGGAGAAAAGTAACATACGATAGATAAATTCCTCAGACTCTTCTGTCATGACTGGATCTGTGTATGTGTCTTGTGCTTAGGGAGCTCTGTTTGTATATCTGCAACTGTTTATTTGTTGTATTTCCATTGTGGGATATATCCTGGAGCATTATTTGTGGGAGGTTCACGTCTGCGATCATGTCTGGATAATGTTCATGTTTGGATGATGGTAGATGATGGTGGGCTAACATGCAGGAATGTTTGTTTTATTGTTGGTTAATGTGTCTGAATAATCCCATGAGAGATGGGTTACGTAAATGACCAGACAAGAAAATAAATTATCCAGTCATTCATTCACTTCTTCCACAACTGATGACTGATGTAGTCGATTAATCAATTAGTCGATTGACAGGAAATTAATTTGCAATCGTTTTGATAATCACTTTATCGTCAATTGATTGTAATTTTTCAAGCAAATTGGCCAAACTTTCACTGGTTTCAGCTTCTAAGATGTCAGGATTTGCTGCTTTTCCTCGTCTTACATCAAACATAAAAAGCAATATGAAGACATCCTCTTGGGCATTTTTCAATATTTCCTGATTTGTTATACACCAAACCATTAATCAATGAATCAAGAAAACTGGCAGATTAGTTAATAATGAAAATGAGTTAGTTGCAGCCCCATGCAGCTGTATGTTTACTTTACAAATGCATCTTCCTATACTTTTGTTTCCAGCTGTGAGTGCAGCTGTAGCTGCTGATGACTGGAGTCTCCTTCAGTGTGTCAACTTGAGTCGGATTTTATTTACTTGTTGCGTGATCTTCTCTGATGTTTCTTTGAAGCAATGTTGTGCTTATAGTATTATAAATATTCTAAACCTAATCTATTTTAATAATCAATTAATTTATTTTTTTTGTTTTGCTTGTTACTTACAAAAGTAAAACCTATATTTTTTATGACTGCTCTATAACAAATATTTAAATATTTCGTGCATAATTCCCCATTTCCTTGTCAGTTAGCATGAAATGCATTTTATGTTTGGAAACTTTGCTATCCAGACTAGTATTTAGAATAAAGTCCTCTGTGTCTGAACAATGTTTAGCTGGTCAACAGACTGTTGTAATGGAGACCTGCTGGTGGGACAGGTGCAGCTTGACAGGTGACAAAGAGTGTCAGTGAGAATACATTGTTGTTGTCAAAGATTAAACTGCTCCATCTTAAAAAGCCTTTTTTGGTCAATCTCTGCTCTAGTCTCTGGCTATTGCTGTGCAATTAAAATGCTACAGTGTCATTTCTTCATAATTTGATACAAGAATGTGTTCTGAAATAACTTCAAGTTTAGATATGTCACCCTTACTGACAAACAACCTAAGTTAGTCAGCGCTCAGTGAGTGTGTGTGAAACTTTAAGCAGCGTTTTGTCCGAGGAAACTCGCCTGGAGCAACACTAACTTAAAAACTTTGATGTAATGTTTATAATCTTGAAGTCTGTATACCTTACTTTGCTCCAAGTTAAAGGCGTAAAAGGAGACGTGCTAATTCAGAACCTGAAAAAGGAATGACTCTGGGACTGGTTGGTAGCTGCATGCTGCAAAGACAAGCTGTTTACAGAATAGATAGGTCAGATAGGTCAGATCAGCTGTGGAGGAGAGAGTTCACATATTTCTTCAAGCTGCACATGTTTTAAGAGGTCAGAGGTCACAGTGGATGTTCTCTGGCAGCATTCAGCCTCAGTTTCACCTTTGCTGGCTTTTAAATTCTTTTAAAATCTGCAGCCACACTGACACTCAAAACACACAAGAACATAGCGGCACATGAACATAAACACACATACATCCTGTAAAACTCCTCCAAACATAAACACAAGCAAAACACACGTGCCATCCGCTGCCACCGGCGCGCCCCACACTCACACCGCCAACCAAACCCCCACATACGTTACATGATATCAGTGACAGTGTGCAGAGGAGGGAGCAGGGTAATAACAAGTGTGAGACAGGAAATCCCACTCTGTGGGTGGAGGCTAATGAATACTCAGGGAGCAACATGAGGAGAACCGCTGCCCTGTCACACTGTCAGTATTTAAGTTCACACCAAGTTTATAATAGTTTTGAATTTTCAATTAGTTTTTATTCTATTTTAGTTTTGACTTTTCAATTTTAGTTTAGTTTTAGTGAGTTTTCAGAGCATGTTTGCCAGTTTTAGTTTCAGTCTTTCAGAAAGGTTTAGTTTCTATACATTTAGTTTTGGGCTGACGATATCGTATTCTCATCGTCATCGCGATATGAACGTGCGCGATGAACACATTGCAAAAAGCTGTCTGAAACGTGAGGGAGGGAGGAATGACTGATACTGACTGATGTCTGTGTTCTTCAGTCTTTCTAAGCTACAGTATTTTCATGACAGGAATAGGATTTAATTCCAGTGAGATATTAATGAGTTTAATATGCACACTTCAATATTTGTTTATTTACCGCAAGTCATATCGTCACCACAATATTGAACAATGTTATCGCACATCGCAGATTTTCCTCATATCGTGCAGGCAGGCCTAATTTTGTCTTAGTTTTACAACAGTTTTAGTTTGTTTTTGTTAGGGCCAGCTATAATGTCTCAGAAGTAGCTACATAAACAAACAAAATACATGGTTAGAGAACTGTGTAGGAATGGTCGTAATGCTTCATGCAGTGTCCGATGTGAAGCAATTGCGGCATAGCGTCGTCTGCTGGAAGGTCAAGTCCGTTTAATTTTTGTGGTTCAATGTCACGAGAGTTGACGGAAATTCATGCTGTCTTCTTTTTTCGGCAGTGATATATTATAGCTAAAAAAATAAAACTGAAATGAATTTACGTTCATTTTTATTCAATTTTTATTAGTTTTTTAACCAAGCAATATTTTTCTTTCTTAAAGGATATAGTTTTTATTTAGTTTCAGTTTACTAACAATATTTTCACTGCTTATTTTTGTTTTAGTTTCAGCTTTAGATTACTATAATAACCCTGGTACAGACAAGAGTCAAACAAGAGATCAGGGGCCAAAACTTAAATTGAAAAACAACATTTCCTACAAATCCCCTTTTGGAAACAAGGAGGCTCCAGTGTTGAGAGCAGTCTCAGTGTCCTGCTTTGACATCGTGAATAGATAACTCCATTATATATACACATATACTGTATATGGTAGATTATTTTGGAATTCCCCACCAGAAAACTGGTGGACTTTTATGTTTTTCTTTCATGCATCTCTGAGTCGACTTAAGGTTGCATGTTGCTCTGTCACAATGCATCAGTATGCTGCACCAGAGACTTTACAGAGAAACGTACCCTCGGGGGGTTTCTTGGCACTTTGTTGATTTGTTACATAAACAGGCCCCTCCTGATCCTCACATCCCCCCGCTACTGCTCTCTGAAGCCTTTCAGATCTGAAAATCAGAACTTTGGAAAATTACATTTGTTAAGTGCCTTTTGGTATCTCACTAAGAAGAACGCCTCGAGGCAAAATGATCCCTGCTATGTGACACTGTGATCCCGCCCCAGGTAGTGATGTGTGTCCATGTGAGGAGGTGATGAGCTGCAGCTCGAAGCCAGGGGCGTAAACACATTCCCATATGACCACAGTAAATGCACGCAGGCAGATGCCGACACACACACACTGACATACATATACAACCACAGTGGCATATGGGATCAATGCCCTGATCATCCAAAATACAGCAGTTCAATGAGCCCTTTCGCCCAGATTCCATAAAGACTCTTTGCCACGGCACGATTTCACCACAGAATATATTGTTTAAGTTCCTGTGCAGGTTTTTAAACAACCATGACAGCAGGGTGTTGAATGCTTGCCAGCTTCATTGGCATCAGGGAGCCCCAGCAAAGCCCCTGAATAAACCGACCAGAGCAGATATGGAGGCCACCTACTCTTCACTAGAGACACTTGAGGTATTTGTTTGCACCAGCAGATTAACTGAGACTCGGGGAGTAATGCAAAGATAACACTAATAATGTTTGGATAGGCTTGTGAACAATTCCTTCTCAGACTCTGAAAAACATGTTTTATCCCATATTACAGGCCCGGAGTTCAGAGATCACAACATCAGCGTTGCCTTTGGCATTGTAGGGCTGGAACATTTTGAAGTTGGCCCAAATTCAAAGTCTGTATCATAAAATATGATGCAATCTAATTTAATTACATAAACAGAGGCTGTGAAGCCAGAGAGATGATGTAGATCCACTCCTGCTGCTGCTATATATATATATTGAATGCTGCAATAATATATGGGTGATGTTATTTTTTAGGCCTATAAATGACCACTACAGTATATCAAAGCCCACTCATAGGTGACAATTCAGAGCAGTAAATGCTCCCAGCTATAGATCTGATTTACAAAGCCTGCAGCTTTTAACTGCCTCAGTTTATAACAGACCACAGTATGAGCTACACTGTAAACAATTGCTGTCAATTTACAGCAGGATTTCAACAGTATTAACCTGTTATTGCTAAAAACAGTGCTTTACTGCTAATACAAAAGAAAACCTGTTAAATTACGCTCATAGGCCGTTTTTTAACTGAACTATAATGCATGCTTAAAAACCATCACTTTACTGCTGATCAGCTGTCTAAAGTATCATCAGTAACAGTTTCATGCAGTATTTTTTTATAATTCTGGGACCTGATCTGCACATGTGAGGCTTGTACATTGTACATGATTGTAAAATCAGTGAATTAGCTTTATTGTTCTTCACTCACATGTTGTTATGGTTTGCATTCTGTGCTTGTAGCCAGCTATAGACATACATTTTGGGAAAAGTGTCAACGAGTCTATTATAGCCTTTTTCCTAACAAGTGCCTTTAATTGTATTTAGTGTGACTATTCCTATATCTGTAACCTGCTAAGTCTATTCATTTAGGCAAAAAATAATGTTTATTAAAATGTATGTAAAAAAAATACAACCTAAATAGATCATTAAAACAAATCAGTAAGATAATGTAAAAGAAAGGTGAAAAACAGCTATATATTGTATCTTTAAACAGTAAATTAACTGTAAAATACTGTGAAATTAATAAAAAAAAAAAAAAAATCAGTATATTTTTGTCTAACACAGCACCTACAGTGGAAATACAAAGCAAGGAAGTCAGTGAATACCACAAACATATCTACTGAACTTCATGAGGAAGAAAACAAGATGATGTTTAAATATGTGTCTGTACCAGAGAGTGAAATGGAAATGTAGACTACATCGACATCAGAGGTTTCAAATCCAGCCGCTTCAGTGGAAATACAGAAAAGCCAAACAGAAGTGGACAGCACAAAGCTGTAAATATCAGCGACAGTATAATAATGTTAATTTTACAGTAACATAAAGGCAACCCTGCTGCCAGTTCTTTATTGTTATTTTACTGGGAAATTCTTAACAGCGTGATTTACAAAGCCTGCAGCTTTTAACTGCCTCAGTTTAACTTCCTACAGACATTTAGATGACTGTAATATCTTTTCTGCAGGTCTCATAAATTAAATATAATTATAAGTTTTTAAATTGGAGTGGATTGTGGTGAGGTGTGAGGCGTGTATAACAGGTGTGAACTACCTACCTATGGGTAAGGCGAGGAAGAAGGGCAGCCAACAAAGCGTAAACATGCCCACCACAACTCCCAAAGTCTTTGCAGCTTTCTTCTCCCTGGAGAACTTGAGAAGTTTCACCGTGAGGGAACTTCTCGCTTGGTGCGCGCGGCCCTGGCTCTTCCCACCACCTGTGCTCGAGCTGCCACCTGTCTCCTCGTGCACCTGAGAGCCCTTATGGATCCTGAGAGTCAGCTCACCTGAGTTCATCCTCTCGCGCATCACACCTGCCTCCAGGTTCTTAGTGGTGCGTTTGGCCACTATGTACACGCGGCAGTACATGACCAGGATAACGATGAGCGGGATGTAGAAGGAGCCCAAAGAGGAGAAGAGTGCGTAAAAGGGCTCCTCTGTTATTGGGCACACCGTGTCGTCCGGCGACGGCGGCTGCTTCCAGCCGAACAGAGGACCGATGGAGATGACCACCGACAGCGCCCACACGCCGAGCATGGCCAGCAGAGCCCGCTTCTCCGTCACGATGCCCGGGTACTGCAGCGGGTAGCTCACCCCTATGTAGCGGTCGATGGAGATGACGCACAGGCTCATGATGGACGCGGTGCAGCACAGCACGTCCACCGCTGCCCAGATGTCGCAGAAGATCCTGCCGAACACCCAGTAGTCTAAGATCTCCAGGGTGGCGGACACCGGCAGCACCGTGGTGCCCAGCAGCAGGTCTGCGATGGCCAGGTTGATGATGAAGTAGTTGGTGGGTGTCCGCAGGTGCCTGTTGCACATCACCGAGAGGATGACGAGGATGTTGCCCGCGATGGCGAACACGATGAAAGCACCCAGGACCATGCCGAGAGGGATGGCTCTGGTGAGGTCCAACTCGGTGTGGTTCCCACCGGAGCTGTTGGTGAAGTTGAGCTCCGAAGAACCATTTTTCCACAAGTTTGTGACATTGTCAGTGCTCAGACTCATTTTGTCTCAAGAAGTCCTCCATAGCAGGGTTCTGAGCAATTGTAACAGCACTTCACTAAACATAAAAAAATCTTAAATATCCTAAATCTGCATGGTTAAATGCAATCTCGTTTCCAAATCAGAGAAAACTGTTCACTGTGCAGTCCTCATGCAGTCCTCCCTCCACTCTCCTGAGGGCTCAGCTGTGAAGTGAAAGAGGCAGCAGTGATCCCCTGCCTCCTCTGCGACACACACAGTTCTCCCATACTGGCTTACTGACCAAACATATACCTAAACACGAGCCTATATACGACCCATCGTTCCATGAAAAACCGTGACTCCACAGAAACTCCTGGATCATTTTACGCATCTGTGTGGGTTGGAATTGCGCGTTTTTGGTGAGAAGCGCCTCTTTGGTGCCTTCTAGCCTATTTGTTTTTCCTCACTGTGGGAGGGAGCTTAAGTGGACAATTATAAGACCTTTGTACCAAAACGACCTTAACTTTGTTCATCTTTTAGTTTGAAGTCCCTAAAAAGGGCATTATGCTTTAATGGCAGTAGAAAATAAGATAATTTGTAACACAAAAACATGACTCAGGTACAGTATGCTTGAGCATATCTCACTGTAATTACCACTGGAATCTGCTCATGTTCAGGCAGGCAACTTAAAAGGTTAAGTCTAAAAATTCAAATTGATTAAGCCCAAAAGAACCATTTTTCCACAAGTTTGTGACATTGTCAGTGCTCAGACTCATTTTGTCTCAAGAGGTCCTCCATAGCAGGCTTCTGAGCAATTGTAACTGCAACTCACTTCACTAAACATAAAAAACTGTCCTAAATCTGCATGGTTAAATTCTTTGTTTTGCAAATTTCGTTTCCAAAATCAGAGAAAACCGTTCACTGTGCCAGTCCTCATTCAGTCCTCCCTCCACTCTCCTGAGGGCTCAGTGGTGAAATGATCTCCTGCCTCCTCTGCGACACACACAGCTCTCCCATACTGGCCTGTTGACCAAACACATACCTAAACACGAGCCTATATATGACCCATCGTTCCTTGCAAAAACCGTGAGTCCACAGAAAAACGCACAACATTTGGATAATTTTTACGCATCTGTGTGGGTTGGAATTGCGCGTTTTTGGGAGAAGCGCCTCTTTGGTGTCTTCTAGCCTATTTCTTTTTCCTCACTTATGTGGGAGGGAGCTTAACTGGACAATTAAAAGACTTTTGTGCCAAAACGACCTTCACTTTGTTGTCATCTTTTTAGTTTGAAGTCCCTAAAAAGGCACTATGCTTTAAAGGTCCCATATTATAAAAAAAGTGAGATTTTCACGTTTTTTTTTATTATAAAGCATATTTAAGTTCTATATAAATACTGTGAAAGTATCGAAACACTCAATCCACAGGGAAATACACTTAGCCCGTATTCAGAAACTCTGCATTTGAAACAAGCTGTCAGGATTTCTGCCCATTTGTGATGTCACGAATATACAATATTTAGACCCTTTACACAATTTTAAACGTAAACATACTAAATGTGTCCCAGTTTATTTGCTGTTGCAGTGTATGTGAATGTCATCAGCTGACTGGAAGTAAACATGGACCCAAGCTGTTGCCTATAGTAACACAATTCTGTTGCAATTCTGTCAAAATGCGCTTAAATGGAGCGTTTCAGACAGAGGGTAAATACAGGCATATTCAGGCCAACAGTATGAGGAAAATACTTTTTTTTTTAACATTACAGCATGTTAACATGTTCTAGTAGAAACACAAAATACAAGTATGAACCTGAAAATGAGCACGATATGGGACCTTTAATGGCAGTAGAAAATAACATAATCTGTAACATAAAGACATGACTCAGATATAGTACTTGAGCATATCTCAGTGTAATTACCACTGAAATGAGATCTTCTCATGTTCAGGCAGGCAACTTAAAAGGTTAAGCCTAAAAGGTCAAATTGATTAAGTCTAAAAGTAGATAACACAATCACATATCCCCTCTGCTGTAACAGGCATTTCTCATGAAATAGTTTCCTATTTTGGTCAAATGCAGAAGTTTCTCCAAGTAACCTCACTTTGGATCTGAGCTCCGTTAGTGAGGAGTGACTGATTTAATGGGCTGAGTTCAGACACAAGCACATTCCTGAAACCGAGGTTCCTCCTGTTTAAGAGCTTTTCCCTTCTCATGATGTAACACTGAGGACAGACAGGCTTCTAGCAAAAAGTGTACTCAGATAACCTGTCACAGAATAGACACTTTTATGTTCTATGTAAAAAAAAAAATCCCTCTTACAAGCTACAGAATGTTTAAAGGTGTTATTATTCACTCACCAGACTGCACTTTATAGTCTTAATCAGCTCTGACTTCATCATCTTTTTCCCCAGGAATGTTTATAGCTTCACGGCCTACCGTAAATTATGGAGAGACGAAAACATACGGAAAAATTAAATGTGCTGTTTTTTGGGATGTTCTTTTGGCTGATGATTGATGATGTACTGAATAAAAGTTGATTTGTCATGAAATTTAACAGCTTCTTCACAGCTAAACTGCAACAGCTTAGGCCCACTTTATACCCACATGTGCCCCAGGGTGTGGGCATGGTGCGGGCCCATGTGCCCACAATGAAATGAATGAGAGAAGTAAACCCTCTGAAACTTGCTAATATTTGCAACCCAAATATGCTATTGTCATCGAAGTGCAATAAAGATAAAACACTCTGCTTAGTGTGGGCTGCCCACTCTTTGGGCTGGGTGTGGGCTGAACAACTGGGGCCCCACCTGAGCCCCAATGTATGTGGCCCACACATGACCCTCATTTCACAACAGCTGCCCACATAGGGCCCTAAAACAGCCCTAACAGGTCATGTTTGCTGGGTACCACCTCTTGCATATTCAGATGACTTAACAGCATCTGTTCTAATAGAAATATGAAGCATTTTTTTCTACTCCAGTCCATTCTCCTCTAAATTATCGTGATGATGATGATGATAGATTTTGGTTTTAGTGTATCATTCTGTACCGTTGTCTACAACTTCAAACACAACAAACACTATAATTGAACAAAACAACAACAACAAGTCATGTTGTGGCATAAATTCCATTATGTCATTCAGCGACATGTAGGTCTATAATATGATAATAATAATAATAATAATAATAATAATAATAATAATACATGTTATTTATATAGCTGTTTCATGAAACTCAAGGACACTTAACACAGTTAAAATGATCATAAATAAGAAAATTAAAATATGTAAAACAACATTAATCACACATTAAAAGCAAATATTTGCATTTCATGCACAGTTTGATTAAAAAAAAAAAAAAGCTTTATAATTCAATAAGTATAGGTAGCCTACTGTCCTGAGATAATGCATGGGTCTGAAACGCACTTTTATGTAACTAGAATCCAGCTAATTGGTTGCACATCAATTAATGCTGTAACTTGCAAAAATCTCGCGAGACCCTTTGACCTTAACCGTCTTCTCGCGAGAGTCTCCCAATTAGTGGTTTACGTGAACGCACCATCAGCCCGCGAGCACGCTGCAGTGACAAATCAAGCACACCTGCAGGATGTTGCCACCAACAAAACGAGCTAAGAAGTTGAACCTTGAGCTGATGGAGGACTTCACGGTATACATGAGGATGCCTTCAAACAGGTGAGTACAAAAATAAACAGATGCATGTTCACTCACTGTACTGACGAGAACTAAACATCAACTGTGTTATAAACGTGACGTTGTGTGTTGAACTACATTTGCTAAAAACTGTGCAGCTCTATTTCTGGTTTGTGTGTTAGTGTCTCTGCTGCTGAGTTTATATTGTTTATACATCTCTGTGTTGTCTGCTTTGACAATTAGTCTTCTGTTGATGCAATAATAAGTGTCAGGTTATTTAATTTATGTGGTTTAATAATACCAATATGTGGCACCCGCCTTGGTGTCTGCAGCTGTCTTTGTTTATTGTTGGTCATTTCTGTTTAATTGTCTGGTTTTGTCTCTTTTCTTGTTAATTCTTGTGAGGCTGAACTGAGGAAGTTGTTTTTATTGTTGGTTTGGACAGAAGGGCTCTGTGGCTTGATATTGTTCCACTTGTATATACATGGATGTGTTTTTTAATTTAATAGTTGTGTCATATAACATTTTAACTTGAGTACAATTATTTTAAAGCAGCAGTACTTTTACTCTTTCCACTCCTGGTGGATTCACTTTTTCTAGACAGCAGAGTCTTTATTTCCAATTATCATCTCAAATATGCTCAAAATAAATGAATCCACCTTAAAAACATTGCACTTGAAGAAAAACGAGGTCTTAACAACTTAAAGGATTTAAAGAACAAAATCCAGTTTTTCCTTTCCTAGTAGTAGCATGATCTGACATGCAGCCTGCCTGGATTTCAGCAGAAATTGAAACTTAACTACAGCTTTGAGAGCACTTTCTTTGCATTTGCCCATCATGTGAATGATCTAACTTGCAATCTAGGACCACTGAATCACAAAACCTGTTTGCTTGCAATAGTAACGAAGTAACGAAGATGCTTAGGGGGCATGTATTGGAGTAAAAGTGAAAGCTGGCAGAAATATAAAAACTCAAATAAAGTACAGATACACCCAAAAATACTGTATTGAAGTATTATTACTTCATTACATTACACCACTGGGTAAAGGTGCTTCTGAACTCAGAAGAACCTTTACCTGTAAATACAGTAGGCTATAACAAATACAAATATAACCCAATCCTTAAGAGATCCCAATCCTTAAGAGATCCCTACATGTTTACAGTGTGGAACGGCATTCCTTCAGAGAGGATCAACCCTTTCAACCCAACCAGAGCACTCGGGTATTACGACCATCTACCTCTCTTAAAAGATGAATTACCTGGAATCATATCGTTTCATATCTAAAACCGGATTTTAGTGCTGGGATAAAGTGTATTTCACTGCCCATTTCACTTGATTGAATACAGCTTTCATATAACATAAAAGCTTCTGCTGCTTCTGCTGCCAAGTGCTCGAGGTGAGCGAAAAGCTCCATATCTTTATCTGGACTGCAACAGGAGCGTCCTCTGTCTTTCTGTGTGTGCTTCAGTGGTGAGGATTTGCTGCTCAAGAGGATCAACTTTTCTTCTTGGCAAAGCAAACTAAATCTTAACTTATATAAGAAATGGGGCGTTTCATTTCTTTTTAAAAGACATGGCTCCAGTTTTGCGCAGTAATTTGTCATTATTTCAATCCATTTAACATGAATCAAATGAGATTAAGAAAGGAGATGTTTTGTCTAGACTGCAGAGCAGATAAAAACTTTTCCATGTTTAGAATAGTTTGTTTTGTTATGTCAGAGATTTATTTATTCTGTTGAAACATTTATATTTTAAGGGTTTCTGTCAGACTCGTGCGACTGAAGGAGGTTTCCAGTTTGACAAGGCTCATCGTGATAAAACAGTAGTTCATTTCATTTCTGGACAATGTCCAAATCCTCTGCAGTAAGCTGTTTGGATTCAACCATCTTGGTTGAATGTTTTTCCTGCTGCGAAGAGGTGAGAGGTCAGAGTCTCTCTTTGACCTTGTGCTTACTGGTCAAACCGGTCATGGTCACGGCAGGGCTGTGCACACATGTTCATTATTATCCAGTTCAACAAGAGACACAAATCCTTCTATCGTCACACTGAATAAAACAGGACTAGATTAGGAGTAGTGATCTGTGATAAACTGTGTAGAACAACAGTTTGCTGCTCATCAGGTCTGAAGCAGATGATGACAAATCGGTGTTGCATTCAGTCTTTAACTTAAGTAAAAGTAGCAAAACATGCATGTAAAAATACTCAAAATCCTACTTAAAAGTAGAAAAGTATTATCAGCAAAATGCACTTAAAGTATCAAAAGTAGGGCTGTCAATCAATTAAAATATTTAATCACATGATTGTCCATAGTTAATCGTTCAAAATGTACCTTAAAGGGAGATTTGTCAAGTATTTAATACTCTTATCAACATGGGAGTGGACAAATATGCTGCTTTATGCAAATGTATGTATGTATGTAGTTATTATTTTAAATCAATTAATTAACAACACAAAATAATAATACATATTGTCCAGAAACCCTCACAGGTACTGCATGTAGCATAAAGAATATGCTCAGATCATAACATGTCAAACTGCAGCCCAACAGGCAACAACAGCTGTCAGTGTGTCAGTGTGCTGACTTGACTATGACTTGCCCCAAACTACATGTGATTATCATAAAGTGGGCATGTCTGTAAAGGGGAGACTCGTGGGTACCCATAGAACCCATTTTCATTAACATATCTTGAGGTCAGAGGTCAAGGGACCCTTTTGAAAATGGCCATTACAGTTTTTCCTCAAAATTTAGCGCAAGTTTGAAGCGTTATTTAGCCTCCTTCATGACAAGCTAGAATGACACGGTTGGTACGAATGGTTTCGTATGGTGCCAGTTTCTTTACTCTAGCATTAAAACTGAACCACCGTCAACCTAAAAATCACAAGATTGGTTAAAGAAATTAGTGGCATTAAAATTAATTTCCGTTAACGTGTTATTATCACGTTAACTTTGACAGCCCTAATCAAAAGTAAAAATACTCTGGCCCCTGTGGCTAATTATTGGAGCTTCTTTTAAATACTTTATACATAACAGTTAAATAGTTAAGTCCAGTGGTTCCCAACCTGGGGTCAGGCACCCTCCAAAGGGTCACAAAATACATGTGGTGGGTCTGCTACACAAATATGTATCCATATTAGACTTTTCTCAAATCTTTGCTTTTTTTGTGAGTTATTGGACAGGTCTAATTTCCCCTCTTTGGGCCTTAAACTGTTATTTGAGTGAAAACACCTGAAAAGGTTAGAGGTGAACAAATCTGGCACCTATGGAGGCAAATAAGTCTGGAAATTGTTCACTCAGCATTTATATAACACATTTCTCATTTTAGGGCAAATCTCCTCTTATAGTTGTTCTGATGTTTTTATCCCATGCCAGCTGGTAGTGAAGCCCACATGCAGACCCAATCTATAGCGGCCCACCTGAATGAGTGGGCTCACGCTGCCTGGTCGTGTAGTCTCTCCCACACCATATATGGATGATGTTGTGTAATATCCAGAAAATACTTTTTTGTTGTATAACTGTTTTGTGGGATTAGTAATATCATTTTTGGACGGGACCGTAAATAGATTCAAACATGGAGAACACGATTAGCTCTCCAGTTTTGCCACTTTTTTCTTCTTCAAACGTCCATGTACGAGTGAATTTTTGGCTCTTCAGAGTCATAACAGGAAACACCTCTGAATCATGAAAGTGTTGAAGCTTGTACTTTCTGTATTCATCACTCAGAGGAAGTTTTATTTCAGCATTTGAACTGAACCACTTGGGCTTTGTAACTTACATTTTGCTTACCTTCATCTTTATTTAAGAAAACAAAATTCCTGAATACAAGAGAAATGATCTTAAAGTGTATTGCTTATCAGCATCATATAGCTCTTCAATCTCGTCTTCGGAGCTGGTGTGTTGAGGTTTGGCAGTTTTGACCTTCATATTATTTCTTATACTGAGCGCAGAGAGCATGAGGGGGAGAAAATGAGAAAATCAGAGAACAGAGAGCTGAGCAAAAGACATTAGTTCAAAGAAGTCCCCATTAGATGAAACCATTAGCACACTCGATCACTAAAGAGCATCACACACTGTCACCTTAACTGACCGAAGCCACAGTGATGCACCAGACCCCGCCTTGATGACTCGAGCACTGTTTTCATCTGCTCTGCTGTAGGGGTGTAAGAAAAGAAAATATCGATCTTTACTTAATAGTTTACATGCACAGATTAAATCAGTCAGTAATTTATTTCATTTGCAAAGAGATGCTCCCTCTCAGTGTATGTGCCCTCTCAAATTGTCTCCATTGTGTTATCTCATTCAGCGATAGATGGTGACTTAACAGACATTTATTCAAATGAACATCTTCAAGATTATTAATTTAAGATAGCTGGTGAACATATAAAGCATTTAGAGGAGACCAAATCAGAGATAAAGTGGTCAAAAAAATCCCTTCTTGGCAAATTGAGATCATCTTTATTTTGTTTTTGTAATCTGATAAATCCTACGCCACCAAAATAAATCCTTGTATTAATACCAAGCTGCTGTCATTTTTACTTTCACATTTACTGCATAAATCTTTCCATAGATATTATACTTTGAGTGAATAATAACAGTCCCTTCTGTCTTTCAACATTTTACCCTCCTTTGGAAAAAGAAGGGTGATCCCATCTGGTTTCTATTAAAGGATCAGAGGATTCACACCTCCGATCATGGATGTGACAGGCATAGCCACCATAGCACATTTCCCAATAACCACAACACGGAAACCAGACCCGGGTCAGCAGAAACCGAGCTCATATTTCTGTTTCCCTGACAAGACATCTGGAGCGGCTGCTGAATGTTTCTTTTTTGGGACAACATGAAATATTTTGGACAAGAAATCCACATATCTGTCCAAGTCTCCACAGATTGTCACTTGAAATGGGAAGTGAAGTTAAAGTGTCCCGTGGGACTTTCCTGGGAATGAAATTGACTGGCAGTGAAGGATAATTATGGCGACTTCTCAGAAAACTATTCACAAAAACTGACTGACTTTCTTTTCTAGTGTCTTTTGCATTAAACCAAAACCTTATATGTTTTAATTTTCATTCTTGCAGACATACTTGTCCTCATCCAGCAGCTGGAAAAATAGATTCTTCCTGACAGTCCACAGCAATGTATCATTGGACTGATTATTGCTGTCCCAAAGCTTTTCAGCTCAAATGTAGAAGAGATGAATAGAAACCATTTCTCCCCACTCCCCGTAAGTCAAACTGCTGATTTTAGCGGTTTGTGTAAATGAAGACCTCTGCTGCAAATGGAAATACCTGCAGAGATGGTGGATGTTATGTACACAGCCGTGACTACGTATGCGTATATTACACAATACCTTCCCAGCTCACCTTATTCCATGTCATATTGGAATCTGTGTGTGAACAGCAACCAGACAATCTTCTTACATTTCACACTCCTTATGCAGTTTCTGGGTGTCGTCAGCCGTATCGCAGCGGAGTGAGGATAAGACTGGATTTGATTTTAAACGTAAGAGTGAGATCAATGTCAGTTTTGTTATCATAATCATGAGTTGAATAGTGTCAGGTTTCTTTCAGTGAAGTGGTGAATAAATCATACTTACATCAGACCCAAGTGGTTTTTTAATTAAACCTGCAGAATAGACGATGAAAGTTTTTGGCATCATTGGGCACAAATTCCAAAATAACCTTTCAGCATATTGTAATTTAAGTGTTCTGAAAGAAAACTAGACTGCTGCTCCTCCTCATGGCTCTGTTTTCAGGCTTTAGAAAATCTAGCCTGTGATGGGAGACTCTGACCAATCACAGGTCATTTCAGAGAGAGCGTTCCTATTGGCTGTGCTCCGGCTGGTGGGCGGTTCTTGGTATTTCCTCAACTGATCTGAACATGGCTGCCGGGTCACAAACTTTCTCATTTTACAGCTAAACAGTACACTACAAGATGTTTCTGACAACATTTGAGGCGAGAAATAGTCATTACAGTTACAGAATATTGATTCATATTTGATCAGCGCTGCCTAGTTCGACCGTTTGGTCAGCGTCTGCGAATGATTGACAGCTGCTCAGAGACGGCAGACTACAGCTTGGCTGTGATTGGTTGTTTCCTCCGGTGTCTATATATATAATGACAGAATAGGGTTGGGAATCATCAGAGGCCACACGATATAATACTTAAGTCATGATACGATCTTATTACGATTTTAAACATTTTGTGATATGCGGAGTATTGCGATAAGATATAGTGGGATTTATTACCTTTTTTCAACTGCAAATTATGCAGTTTGTCAACATGTTTTATCAATAAGATACAGTTTTCACTGTTCATATCTGAGTTGAGGTCAGAGGTCAACCTCTTAACAATAGTCTATATAATAAAATATTGATACATAATGTCTGTATAATGATATAGTGTACAAAATATTGAGATGCTGAGTTTATCCCCCACCCCTCTGACAGTATATGTACTGTATGTCTATTAGTCTATTGGCATTATCAGTTTGCCCTATTGTTGCTGGTTATTGTAATGCGTTGATTACATTGTAATGTGAACTTTCTCTGCAAATGCCTTGCTTATGCTTGGCAATAAATTTGAATTTTGCAATCCACAGAAACCGTATTGTTGACACAACGACTGTTATCCGTCTGATCGGATCCGTTCATTTGTTTCTGTCTAATGTTAATCGGAGAAGTTTAAACTATTTGAAACTCGTACTTGTGGATCTTGGACCATGAGCGGTACAATAATTTAAGGAAAACAAGATCCTGGTTGTTACATCACAGTTTCGGGGCGGCTCAGCAGCAGGCACCAGTCAGTAAAGAGTAATGAAAAGAGAAGGAAATGGATTTCATCAATGCTGCTCGGCTGCCAGTGTGCCAGTATGAAACCAAACTGTTTTGGCTGCACAAAAGAGCAGATGAATAGCCTTTCTCTTGCTTGTGAAGAGCCTGGGGCGTGATTGAGCTTATCTTGTAGAAGATACCTTAAAATACTATCTTTTAGCTCAGCTTCTCTCTGGTTTTCACTTTGTCTGCCCCCACCTCTCCCTCTCTCTCTCTCCCTCCCCTTTTCTTCTCGACATTACTGGGCATCCAGGATGAGTTATCATACCTGCCCACACAGTCACAATGACTGCTCTCACAGTTATATACACCACGCAACGGGACATTTACCGCGGCACATCGATATGGTACCTGCCTGCTGGAAATGCACAGCTGGCAAAGAGGCGATTTCCTCCCTCGTGGGAAAACTGCAAGTCCAGCACTTTCTTAAGTATATTTGACAAAAGGGAATCAGCAGCAGTAAAGGTATTGCCGCATAACTTAAAATTTGATAAAGCCCTTTTATGGGTCTTGGCTGACCCCTAACCAAAATGCGCATAGCTGCAAAAACGGTGTGTTAGTGCAGGTTGTTTGACAAAGACGAAAACATGAGCGGGGCAGGGTTGTGTCCGCCAGGCTGTTGGACCGTGCTGTAGTAGGGCGGGAAGTTGCGTCCATCAGAGCGGATTCTTGGCCGATGATGCTTGAGGCTGGACGTGTCCTGGCAGCAGCCCAGCCTTTACATCCAGAGTGCTGCTGAGTGGACACTTTAGCAGCGCGGTGAGCCCCCAACCATTAGATGATTGCCTCTGAGGTTCTGTGAAGAGAGGGAGACTTGTTATGTTCAATGTTTTCCCTGCAGGATCATGATGATGAGGTCTTTGATCCACCACAGCATCCTTGGAACTTCATAAAAGGGTCCTCTGCATGTTTTCTCACAAACGCGGAAGAAATACCAATAGATATTATGCGGTGGTCTCAGATGAGAGAAGCCTTAAGGTGATCGTTTGCTTTATGGCATGTAAATGAAATTGCAACATTATTAACCTATAAAATCAGAGAAAAGAGTGCAGTCTTAAAACGTGCCATTTCACCTCCAATGACGTTATGATTGGCTCTATCAAATAGCATGTTAGCAGCAACCTCAGGCTCTCAATCTAAAAAATGGATGTCTTAGTAATTTTGCTCCACAGACGAGCCTCTGAGCTGCACATCGTAATTTCATTTATAATACTAGCAATCTATTTGAATGCCATCTTATTCCACCTGGAAGTAACTAGCAATTTGTGCTTGGGGAAATGTTTTTTCCATATTCAAAGAAGTATGTGTGCGTTTGTGTGAGCGTGTTCCTCCTTGCGTCTTTATAACTCAAGCTTGATTGTCACTTTGGCACAGGTTGTGATTAAGGAGTGTGTAGCATGTAAATGTAGGCCAGTTAGTGTGTGTGTGTGTGTGTGTGTGTGTGAAGTGCACTTTTTGTCAGAGGTACTTGGCGAAACAAATGGAGCTGACAAACTAATCTCAATTTGACAATAAGAACAAATCAGATAAATTATAGCGTTCTGGCTTTCTTTGTTCATCTTTCTTTGGCACCAAACCTTGAGCGGATTCAATTGAAATCAAAGTTACGACAATCGCAAATTTAGCTCTTTACTGTGACTAACGATTACATTCAGCCTGCGTCTCAGCCCATCAAGGAAATTAAAAGGGAAAAATGGGGGATGTGGACCTTTGTGAATCGATGGGTGAATGACAAGCACATCTCTGTATGTTAATCAGTGTTGTGGCACAAACTAAATTTAAACTTGGCGCTGGGCCTTCGGAGTTAAATGAATTGATGTCAGTAAAAGCCACTCAAATTATGCACTAACAGTATATCAAGAACATGTTTTAATGTTGTCGGGCTTGTCTCGTTAAGATAAAGTAGCATTAAAAGACTTGAGGTTGAGGAGGGAAGAGAATTGCAGGGAAAGTAACACATTCCTGGTGAGTTATACACATTTTGCATAATGCACATTATGGATTACTCATCATGATTTTTAGCCATGCTGGTGACGTGGCTGTGGGGATGGCAATGTCAGTCGGTCGGTTTGTTTTCCCACCATAGACTGAAATGTTAGCATGCTAACATGCTAAGTAAGGGATAATGTACAGCGAGCCGGTCATTGTTGAGAAAATAAAGAAATAACAGACCGTAGAACGCCGTGATTAACCAATCAGAATTGAGTATTTAACAACGCCTTGTAATAAACTAAGATAAGATAATGAACCTGCTGACGTTAAAGGGGAACTACGCCCATTTTCAAAATTCATACATGTTATTCCTATGGTCTAAGACAGTCCAAAAAATATTAGTGAACATGAACAACTCTCTCCCAAATCCAAAAACTAGAGTGCTAAAACTGAAACTTGTGATGTCATAGGGTATAAAGTGTGGAGCTGCTCCATAGACTGAAACTGAATTGAATTTCTATCTTTTGTTGCTTATTGCTAAATCTCTGAAAAGTAGTGTTTTTTTTAATTTTATTTTTCTTTATTGACCTCTGGACTCTTCCTTTCCGGTGAATGTTATTGGGACTTGCATTTGATTATCTTACACCTAACTCCCCAGATCCACTTTGTTTGCACCAATCCAACAGCATTCAATAAAGTTTCAGGAGAATACCATGAAGCACTAACGTTATGTTACTGAGCGCATATGGCTTGTTTAGGACTCGAGACCTGAGTTGGGACTTGAGACACAGACTTGAGACTTACTCGTGACTTGCAAAACAATGACTTGGTCCCACCTCTGGTAGCCTGTACCCAGTGAAATGTTACCATGTCAGTAAATGTAAACTCCTGCTTGCAATCTGAGGATATATATAGACACATGTACACATTTCATGGGATTTTTTTTTTTTTTTTTAACCGTGGTATCGAATTTGGTATCGAGAATCGTGGAAATTCACTGGTATTGGTATCGACTACTAGATTTCTGGTATCATGACATCCCTACAATAGAATAAAGCTCATTTGGGTATAAAATAGAAAACATTCTGTGGGTCTCCCATTCATTGTCTATGGAGCAGCTCCAGACTTTAAACCCTATGACATCATCAGTTTGAGACTTACTTCTCTGGTTTCTGGCTTTCAGAGAGAGTAGCTCATCTTCACAAATATTGATTGGACTTTCCTTGGCCATGGAAATAACATTTGTATTGTTAATTTTAGGTGGCGTTCAGCCTCATCCTTAGTCCTGGTTATATTCACAATGTTTTATAATAAATGAATCATTAGTATTTAAAATAGTGGGTTCGTATAACTGCATTGATAAAACAAATGGCTTATGAATAAATATCAGGATTGCAGTTTGCCTGTAGGTTTTCATCTCACTTTCTGTTTTTGGGCGACTGTTGCAGGATATTTGTTAGGGTTTGGCATGTGCTCGAAGTACTTTGGCTGCAGACGGCCAACATCTTCAGAGTAATCCGCCTCAAATGTGTGCCATAAATCTTTGAAGGATTTGGCCGACTTTGTTGGATTTGGTGGCAATTTTGCAACGGTCCGCTGTTATACTTTCCAATATATTTCATTTTCTTATCTGTTATACTGTTTGAAATGGCTGACGATGAATGGTGACGGGCTTTGTTGCAAAAAAAGTGGAATTATAAGCAAGAACAGAGCGGAAACTTTGGAAATAATTTGCAAATTGACCTTCCTTCATCATTTGTTTAACCCAGTAGGAGTGACAAAGGTTTCTCCTAAATCTTTCCAGAAAGGTTTGTCCTTTTCAATGTCTTTTTTGCACACACAAAAGTGGGATCCCTTAATTGTCAGTATAGACGATCTGTACACAACGCATCAGTTGCTGTGAAGAATTGCTTGTTTAGCAAAGTAAAGTGAGCAGACCAATTTCTGGTCATCGATCCAAAAGAAAACCGAGCCAAGATGGGTCACATGACCTCAGCTCTGAAGCCTTGATGAGAACCTATTGAGTTTGGGTGAAGTGATGGTGAGTCAGCCTGCGTCAATGGCTCTCAGTTTCTGAGAACATCCTGTAAAAACTAGTAAATGCATCCCTGGGTTTGGGGTGCTTTATGAAGCCTAACAAACAAGTGCTCCTCCGGAAGCAGACGGAGAGGTTAAGCCAGATGAGCAATGACCCGTTGAAGATGTCTATTCAAATCGATTTCCTTCACTGAACAGAAGGAACATGCTGTCCTCCTTCGGTTCCAGGTGCACTGTGTTCATCCTACACTCATTTTTCTTTTCTCAGGAGACTCGGTTCATTTTGAGCTGCTAAAACCCATCAAAGGCTTCCTGGTCTTTGAAAAATGTCTTATATATATATTTAAAAGGAATGTACACATTATAATTAAAAGCAAAAACAAGACGTCTGAAATCTACAGGAGGCCTTTCCTGTAAAGAAAAAACATTTTCAGAAAATAATGGGACATTTTCTATGGGAATAGTTTCAATTTCTCATAGTATGGGCTTGTTTGGTTAGCCTGGACATCTGACATCGAAAGGGGTCTTTTTAAAGCAGCAAGAGGTTTCTGATGATATGGCCACGGCACAGGGGTCACTGAGGTCACACCAGGCCCCCCGTATAGAAAGACAAGCTGCCACTATATAAAACTTGCTTTACTTCATCAAACATGATTCTCTTCGAAGCCCCTGCTGCCTTCATTTTATTTAAAAAATATCTACAACACAGCTGTGGTCCAGCTTGAGTTCAAGGTCGCTGCCCCTGCTGTTGTTTTCCATCACATCCCAAGAAGCATGAATATGCTGTATGACTTCAATCTTAACAGCATAGTGTTGAGGATAAAATCATACTTTCTATAAAGGAAAACTCTGGTATGTTTTGTTGCCATAAGCCCCTCTGGACACTTTTGTAATGTCTCTTCACCTGTTGAAGTAGAATCATGCTACATACAGTAAGGCTGTCCTGAATACCATATTTTGGGCTTCGAAGCTTCGGTGAGAAATATTTGAAGCTATTGGAAGCTTCGCGGTGCAGCAGGGTGACATGCTTTTTTGTCTGTCTCCATCTCCCTCGTTTCACTGTTGAGTACAGTGTTGCTGCCGCACTACTGTACACACACGCACCTCTACACACAACAAACAGCTATATCTGTCTGAGAATAACTAATAATGATTAATGTTTAATATGAATAATTTGTAATAATAATGTAATAATGATATGATAATGATTATTCCGTAAATCATGGACCATTTGGGGATTTATACATTATTATATACTTTTATATATATATTTTGGAAGTTGAATAACATGGCAACGGTCGAAGCTTCGAAGCATTCGGGTCAGCCCTAACATACAGTATAGTATATATGAAACAATAAGTAATAGTCTTTAACTACTGCAGATGAATAGCTAGTGTGGTTGCACCCTGTAAGTAGATCCTTATGCAGTTAGCAAAAATATCTGTTTACTATGGTTTGAAAATTGTTTGAACACCCAATTGTAAAAGAGGTTTTTAATCTCAATGTGACTTATTGAATAAGTAGCTATGTATTAGTTATATAAGCAACATGAGTATTAATTTTGAGTCACATTTCTGTCCATCTGATGAATTTAAGCACAATATTCACTTAACTTTTTTTTGGTCTCCACCAGCTCCTGAGGGAAATATCTGACTCTTAAGGCCGTTACACACTGGCAGTGTTTCTCAGGAGATTAATTCGCATGTCAATATATTTTTTTCTAACAGTTGTTTTTGTCATGAATACTTTAACACAGAACGCAAATATTATGCGGCAAAAAACTAAGTCTTTTTTTTTCCGGAACAAGGCCGATTTCGGAGCTTTTGCACAGGGAATAAAGGCATCATCCAATCACGTTGTGTGAAACACGATGAGTTGCGACTATATT
This sequence comes from Sebastes fasciatus, assembly GCF_043250625.1. Taxonomy (NCBI): domain Eukaryota; kingdom Metazoa; phylum Chordata; class Actinopteri; order Perciformes; family Sebastidae; genus Sebastes; species Sebastes fasciatus. The sequence goes on from NC_133804.1 coordinate 15,357,475, forward strand.
TACGACAACACAGAGGCTCCGTAGTCCGAACCAAGAACTTTATTACTCCTTTTCAACCTTGACAAAAGGCAGCACAGACCAGATTCACTCCTCCCGCTCTTACCTTTCACAATAAAAGCCCTAGACATATTATATTTGCAGGCGAGTATTTCACATTTTTCATGTTTCTGTTAAAAGCTCCACTATGTTGACCAGCTAGTTTCTAAATTTGTCTGTCTGCTGTTTGGTGCTGGGCAGGGAGGTGACAATGAGTTTTTAGAGCTTTTTGTGCTCCAGCTGTGGCTGGAAACAATGCTGTGAGAGCAAACCAAGACAACGGTCTCAAAGAGCTGTAGAGCTGAGAAGAATTCGAGTCAGGCCAGGGGATTTCTCGTTTCTGAGAAATCACGTTTGACTATCCATTTGGCATGTTTCATGCTGATCCAATCCGTAGAAGTGCTCCAATTGTTATATTGATTATATCCGCTTTAATCAGTTGGGAAGCCTTAAGATGCTGGAACTGTTTGATCTAAATATGCATTTTTGTGCTGGAGTTGATTGTTGCTGCGGCCACAATTATGAAAACAAGACCAGAGTTTTCCTTTTTATCATTTATCTGCTTTGTAAAGTGTGATTGGATGTTGAGTAAATAACCCTCAGGCAATATGTATCTTTCAAAATGTTCCGTCTGTCAGATGCCTTAATATTACTGAGTTATGAGTTAATATTGAGCTACTGGACACCTGAATTTCCCCAAGGGGATGAATAAAAATCTTCCATCTATCTATCTTGTATCAGACAAGGTCACCATCGGTTCACCTTTTGGAAGCGTTATCTGTGGCTGGGATAGTAGGAAAGAGGCTGCGCTGTCTTGTGATGTTCCCTAACCGCCAGCTGGAAGTCCTCATCAGATCAAGTATGAGAAGAGAGATGCTTTCCTCGCTGGAAAGAGTTATCATTCCCAAAGGTAGACGGTATATTTATAGGGCCGTAAGTTTTTGCTGCTACTATAAATCTCAGCTCCCAGGATCAAGTGCATCCTCACAGTGCGAGTCGATAACTGGCAATAGATTACATGGATTTGCTGCTGTGAGTAATCATGAGCCGAGATGATGATGATGATGTGAGTGATTTGTAGCCGTTCCAACAAACTGTGGAAAATATCATTCCTGTGTTGCCGTTCAAAGTTTACATAATATGCAAAGAAACATTGTGAACACGCAACATGAGCAGCATACACGTTTGTGTGAGGCATTGTGATAATCTCATCTTTTCGGAGGACTTGCCAAAAGGGAAAAAGTACATGAGTCAAAATAAACTTTTCGTGGAAGTTTGTAAATAAGCCCCAAAATAATGCCCAACAGATAGCTCTCTTGACATTGACCATGGCCAAACCTCCGTGAGGAGGGGGATATTTTCATCCTGAGAATTGTTGTGGACCATGAGATCCTCGGGCAGCGAGGAGGACCAGGGACTTGGAGTATTTCTGTTGATGATCGAAAAATAGGTCCATTCAAAGCCACTGAGAGCCACTGAGAGATGGATGACCAGCGTGTGCTGAAGTCCAAAATGTGAGACATGCTGCAAAGTCTCTAAACTCAGTTCCCACTGGAAACTCATTTCAGGTGCTTTTCCTTGCCAGTGATCAAACATCGATCTCTAAACCACTTCTGTTTAGTGTCATTCATCACTTTGGTGATTTATGCCTCATCCCAGGAGTGAGGGGTGAGGAAGAGTCCTCGGCTCATGATCAAGTTATTCTTTATCTCCAATTCAGGAGTAGCTCAGGCATAAATATTAGGGCTGTCAATCGATTAAAGTATTGAATCACGATTAATCGCAAACTAATTGCAAATTTTTCATCTGTTCAAAATGAACCTTAAAGGGATTCTTTGGTTTTCTAGTTTCATATGGTACCAGTATCTTCACTCTAGCTTTAAAACTGATCCCGCTACAACCTGAAAATCCCAAGTTGCGTAAATACATTAAAGAAATTAATTGTGTTCAAATGAATTTACTTTAACGCTTTATTATCACATTTTGAGGACATCACCAGCAGTGTAACCCAATAAAAACAAATATCAGCTGGGTTTTTGGATGTGAAACTGTGTGAGCAGCACAGCACATAAATATTTAGGAAAAGCTCAGATACTTCCATATTGGGAACATATGACTGCTGCTGGGAGAGATGGCAGACAATGTTTGCGCATATATATATATATATATATATATATATATATATATATATATATATATATATATATATATATATATATATATATATGTTTTGTTTATTCAAACATAAGTGCATCTGCTGCATGTGTGTGCCGTGTGCATGGGTATAGTATTCGTGTGTACACTACTGGAAGTTAGAAATAGTCTGATACATAACCTCATGTGACACAGCAACTTGTCACCTCACACTTTGTTTTTTTTGTACAGATTAAACAAACCAGATATAACATGTTGATTAGTGAGCTTTAGAGTTGCTGGTAGGTGGTTTTTGTTAGGTTTGGATAGAGCCAGGCTAACTGTTTCGCCCTGTTTCCAGTCTTTGTGCTAAGCTAACTGGCTGCTGGATATGAGAGTGGTATTGTCATTTAACTCTGGGCATGTGAACAAGTGTATTTTATATGATAAATGAAGAGTAAAGCAGTTTGTTATGCCTTCCAGCATCTACTTCAGTTTACTCTCTTCTGTGTGTTCTGTGGTTTTGATTTTAGCATAGAAATGTATTATATGTCAATTCCTAACCTATCGTACCTTTTCACCAGATTCAATGTCATTTTCAAAAGACTGATGTTCTTGGAGAGCTCTGTGTTCAGTCCTTACAAGCCTCTTGTATGGGAAACACTGATTGACAGCATGTCTATTATACCTTTTTAAATGTCCCTTTGGGCTATTGATGCAGAAAAAACTATTAACGTCATTTGCTTGACCGGCGCCTAATGAGGAGTCTCGCGTAGCTTTCAGACATTTTTCATTTCCATTCCTCCCTCTTTGTCGAGCTGTTCCCTCTCTGAAAGTTGTACCAAACCTTCTTCTTTTTTCTATACCCTGTTTCTGCCATTTGGCAGATGTGTGCTTATGAAGCTATTTTCTTAATAAGGTGCCGTTCAATTTGAGCTCAGGTAATGGATCAATGCCCTGGATGATGGCAATGAGAGACATCTAATTTCAAGGAACATTGGTTTTTGGAGAGCCGACAACGTGAGCTTGAATAACTGGAAATTCATTTTCATTAGTGATGATTTTTTTGAGCGAAAAAGGATTAATCACATATTGTTTCCTTTAAACTTTGTGGAAAAGTCTTGAAGTATTGAAATGATGTCCATTGATTAATAGCACAGGAAATCAAATTGGCGCCGTCTCAATTTGACCCAACAGACAGAGAAAGCAGATATATTTAATTAATTAAAGTGGAAATATACAACTTTTCAACTTTAACTTCAACTTTTGTTCCACCGTCCGCCATTTCTGCTACTGGGGATGGTAACTGCAAAGAACTTTCATTGATCCTCTTTGCTAACTGGGGATAGCTATCAATAGGACCATTCAGTGAACCCTCTGAACCAACACAAACTGCGCCTGTGCTGACTTCTGCTGTTATATGTTGTTTGAGACCATAAATAACTTGCAAATGCAGACAAATTAACACCTGAAAAAATGAGGACAGAATGAGGGCGGAGGCCTCCATACAAGACACAAGGGGTCAATGAATGGTTTGAAAATGATGTAAATCATATGCTATATTCTTAACACCAGTTCTCAACCTTCACTTATGTGAGTTTTGTTGTTTGACAGTAGCGCTCTCCCAACACCATCATCAAAACACCAAATGTGAGAATATCTTTGCGGAAGAATGGTGTTCATCCTCCAGTAGCGTTTAGAGTCTTAAAGAGTCTATGTCAAGGAGCCTTGGAGTTGTTCTGGCTGCTTGTATTGGACACTTGTAGTTGCTTTTTATTGTAATTTGTCACCCCTCTGCACTGTGTATGAACCGGGCCTGGATTACACACAGCAGGCCCCTTAATGGCTTCCAGATTGCTGAATATCATTAGTGAGTATTTCAAGTAATTTCTAATGCACAGGACCTTGCAAACCTATTCTAAATATAAATAATATAAGAAACAAATATATCACTCATTTGCATTTCTGAAATTGGTCAGAATGAATCAGAGCAAGCGAACTTAATCACTACCTTCAACATCTACCAGGATCTCCTCTTCTAGACCAAGCTGTAGTAATAGTTATAATTTCAGTGTCAGTGTGAGCCAGCAGTAATTGCTTCCAGACCACAGCCACTGTGGTTGACTGAACTCACCAGACATGGCAGCTGCTGCACTGCGGCTTGTTGTTTGGGTCTTTCCTCCTCTGCTTGTCTTGGTGAGGTTTAACTGTTTGCCAACTCGATCGTAATCTCATCCCATGTCTTTGGCCTTGATCCTTCAGAGGAGGCTCTTATCGTTTCACCCTCAACTGTCAACAGTTTTAAGACGATCATGAACATTGTAGTAACTTGTAGGTTTTGGGCTGTTTAATCCGATGCTGTTCACACCAAGACGTACATTTTACAATTGTACTTTACAACACCCTTTAAATCTCTTTCTTGCTGCTGCTAAGATGATAAAAAACACAACCCCAAGGGATATATCAGCTTGGTTTCCCCCAGGAGCAAGATATACTGGAATAGCATCCGGCCCCAAACTACGGAAATTCTTAAGCTTGTTAAGCATCTGTGTTCATGTTTATGAAACTGATTTTTTAACAACTCGACGAGGCTTAGAAATCAGAAATGCATCCTTTTGCCTAAAACTGCAGCGAGCACATTAAGCACTATGCATTTTTCTCTCTCTGCTACGTGCACAACTTCACATCACGGAGGAATAACATGTCAAGCTGTACAAGGTGCTCTTTGGCTTTGACTGATCTGTCTTGAGAAGTAATCTGTCCATGTAGAAATGTTGCTTTAGAGTGGGAATATTACACTCTACCCATGTGGATAACAGTGTGACCTGTGGCTCTCTGCCACACTACAATGTTTCCTCAGAAAGATGCTTGAGGAGATAAGCTCTTTGCTGCACGAGCCCATTCAACCCCTTAACCCACAGACATTTTTTGTAAGTCACTCAGGAGCAATTTCTTCTTCACAACTACACAGGCGGATCAATCTTCAAAGGACCCCCGGGTAAAAATGTACTGTGAGGCCCGAAAGTTTGATTTCACCTGCAGAGAGTGTGTTTGCACAGAGGCACTGACATTACATTATTTGGAAATGTGTTTACATGCTCAACAGTGGTGCATGGCCCTGGGGCATCTGACCGCTTGCCCTGAGGGTAATCCAAGCATGTACATGGACAGTCTGGTATGCACAAGGCCATATAAACAGCTTCTGTTCTCATTTGTGGCTTCCTGTCTCTTTTCCGTCGTCCTCATGAGTCCCAACAACAAGCTTCCCATGTGAAAACTGACTGGGCTTGCCAAAAAGGCCTTAGCTCTACTCAGTGGTGGATATAAGTGGAAGAAATGGTGGGGCAACAACTACTTTGGACAGATGCAAAACCAGAAAATTACACAATTTTGCAATTTGACATAATGTGGTATTTTATATTTTCCACACAATTTAACACAGACTCAATTCAACTCAACTTTAATTCCACAGTTTGTATGCGCTGTCAATTTGGACGGCTATGTAGCAAGCCCAATTTTGCCTTCTCGTCCTGCTGCTTTAATGTTTTCATGTCTGAGAAAGGTTATTATTTTTACCATAGGTTTCGAAATAACCGTCTCCTGCGGCTGGTGGGCGCTGAGGTGTTCAATCTCAATTTTCTCCTCAAAAACAGACTTTCACACTTTGTGTCTTTTCATTAGCCTTTCCAAAACCAAAAACACAAGAGCAAAAGTGTAACTTATTTATCAAACACAGTGCCTGATATGGGCCAGTACCCGGTAAACTTCAGATTTTTGTCCACGAGAGTACCCTTACTTCTTATTTCGTGCCGCCACCAGAGACCGTTCAGGAAGGAGACGGTTCACTGAGAGTCAGTTTCCTGTATCTGTGTCGCATGGGTTTTGCCACTGCTTCGCCCCTTTAGGAGATGAGCGGCATGTCCTGATGTGATCACAGATTATGACTGATTCTTTCGCCCCATAGTCACCGAAGTAAATATTGGACCCATTTTTCACAAGCCGCATATCTTCCAAACATTCTGACACTAAAATGTCATTTTTCAGACTGAAAATCAGGAGAAATTAACTTTGTTCGAGACCACTCTCTGTCTCAGCAACACACTCATGAGATCTGACAGCTAACGCCCTAGCTAAGTCATTTCTATGATGCTAAATATGTCTGTTAGCTTAGTAAGTATTATGGCTGTCAGTCGATTAAAATATTTAATTGCGATTAATCGCAAATTTTTCACACTTTTTTTTTTATTGGTTCAAAATGTACCTTTTAAAGGGAGATTTGAACACACTATAACCGCGCCCACTGAGGAGACAGGAAGTGTGCAACATTTCAAAACATTGGCGGAGCTTGAAATGCGTAATCTTTGTTATAGAGTATCTTTGCCCGAGTCTAGGTACACACCATCTGAAAAGACATTAACTGCGTTTACAAGCACTAAGTATAAATAAACGCATCAGGTCGCGGTTACGCCCTAGAGATGCAGCTGAGACATGATTTCTGAATCCACTATTCTCCAGAATCACAGTTCGATACCCAGCCCTAGAAAGGCCTAGAGACAGTAACTAACGGGGTGGGATTTAGTGAGTGGTCAATTTATCAGGTTAACCTCTGCAGAGTCTTTTTGTGTGTCAAGTGGTCAAACTGTTCATTGGAGGGGCAAATAAAAAGACAAAGCACCATGTTAAAAAAAACACCTGGAAGCCAAAGGCTTATAACTGATCTATAAATCATTACAAGCTGATTCATTAACTATTGATTAAGCCATTACAACCGTTAATCCCTTTTTGACGCTTGGTTAAATATTAAGCAGTAACAAAGGGCTAACTTTGACTCTTCATTTCACTGTTAGTCACAATAAAGGTGGCAGAACAAAAGAAATTGTAATCTCCACGGTGTAGTTTTGTGGTCTGAAGTGAACTAGGCCATTCAGAGTTGACAGTCACTGATTCCCAGCTGGAATTACCCTCTGAGCATCGGCACTAGCTGTGTGAAATCAGGACAAAGCACAGCAGAAGACTTTTTTTTTTTTTTTTTTCTTCCCCCCTCATTTGGTCCAACAATGTAAGGTCACCAACAGCCCTGGACGTACATAAGGAGTGATTAATGTGGGCCATAAAACCACACTAACATGCAGGCCTGTGTAAACAGCCCACCTATAGCGAAGGCAGCACTGACCCTTCAGTCCCACGTTGCAGCAGTCAGGAAGGAAGACCATAACACACAGTACTGTACGCCATTTGTCACTCATCTCTTCCACTCTCTGTATACATTTACTGTGTTGCTGTTTGACTAATGGAGAGGAGAGTCAAGTGCTTTGTGGTGCGCTGCAGAGCCTCTGAGAAATTGCCCGTCACGGTTCAGAAAAAGACCGCAGGAAATGTTGATTTACCGCAAAAATCTGGTTATTCTGGTTGGGTTTGGCTGTTTTAATGCGAGTGGCATTATAATAACACTTAAATAACTTCTTTAAATCATTCATATTTATTAAAAAATGTTCTCACAGTTTATTGCCCAGTGGAGACAACAAGGGCCTCCATAAAGCTCAGTTGGAATTCATATCAAACCAAACTCTCCCATAAAGCTAAGAATCTTAAATGGTAAGTCATTTGTTGGCAGCATGGCGTTTTAAAACTGCTATCACTTGAATTCCAACTCTGACTTCTTGAGAGTTTTGGAGGAAGTCTTTCACATCGCTGTTGTATAAATCTTTGGTAGACAGGTCTCCATTTTATCAAGCTTTCTCTGGTGTAGAGAAAATATCAAAACTATTGTAATGACGTCATGATGAGACTTTTGTAAATCTAGAACCAGACCTTCCTGTTGGCAATGAGTTTAAAAACACAGAAACAGGATCTGCTGTGGTTTTTCGTTGGTTACGAACAATTTCTCTCTTATAACAACAAATTGTGTACAAATTGAACAAAGCTATCCTTATAGTAATGTACGCAGCTATAGTTGGTGCTGTATATGGCTCCACTGTTGATGATGCTATCTATGGCTCTGTTCAGACCTAGTATTAACATGTGACTTGGGTGATCCGATCAGAAGTGGACAGCTTTAAGTACAGAATGCACTCAAGACGCACTGAGTCCCGATCGCTCAGACCACATTCAGAGCTGGTCTGGGCCGCATACGGCCACATTCTTTTAGCAGTGTGTACGCGAATGTGTCCAGGGCCACATTGAAGGAATGATGCTCCGCCACTTCTCCAAGTGAGGAAATTGTATATTCGCAGTTTGCATAATCCGGTTGAAATTCATATACATTATTTCACTAAAGCGTAGCTTATGGTCATGTAAGAGCCAATTAAAACAAATGGAATGGTCAAAGTTGTCATATTGAGATTTAAGGTGTGTTGATTGATCATCAACTCATGCATTGAGTAACATGCAAGAAAAAAACCTTAAAAGTCAGTAGCTGCTGGTAGACTTTAAATTTAAGTGAAATAGATTAAATGATTGTTTTTCTCAGTTAATAGGTAGCTAACTGCTTCATTTGCTCTGCACAAGTAAGTAGCCTAAATGAAATTATTCAAAACACAAACTGGTTAAAAACAACAAAGCATTTGGTCTTTGCAAATGGAAATGATGTACGTGTTTTTATGTGCATATAGAGTGAGATCCGATCGCAAGTGGTCACTAGAGACGCATGTAGAGACACATACTAATGCCAGGTGTGTTCTGACATACCCCCAAGACGCATGTTGTGAACAGGACTTATCTTAACATATCTGTTTAAAACATGATGCAGCCATTCAAACCTAATGCAGTAGCCCCATTTACATACCTTCTTTAGAGAGAGTAGTAAATCACCTGCTGCCTAGGGTCTTACTTGCTGTGTATTTTACCTTCAATGGTATGCAGCCATGCTGATAATTCAGTTTTATAGTTGCTTTTACAGTTGGGTTTTATTTGCTCAGGTTTTAAGATATCTGTCTCTTATATTCTTTTTAGTTTTTATTTGTTTTTCCAATACAATGGAGGTGAGTGAAATTTAATTTGTGGTGCGCACAGCATTGACAAATTACATTAACAAAATAATAAGCAACCAGAATCAGTGTCCCAGTTAATCTAAACAGTCCTCAGCTTTCCTAGGGACTAAATGACAGCAAGTATTTCCATTTAATCTGCTCATATGGAGGTCTGTGTATGCTGGAAAGACAACTGGAGTTTTTCCAAATGTAGATTTTCAATGTGGTGAGCATCACAAACAAAAGTCCATTCATCTCCATCACTTATTGGGGTGAAAGCATACATCTAAGAAACAGAAATAAACATATCTGAGTGGCTGGATACCACTAGAGGTGAGATAATTGGTATTTTTTAAATAATTTTGGAGACTCTTGCTCAGTTTCTGTAGGAACTCCAAGCTTGAGTCTGGAGACATCATCCTTGGCTTTGGCCTTTAATCTGAGAGAAGGACTGACCACCACTAACTAATAGTTACATTGGATTGTAGAGAGTCAGTCCCTTGGTGTGTGTAAAAATGTGTTTGGCCAATAAAGTGATTATTTTTCAGTTTGTACTGGCATTGGTTGCACTGGTTTTGGAACCAGATGCCAGCCCGCCTGTTCCTAATATCTGTGAAAACCAGCCAACAACAAATACAGGAATCTAAGCAGCAGACAAACTCTGTGGCAAATTAAAAGATGATGTAGATCTAGATTTGATTTTGAAGAACTTGTAAGAATTAAGCATCTTTTAGTCGTGCAACAATATTTGTATAGTCAGTGTAAAATAATGTGAAAATGAATCATGGAAATAGACATTGCTTCACCTATTTTTTTTTCTAAGTGAACATTTACAGTATAAACTCCTTATGTTTATCTCTGAGTCCAGTTTGAGTTACATTGAGGTACATTTTTGAGGTACTTGTACTTCACTTGAGTTCTTCTGCTCCTTTATACTTCTCTTGAACACCACTACATTTGAGAGGCAAACATTGTGCTTTTTACTCCATTCAATTTCTTTTACAACTTTAGTAGTTACTTTGCAGGTTCATATTATTAATGCAAAATAAATGATGATGTAGTTTTATAAATTACTACCCAGCAGTACATAACGTAGCCCCACATTAACCAGCCAACAATATTAAAGTGAAGCTTACACATAAATGCATCAGTATTTATAATCCAATATTAAAATATATGTTATTCTGAAATGCGCCTTTCTGCATGATGAGTAATTTTACTTTTGACATTTTAAGCATATTTTGATGCTAATACTTCAGGACTTTTACTTGTTGCAGAGTAGTGCGACGTTGTGATATTTACTACAGTACTTTTATTTAAAGAAACAGTGTGTAACTATATATATATATATATATATATATATATATATATATATATATTTTTATATCAATGTTTTCTTTAGTGTATAATCACTTGATAATAAGAATCGTGTTTTCGTTAGCTTAGAATGAGCTGTTTATGTCTACATAGGGAGCCGGTCTTCTTCACGGAGCCGGCCGTCATGTTTCTACAGTTGCCCAAAACAGACAAACCAAACACTGGCTCTAGATGGGAAGATTACAACGAACACGTGTCAACATGATTTTTGTGGTGATCAACATAGGGGAAAAGGCAAAAGCAAATAATTACTCTGTCATTCGTGAGTGTGAAATGTTGACACTCTTAGAACAAATATATGGCTCAGTTCGGTTTGCTCGCTAACAGTGCAGAACAGATTGTGTATTAACATTTTCAGTTTTTGTTGTCATAATGTCTCTGATGAGTAAGTCAGTGTCTCAGCAGTGCACATTCCTCACAGACTAACACAGCATGGGGTCTATTTATTTGCTACGCTGGAATGCATTTTTTCATGTCTGTAGCTTGTAATCCTGGAAACAAACTTCTACAATCACACTGTCAAAAGCACAAGTTTGCTCATCCTGCATGTTGTTGTGTTGTGGTTGTCATTATAAAAGGCACTATAAAAGGGGGAGATGATGATTGTACGTGTCGTGCATATGTGACACGAGAGAGGTTTCTATTTGGAGTTTGTCTCCCCAAATATACTGAGCAAGAATGTGCCTCTACAGTAGATTTTGGCAATCAGTGAACAGTGTTTTTCCACAGCTGTCTTAATCAATTTGTCTCTACCATCTTGTACGGCTGCCATAATCCATAGCAATCATTTATATAAACACACAACACTGGCAATGTAGATCTAGTTCAATTTATGAAGAATAGATGTTTTTACAGGAATATGAAAATGCAAAGATTCTATTTATGTAGCTTACTACTGAATCAGTGCGTATGAGACACAGGTCTAAAACATAGCATAAATAATTGGTAGAGTTTGCTTGTTGTCTTGGAGGTGGATCTGTTGAGATGCAGCCTCAGTGGCTGTTATAATTTCATCCATAGCACCGTTAGGACTCGTCCACACTGCCCTGGTGTACTTCATCTGCTCATGAAGAGCTGGCAGATGCTACGCTGTGATTGGCCAGTCTGCGTTAGAGGGGCGGGACTCAGGGAAGGGTCAATTGATATGATGAACCGTTTTGTGTGTAGTTAAGACATTTAAATAACTGTTATCAGAGGGCCAATTCAGGAAATTGTTATACATACCCCCAAAATTTATTATATTTTTTGTCTAACTTGCAAATCGGACTGTCACAGACACCCAATCAATACTGGAAAAAGATTTCATATTTAAAGCAGTAACTCAGTGGGTTGAAAGGTGCTCTTAAGATAGAAAGATGCAAGCTTTATGGTTTTCTTAGATTGCTAAGAGCAGTGGGTCATCCAAGACCACGAGAGGCTAAGTTTAACTTGGCGTGCAGGCAGTGAAACTTCTCAGAGATTTAGACCATCTATAATGTACCATGTAAACTCCTTACAGCAAAAAAACACTACAATGTTGACGAATGATTTTAAGGGAAATTCCACACATAAGACTTTGCCATTTCTAAATAAAACAACAAGCTGCTGTTTGACAGTTCATTTTTCTTATTTCCATGGTTGGCCCCACATAAACCCCATAGTGACAGTAATACTAATGTACAAGCTAATGACACAGAGCTTTACATAATTAAATTGAAACGGACAAATGATGTTCTGCTGTCAACACTATTTTCTGAGCTCTTTTATAAGTTATTTGGTACACAAATGCAATTAGCAGACCAAGAGAGAATGTATGTTATTAGAAAACTAATATAAACATGAGGGTGTGGGTGTGTAAAAAGGCATATTGTTCTCAAATGTTGTGCATAATGTCTTTGCAAGCCTGAACTCTTTTTTTGTTTATGAGCGATTGCAGCTGCACTTTCCCTTTGCTCTTCATAACTGCCGTTCTCTAAACCTTTGTACGGGACAAACTTAATAAGAATAATAATAAAGTTTATTTATACAGCACTTATCAAAACTCACGTTACAAAGTGCTTTACAACAAACACATAGAACACAACAATAATCACAATCCGTCAATGAGAAAGACGGATAAACTTTAAACAATGAATGACTACACTGCAACCTATTTTTAACATCCAGAAAAATGTACCGTTTAAATCAATAGTTAAGAAAAACTATTATAGGAAAGCCTTTCGATATAGATAAGACTTGAAGCGTGATAAAAAACAAGATCCTCTATTCCTCAGGCAGGTCGTTCCACAGCCAAGGAGCCCTAAAGGCCCTGACACACCAAGCCGACGGTCGGCTGTTGGACAGTTTGGGGTCGTCGGTGAGCGTCCGTTTGCCTTGTTTTAACCATCGACTCTAGTCTGCCCCTGTCAGAGTTTTTTTGGCAGATTCAGCATGTTGAATCGACGGTCAGTGAGAGAAATGAAAGAGAAAAGGAAAGCAAGCCAACGAGTAAAGTCAAGAGGGCACACACAGAAGGTTCTTCTCATTTTTCATCTTCATCTCATCCGATCATTCCAATACACGGATAGTATCATCAACGGCTTGTATATCCGCCGTCCTCGGTCTTCCAGTTTCCCTTTTTGAATGACAAATACAGACTACCGCGACCTGCTGGTGTGGAGAGTTGTTTTATCTCACACAGCAGGCGCAGAACGTACCTGGTAGCTGGCCGTTGGCTGTAGTCTTTGCGGTGTGTTCGAGTGCAGCTTTTTAGCCAAGACAAAGGCGACTTGAGGCGACTCAACAGGCGTCCTTCGTCACCGCTAGTTCTTTGATGTCGGGTTGGTGTGTCTGGGCCTAAACAGCAAACGCTCGGTTCCCTTTAGTTTTTAAGCGGGATGTGGGAACAGTCAGCATCATTCGTACAACAGATGTGTTGATGATTAACTTGCTTACTAGAGCACAACGTTTTTCATTGATCTAGCCTCTTAACTTGCTCTCAAAGAGCACCAGACTGATGCATTTAACTTTAAAATGTAGGCCTACAAAATGTTCAATCTAAATGCATGATGTTTGCAAAGTCGATGAGTAATTGTGATAGTAACCGGGATCTCAATATTGACCAAAATAATCCTGATTATGCTTTTTGCCATAATCGAGCAGCCCTAGTAAGAGCTCTGCTGTCACATTAAAAAATGACTGGTACCACACTGATATGATGATGTGCTCCACATTGTGAAGACGAGTGTCAAAAGTGATGGAGGATACCATCAAGGACGTCAGCGTGTGTCTGATAGCTGTCCCATATGAACCTTGAATAAAGCAAAAAAGCATTTCATTACATTGAGGAGCTTGAAGGGCTGTTGCCATAATTTAAAAACTAATGTGTACCCTCATAATAAAGTGGGAAGCCAAGAAATGGGATATTTCCAAAGGGAGCGACTGATATTTAATGAGCTGTGCTGTTTCCAGATCTCTCTTAACTGAAGTGCCCACTCACCACATGAAAAGTGAGCCAGTCAATGGACCCAATTATACCCATTTACTTTTATTGTTTAATCTATGCAGCAACCAAATAAGTTTTAAAAAATGAAAACATCTCCGTGTCCACAACACAACAAGACACGCTCGACTGAACGCCGCGTTGGCTCGCCACAGAAGGAAGTGCTTAGTAGAACAAATTAGGGGAAAACACATAGTCAGAAGAAATCATTAGTGGGCAATGAACTGCTGCTTGTTTTTCATTAAAGCTTTTAATTTCTAAACCCATTTTTGTCAGAGATTGTGCGTGTGAAAGATTGACAAAGAAACAATTTTGTATTTGAGATTTTTCTGATGCTATCCATCCGTCTGACAGTCCTCACGCTGCATCCCAAAGCAATTAACACCTCAGGGTGATTACTTTCGTCCTCGCATTAGTTAACTCCTCACACACACACACACACACACACACACACACTCACACAATGGGCATTAAAATGTGCCAGCATGCCATTTGGGAGCAGAGCTGCTATCTTCTCTCTGTTTTAATTACTGTCATTACAGGAAATAGTGCAGACAAGCGTTTGTGTTGTTTTCTCCCACTTTGCTTCTTTCCCCCAGACTCACAGAGCATTCAGGGGAGCTGTTCCCAGGCTCGGGCGCCTCGCTAAATCATCACTCACATTCAGCTCTGTTTAGCATGGCCTTGACGGCAAGAGGACCACAGATTTGCAGCATTACCTTATCACAGTCGGACTATATCTGCTTTAAAAAATGAAGGCTTGTCAGCAAGAAAAATGTCGGAACATTTTACATTTTGTCATTTCCCAGAGTGTCGCGTACGTGAGCGTACTTTCAAAAAGATTAAATACAGCATTCAAAACAGAGGAGCTGCTTTTACAGTGTACGCCTTCTTGTCACATTTGAAAGCTGGTCAGTTAATGTCCATGTGCATTTGTTTTCAGTACCAGTCATTATGATTGCTGATTTTAAAAAGTGATCTAGTTTACAGTTAAGACTGGCAATGAGATATGCTTTGAGGATTATTGTCATTTTCTTTTTTAGTTGATAGTGAAGAGGCCGACAGGCGACAGGAGGAGACAGAAGGGTGTGACATGCAACAATCAAACCAAACGTTGGGGTTATATGGTAGATAGGCGCTGTAACCATTGGGCTATTTGGGTGGCGTTGAGATATCTGTAAAAAAAATGAGATCCAGCACAATGAAATATCTCTAAAACAATATGCATAGAAATATGTTAATAATTCACACAAGTATCTGTCATATGGCCAGCGTTTCCGCCAGTGTATCGCAAGCCCTAAATTCACTCTCAGATAATTCTGGTAGATTAATACTAACTACTTTTATGCTTCTATACAAATTCATACTAATACTTTTATTTGAATAGTTTTCCTCTAAAAACAGTCACATTTAAAGTATTTCTGAGTAAGGCTTTTGAGAGTCTGTTATAGAACATCAACTCCTACATGTAATCAAATTGTCAGAAAATATAATGAGGACTTGCTGTCCTCAGTAGAAGCTATGGCACTGATGAACAATCTTTTTTATGTTATTGTTTTTATGTGCTGTGGAACTCATTTGATATATAAATGTATTAAATATATCAAAATGACAGTTGTTCAGCGGCAACTCAGCTGTGTGATTTATGAGCCTCGCTTCACACTGCTGTGTACTTCGGGAACACAGCAGATTTTGAGGCTTTGGAGCACTCTGTGATGGCAAACTTTTAAAAAATATCAAACACATTTTCAGCATCAGCATCATGGACGTTTTTCCCTTTTAATCCCCTCGTGGGTAATGCGGCCTCCGGCTCTGTTAATCTCTTGATGAGATCAAATGATGATTTTATTATGTATTTAAAGGTTTTGTGCAAAACTGGTTTCCATTTTCTTCACATTAGGGTTCCTAAGCCATGTGTTGTGTGCTCGGGGTGTCACCAAATGAATAGAGCAAATCACAGTCAATGTTTCATTATTTGTTATCTTTTATGAATGCTGATGTCGGCAGACAAAGAGACCGTTAAATGATTATGTTGCATGAGCGACTTTGGGCTTTTTTCCTGAAAAGTCTCATACAAATATTGGTAGTCGCGGGTTGCATTTTTTTGGGCTTGTTTCTAAAGTGTAGTTGCTTATTTGGGCTTGCTCCTGTCTCTCTCCTCTCTACCTGTCCAGTTTGTTCTGTTAAAGGATCCGTACACAACCCAGATCCCTCCGCCCCTTCCCCATACACACACACACACACAGATGACTGTGTGTGTGTCACTCACCGCAACCGCCTCAAAATCAGAGGGTTATTGTTGTGAGACAAATCTTTGTGAGGTTGATGGAGTTTAGCTAACAATGCAGGTACTAAGTGGGCGAAATATGGCAAAAAGTACAACAAAGACTGTGAAAAAGAGAGCAGACTTAAAGATTAGATTTGCCTTCAAGTGGGGGACGATTTGAAGGCAGTTTGCTGTTTTCGTAAGTGTGATAAACGAGCACATCATGCCGATCTAGTGAAATGCAAAAATTAAATTAAATGTTCAAATTCCTTAAGTTTAGTTAACAAAAAATGTAAAGTTACAAGCTAAAAATGAAATACGAAAATTCAATAAAATGTTCAACTTTTCTAAGTTTAATTATCAAGAAAAATGTAAAGTTATAAGCTAAAAATGGATGCAAAAATGCAATGCAATGCAAAAATGAAATGAAATGCATGAAATCCAAAATAAATTCATACGCATATATGAAGTGATCAAGTGGCCGCCTCTCTCATATTGTCGTAGGTAGGTAAGGTCGCTTATTTTGGGCTTTTTTTTGGGCGGGGAGGGGAGAGTTGCTTCTTTTGGGCTTGTTTTTATAGACCTGGTTGTTTCTCTCATGAGATCTGGCAACACTGTTTGAACTTTTTAAAGAACTGTAGTAACTTTCATTGATAAGTAGTAACCAATTTAGAATATATTGTGAGATACTAATTGAAATGTAGCAGACATTCAATAATCAAATACAACTCTTCAACATGAGCACATGTGCATTGAATAAACATTAATAATAGTTTATGAAGCATTTTGTATCGTGTGGCAATCAAGAGATCGTTCAAATATAAAGATCAGCACTAATAATCACAGATGATTATTATCAATAGGCATATCACATAATTTACAAATCAATTGGCCATTCATCAGAATTTGGCATATTTTGTATTCCAGCTACTCTCTACTTCACTTTTCTTTTGCATTTATGGTATTTATGATGCTCCATTCGCCCTATTTCCCCGCACGGTGTTATATGTTCTAGTGTTACAACATTTTTCACTACAATAAGAGGAGGTAAAATGGAAAAAGCGTCGCCTCTTATTCTCGTTTTATCAAGCCTTCTGGTACCACATGTGTCAATAACACAATAGCTGAGGTGAAAAGAGGTCTTTTGCATAATCTTTTATTCATTAGAACGCGTCGTGAGCTTAAAATCGACTCTGTAGTCCCAAATGTTCTTAGCAGAAACACACCATGTAACCATGAGTGTTTATCGTCCCTATTGATGAAGGAGTCACAGACAAGAAGTACTGCAGCCTCTCAGCACAAACACTGCTCTTTTGAAATCCACAGGCTTCTGCCAGAACAAACAAGGGATACAGTAGAAGCTCGTACAATATCATTCCTCATTCACAGTCGCTCCCCCTCTGCTCTTATTGGCAGCGGTGTTTATTATGAGAGAGGAGGTGAAAAAAAACATAGAGTGTAGTTTTGACAGATGTAAGAAATCGTGAGCAGAAGTCGTGTATATCTCCAGGGATTTTGTGCTTGTAAGACAAATTAACTTGTTGTTGAGGGAACAGCCAGCAATGTGTCCAAATCGCTTTTCTTCTAACAACTGCTTAACATCTAAAGCCATAAACGGAGAGAGTGTGGCATAAACCTGGATGCTGCACATGACGGGAATACATCATTTAGATTTGTACTGTGCAGTGATACTCTCTAGTTTAGATCATATGTTGCCTGTTAAAAAATATCCTGTCTCACACAAGAAACTTGTTTTTTTAAATACTTGCCAGTGTGTCTTAAGTGGGAGCATTTTTCTTTACCTAATTGAAATGCCACAGGCGTCTGTAAGAAACTCAGGCCATCCCTCCAGATCCAGGGCCAAGTGAGCTGCACAGTTGCAGCTACAGTGTCTCCAAGGAGATTGCAGTGTGATTTATAAAGAAGTGCCTCCATGTTTCACCCTGTCTACAGGGTGCAGCACAATGCAGCGGATACGTGAGGTCATTTACGTAACTTGGGAGTAATTTAGCTGATTGGTCAATCATGTCTGGGGCTGATACACTTTACTAGGAAGCAGAAACTTAGAGAGGGGGAGAGAGAAAGAGAGAGGCCCACCATGCACAGATGGTTTGTTAGAAACTCAACAAAGTAGCCCTAAATCTTGGCTCAAAAACAAGTTATCACTAAATATATTTTAGCACTATTTTAAGTCTACAGAGATACAGAGACGTCTGCAACATTTTAATAGTTGCATGCTATTTTTATTGTAAACAGGAATATAACCATATAAAGTCATATTCTAAAAATGTCTTTTATTATATGACAGTCAATCCAATCAGTCATGATTTTATTTTATTCCCAAACTTTATTGCTGAGATCTTGCTGAAACGAACAACACCGACGGTCAGACAGTTTGCCCTGTGGAGATTTTGACCTTTAGTAGCGCTATGGAGCAACATTTTAATCAGCGAGTTTGTTTTCTTTGTTTCTCAAGAATGAGACACATTCCTGCCGATGGTTTCACACTATTCCACTGATCTACGGGTAGCGGTGAGACAAGAAACGCAGCGATGCGGCAAGTAAACATGAATACAAACAATGTAGCTTTCAACACTTTCAAAAATCAGTTTTGCAAGATAGGAAGGAAATGCATTCAACACATTAGGGCTCAAGGATTTACACAGTGAGTTCTGGTGAGAAACTCTAATCCATACTTAAAAAGATAAATTGGCTAGGGCTGTCAAAGTTAACAGTAATAATGCGTTAACACACATTCATTTTAATGCCGCTAATTTATTTAACGCATTAACGCAATCAATCTTTCGGAGGTTGTAACGGGTTTTAAAGCTAGAGTAAAATGCATATGAAACTAGAAAAACCTAAGGAATCCATTGGTACCAACCATGTCATACTAGTTTATCTGGAAGGAGGTTAAATAACGCTCCAAACTTGCGCTACATTTTGGCGAGGAAAAACTTTCATGGCCATTTTTTAAGGGTCGCTAGACCTCTGACTTCAAGATATGAGACTGAAAATAGGTTCTATGGGTACCCACAAGTCTTCCCTTTACAGACATGCCCACTTTATAATAATCACATGCAGTTTGGGTCAAATCATAGTCAAGTCGTTTGCCATAGCATATTTTTTATGCTAAATGCAGTACCTGTGAGGGTTTCTGGACAATATTTGTCATTGTTTTGTGTTAATTGATTTTAAATAATAAATATATACATGCATTTGCATAAGGCAAGCATATTTGCCCACTCCCATATTGATGAGTATTAAATACTTGACAAATCTCCCTTTAAGATACATTTTGAACCGATAAAAAATGTGCGATTAACTTGCGATTAATCTGCTGTTTCAAAGGTCAGATAAATGTTAAAATGATTAGCCATATGGTCCATTGTAAATGTCCGTTAGACCCTGCCAAGCACCTCCCAACACTGCGTACGTGTTGTTGCACAGTGTTTTATGATGCAGTTAATCATTTTAATGGACATTCATTTATGAAGGTGCTTACATAACTGCATTAACTGGGGGTTGTCTAAACTGTTTTTCTTGCCTTAACACACTCCATATTGTGAAGCTGTGTGCCCACAGTTTTCCAAAAATTAATTTGTCATAAAAATGTATTGGAAACAAATGATATATTAACCTGAAACACTTAAAGGAAATCAAATAAATGTCTTAAAATCTATATTAAACTCTCTTTTGATGTGTGGAATGTCACCTTTTGACCTCTCAGGTGAGTTTTCCTTCCACTGACTCGGTGCCCTCCCCTCCAGCTCCCCATTGTGTCCCTCCATGCAGACAGTGTATTTCCTTCCTGTCTTTGTGCAAGTTCTCCACCTGAATCCAATAAACGGTACAGTAGACAAGACAACTTCAGGAAGACAAATTGTGTGTGTGAAAATTCCTTAAATGCCTCGAGTAGGTAAATTGGTTCGAGTACAGATTCCGTCTCTGACTCGGACGCAGGAGGAACACAAGCTGTGATGTGAGAATTGACATAACATTAAACAGTGGCAATATTTGAGAGGCATTTTAAATCACTGCGAGATGTCATCTCCTAATATTTACTCTAAAACCCCCCACAAAAACATCACTTTCTGTTTAAATACCTTTTCAAATGAGCCTGGATTTAACCTTTGACAAAGACGTGGCAGTAAATTGTGTCCTGTAGCTCTTATAAAGCTTCCCACCGTAGTGTGTTGGACTTGTTTCTTGTTGGCTCTGCTGATTTATGTTTCAGGCAGGTATTTTCAGTAACCTTCTATCTGTGTGTCTGACATGAAAAAAGAGTTGTAATAAATCAGCGTGCCCTTTTGTCTTTAACAATGACTCAATCAAGAGTTGACTGAAAGGACCTTACGCCCCCTGGTCTGGTCTGGATGATTGAGAACTGGCTGGACAACAGCAGCAAGAGAAGCTATCCTTCTCAGTCATGCATCTATTGATTGGACTGTTGTTTTCTGTCTCTGTTTTAGCCAAAACGACAGAACTGGATCGGTCAGAAATTCACAGTTTATACCTTTGACAGAAAAGGGCCCATTATTCATGACTGGACACAAGGATGTGTGATCATATTACGACTCCTGAGGGACTGCTACGACTTGCAAGGCGAGGGTCACTTTGCTGATTCACATTGTTTCAGTCAGTTCAGCTCAAAGATTCGTAGTCACTGATGACCATGTAGTTTGTTCCCTATTTTTCCCTAAGTTACGAGGGCACATCACCGCTCAAATGCACAATGAGTTGTATGTTCAGTATTTTACTGGTTCAAACTCTCAGATCAGTTAAAAATTAGTATCATATGTCTATCTGTCACATAACCATTGCCCTGTGGTTAATACAGTCCCTGTAGAGTTTCACATCACATTGCAAGACATCATGAAAGCATCTGCATTTTGACAGGACAGGTCACACTCATATTCAGTATGCACTGCTGTACATTTTCTTTGCATACTTGCCAACCCTCCCGATTTTCCCAGGAGACTCCCATTTTTCATTGCCTTCTCCCGGTTTCCTCCCGGGGTCACAATTCTCCCGTATGTCTCCCAATTTATGACACGTTTTTCACACCGTTTTTTCCTTTTTCGTTATCTCAACCTGTTTCTGGCACTGTACAGCGTGTATAAGCCCTACTGATTCCACCCTGACGACAATAGAGCTACACCAAGTGTCGTTTCACAGTGGAAGAGCTGCTGGCGACCAGAGTATACGGCTCTGCTCACGACACAGCGTGCAGCGCCCAAAGTCGGGCTTTGCTCGCCGCAGCGAAAAGCCGCCGTTGTGCAAGCCATTGGAAATAATTAGTTTCAGAGCGCAGTGATGCCGGTGTCATGCTTTGTCTGAAAGGACCTTCAGTGAGCGAGAGAAGGAGAAAGAAATGGACAAGCAGAAACAAAAAAAGAATGAATGAATAAAAACTGATGAATATTAGTTTATGCCAGAGATTCACACAAATTCACGCCAGAGGGATGAATTATTCAGTTTTCTAGACCTATTTAACAAAACCTGCTGTTGCAGTGCACTTGATTTGTTATTTTCATTCTTTAAAAGTCACCAGAATGCAGGAAACAAAGTCTCTGAAACTCAAATTTTGTTATTGTCTGTGTGAGTTGTACCTGCATAGTGACGAGGGATGAAATTATCTTTTTTTACCTCTCCATCACTGTCTATATTTTCATGTGTCGGTGCTTGTTAAATAGACTTCAAAATATGCTCCATATGCATTACAACTGCAAGGAGGAATGTGTGTGTGTGTGTGAACAATTGTGCACAGATGGAACCCAACTTTTCTCATGAACCTTGACTCTTGCTGTGTTTAGCGCCGAGGACTCGTGGCCTTGGGTTGATTCACAGTATTGTGGTTTGTCTCTGTCTGCTCGGACTCACCGACAGGAAAAAACACTGATAGAAGCTGCGGGGGTTTAACCAACAAGACTTAAACTTCTAACCTGCACTTGATTAACTTATTTGGCCCTTAATGTTATTATCCCTGTTTTGAGCTTCCAGTTGTCTTGAATGGGTGGATTTAAAATCTATAAACTAAACCTATAAAACTTGAATTTGTAGATTCAGCTATCCCAAACCTGTAAAAACTACAAATTACAACCATTTTAGATCACTACCACTAGGGGACTATGTGCTCCAGTATAATCTTTCCCATACTGGTCCCCTGCTCATGTCCTCGCTTGGTTTTCTCAGCATCTCTCTGTCCAGTGTTAGTAGCAGGGGTGGCCGGGCCATGTGAGAAATGAAAAGAGGACTTTGTTTCCCAGCGGAGAGAAAGAGCTGGAGCCTCGGGTCAGGAGAACTTCTTCTCTTCTGTACATCCCTAATCATCTTTCCTTTAAGGGCATGTTTATGTTTGCACATTTTTCCCCTTCGATTGTGCCGAAGGAGACTGAACTCATGAGAATGCTAAGTAGCTTCATATCCTGCAGTGGCTCTCTTCTCTTTGCGCTGTGTAGGCACGGAGGCTCAGCATCCTACCTTTCTCATGTCTATTTTTTTGGCCACGGTCTGCTACAAAGTACACAACACAGATGACTACAAGCACCGCCAAGTGGGAAGTCATTGATCCAGAAAAGATTGTTTGTGGGAAAACACAGTTTGCAGCCGTATCTCCCATAACGATGGTGCAATGAGTAACAGAGACGGGATTCATGGCAGCGTCCCAACACAATGTGGGTGGGAGGAGAAAGAGAAGAAAATGAGCAGTGTGAACGTTCACTGTAAAATTACATTGATTAACTCTACGTCCTTTTAAAAGGAGACAGTGTGAAACTATTTCTTTTCCTCAAAACCCTACTGGTACTGGTGAGTGTCAGGTGTATTTATGTCTGGGACAGATCTCCACATCCTGTCCTGTGCCAACTTGCTTCTTTCACTTTCCATCCCGTTTCCTCTCCTCACTCACCCTTTCTAATCCTCTTTCACACATTCAGACTGAAATTCTGGCCTTAATCTGTGTCGCTCTTTGTTTTCCTCGCCCAACTTTGTGTCTTCCAGGAGTGCTTGGAGGCGTTTCCGCTCCCAAAACTCCCCACGAGCTCTGTTCTCCCTAGTGGGATATTAATAGGAGAGAGGAGGGGGGAGCATCGAGACACGCTCCCAGGAGGGATGAGGGTGGGAAGTAAGAAGTGGGGAAAGGGCTGGGGATCCACAGTCGCCGGGAGCAGCAGCCATAAATCCATCATGCATGAATTGTACACACACACAGACACACAGATTAGAGTATGTTCTTGTAGAGGAAATAAGAAATAAATGGACGGAGAGAAAGAGATTGACTGAAAATAGACAAAGAAACCTACTCTATATTCCATCTAAACACAATTTATGCTCACTTAAGTCTCATTCATGGTTTAGTAAAGTGATAAAAACCAAGAATATTATAATATGCTTACTTTTTTCATTCACACAGATAAAGTGAAACCATGTAAAACCCATTATCTTGTGGTGATTTCATGGATTAATCAAAAATGTTTGCAGGGTTCAAAGGTGGCTTTATACTTAACACAACGTGTTCGTTCCACCTGAGATAGTTTATAGTTGGATTTCACCCGATGACAGCATCACAACACTAGACAGATATGTTGAATGTAGAGTTGCAACGATTTCTCAATTAGTTGTCAACTATTAAATCAATCACCAGCTATTTTGATAATTGATTAATCAGTTTGAGTCATTTTTATAGATAAAAAAGATAAAATTCTGATTCCAGCTTTTTATATGTGAATATTTTCTGGTTTCTTTACTGCTCTATGACAGTAAACTGAATATCTTGTTGTCGATAAAACGAAATTTAAGGACATCATCTTGGGCTTTGGGAAACACTGATCAACATTTTTCACCTTTTCTGACATTTTATAGACCAAACGACTGATCGATAAATAGAGAATTCACTCACATTGTAATACAAGGGACAGTGGGAATCTATTTCTTTGTCACTATTCTGTGCAGTCGTTGTATGTACGTTTCATTCATGACTGGGGATCATGGTGGTGAGCAGAAGGTTGGCAGTGAAGATGGTTTTGATAGATGTGTTTTTCAGACAAAGAGAAGACTACTGACACTTCTTCAGTCATGTTACCTTCACACTCAGCAATATCTACCGGCATCAGAAACGTTTTGGACAAAACACAAGCGGCCCTCCAAATGAAATGTAAAAATATGTTGTTTGTCCATGCCCTCCAGAACGACACATAGAAGCGTTTTCTGATCTGACGCTGCTATCGGCAGGATGACATCATTTGTCTGTTCCTTCCAAAACTGTTACTGTTGAAATATAAATATGTTTAAAGGTCCAGTGTGTAGGATTTCAGTTCTCAGACACGCTAGTGAAATGTTCGTGTTACCGCCAGCCGCCGTCTGAATTTTGTTGCTCCTAAAGTAGTGTTATTATGGTAAAGGTGGCTTCTGAGCGTGGCAAATGGCGTTACCACTGTTTGGCACTCGGCGGCTCACGTTACCGCAATTTTGGAAAGGGAGGAGTGAGCGGAGGGGTACTCAGTTGGTTGCAACCACACCACTAGATGCCATCAAATCCTACACACTGTACCTTTAATGATGTGACAATGCTATGGGTTAGGTTTGGTTAGGTTTAGGCACAAAAAACAATTTGGTTAAAGATGAAGTGGTAGAAATGGCGCAAATATGATTTTTAAAAAAAAGTTATTTTTACATAACAGTCACTATATCCTGACAGTAGTGCATGAGACAAGTAATCTGAAAAAAAACCATGTGCATGTATGTGTCCTCAGGTGTAAAAGGACTTCTTCGTTAAGGTGAGGGGACGATCATGGTCATGCTTTAAAAGAAACACTGACTGTCGGTTGGATACAGGAAATGAACAGCGGTCTCCCGTGTTACACAAACTTTGTTGCTCTGTACCTGACTTCCTCCTTTGCTCCCTTTGCTTTGTCACTTGAACGTCAAAACATTTTGGGTCACTTGTGTGTTTCGTGAGTAGGCTCCAAGTTACGCTGTAAACCCTCTATAAATACACCTTAAGATGAGAGGTGAATTATTCAAAAGGGCCTCAGCTCACAATATAATATTTACTCTTTGGGGCCTTTTTTTCTTATCTGATGGCGTTGACAAGTGGAGGCGAAAACAAGCTGTCATCTGAGGTGAGCAGAGGGCAGATAAAAACTGTCATAACAAAATATTTGTTCAACATGGCGGCCACGAGGTCTTCATCAGGCCATCGAGTGTTGAGTAAATGAATAAATACATTTCACACGGACATTTGCAGCACCTCACGATGATTTTGCAGTGCAACCATTTAACTTTTCTCATATACAGTATGTTCCTTTCCATTAGTAATGCTCACGTAACAATGTCCTTCTTATATACGGGCATATACAGTACATGTAAGTGGTACAGATACACATATGAATGCCTAAAGAATTACATTAAACCAAGTTTTTCCCTTTTTAAAGTTTGTATAAGTTACTTTGATATGCAGAGTGGTAAACACACGTGCTTTAGGAGGTATAATGGAATAATAGGGGGCAGTATTGACGGAAGTATCTTCAAGCATGTTGTTGTCCCATATCCTGTCCAGCAGATGTTTTGTGTTTCTTCAGGACGTAGAGGTCATCTGACGGAACGATGAGCTGTTTGACAGCTCAGCATGTTTGCTCCGAAGGTAACAACGGCTCCTCTAGTGTCAGCAATATTGCAAATCGATGCTGTCTCTCGTTCGCTTGCTGTGATGGATCACCTAGGGAAAACCTCAAATCGACAAAGAATTGAGCGGCGATGTATATATTGTATTAGTGTTCAATTCTTTACTTATTTTACATTTTAAAAGGGTCAAACTCGAGCCCAGTCTCTCTGCGCTGCTTCAGTTCCTCCAGAAATGGAGCTGACTAGGCAGCGGCTACCAGCCTCCACCATGATGTCTAAAAATGACAGACTGACCTCGTTGCCTCACTTCTCCTTTTCTGTTTGCTCCTGGTTTTTATCAGACATCAGCAAAAGGTTGCCAGCCATAGATTTCCCAGTGATGGCACTTTGAACCAGACCAGTTATTCAGCTCTAAAGGGCATTTTTAAACCTTTATCTGGACAGCAGATTGACAAGGGCTCCAATTTGAACCCAAACAGGAAATCAAAGTAAACAAGACTTCTTGCTTCAAGCTTGAGCAAGTAACTAGACGTTTTATGGAGGGAGCAGTGGTCTTTAAGTCCCTGCTATACTGCGGGCACATTGGCATTTATTTTCTTGATACCTTAAAGAAAATACAGTAAATGCTACCATAGAGAGAAACTTGATGTAATAAGTTGTTTTATGAGTTAAGTAAAATGCGTTCTATTATAACTACTATTTAATTTAAAAATTGGTACAAAGAAACCCATTAAATAAACAAGATTCAGCGTTTAGTGAGTAATATTCTCTCATCACATTCATGTCTATTGAGAGGTTTCAGTTTCATTATGTGTATTGTTAATCGGGGACAATCTGAGAATGGAGTCACAGCTAAGAGAAATGAGAAAGAGAAGTGACAAAACACAGGGCATCACTGTGGGAGGACAGTGATCTATGGAGCACTAAAGCAGCTCTGACAGTGTTGACGTGGCGGTGGAGACGGTGTCTGTCCGAGGTGAGCGGAGGGCAGATAAAGGCTGGCAAAGACAAAATATTTTTCTCAGGCTGCTGTCTTCTTATACACACACTGCACTGACTCTTCCTTCCTATTAGTAATGGTCATATAACAATGACCTTTGAGCATACACACATACGTCCGCACATATATATACGCACAGACTTTAACTGGAACCCTCAGTGGTGAATTTTACTTTACATTCAAACCGTGTCTGGTTCGTGACTCGACTGCTTGCAGCTATAAAGTGTATTTGCATAGCTGTGAACAATTGTCATGCTTGCGAAATAAATGTTCTATCAAAGTGTGAAAATAGAATAAGACGGGAATGAAAATTTGAGAAGGACGCATCGCCTGTTCACAGACCGTTAATTCAAAGTGTTCATTAGAAAGAAGCTGACCGGTAAAGAGCTTTATTCTACAATATAACAAAAAAAAAGAAACAACAAGGTGGTCTACAGTATCGTTCAGCATCTAAACTAATAAAATGGATCATTTCAAGTTTATGAGTCACTCTGAGGTATCTCTTAAACCTAATAGGATTTGGCTGAGGGTATTGTTTTCACTCATAAAGGACAGCAAATGGGTAGAGATGGTTGTTATTATAAACACTAGATGAAAAGAAAAAACCTGGAGCATGTGGTTGGAAGTCAGGGTTGGTTTGGTGAGATGAGGTCAAGCCATTTTGAGATGGACACTATAAACATCAGCTCTCACCTGTAACAAGATGAGCGAAAAAAAAAATCTATTTATACGCACAACATGCAATCCCACATTCACTGTGTGGAAAGTTTAAAAGAAGCCAGAGGAAGATGACACACACTTAAACAGGAAATATTGTGGTTGAGTAAGTGTTATATACTGACACAAGCAGTTCTCAAGAAGCCCACTTCTCTTGTCTGTTTATAGCTTGTGTGGTCTGTGAGCTAAATTGATTACCGTCTTGGCTTTTGAATTCTTTTGCACTGCTCACAGCCGTGTTGAAGTCAAGACCACCTTAACCGAGACCAACTGTACATTCCAATACCCATACTACCATACTATTTAAAAGATTTAGTATGTCCAAATACATAGTATGTCAAATGCAGTATGCCAAAAATACCAGGATGTTCTACTACATCTGGTCACATTTTTGCAGTATACAAGCCAGCGTGCTTCTCTGGCTATTCTGACCCACCATCCTCTGCTCAGCAAATATATGAGCAAGAGGGTCAAAGTTCAAGGAGCAATGTTATGATGAAGTAGTTTGTCCCAACTGTATGCATACTGCCTGCAACAGTACATACTTTGTAAAGGCAGTTGCAGTATGTATTAAAAGTAATAAGAAAAATTATGTGATTTGGAACGTAGCCCAAGTCAAGACCAAGACCAGAGTGTATCAAGACCGAGACTTTGAGATCCACAAAGCCATAAAAACACCCAGCAATAACACATAAAGATTCCTCTTCACTCACCTCTTTATAGCCATATACAGTATACTGTATATCTGTGTGTATGTAGCGGTGAACCATGACAACTATGCCTTGATAATATAATCAAAAGGCAATGCTGAGGTGAATTTTATATGGGAATTTTCCTTTTTTCTTTTCTTTGAGCAATCACAGTAATGGTAAATGGACTTGGACTTATATAGCGCTTTTCTAGTCTTCCGACCAATCAAAGCGCTTTACACTACATGTCAGCATTCACCCATTCACACACACATTCATACACTGATGACAGAGGCTACTAAGGTGCCAACTTTGCCCATCAGGATCTAATCTAAATACTCATTCATACACCGATGGCTATGCCTTCGGGAGCAATTTGGGGTTAAGAGTTTTGCTCAAGGACACATCGACATGTGACCCGGAGCAGCCGGGAATCGAACCACCGACCTTCCGATTGGTGGACAACCTGCTCTACCCTCTGAGCCACAGCCGCCCAAATGCCGCCCAGTAATGATGTAAAGAAATAAATCAGACGATAAACAGGCAATTTAGTTGAACTCGAACGGTTTTGAAATATGATCCCGAGTCCTCTTTGTCTGTGACCGAGACGAGACGAAAATAAAAATGCGGTCGATTCCGAGATGAGACCAAGACCTTCAAAAAGTGGTCTTGAGACCGGTCTTGAGTACTACTACACTGGCTCACAGTTTTTGGATTGAAGTCCCCAATTTTCCACAGGGGTCATTAAAGGTTCATCTTCAGTAGTTGTAGCAGTAACTGCTGTAAGATTGTTGTTGTAATTTGGCTGTGCTGAGTTGTTTTCCAGACACTTCTCTCTGCTGGCCCTAGAGGAGACATTTTCTAAAGCCTTAGACTGTCCCATTGAGGATTTTCATACAAAGTTCCTTTTAGATTTATTACAATGACTCAGTGCAGCAGTTTTATAAAGCTGACGATGATCAAACTGTACCACATAAATGTGGTTTATAACAGCTGATGCGGTGTGAGGTCATCACAAGAATGCAACTTCAGATGTAGACATGACTGGTATTGATTTCCTTCCTGATTCTCAAAAAAGGGAAGTTAAAACATCAGTGCGCTTCATCCTGGAATGTGTGCGAGGAGAACATCGTCTTCGCCTCACTTCGGGACGTTGTTATACAAGAACCTACACTCATGCGTGGTCTTTGTTATTTTTACCTCTCAATCCTGACCCAAGGTGAGTCGATATTCTGCGCTTTTTTGGTTTTCTTATATGTAGTGGGTCTGTGGGCGCAAGAGTGGTGATGTGTGTGTGTGTGTGTGGATGCTTTCGGGGGCTTCACATTTATTAATTACAATTGCAATCTGCATTGTAAACACTGTTTAATCATTTGCCGTCCTCCACAGTGTCTTCCAGCACTGTCGAGGTCGTTGGCGTCTTTGGGCACAATGTCACTTTGCCCTGTAGGTATGACGCCCAAACTCACGGCGTCCTGAGTTTCTGTTGGGGACGAGGGACGGTGCCCAGGTCCAAATGCACCGACACCATCTTGTCCATGGAGGACGGGGCTGTGCTTTTCAGGGAGTCCTCCAGGTACCAGCTGCTGGGCAGGGTGACAGACGGAGACGTGTCGTTGACCATCCTGGACGCTCAGCAGAACGATGCCGGCGTGTACGGCTGCAGGCTCGAGATCCCAGGGTGGTTCAATGACGAGAAGGTCAACACACGGCTGGTCATGGAGGAAGGTAATGCTCATGAAAATCATCCAGGTTGATTATAAACTCTATTATCCAGACTTACGGTATTTTGTTTTTTGCCAGCTCCTGTGGAACAACCTGTTACCCAGGACTGGACACTTGCTACTGGTGGTAGACAAGGTGAGCAGTGAATAAATTAATTATGTTAAAAAGTGGTGATGTTGATCAAAATTGTCTATTTTTTGCAAATCTAAATGTCTTTAAGCAGCTGTTTTTATTGGCAATGTTTTGTATTCAGGGATAAAACATAATGTAGTTCATTGTATTTAATTTCAAGCATAAACTTTATTTTATATATCGTAGTAATGGTTTCAACTCCTTACAGAAATATTGACATTTGTGACTAAAAATGTGGAAGTTGGTCACCAAACGTTGGCGATAATTGGAATTACAAAAACTGAGGTATGGTTCTATTTTATTTATTTATTTATTTTTCAAAAGTGAGGAAATTAGGGCTGTCAATCAATTAAAATATTTAATTTTGATTAATCGCATGATTGTCCATAGTTAATCATGATTAATCACAAATTAATACACATTTTTTATCTGTTCAAAATGTACCTTAAAGGTAGATTTTTCAAGTATTTAATATTCTTATCAACATGGGAGTGGGCAAATGTGCTTTTTTAATTAACAACACAAAACAATGACAAATGTTGTCCAGAAACCCTCACAGGTACTGCATTTAGCATAAAAAATATGCTCAAATCATAACATGTCAAACTGCAGCCCAACAGGCAACAACAGCTGTCAGTGTGTCAGTGTGCTGACTTGACTATGACTTGCCCCAAACTGCATGTGATTATCATAAAGTGGACATGTCTGTAAAGAGGAGACTCGTGGGTACCCATAGAACCCATTTTCATTCACATATCTTGAGGTCAGAGGTCAAGGGACCCCTTTCAAAATGTCCATGATTTCCTCGCCAAAATATAGTGTAACTTTGGAGCGTTATTAGCCTCCTTCAAGATATGACATGGTTGGTACTAATTGACTTTCTTAGGTTTTCTACTTTCATATGATACCAGTATCTTCTCTTTAGCTTTAACACTGAGCCCGCTACAATCTTAAAATCGCAAGTTGCGTTAATCTGTTACAGAAATTAGTTAGTTAGACGTTAAAACAAATATGTGTCCACAGTACAAAATGTATACAAATAATTATACTTTTTACAACACATGAGGACTCTAATGTGACTAAAATGAAAAGCTGTAGTGTTACGGTTACAATACGATCACGATACGATTTTAAACATTTTGCGATATGCTGATTGCAATAAGATATATTGTGATTTATTACCTTTTTTCCAACTGCAAATTATGCAGTTTGACAACATCTGTTTTATATAATAAGATACAGTTTTCACTCTGTTCATCTCAGAGTTTTCATTCACATATCTGGAGGTCAGAGGTCAAGGGACCCCTTTGGAAATGGTTATGCCAGTTTTTTTTTTTGCCAAACTTTAGCCTAAAGTTGGTGCATTATTTAGAGTTCTTCCCATCAAGCTAACATGACATGGTTGGTACCAATCGATCCTTAGGTTTTATAGTTTCATTTGATACCAGTATCTTCACTCTGGCTTTAAGACTGAGCACCCTACAACCTCTGAAAGACAGAATACTGACCACCGGATTATTAAGAGATCGATACTTGTTGTCTGTGTATCGATGCAATATTGCCAAGCAAAATATCGTGATACTATGCTGTACAGACATTTTCCCCACCCCTAACAAATTGACTATACAATATATTATTTTCAATATACTGAATATTTATGGCACATATTTCAAACTATGTGCCAATTATAATTGACCCAGTCTCTCATGATAAGGTTGATTTTCATTGCAGGAAATGTTCAAAGCCCTCCAGGAAGTGGGGAACATTGGCAGGGTGGCAGCTATTTTCTTCTTCATCATAATCTTAATCCTCGTCTTTGTTTTCCGTAAGTATGGAATGGATTATAGTTTGTGACTCATGTGCCATTCAGATGCATTTTGCACATTAAAAGTGGGCGTCTATTGAGCCGTTGAAGTCACTGAGTGGGTCGCCCTTTTTATAGACTGAGAAATCGAATTTAACGTTTGCATTTCTTCAAACCAGGGAGAAAATTTCTGCAGAAGAAGACGCTTGAAAATCTCAACACCTCCCCTGCTGAGAACATTTATGAAGTATTATGAAGTGTCCCGTAGTGATGGTCAACATTATGAGGACAAAGGAACTGCTTGTTAATGTGTCTGATTGTTATGTGCTGCTGACTCTATCCACCTCCTCAGCTTTAAAGGGAAACCCTTTGAACCCATTTAAACCAGTTTACAGCATCCCACTATTCTCAGATTGCTCTGAAAAAGGCAAATGTGTGTCAAATGTAAGATGCAAGAATATCCTGCAGATTAATTAATTTGCTGTTTGTTTTTCATGGCAGAATAGATCTCACAGCCCTTTAAAGCTTGTGGATGGTTTATACTTGTGGACACAATGCCACCTATTGGACTTAATGCATTATTATCAACATATTAGAGCAGATTGCACCATGACTACACTGTACACTCGATGTGAATCTATCAAATGTCTACTTGTTTTGAAGAAAGTCTGATAAAAAAATGTGAAGTGTATTTTGAAAAACTGCCCAGTAAAGAATAAAATAAATAGTAAAATAAAAAAAACATGCTTTGTTTTATGAAACTAATAAATCCACAATACACACTGTGCTCAATCTCAACTCTCAGGTCAACATGAATTACATTTTGACCACATTTATGTCCATTTTATGATGAAATTGGTAATTTTCACAGTAAAACACTTGATTAAAATTCTCTGAAAGAAATATTGTCTTTCTCTTCTACCTCCTCGTTATGAGGGGTTTTATAATACGAGGAGTAACTCCGCTAATCTTGTTCCTGTTTTCTATGAATTTGAGTTGCAAAATGAAAGTGCGACTGTGTTCACAGTAACTTTGTTTCATAACTGATGTGAGAAGATCAATGTGTCAACTTTGCATGTTTTTTTAAATAGTTGCAGCTGTATGCATCTCTGTCCTTTACAAGCATCTACTGTATGTTATTGTGACTTTCCTATGGTGCACAAAAAAGAGTTCATATTATCCTGTATGAAATAAATGTAATTACCTCAACCTCAATATAAATCTCCTGGGATCTGGTGCGTAACTGCAAATACTGCAGTTAATGAAAGGGAGAATCTAAATACTCACTTATTTGTATTTTGATATTGTAGTTGTGGGAGGGATGAAAGAGGAAGTTCTGTGCTGGGTTACTAAACATCCAGCACACCAAAATGATTACTCGGCAGTCTAAGACACGTACAAAAGTCCAGTCTTTCAACTTCATTGCTCCTGTGACATTTTCTACCTCATATTTTATATAAATGAGTACATGAGAAGAATTTAATTGACTTGATTTAGCTACCAAAGTAATCTTAAATGGCTACTGCTAGGTAAGAAAGTCATAGAGATGATTTTATTTAATATCTCTTACCAAATTATTTATTGGCAGTCACTTTCTGCCTTTTTTCAGGGTTGTATGTCTGCCTGTGCAGATGAAGTGATCATGTCAGACAGGACGTCTGTGACCAGCAGATTGACAAGGCGCTAGGTGACATTGATGAAGGTGATGTGTTCCTGATCATCAGGCTGGTTGAGGAGAGCGACTCAGGGATGTACAGCTGTAGATTCAATGATCACACACTAGCTGTTGTGCCAGGTGAGTGGCAACATTCAAAATTCAGCTACAATGATGATGGTTAGAATGGCTTGTTAGATATATATTTCATCATTTCCTGCTTTTTAGCAACTCCTAACCCCTTGTTGGTGGAAATGAGAGGTAGAGGAAGAGACCATCACTGTTTGCTGGATTGCTGTGTTTGGTGGCGGCAGGCCCGTCACATCCTCCATGATTTATCGCAAGCACAAACTGGTTAAGCAACTAAAGCAATCCCAAGAATCTGCACAGAGTTTGGACAGCTAATTATATTCTTTGTACTGAGAGATATTGCAAACCCACCCGGGTGCGGAAGTACAATTGAGTCGGTCATCTCGTTCTGTAAATACAAAAGTTAACCCACTTTCAATCGAACAAATGATTACAATGATAACAAAAGAATCTACAGCCTATTTTACTCCTTCAAATTTATTTTCCATGGTCCTCCCCTGGATTTGCAACATGGGGTCACTTGGAGGGTAAAGTCACAATTTTGAAATGTAAGCTGCAGACGCATTCAAAGTTTTGAAAATGTTTTTCTTTTAATATTGGAAGAAATATTACAGATATTACATTGTTTTTCGTTGACCAGCCTCCGAGGGCTGAGCTGAGAAACTGCAGAGTTACGGCATTAGCTACAGAGAGTGTGACTCTGCAGGAGGACAGTTTAAAAGGTGGCAGCACCAAAACCTTACGGCCACATGTGAACTAGAGAGAGCGTCATCCTGAGCAACATGAAGCCTTCCGCCATCTACAGCGTGCATATACAGGCCAGAACAGATGCAGGAGTAGGAGCTGCCTCAACACATCTTTGCTCTACTCTGGATGAGAGGAGGTTAGGAGGAGGAGGAGGAGAACATACAATCAAAAAATGAAATTAAGGAATTGGACTGGAAAATGTATTTTATTCTGTTTCAAGTTCACACAACTCCAACAGCAGAAACTATTAAGTCTACTTCCACTGCTGCCACTTCAAGTACATTCATGACTGAAACTGTTTAACATGTTTAACGTGTTTTTAAGCTATAGAAAAGTGAAATCTACTAAATGATTCCTGCTAAAGTTTTCTTGATGATTTAATTTTCAGATAGTAATGAGGTTGGAAAAGGCATGTTTCTACTCTCACCAGTTCAAACTACTTCAAATGTTGAGACTGTTAGAAGCACTTCAGCTGCTGCCACAGTCTGGAGACAAAGCACCACCAGTGTCACTTACTTTATACACTTATAAAGGTACTTCATGTGTTTCATATGGAGATTTTAGCCTCACATGAACTGGTGAAAATGCACCCTCCCAGAGAGGATTTATAATGATACTGAAATATGGAAATCACAGCATTAAGACTTGAATATAATCAGGTGACATTGCTTACGGTTACTCACATAATTTTAGTTTAAAATATTACATCGATGGGTTTTGATATATTAATATTGTAATTGAATTGCTGGTAAGATCACATTAATTCGGTTTGTCTTTAAATAACGTTATCACTATGGTCTGTCTCTCTACAGAAGAGACTTGTTTAAAATTCAAACATTCAAACAATTATTTTTTTTCTTTGCTTATCTGCGATGCTACATTTGGCAAATTGTTTCCTTCTCGCATTCAGTGAGACAACCCAAAACATAAATGAACCAAGCCTTTGAAATCTATTTTTTTTCTGCAGATCTAACTGCCTCGCATCAATTGTTTTATTCGCAGTTTTTTCATATGAAGTGATAAAACACAGCATGTTCCATTTCATATTAATGTTTTCTTTTCAACAGACTCTATTTCGAAGCAACAGACAACAATTTCTTACA
Organism: Sebastes fasciatus; assembly: GCF_043250625.1. Taxonomy (NCBI): domain Eukaryota; kingdom Metazoa; phylum Chordata; class Actinopteri; order Perciformes; family Sebastidae; genus Sebastes; species Sebastes fasciatus. The sequence continues at coordinate 15,393,000 of NC_133804.1, forward strand.
GATGTGTTGACGACATCAACACGTTGACGACATTTAAAATTGTAGAAGAAGGTGACCCTGAATTATTCAGCACTGGAGTTGTCACTATGCAATCATAATACAACATTTATACAGATAATTTTACTTTTTTTGAAAATCAGGTGGTAACATACTGACCATAACTGAAACCTCTGTGTTGTGTTCCTGAAGCCTATTTTAGTATATACTGTAAAAAGTAACAGTTCATATTGTGTGTAGGTATTTGCACCTGTGGGATTGAGTTAAGGCTGGAGGAGAGATGGAGAGTATAAGGTTACAGTACAGTCTTTTGAATGTATTTTGATATACCATATATTTTTGGCACATAAGTTTCTTTCTTCAGTAACATTTTCCTGAAAAGAGCAAGATGTGCCAAAACACCGAGCTTTCCCTTTCTACTTATTTTAAAATTTGGAAAATTGTTTTTTAATTAAGTGATTACATTATTGTGCACTTACTGTATATGGGAGTGGGTTAAGGCTTGAAGTGAGAAATCAATATTACAGTTTTCAACATTAGATATTGAATATACTGCATATTTATGGCACATATATAAGACTATGTGCCAATTATAATTGACCCAGTCCCTCGAGATAAGGTTCATTTTCACTGCAGTAAAGAAATCCAAAGCCTGGGAGGGGGGGAACATTGTCAGGGTGGCAGCTATTTTCTTCTTCATCATAATCCTCATCTTTATTTACCATAATGGATTATAGTTTGTGACTCATGCGCCATTCAGATTAATTTTGCACATTAAAAGTGAGGGGGCCTTCCTTCTTTCGTCTATTTTTAGAAATGCAGTTCATGCTGGATGATTTTGCAGAGTATAATTCACAATCAGTACCAGTACAGGACGTACAGCTCCCTTTATGTAGTGGGAGTGGATGGGTGGAGGTCGACCTGTAGTACATTAATTTTTTTACCTAATGACGCCAAAAATAAATTGCCTACCCCAGCTTTAACGTTTTGTCTTGTGATATGGCTGCTCCTTTAGACTGTATCACTGAATATTTACATTTTTTCAGGGATTCATCTCAAAATGCTGAGAGCAGTTATGAGTGAGGAACTCCTGAGTAAAGACATTTCTGTGATGACGTTTGTTGACTTTATTTATATTCTCAGCCGTAGAGGGAAACCTTTTGAACTCTCATTTTAATTAATATGAAAAAAGCAGCAGCAGCAGTTTACAGGCTCCTGCTACTCTCAGAAAGGGCAAACATGTGTCACGTCAGGCTCAGAAGATGCAAAAATATCCTGCAGATTAATTAATTCCTTGTCTTGTTTTTCTTTCTGTTTTTCAATGGCAGATTTAATCTGGCAGCATGAAAAAGCTTGTGGATGGTATATACTTGTGGGCACAATGCCACCTACTGGATTTAACACATTATTATCAAAATACTGGAGGAGAAAATATCACTCTTAACACGTGTTTGTTTATAGTTTTCAATTCCTTATTTCAATCCCAGACAAACAGGAACGTTTTTTGAGTTCGTTTTCAAGGATTCACTGTGAAACCGGTTATGCAGAGTTTCACTCCATGTTCTCATTTCAAAAGAAATTTGCTCTTTCTCAGTTCTGTTTTTTTTTTTTTTCTGCATTTGCCTTTTTATCTTATTTCAAGGAACACTGGGCTCTATTAAAGGGACTGTTTGTAACTTTTTAAGCGTATAAATGTAGCGTGTCGGCACACATGCGCGTTCGCATATGCGCACTCGCGTGTGGCCGGAGCCATGTCTCCGCTGCCTGCTCTCCTTCACTCAGACAGCGCGCGTGTTCTCGCTGTCTCGCTCCACCTCTAGACGTGAACGCACGCTCACTACACACTGCAGAAGAGTTAGTTTAGCTCTGAGAATATCTAGTGAATGTAGAGTGGACGTTTGTGCAGAAATAAATGCTGCAGCTCCTCCAGACCAACAGAGGTTTTCCGTGTCTTGTGAAGTGACGGGGCTCCTCAACGAGTTACGTTATCGTCTCGTTAGCGACAGGGTGCCGGTGTCTTCGGCTGCCGGCTGCGGTCGGGAGGCGATAACGTAACTCGTTGAGGAGCCCCGCTGCTGAAGCCTGCGCTGAGCAGGAAAAGCCAACACTAGGATCAGCAGTGATTCATGGAGAGACCTTCGTCTGGTCAGCTAACATTACTGCCAAGCAGGTGAAATATAGAGTGATATTGTGGTTTTAGCTGACGTCTGTCGCCTCACTGTTTTGAGCGATGCTCGTTCATGTCTATGTAGAGCGAGCAAGCGCGAGCTCGACGCTGACTTTCGTTGATTTCAAGGCCACAGGTGTCGCTGTTAAGCAGCATTTCTGAATCTTACAAATAGTCCCTTTAACAGAAATGGAATATAATATTCATAACTTTGTCTTCATTAGTGTATAATCAATTGAAACTAAGAATTGTGTTTTCGTTAGCTTATAATGAGCCCTTCATATCTACATAGGGAGCGGGTCCTCTACACCGAGTCCGCCATGTTGCTCCGCCATGTTTCTACAGTAGCCCAGAACGGACAAACCAAACACTGGCTCTAAAGAGAGCCTTTCATGTTTTTACGTTACCTGAAGGCCACCGTATTTCTCCGACACGATTTTGAAACTGCGGTAACGTGAGCCGCAGAGTGCAAAACTGTGGTACGGCCAGCCGCCGTCTTCCGTTGCTCCTAAAGTATTGTTATTATGGTAAGGATGGCCTCTGAGCGAGGCGAACGGCGCTACCACAGTCTTGGGAAGGGAGGAGTGAGCGAAGAGATATTCAGTTGGTTGCAATCTGCAACCACATCACTAAATGCTGCCAAATCCTACATACTGTCCCTTTAAATACACTATACACTATAAATACTGTTTTTGTTCCTTCTATAAATTAGTTTAGCAACGTAAGCAAATTCCAAGAAATCATGGGAAAGGCCTCTTTTTCTGAGTCAGCGATGGAAATACTCATGATGTGGCTGTGAAGTGTGTTTACAGGAATTTCATGACTGATGTGAGAAAATCATCTGGATTGTGGCAAGTCTGCATGTTTTTTAAATTTTTTCGATTGTAAGTAAGTTTCTCTTTTATTTCCGTCAACTTTTGTTTGTGTTCGCGGGTAAAATAGAGATCGGTCATCTCATTCTGTAAATACAAAAGTTAACCCACTTTCAATTGAACAAATGATTACAATGATAACAAAAGAATATACAGCTTTAGTATTTATAAATAGTGTAGTAGTTAGTTGTACCAGCCACATGTTTGTGGGAGTGATCGGAAGAGGAAGTTCTGTGCTGAGTTACTAAACATCCACCAGACCTAAGTGTTTACTCAGCAGTCTAAGACACATATAGAAGTCCATGGCCCTTGAGTAAACCAGATTTTCTATTTTCATCACTGTTATATTTCAGGATGTAATACGTTTTTGGAAATGAAGCTTGAGATTATACACACGTAGGCAAAGTTGTTGGTAACGTTCCGTTAAAGAGAGAAAAACCCACAATGGTCACTGAAATAACTTGAAACTGACAAAAGTAATAATAAATAAAAATTCACTGAAAATGAACTAATGAAAATCAGCTGTTGTTTTTGAATTATGGTTCAACAGAATCATTTAAAAAAACAAACTAATGAAACTGGCCTATACAAAAATGATGGTACCCCTAGAAAAGATGTAAAATAATGTGACCATAGGGACATATTAAACTAAGGTGTGTCCTGTAATTAGCATCACAGGTATCTTCAAACTTGTAATCAGTCAGTCTGCCTATTTAAAGGGTGAAAAGTAGTCACTGTGCTGTTTGGCATCATGGTGTGTACCACACTGAACATGGACCACAGAAAGCTAAGGAGAGAGTTGTCTCAGGAGATCAGAAAGAACATTATAGACCTTCATGTTAAAGGTAAAGGCTATAAGACCATCTCCAAGCAGCTTGATGTTCCTGTGACTACAGCTGCACATATTATTCAGAAGTTTAAGGTCCATGGGACTGTAGCCAACCTCCCTGGATGTGGCTGGAAGAGGAAAATTGATGACATATTGAAGAGACGGATAATACGAATGGTAACCAAAGAGCCCAGAACAACTTCCAAAGAGATTAGAGGTGAACTCCAAGGTCAAGGTACATCAGTGTCAGATCGCACCATCCGTCACTGTTTGAGCCAAAGTGGACTTAATGGAAGACGACCCAGGAGGACACCAAATCATAAAAAAGCGAGACTGGAATTTTCCAAAATGCATATTGACAAGCCACAAAGCTTCTGGGAGAATGTCCTTTGGACAGATGAGACAAAACTGGAGCTTTTTGGCAAGTCACATCAGCTCTATGTTCACAGACGAAGAGATGAAGCATCCAAAGAAAAGAACACTGTACCTAATGTGAAACATGGAGGAGGCTCGGTTATGTTATGGGGCTGCTTTGTTGCATCTGGCACAGGGTGTCTTGAATCTGTGCAGGGTGCAATGAAATCTCAAGACTATCAAGGCATTCTGGAGCGAAATGTGCTGCCCAGTGTCAGAAAGCTTGGTCTCAGTTGCAGGTCATGGGTCCTCAAACAGGATAATGACCCAAAACACAGCTAAAAACACCCAAGAATGGCTAAGAACAAAACATTGGACTATTTTGAAGTGGCCTTCTATGAGCCCTGATCTAAATCCTATTGAACATCTGTGGAAGGAGCTGAAACATGCAGTCTGGAGAAGGCACCCTTCAAACCTGAGACAGCTGGAGCAGTTTGCTCACGAGGAGTGGGCCAACATACCTGTCAACAGGTGCAGAAGTCTCATTGAGAGTTACAGAAATCACTTGATTGCAGTGATTGCCTCAAAAGGTTGTGCAACAAAATATTAAGTTAATGTTACCATCATTTTTGTCTAGGCCAGTTTCATTAGTTTGTTTTTTTAAATGATTCTGCTGAACCATAATTCAAAAACAATATCTGATTTTCATTAGTTAATTTTCAGTGAATTTTTATTTATTATTACTTTTGTCAGTTTCAAGTTATTTCAGTGACCATTGTGGGTTTTTCTCTCTTTAACGGAACGTTACCAACAACTTTGCCTACGTCTGTATACCTACAACCATTTTGTGTTTGTGCTCACATGCCGACAGTAAATGTTAGCATTGAAGTTAGATTCAGAGAGTTTAGAGTTACTGTTACTGTTACTATTTTCTGTTTTCCAGTGTGTGCTCAGTTAAAAAAACAAAAACAGCACATTTTACTGCAGAATTTCTGTGAATGCAAAGCTAAATGTCCTTCTGTGTCTATCACTACAAGGACTAAGAGAACAAAGAACAGGAGTGAAGATTAGTGTGTGTTGATAACCTTGATTCTGTGTCTGTCTAATCATCAAAATGTAACAGCGTGCTACTTCTAGGATAAGGAACCAAAACCGCCGAAAAGGAAACGGCTCTTTTCTACATTCCTCTTCTGCCAGCAGAAGTTGTTTATGTGAGCAAATCAAGGTCAGCATCATGTGACTTGGAAGGATTTCAAAGCTGAAACCACACTGTTGTTTGGTTGCAGTGTCTCTTAGCAGGTGGACTAAACTCTTGGATTGACTCCGAGACGAGAGTAAGATGATTTGTTTTGGCAGGAGACGCCTCTCTCTGTGTTGCAATCTCCTCTTTTGTCTACTCCTAGGTAAGACAGTCATGAGAGGATGATTTGCATTTTTATTCAATGATAATTCAAAGTTTTTATTTAATTATACCTTATCAAATATTCCTTGTTGCCAACGGGACTTTCTACTTTTTCAGGTTGTGTGTCTGCAGAAACCATCATAGCCAGAGTGGGAGAAGATGTGACTTTGATATGCAACTATGATGCCAAGTCCAAGGGCAAGCTTTCTGTGTGCTGGGGTCGAGGAGCCATCCCCAACAGTGGCTGTGCCAATGAGGTGATCAAGTCAGACGGCACGTCGGTGATCAACAGGCTGTCAGAGCGTTACCTGCTCAAGGGGAACATTGGTGAGGGGGATGTGTCGCTGACCATCAGGCAGGTTGAGGAGGGCGACTCCGGGACGTACGGCTGCCGTATAGAAATACCGGGATGGTTCAATGACCACAAACACCAGATGACTCTGACGGTAGTGGCAGGTGAGACCCACGGAGAGAATTTATAATATCTGAGGGAGAGACTAAATAGTTACTAGTTATTGTGACAAAATTAGTTATTGGAATTCCCCGGTGACTCCCTGCTTGTTGGAAAAATGTCTCCCACAACTTCCCAGAGACTGAGGCGGCGTATGAAAATTCTCATTTGTGAACAAGCACATGCTTGATAAATGACTTAAATGATAAATCCGTTGCAAAATTGTCTGTATATTATCTGTTGATTGATTCATCAACTAATTGTTTTAGCACTACTAGGCATGTAACTTAGTTTTTTATTTCTTTTTAGTACGCCCTAACCCCCTGAAGGTGGAGGCAAGAGAAGTGAAGGAAAGAACCGTCACTGTTCGCTGGACTCCTGTGTTTGATGGCGGCAAGCCCATTACAGCCTACAGGATCGACCTCAAAAACAAACAGGGTAAGCACAAGTAAACTCTTCCAACAATCTTAATAGAATTTGGACATTTTAGCAGCTAATTATATATTTAGAAATATACTTTGGAATATACAGTATGGACTTTATCTGTACATCCCTGTTGCACAGCATCCTGGGATACCGCAGTGAGTACCGAAGTGTCAAATCCTGAACTAACTCAGCTGACTTTGTTGGATTTGCGTCCGGCCAAGTCCTACAACCTCCGCATGTTCGCCATTAACAGTGTGGGCATGAGCGAGGTCAGCAACGTTCTGACAGTCACAACGAAAGAAGCAGGTAGTGTCGGCCATTATTTATTGTTCTAGAAATAATTATGCAGAACTTAAATATAAAAGAAATGATGGATGGCCTCTTTAAAATGTGTTTTCCCTGCAGCACCAGACGGTCCTCCCCTGGATATGCAGCTGGAGGCCCTCACTCCTCACAGCATCAACATCACTTGGAAGGTAAAGTCACTCTACATGGCACCCTTTTTAGCCAGGCTTTGTGTCTGGACATAGATTATCCTACATGATATACCTAAACGAAAAAGTGTTAAATCTTTTCTCTTGACTAGCCTCCGAGGCTCGATCAGATAAACGGGGTTCTTCAGAGTTACAGCATTAGGTACAGAGAGTACGACCCCGCAGGCAGACACTTCAAAAGGTGGCAGTACTTGAGTGTGACGGCAACACGGGAAGTAGAGAGCGTCGTCCTGAGCAACCTGAAGCCTTCCACCAAATACGGCGTGCTTGTTCAGGCACTAACAAGCGCAGGGATAGGACCTGCCTCGACTGCACCTCTCTGCTCCACTCTGGATGAGGGTAAGATGAGAGGATACTAAAATATGACTTAAAACATTGATTTAATTATTATTGATGGCAGTTTAATATCAAGTTATTTACAGAGATTTGGATTTTATTCTGTTTCAAGTTCACGTAACTTCAACAGCATCAACTATCAAGTCTACTTCCACTGCTGCCACAATTTGGATACCAGACACTACGAGTTTCACTTCAGGTTTGTGCTATTATTGCGTTGATGAAAAACATTCCAGGAACATTTATTAACACCTTGACAACTATATGAATAAACAAACTGATTATGACCAGAATTTTTTTTTTCTTTTCTGTCCCAAGTTCACACAACGTCAACAACTAAGACTGTTACTGCTGCCACAGTTTGGGGAGAAACCGCCACATCAAGTTTCACATCAGGTACTTCACATGTTTCTTATGGAGTTCTGCCACTTAACGCTGAATTAATGTTGCTATTTCTTACATCACTTTTATTTCGGACATCCAAACAAACTTAATTTGCTCTATCAAAGTCTCTGTTAATCATGAAATGAGCCAAAATCCAAGTTAGATCACATGTGTTGTCATAGTGTCCCATTTAGAGTCGATCCATTATTCTGTGATGATGTGATCATCTCAATCTGTTTCTGCAAAAGAAACATGTTCCAATTCCCAAAATTAAACTGAGCTGTATAAAAAAAATCCTTGTTTTTCTTTGCTAAATATCTCCTAGTGCCCCCGGATCCCCCAGTGCTTGAGTTAAAGGCGGTCAAAGACAATACCATCTCCCTTCTATGGACTCCTGGGTTTGAAGGTGACAGCCCCATTACTGGCTATTACCTGGAGTCTAAAGCAGTTAACGGTATGAGAACTTTTCAATGGTGTAATAATTAAATCATTGCCACTTCACTTTATTCAACTGCAGAAGCTAAATTCACAATGTTAATCCCCCTGGCATTTGGTGATATAATGTAAAATCTTTCATTTTCTCCACAGCCTCGTGGGATTACAGAAAGACAGTTGTTGACTTCAGCCCCAACCAGACGGAGGCCACAATAATAGAGCTAAATCCCTCCACGTACAACATCCGCATGTTTGCCAAGAACAGTCGGGGCACCAGTAAAGCGGGCAACGTCATCACCGTCACCACTGGAGAAGCAGGTGTGGTGTTTCTTGATTCTCACTGTCTCCGTTGTATTTTACGGTGGTTCATCAGGCAGAACAGGGCCGGTGTTGCCATTGCTTAACTCCTCAGTGTTACTATGATGCTGTGATTCATTAGTTTATTTATTATCATCAAGGCAGCCCAAAAATATAAATTAACTTTATTATGACCCAATCACATGTCCTCGGAGAACAGGAAACACACCTTATGTGACCCAATATCCTCCCACATTGGTTCTATTGATAGATGTTTTTGCAGTTTTCTGAAAAACAACACTTTCAAAACTTCCTCTTATCTACTTTCCTTTGTGGGTGTCTGACAGGTCATCCGAGGGATGATCATCTTACCACCGTATCTACTGATACTCACGCTGCTGTAAGTATGTAAACAAGGACTTCCATACTGCTGGGTAGCTTAATCCATAATAATTAATAATATTAAATATCTGAGTGACTGGTAACTAAGTCAAATAAATTTAGTGGAGTAAAAAGTAGGCTACAATCTTTCCCCTCTGAAATGTAGTGGAGTAGAAGTATAAAGCAACATAAAATGGAAATACTCAAGTAAAGTACAAGTACCTCAAAATTGTACAGTACTTGAATACATGTACTTAGTTACTTGCTGCTGAACATAGTTAAGTATCAAGCTAAAATAAATCAATCATTCTGTTTTATCTCAGGTGTAGGTAGAGACCAAAACAGCTAAAAGGAGAGTGACTTACATTCATAGCCGGCCAGAAACGTGACTCCACACTTGCTTAGGTTTAGGCAACAAAACCACTTCAGTTAGGTTTAAGAAAAAACATAATTGTTTGGCTTCAAATCACTGCATAGTGTAAAGTGAAAAAGAAACTTAATGTTGTGACGGGACACCAACAGCGGTCTCCTGGATGAAAGCCTCGTGTTTGTTGGATCAATCCACCGCCCCTCCCGTCCACCCTATGTGTGTTTTTTCGCTCTTTAAACTACGTCACCACACTCCCGGTGCACTTTCTCTGAGCATTTAATATTGACAAGGATGGGTTTACATTGTAGTTAATTGAAAGCTCAGTGTGTCTCATACAGACGCTCAAGGGTGCCTTGTGCGTCTGTATGACACGCCAAGGGGTGTGACAAAGTGTTAGTAATTGCAACACTCATCCCTCTTGTCACATACTGCTGCTTTGTCACTTTAGGATCAGGCAACAAAACCTCTAGTTATGTTTAAGAAAGAACTACATGGTTGGGCTTAAAACTACCATGTTTGTACAGTGAAAATGACGCTGAACGTTGTGAACACGGGACACGAACAACGGTCTCCTGGATGAAAGCCTTGTGTTTATTGGAGCTATCCACCTCCCCTCCCGCCTGCTCGGTGTGTCTTTTTCGCTCTTTGTCACCACACTCTCAGCGCACTTTCTCTGAGTGTTTACTGTTGCCGTGAATTAGCTAACGCCTGGTGCGTCCAATGGGCGTGACAAAGCCTCTGTATTTGACGCCCTGGGAATGACAACAGGCTGGTTTCTCTGTATCCGCAAATAGCTGGTGACTTTGAGGTTGTGTATCTGTTAGCTTGTTTTGATGTTCTGCCCCCTTGTGGCAAAAACCTGTTAATGCACCTTTAATGTTCACAAGCTCAGATGTATCTCCAGTGAAGGTGAGGTTGAGCTGTTATTGAATCCTCTCTGCTAGGCGAGCGTTGACGAGAGTCAAAGTGGTGGTCACATGGCAGCCATCGTGGTGCCAGTGGTGCTGTTGGTGTTGGCTGTTGCCACAGTAGCCACATGGCAACTTCGACGTGAGTACTGCTAACAGTGTAAACTTCACAAGTCCGACAGGTTTTACTTCTTTAATTGAATCCTTACGCTCTCTGTTCATATAGGAATACAACAGAAAAAAGGCAACCTGAACATGTGAGTGGTTTGGAGTATTTGTCACATTTACATAGAGAATTAAGCAACTAAAAAATAACCCTTATTGCCTCTGCTTGATTGAACAATAACTTTTTCTTGTGTGCAGGTGGCTGACCAATGGAGGGCTACGTGAAAGAGGCGCCGAGCCACTACAAGAGCTGTAAAACTCTGAGTTACTTTACATTTTAGCCAACGACGAGGCTAAAACTCACAAATAAGCGATACATTTTATGAAATTTGAAAAGTAAGATTATATATATATATTTCTGTTTGTTATGTCATTGAGGAGAGAAACTAAATCTACAACAACTTCATCTCTACTTTGTAAACACTCCCTAAAGAAGCTCTAATCACAACACCAGCACAGTGTTGCCGATACTTCCAATAGTTTCATGTTGAATTAATATTAGTTAATTCGTAATTTTTCGTTGTTTCCTCTTTCTAACAAAATGGATCTTTTTACACTTTTATAACAATCAACAGGTCATTAAATTACTTGTTTTGTGACTTTATGTGTAATTGAATAATACCACATCTTTGCTATTTTGCTTAGGCGATAGCAATAAATGTCCACAGTGTTTGTTCATCAACATGTATTTTATTTTATTGGGTAAAACATGTGTCATGTAGAAAATGAACACAACATATTTACTTACCAGCCACCAGCTGTGCAGGATGTGGCTGTTTTTAAAACTATGCCAAATGAAATCAGCTGGTAAAAGTTTAAACAGTTCAAATCAAACCATAAATACATACATGATGAAAGGTAGTTTATGAATGAACTGTTGAGATAACATTGACAAAAATAAAAAAAATCCCTCTATCCCATTCTCTTCTTTAAATTATGGCTGAACTCACTACTAACACATTGCTCCCCTAACTAAAATCTTTTCAATAATAAAAGTTTAATTCATCACTGTGAAGCAGTAGCCGACACTCAGCAGGTGTAAATAATTACAAATATTGAGGACCTGGTTGTTTTTTACCAATCAGTTCTTCCAATTAAACCCAAACGCTTATTAAACTCCACTTTTCATTTCATCTCCACACCTCTCACAACCACTGAGCACCAGTATCCAGCTACAACCACAAGAGAGAGCCAGAGTCCCACCACTGAGTTGATCTAACGCTCTCCGGCGCTCTCTCATGTCTCACCTCATCATCGGCAGAGTCGTCCTCAGGGACAGGCACCGCAGCCAGCTAGATTTCCATCCATCTGTCCTGTAAATCTCTTAATTGTTCTAATTAAGGAGATGAGGAAGAGGAGGAGATCTGATACCTCTGTGGAGCTTTGAGACAGATGTCTGCAAGGGAGTCTCTTACTAATGGGGGATCACAGGGGGGGATACCCGAGCTTGTGTCTCAGTGGGGACTACATGGCACAATAGTGTATGAATTGATGTACATATGAATGAATGTTGAAAAGGGCTTCCACTTCCTTTATATCTTCTTTTAAAGATTTTGAGTTGTGACCCCCACCCCCCCAATATCACTGGGACATTTATCTCACAACACCTCGATGCAAACACATTGATCATAAACTGTCATCATATCAAAACCCCCACATTTAGCGGTAGATTCAATGTATGCTGGCAAGTGCTTTTTGGTGTCTAAACATTTGGGTATATGATTACTGTGAGCCCCACTACTGAGCAAGCGGGCGTTTGTGCTGTGAAATGGTGAAATGCGTATGGCTAAATTAGGGGATGCTTGTGTAGGTGTGGCGCTAGTAGTGAAATGGAGCAGGTTAGATCGAGGTCTGCTGATTTTGAGTGATTATTGTGAATGCACTGATTAATATATAATTAGGACTGTCAAAGTTAACTTGATTATAACGCCTTAACGGAAATTTGTTTTAACGCCACTAATTTCTTTAATGCATTAACGCAACTTGCGATTTTTTTAAGTTGTAGCAGGCTCAGTTTTAAAGCTAGAGTGGCATCATATGAATCTATAAAAACCTAAGGAATCCATTGGTACCGATCATGTTATACTAGCTTGGCGTGAAGGATGTTAAATAACGCTCAGTTTTAAAGCTGAAAATACTGGTATGAAACTAGAAAAACCTAAGGAATCTATTGGTATTTATATATTGGATAAATAATGCTCCAAACCAAAAATTTTGGTGAGGAAAAACTGTCATGGCCATTTTCAAAGAGGTCCCTTGACCTCTGACCTCAAGATATGTGAATGAAAATGGGTTCTATGGTTACCCACACTGACACACTGACAGCTGTTGTTGTCTGTTGGGCTTCAGTTTGCCATGTTATGATTTGAGCATATTTTTCATGCTAAATGCAGTACCTGTGAGGGTTTCTGGACAATATTTGTCATTGTTTTGTGTTAATTGATTTCCAGTAATAAAATATATATACATACATTTGCATAAAACAAGCAAATTTACCCACTCCCATGTTTATAAGAGTACAGTATTAAATACTTGACAAATTCCCCTTTAAGGTACATTTTGAACCGATAAAAAATGTGCGATTAATCACGATTAACTATGGACAATCATGCGATTAATCGGGATTAAATATTTTAATTGATTGACAGCCCTAAAACAAATGTAAATGTTTTGTTTGTGAGGACAGTTTAGTTTAGTTTTAACAGCTAGGCGTTGTTCAGTATGCTCCAGGCGCTGTGGATTTTTGATGCGTTTTGTGACTTTTTTTCTCCCACTAACCCGTCGGAAATCTCCCGTCAGAAACTCATGTGCCGCACACTTTGACTTTCACAAATGCACTCAATAAAATCTATCCTGAGGTAAATCACTGGCACTGTCTAAAATATTCATTAGGGTTTTTCTCCGCAACCCCCAGTAATTATCTCACGACCCCCTTGGGGGTCCCGGCCCCCAGGTTGAGAACCACCGGACTAAGCTGCTGATGAAGTTGTTTTTGTTGCTTCTGCATTCACATGCTAAAGTGTTGCACTTCCTGAGAAATGGACTAATTGTTTACAGTGGTATAAATATGGCTTGATTATTCTTTTGCAGCGGTAAGCCATCACAAAGTCAGAGCTGCTGACACAAGAAGCCACAGTGCGCTGTGTTGACCGTGGCCTGTAAACACGACTCCACCACATCCCTCCTCTCTGGACTCTATCATCCCTGGACACCCCTCATTTCCGCTGTCCCCTGCCTTTCTCCCCTTTTCCTCTGCCTCCTCACTCTGGCGAGCCTTCCTGTTCTGGTGCTTTCCTCCATCACTACACCTCTCCACCTTCTTCTCCCTTCATCTTCCTCTCTGTTCAAGCCCTGCTGATTACACTGCGTAGCACTTACATAAACAGAGGATAAGAGGCGAGGAAGGTTGTGGGAAGCACTGGTTTGATGACTTTGATGGGGTCGCTTTGATTTTGCCACACAGCCAAAAAAACAGTTTACCTCCCAGCCGCCTCCACCCCCACATTTCTTGGTTCCCTTCGGACCAAAGCTGCCACCCGTAAACCACACAAGGCAACAAACCAGTAGTCAATACAACAAGTTGGGAAACACAAATGGAAACAGCTGATCTCGCTTAACAATATGTGTCAACACCCCAACAATTTTGTCACCTCATTCAAAGCATGGCTCCCATCTTCTACTGAGACCAAACATCCATTAAGGGAACAACACAACGTGAGCCAGAGCTGTGTCAGCTGTATCTGGTAAAAGCTTCAGTGGGAGACTGCAGGTGGGAGCTTGAGAGAGGGTGAGTGGAGGGGGCTATATGGTCATAATAATGGCAGTATTAGCAGTGGGGACAGAGTTAGTACTGTAATAAATCATGCACTATGGTTGTGGCCACATCAAGGAACCAGCACTCAGGAAGTGGAGACCCTGAACGCTACCACACACACCAAAGGGCTGAGCTCAACAGGAGAGGCTGGTCTGCAGGCCTCGTTGCCCCACAACGGATGCACGGCCCTGGGCCTAAGGAGCTGCCAGATGTTGGACCTTCTGGAGCGCCTTATGAATTTGCGAACAGCAGAGCAGATGAGAGTATTGGAACGGAGCAGAAATGAAAGGGGCAGTTCGTGAAAGCATGCAGAGTGTGGCCTATTTGCTGATGAAAGACGCACTAATTGAATCAAGTCTTAATGCAAACCCCCCGCAAACTACCGCAGCTCAAAGGGAACTTTTCATCTTGTTACAGCAAGTAGCAAAGCTAAAATCCGATCCATAAGTTTTGTGTGAGCATGGAGATAAATTCAGATATTACAGCGGCCACTAACAAACTGGTTTAGAGCAATGCAAAAATCACCCAAAAATTCCCTTCATTCATGATGAGATCTGACGGTGCATTTGTGTGTGTGTTGATGTGATCTGATTAGCCAACCTGAGCCAGATGGAAGGCAGCGCACATTGAAGGTCAGACATTACAGTTACCATGGAGACATCACCAAGTAGACCAAGTAAACCAAGTACAACGTTATACTGCACTGTCGCTTCCCCCCGAGGGACCTGCATCAGCCTGTGTGTGTGTCTGTGCGTGTGTCTGTGCGTGTTGGTGTGTATCTGCATGATTGTGCATGTGTGTGTACAGTATAAGAGCATTTCTCTGGCATTTTCAATTATCACTCTGCACTATGCTTTTGAGCATCTACAAAGGCATTAAGATTCATTTTCAGATAATCTTTTACTGCTCCTCGATCCTATAACCGGACAAATTATTCACAAGTTAAATAAAGAATTACAGCATGAGGCAACTTTGAAAAACTTTATAAAATCTTTGGCCGAAATACTTTTTAAAGTTGTTTGAAGAAATCCACAGACTTCTGCTTATGGCTAACACAGATTAAAGGCAGGGTGGGGAAAGATTTTGGAAACATGTTTTGTTATATTTGTTGAAATTCTCATACCATCCTGACAGCAATCAATAAATCAAATGCTGTCCGGTACCTGTCGCAGGACTGTAATAAACTACCTATTTGGCCCGAATGTAATGATTGGACGGGCTACCTGTTTACCTGCCTGCCTGCCTGCCTGCCTGCCTCATTCTCTCCGTGCACTCAGTGCGTGTCATCAGAGTATTCCACAAGCTGCTGGCTTGACAGCTGTGAGTACTAACAATAGCCATGTTCGCCGTTCACATTTATCATTATCAGGGCTGTCAAAGTTAAGGCGATATTAACGTGTTACCGCAAAATTGTTTTAACGCCACTAATTTCATTAATGCAATTGAATTTTTTGGAGGTTGTAGTGGGTTCAGTTTTAAAGCTAGTGTAATAATAATGAAGATACTGGTATCATATGAAACTAAAAAACCTAAGGACTCCATTGGTACCAATCATGTCATACTAGCTTGTGGATTAAGAGGCTAAATAAGACTTCAAACTTAGCGCTAAATTTTGGAGAGGAAAAACTGTCATGGCCATTTTCAAAGTGGACCCTTGACCTCTGACCTCTAGATATGTGAATGAAAATGGGTTCTATGGGTACCCATGAGACTCCCCTTTACAGACATGCCCACTTTATGATAATCACATGCAGTTTGGGGCAAGTCATAGTCAAGTCAGCACACTGACACACTGACAGCTGTTGTTGCCTGTTGGGCTGCAGTTTGCATGTTATGATTTGAGCATATTTGTTATGCTAAATGCAGTACCTGTGAGGGTTTCTGGACAATCAAAGTTGTTAATTAAAAAAGCATATTTGCCCACTGCAATGTTGATAAGAATATTAAGTACTTGACAAATCTCCCTTTAAGGTACATTTTGAACAGATAAAAAATGTGTATTAATTTGCAATTAATCAAGATAACTATGGACAATCATGCGATTAATCAAAATTAAATATTTTAATTGATTGACAGACCTCATTTCCTCACTTTTGAAAAAAATAAATAAATAAATAAAATAGAACCATACCTCAGTTTTTGTAATTCCAATTATCGCCAATGTTTGGTCACCAAACTTGAGTTTGCCATGTTATGATTTGAGCATATTTTTTTATGATAAATGCAGTACCTGTGAGGGTTTCTGGAAATATTTGTCAGTGTTTTGTGTTGTTAATTGATTTCCAATAATAAATATATATATACATTTGCATAAAGCATCATATTTATTCACTCCCATTAGTAGTTAGCAGCTAATGCTAACTACTAATGCAGCTAATGCTGCTAACTACTTTCATTCAAAAGAGTTGGCAGCACTAGGCTGGGTTTTTTGGTCGGATAATTAAAAAAAATTGTGTGTAGTGTACTCTTGCTAGTTTCACAAGATCACCGACCCTGCCTTTAAACTAGAGACCATCTTGCGATGGGATCACATCATCTGCGACGCCAAATCAGGCCAGGGCGCTTCTAACCCCCTTATTTCCGGCGCCCTTGCTCGAACCACATCTTCGAACTCGTCCCTCATTTTGATCTCAACTACACAAACTAAAGTTTCAGGATGCTATCGCTGTGACAAAATCTGTCTGCAGACAGAAATATAAACACAAAGGCGAAGTGATCAAAACCTTCTGTGGTAGTTCCCGCTGCAGTCGGTGTCTCCTGGACGACATTTCAAGGGGAGAACAATGCTGTCGCGGCTGGTGAAAATGATTTGATAATTGTAACTGCATGCTTTTATCCCTTGAACTGAAAGCTTTTGTGCGTTAAAACATGTTTGACAATGTGTGGATGCATAAAGTGATATAGTATTTGTCTCTGATGCATGTAATCTGAACACGTTGTGCAGATTTATGATAGCATGTTACTATTGAGCAGATCTCGAGCTAAGTGGCATATTTCAACCTTCTCGGAGGTCTAAGTTTCCATAGAAACACACTAGACTTTATATTGATGTAGCGAGTTTATCAAATGCTGGAAAAAAAAAATGTATTTGGCAGCCAGTCATTGAGGACAGAAATAGCTATACTGACATGCTTGTTGCCTCCCTTTGCACACCCATAATCCTTAATGCTCGCAGATATTTCCATAAGCGTTTGAACATCCAAAACCATATCTTGTACGATTCATATCGCACGTCACCTCTCATTCAGGCGGCATTAAGTGTCAGAGCTTTGAACAGAGGCACGGGTCTTAATCTGTTTAAATGTGCTTCCTTCTCTGCGCTAACACCACTGACTTTTGCTTTTTTTATACACCTGCCCAGAGGCGAGTTCTAGTAAGGAGAGGCGTCAAATTGGAAAACCTCCATCGTCCTGGCAGCTGAACACAGTGGAAGTCTTGGATCTGTTCAGGGGATTGGACCAGCTGAGCTCTGCCGTGGAAGACAAGTGGCTGGCGCTGTTGAATGGGAGAAAGAGTGTGGAGGGATGGAGGGAGAGGGGTAAAGTAGAGGAGGAGGGAGGGAGGGAGAGGTAATCACATCAGGGGATTAGTGGCTGTTATTAATGGAGGATAAGGCTCTTTGCTGTCACTCTCTCACTCACACACGCAAACACACACATGCGTATATACACCCCATCCATCCATCCATCCATCCAGCCATCTATCATCCATCTATCTATCCTCTATCTATCCCTCTATCTATCTATCTCTCTATCTTTCTATCTATTCATTTATCCGAACATCCATCTATCTATCCATCTATCCCATCCCTCTATCTCCTTCCTTGTCTGTCACATAATTCAATTACCCAGCTGCCTCTCCTCTCTTCGCCCGACCTCTGGCCTACGGCGATGCATTATGATTTTGGTTTGTAATATTCTCGCTACCTACTTCATGAGGGAGAAAAATGATCTGTTCCCGCGTGTACATCTGTGTGTGTGCTGGCATGCCACCCCTTGAAAGATGGCCATTCAGTGGTGAACAAACAAGACATTTGTCTAAAGTCTTGCATCACCTCGGGGAAGGCTCTGTGGAAATGTGCTTTGCCAGGTTATCTTTCGCTGTTATTTTCAGTCTCCCTGTGACTCACAGGAGCCAAACTTCATGGCAAGATTTGTGGAAAAAAAAAAAATCTTCTCGACACCTGTCTGTCATTTGTGCCACATACGCTGAAATCTAATTTGACAAACTGTCTAACCTGTTTCTTCACTCCAATACGCATGAATTAACAATGTACACATGTACACGCATGGCTATCGTGGTGTGTGTGTGAGGCAGTTAAAAGAAGATCATAAGAGAATGGTGTGGACGTTTCAGCCTGTGTAAAGCCACACACACACATGCACACAGGCAGATGACAGTCACAATGGCCTCTCAGTGAGAAGATGTATAGGTCCGGGCTAAAGAGGCACATTTGCAGCCTCTTTCATCAGTACAAATTCGCCTCAGCCTCGCGGAGAGAGAGCCACAAAGACACCAGCGTCCCACCGTGAGCCGCAGACACAGCTGCACCGCAGTTTCATCATCTGAATGGAGTTTCACAGCAGTGGCAAGGAAACCAAAAGTCCCCGAGCCCTCTCGCATCACCCGAGGACCCTGGAGGTGCGGCGGCGTGTCAGAGACGCTCAGAGGCGGCACAAATGAGTAAATAGACAGAATTCTCCACATGCAGAAAAAAAACTGGAGGGATGGATGGAGATGGAGAGAGAGAGTTTGAGAAGCAGCCAGCAATGAAATATATATTGTGGACTTCTTTGCTTCCCTTTTTGAAAACCTTGCATTAGATCAAGCCGTAACTTGTTGAATTAAGATGCAGCCTAGTTACTTATATAAATTGGTACTTTGTTGCACTTTTCTCCAAATAAGTAAACAATGCTAAAAGTACAACTGCCTGCGTGTTTTTACATGGCTGTTTTTTAAGTTGGTCCCTATGAAGAGAGGGAACCAAAGGCCCTGTGGGGATACACACACATATCCGCAGACACACACACGCCAATCTCTCTGTCTGTCAGTTCTGTGCTCATAATCACATCCTATCCCCTCGTGTTCCCGTACACACACACACACACACACAACCTCCCCCCGCCTCGCTTCACTGTAGAGGGAGAGAAATGAGAGATCCCTCCAAACGCTCTCTAAGATTAAGGCTTTGTGTTTTACATGTGTTATCGTTGCTTCCCTTCGTTATCCCCCTGCTTTTGTCTCAGCCTCCTCCTCTAATTAGAATCTTGTCCCTTTCATTCCTCCGCGCGCCTTTTTTCTTGCACCTGTGAGAGCGAGGAGAAGAAGAGCAAGAGCAAGGAGAGGGGAAGAAGAAGAGGAGAAGAAGAATGAGGAAGAAGGAACGGGGTAGGGGGAAAGATGAAAAGCGCGCCACACGGAGCGAGTGGCGGAGCGCTGTGGAATGCGGCGTCTGAGGGGAGGATGAAGGCGCTTGTCACGTCTCATCACACACACACACACTTAGACACACACACACACACACAACCTGGCTGTGGTGCAGCAGCAGAGGCACACATAGTCCCGCTGAGCCGAGCTTTGAAAAGAAGAAAGTGCAAAGGGAATGGAAAAGAAGAGAGAAGAACAAGCAAGAAGAAGCCACCGTGTTGGATGTTTCATTTTGACCCATATTTGTCCTGACGCATAAATCAAACAGGCGCTGAGGAGCCCGGCGTATCTGTCACGGCAGGGCGTTGGAGAAAATATCTAAGCAGCATCAACCCGAATGCACACACCGCTGGTGGCATGAACCGCAATTAGGATCGGCAAATAATAAGAACAATAGAATATATACAATGTTAAGGCAAGTGAGCCTAGTGTTTTTTTTTTTCTTCTCGGAAATGTGAACTGCTCTAACAAGCATAAAATCATTGCCTTCCATGCTCCATCCCCCCAACTCCCCCTCGCTCTTCCTTTCCCTCCAGCCAAATCCAGGCTGTCTGTCCCCTCACTGCCCCACAGTGAGGCCTCCTTGGCTGTTTATGTGCGAGGTGAGGGCAGACTGGCACTGTGCCTCCGTGTGCGGTCAGGCCGTGTTTACATCTGTCTGGCCCTGGAGCCTGGAACCTGGAGCTGTGCGCCGGTGCACCCTGGACATCACCCAGAAGACTAGCAGGACCCGGGGACCCGGCTCAGACTGTGCAGGACTGCCTGATGAATGGCCTACAGTCTCACAGAGCCATGCATGTCCCTTTGCATAACTGACCCCTTTTTCCCTACATTGCTCTGAAATCTGCTCTACTGCCTCCAACTATCACACTCTTCCCAGACTTCCCAGCATCTTCACATAAGTATAAGTAGCTTTCGCCTGCTTGTTAAGAAAACTACAGACTCTCTTTCTCTGATTGAATGTCTATATGTTAGTACTTAGGATTTGCGTGTCTGAGATATGTTTTAACATGCACTAATCCGCCAGAAGCAGCAAAGAAGGGAGAGAATTGAATAGCGCTGGTTGCAGTACATGACAAACAAGTGTGATCTGCCTTTTGTTTTTGATAGCTGATGAATATGCATGTGGCCCCGGGAGTGACTGAGTTTGGGGTGGAGTGGGGGGGCTCAGAGGAGCATGTTAAACAATGGAATTACATCTCTGACATGCATCCACCGCAAGGCTGGGATTAAACACAGCACAGAGGGAAAAAAACAGAAGAAGAAGGGATAGAGATGGAGAGTGAAGCGATAAAGAACGGATCCGCTGCTTATCTATTGAAGAAATGGGGGCCTCGGGGAGAAGAGGGGAGGACGGAGATGAGGAGGGAGGTAGTGGTGGCGAAGAGAGGGGATGGGGATGGAGGGGGAGCGGGTCGTCAAT
This sequence comes from Sebastes fasciatus, assembly GCF_043250625.1. Classification (NCBI taxonomy): domain Eukaryota; kingdom Metazoa; phylum Chordata; class Actinopteri; order Perciformes; family Sebastidae; genus Sebastes; species Sebastes fasciatus. Next base: position 15,413,932 of record NC_133804.1, read on the forward strand.
CCGATGTATTTAATTTCTTTTGCTGTTAGTGAATCATCAAGGGGATGATCCAACAGCGGATCAAAAGAACGAGCAGGGGAACGGGGAAAAAAAGCAGATTAATGCAACGGAACAAAGGAGCAGTCTCTCCAAGATGATCGCAACTCCTCTTCCTCCATCATCCACTTACTCTCCCTCCTTCCTCCTCTGCCCCGCTCTCATCTCTCCATCTTTTTCTGTTTTTCTACACACACAACTTTCATGTGAAGCGATGAACAAGACATTGACGAGAGTTCATCATGCAGTGGCTCGACGCCGGATATTCTGGCCCCTCTTAACAACTCCAAAATGTTCTCGAGTGACAAAATCTGATAGCATCTGTTTCGTCTTTACTATGTGCTTCATCTGTCATGTATTGTGAGCAGCGTCCCACGAGGGCTGCAGACAGACCGCTTGTTTAGTCTGAGCTGCAACAGCTCCTATGAAAAGCCCACAGATCAGAGCTGCGGATGTCCAGTTGGCGTGTCCGTTTTTATTTTGAATCCCCGAGTCCGCTCAGATGGTGTTCATGTTTAAAGTAACCTGGACTGTTATATCCCAGGACAGCCATAGCATAGTTCCCCTTGAGTGGCGTTGGTTTGAGGCGGTGTCTTTAGTGTTTTCATGTCGTATTGTTGTTGGCCCTGAACTGCTCCTTCTGTCTTTCTGCCAGGGAGAGGACAGCATTATGGGCCATATCGCACAGGTTTCAGCTGTGACTACAACTCTGTGGTGAAAGTATTCGGGATTGTGATCGCAATACTGTGTGTGTGTGTGTGTGTGCAGGAAAGGTGTGTGAGAGGCTCGCCAGGTCGGGCTTAAAAGGCGCTCTAAAAGACAAACGGGCAGCCAAGATGGTTTGACCGTGTCCAGTTAAAACAAATATAAGAGGCCTCAGTTGATGCTGTTATAATCCCATTTTACATTTCACTGCCTCCCCTCCTCCTACTCTCCCCTTCCAACACTCTCTTTTTCCCTCTCACTTTCTCTCCCTCTCTCTGTCACCTTTTCTGTCACTCTGCCCAAACCGCTGCAACTCCCACACAGTTCACCGTGAAGCCTCCTCATACCTGCCTGTCTTCTCCAGATGGCAGATTGAGACTGGTGCATGTGCGAGCGTTCGTTCGTGCGAGTGTGTGTGTGAGCTGCTAAGCCTGGTTTTATTCCCTGCTGGATTCCCCTCCCCTGACTTTCCCTCCCCCTGTTAAACTAGAATGAACTGAAGTCTGAAAAGTCAAGCGATGTCCAGCCAAGCTCACGGATGGTTGACGGTCAATATTGACCCTGGGCTCAATGTCTCTCTATGGAAACAAGGAATAAACCCCCCCTCCTCCTCCTCTATGTCACCTTGACTCGCTCACACACACAGATAGGACCAAGTTGGCGGCAGAGGCTTGACCCAGCCGCTGACCCTGGTCTGGGTATTTTCTCATCCTCCTGCTGGTTAAGAACAGGCTAGGAAAGGCCGTTCTCAGTTGTGCGAGCCAGCAGTGGGTGATGGATTGGAGTGAGATATTGTCACTGATGCTTAAGTTTGAAGGTGCATCGCTAACTGCTCTGTGCCAAACGACTACTACAAAGCCGATCCCCGTGCTCATGTACTGTAAAGCTCAGCTTCAGTTCTGAGAGTTTGCGTGTCTGGAAAGTAAAAAAAAAACGTACGTGCTTGCAGTGATGTATCAGTGTGCCTTGCTTTTGTGTGTTTGTCAGCACAAACGCCTAACATTGAAGGAGACAGGCTGCCTCCTGACAGTTATTTGCTAGTTTTGGTCTCTCTGTGCTCTGTCTAACTTTCTGTCTCTCTTCCTCTCCCCAAATTACCCCTGGAGGACCGAGCGAGGGTAAACACAACCGCTGAGAAAAAGGCTCACGACACACCGCTTGTTATTGTGAGTAGCTTCCCTCTCTGTCTTTCTCTCTCTCATCTGTTTATCTGTGGCTCGTATGATTCCCTATTTGTCAGCCATCTGGGTTCTATAGAGACTGCGTGTACGCTTTTTATGCAAAGCCGAGTAAGCATTGTGCAGCGGCAGTTACATCCCAGAGACACGCGAGACAGGCACGGTTTAAATCCAGAGGAGCGTTTTTGTTACAGCTGGGTCAGCTGCTCTGTCAGTGCATTACAGGGAAAATTACACCATCGCAAGAATGAAAGCGCCGGTCCTCAGAGGGCTCGGGAAGGGGCGACTGTGCGTGGGAGTTTTGATATTACACGAAATCATTTCAAGTTTCATCAATTATCCAGCTCATTGGCCGAGGTGAGATGCCACCAGCTTGAGCATCGAGGTTTTAGCCTCGCTGAGGAGAGGGAACTGATACTAAGTGATTTATTCATGACACCTCATCTCCATCTCTTTCACTCCCCTCTGAATACGAGCTGCCTTTGGGATGAAGAATTCCTGCTTTGCCTGATTATGAGGAACCCAACTGCTCCCAGACAAGTTGATCAGATGGATGGATAGATGGATGGAACATCTGAGGTTGCTACAGCCAAGCATGTGTCAGGCATGCATGATCACACACATACACCATAATCACAGATGTCCTTGGTTTTCATCAAAGCCCCTAATTTTCCCTGTTCACGTCTTATAACCCCACCCCCATCTCTGTCGCTCACAGCGCACCTGCACTCAATATGAGCCCCCTGCCTTCCCCTCCCCGCCACATCACACACACACACACACACACAGTTTGCCCATGTGCTCCTAAGCGGCCCTCGGCCTAGTCACCGCTCCGTGTCATGTGTCCACCAACAGGCGCATTACACATGAGCGACCCCTCCTACACACCCACCTCTTACTCTCTTTCATTCAACCTGGAGTTTCATTACAACAGGATATCCTGAACATTTTACATTTCCCTCAGTTGTGCAGCAGATGTGCTCGACTGGCACAAAGCAAAAGAGAGGGAGAGCCGCTGGAAATGCTCTCAGTCGACCAATGAAAAAATATCCGCGCTACCAGTTCACATCCATGTGTTTCCTCTTTTCTCTTCATGTTAACTCGCATGTCTGTTCACTTCCGCTCCGCCGCATCCCCAAGGTGACGGCTGGCTCGGGCTACCGTGGCTCATGCCTGAAGGCGAAACGGGCCCGCTGTCCCTTCGTGGCCACAGGCCGTCCCTCCCCATTGATTGTGACCAAACCTCAACGGCATGTTTCTTTGATGAGCTCTGTCCGGATTAGTTAGCGTGAGTTACTCTCCATCTCGATCAAAGTTTTCCCCAAAGCCGAGGAACACAGAGAGGCACTCTTGTGATAACCACTGAACATACCTTTCGGTGTGAACATCTGGTGGAAGCCAAGTTTTTCCTTGACATACTGTGGAATCTCAAAAATCCCAAATAAATTTAGATCAAACTTGAGAACACGCACACAAACATGCACGCAATCCCCTTACACTCTACTCAAAATATCATTTGTTTACACCCCCCACCAAAAAGTCCCAATGTGCTGGAATGCGCAGGGAAAAGCACTCTGAAGCCCCAGTGTGTTTGCAGCCCTATAAATAAAGGTGGCGGTGGGGAGTGTGGTTGACCATAATTACACAGGCCCTGTTAAAGCCGAGGCGCGCTCTCTGTTTGTCTGTCTGCTGGTCCCTTCACCAGTCATGGCCACTCCCATGCACATACATGCACACACATTCACACAAATGCAGAAAGACTTTCAGATTGGATGTGGGTCAAAAGTTTTGTTTTTGTACATCTGTCTGGACTTTTAAAACATTGTGACTGCTGACAGTCTATTACATAATTTAAGTATTTAACCAAACAACATTTTTTTCGGCTTCTTTTTTTTCTTTGCAGATGTACAGCCTAAAAGAACCACTTCTGTTTTGAGTGTCATATCGTGATTGATTAAAGAACATGAAGTTATTGATTTAGCTTGTAATCCGTTGGTTGGAGAAATTGAGTTTTTATATCTTGAGTGGACATGTTGGCCCAGCTGTTCAATGACTGTTGAGTTTCCAAAACCTTGTAATTGAACTACATTTCCCCCCCTCCAATACAAAGCCGCACTCAGTCAGACCTGATTAGAGTGGCAAGACTCTCTGTTTTTAGTCGTTTTTCGCTATGTGTATTTTCATCTCTGCGGCGCGCATGTTCACATGCTAAATCTCCATCTGGCCGCTGTGAAATGAAGTTCACAGCATTGGAGTTGAGATGTAAACACACATTCACACAGTGTTCTCTTTCTCGCTAAGCTGCAGAGACAGACATTTACCAAACTGTGCTGTATGTCGCATATCCTTACCAGCCAAGATTGGTTTAACGGTGTGTGTGTGTGTGTGTGTGTGTGTGTGAGAGAATGTGCACCTGCGTGTGTGTGAATGCGTGTTAAGTGCACACGGGCGGGAACATGTTCGTGCACCAGCCAAGATTTCCCTTTCTTACACATGGAGCGGAGCTGCTTTAAGCAGCCAGAATAACGCTGCAATTTCTATACTCTCATCCGCACGGTACAATTTGTTCCAAAGCACTTGCCTTGCTGTACAAATCACAGCCAGGCAGCCAACTATAGCTAGCTTGGTATTACCATCAGCAGGCCAACTGCCAGGAGAAGAAACACATCCAACAGTTTTAATACCTTGTTTTCACACAAGCAGTTTTTCACTCCAGCTTATAAAAGCCAAATGACAATAACAATAGCATGTACAAGAAAACCAGCCTCTTTTTTTTGGTGTAAAGTCTTCTGAAAGCTGGTGTTATTGCAGCAGGCCGTTGGTCCCTGTTGTTCCCCCACCCTCTTCGTCCTCTTGTGGTTTTGGCACGGGACGCGTGCGGTCTGGGCAGGGTGAGACTGGATAGATAGAGCATGGTCACGGTTAGATGTTTTAATGCCGCCTGTCTGCACTGTACAATGTGAACACAATGCTCGGTCCAGTTTTGCTTTTGTGCGAAAAATGCCACACATTCCTAATCACACCTTTTTGCTTCAGGATTCTTGCACGCTGAATGTCTGAGAGTTGGATTGTTTTCCTCCCCGCAGTGGGCAACGATGGAAATTGCTGAAAAGCGTCAGGTTAGTGTGATTACTTTCCCCTCATCTCTCTGGTCCATTTATCTCCGAGGTGCTCCGAAGCAGTAATGTATTTTAATGCACCTCTACATGATAAAAGTTGACCGGCTGCTGCTACATGTGCCACACTTGAGTATTCATCCCCCCTACATTTCGAAGCCTTCTTATGCGCCACTGGGCCTTTTGGCATTAAACATTCAAGAGAAACAAATGAAAGGCTTTCTTAAAAGCTCTAACCAATAGGCTTTTACAAGCCTACCAGGCTGCATTCGAATAAAAACCAAGACTAAAGTGGTCTAGACGGCAGGAAATCCAACTTTGAAAGAATACAACAACTGAAGTTAAATGTTTTCCCCTTTGGTGGCGGTGAATGCATTGTAGTGGACCATATAGCCTATATATACTCATTTGGTTTATTGCTTACAGAAATTGAATTGGTGCCACAGAGATGCAATATTCAGATCTTAAGGGGCCTGGTAGAGAGTGGCTGGTCGGCCATAAAGACAGATGAGAGTTTGTGGAGCTTTTGATGAACGGTGATGTATCATCACATACTTTAACTGTCTCCCACGCTCAGCATCAACTCCAGTTATCCCAAACAGGGGACACTGACAAATTTCACCAGGGAAATGTGGGAAAATATGAAATTCCTCACTGGTTTCGGTTCAGAAATGACTTTAGTGTTGGACAACAGTATCCAGAGGTGTCTCTCCATCTGTCTGTCTGTCTGTCTTTTTCCGCCTGGTGTCCTCTAGGTGTCACCAGAGACGTTCATGGACCAGATGAGGCTGACTTATCTTGGAGTGTGTGTGTTCGAAGTGCGTCCACGCGTGCGTGAAAAAGTGAAGCTGCAGCTTCTCCTCCTGTGTGCGCTGACAGCCTCAATCCAGTTGCCGTGGTGATATCCTCTCCCAGGTGCATCAGTCACATTCACACAAACACACTCTCTGTCTCTCTCTCCTTCTCTCAGACACACAAAGGGGACACACACCTCTGTCTCTCAGGAGTCGGCTCCACTTCCTCACATGCCTCGACACCCACAGCTGGCTGTTTGTGCCCTTCCCTCCAGTAGCTTAGACAACCATCATTAACACCAGTGTCCCTGTGCTGCTAGTGTTAGCTCCTCCGTGTCACTCTCTCTCCCTGCGCCGGGGCTACACCGTGCACCCTGCTTTTCCGCAGGTGTCCAACCCATCCCCAACCCCCCCACCCACCACACACACACACACACCCACCGCGCACTCGCTAATGAGAGTGAAAATGAGAACAATGGGGAGAGGAGCGCGGGGCCCGCCAGCTCATCTGGGCTCCGTTGATCTTGTTAATTGCGTCCGTGGACGCGCTCCGCTCCCTTTGAAGTGTGTCTGAAGAGCCCGCTTCAGAGACTGGCAATTACCGCACATCATGTAATTGCTGCAAGACAGGCAGCCATATGAGAGAACTCATGTTACTGTATGTGTGCGTCGAAGTGTGTGAGCAGGCCTCGACAATGTGTGCGCGTGAGAGAGAGAGAGAGAGGAAGAAAAGAGTGTGATGATGGTGATGCCTTCCAAGGTGTTGTAACAGCATGTCAAGTAATGTCCTGTCAAACCACAACACCTTCAGAACAAAATCTTAACAGCTTTGATGCTGCATTTTGTAAAATGCCTATTTACCACTTTGTTAAAAATCAATTTGCGCAGATCAAAAGATTATTTTTCTTCTCCTTTGGAATTCAATTAATCTGTTTATTCTCACAAAGTACCATTGCTGTGGTTTCAAGAGGAGGCGTCCATGGCATGTTTACATCCTCCACTTCTGCATATAAATGTTTCGAGGTCAGTGGAGCTTTGTGATTCTTTGTGGCGGGAGGGTTGCGTCTCTTCAAAGACCACGTAAAGTCCCTTTTTATTGGTTCCATCCCTTGCCTTTGTAGACTGAAACATGCAAAGTTTGCTGCAGTTTCCTACTGTCATGTTACACGTTTCCACAAACTATCCATGCAAGGTAGAGGCCGCATGCTTTCAGCACCGCTAAGATGCTTTTTACAAGGCAAGGAAGGGGAGTGCGAGAAGAAGTGGCGTAATAGCAGTGATCAGGATCTCAGCCCTAAGAGCAGATCTACTTTATACAGTAGCGAAGTATATGAGCTCTTAATGGTAAACAGCCTGATTATTAAGATGCTGCTGGAAGTATTGTGCATGAACGCGCAGCGAACTAGTGGAAGAGAAGTGGATGAATTGCCTTCCCCCATTTCACAATCAAATCATGGCTTTTCTCTGTAATTGCAGACTTTCTGTTTCCTACTCTTGCACTTATCTGAAATGTACAACATTATTCTGTATTCTTATCTATCTATCTATCTATCTATCTATCTATCTATCTATCTATCTATCTATCTATCCCTTTCAACCACTGATTCAATACTCTTTGCAGTAATGTATTTCAGAAGAAAAAGAGCCCACTGTTCTGTACAAAAGACCCAGCTGATAGACACTGCCAACCTGCTCCGAGCAGCGAAGCCTCTCACTCGCCCCCCTTTGCCATAAATCAGATAATGTAACAGTAGCACGCCGCTGTGCTTTATGAGAGATACAGATACAGCGAGGCAACCCCGTGCTCCCACTCCCACGTCTGAATACAATTGAAAGTGGTATAGATGAAATGCACCACTCGGGGCTAACTACAGCTGTAAGATAAATACTGTGCCACATACTGCTGTGGTGGCAGACAGGGATTTGTCTCTGTGTGATAGAGACCACGAGTGTGTACGCTATCAAATGCACACACGCACACCAGCATGTCTGTGTGTGTGGACCGTCATATATAGGCATGTGATGGAGGTTGTAACTGACAGAGGAACCTGGTCGTTCCTGCTGTAACATATTTACAAATATTGTTTTCCTCCTTTGCAGCAATAAAACTGTAGATCAGTGTACTACCATACACCTGTTATCTGCAATCAGATAAATTCAATATTTACAACGGGAAAATCCGCTAAAAAGAAGTAGTAGACTGTTTCCATCACTGCCGATCAGAGCTGCAGCTGATAAATACCCGTGACTACTTCAGAGTTATTTGTCCCAGGAATGAATGCTGATTGTAACCTTTCCCACTGAAGGCAAAAGCCAGATGTTAGTGCAACCCGATATCACGCCAAAGCATGTAATAGACCCGCTGTTCCACCAGAGGAAAGGAAAGCGTGTTAGTGACACGTTTTGCCTCGCCGAGGCGTGAATATTACATGCCTGTATGAAGGTGCAGTAGCCTACCAGCAGGGGGCAACAAAACACTCACTTAGGTTTAGGAAAAACATCATGGTTGGGCTTAAAGTACGTAAACTAAGTAGAATATGTACGGAAACAACGTAACATCAGGTCGGAAAAAGCGTCAAAAACGTCACGACAAAACACGTGATAAATGTTACTAATGTAACTTGCAAAACAAAAAGACCTGGGTTTGTTGGACCCATCCACCTCAGCCCTCCCGCCCGCCTTAAGCGGTCTTTCTCCTCTTAGGTTGACGGGAATGTCATTATTTTTGCAGGTATTTGGTCATAAACCAAAGTATTGGAGAAATTTTGACCTGACGATGGCGCTAGAGGAAGACTTAATGGATCACAAAAGTTATTACAATTCATCCTTAGTGGGACATGAAGGAAACCAAATTGCATGGCAATCTACCCAATAGTTGTCAAGACATTTCACTCAAAACCATAAATGTCAATCTCATGCTGGCGCTCGAGGAAAAGTCAGTAGGCTCCATCCTCTGGGGACCCTGAATGTCTGCCCAACATTTTGACTTAATCCATCATTATTGAGATATTTCAGTCTGTACCAAAGTGGTGAACCTTACTGCTAGCATGGCTAAAAAGTATATTTCTATGAGCAGAAAGTGTTGGTGACAACCTGGGAGTGACATCAGCTATAAATAAGGAAAGAAGACAGTGGACCTGGTTAATTATCAATAATACGAACACCTGGGTGTCATAATTGGTTATGAAATTTCACATACACAGCCCCAAGTTTAGATATAAAGTCTAGGAAAAGTTAGAGTCTAAACAATCAATGTATTTCATTAAATCTATCTTAATCAAAGTACAGTGTAACCCTCACGTTTGACTTCAGAGGTGTGTCTCAAAACAAGCCTATGGTTATGTTATAGACAGTTTGCACACACGTTCCACCCCGAGCTGTGGTGTCATAATACATTTACTAGTCTATAAAACAGGCCGACAGACGACTGGAAAGAGCAGAGTGAGGTTAACTGCTCCGTCAACACTACAGGAGCTATTCTCTAAAGATACCTAGAAACGTTATGCATTACATACAATATACTGTCGATGGGTTAAATATTTTTACTGTGTTGCAACATGCTGCATTATTATTTTACAAGTGGATGGACCAGCATAACATAATCTTAAAGCACGCACACACACACACACACACACACACACACACACACACACAAACACACCTAGTAAGAGGGCAAGGGAAAAAAAGGATTGTACTGAGGCAGCTTGCCGAAGGGCAGCCTGCCAAAAGAGTGGGAGAGAGAGAGAGAGAGAAAGAGAGACAGAGAGAGAGAACAAGGGGGAAGAGAGAGAGAGAGGGCAGGAAAGTCCTTACATAGCCCACAGGAAGAGCTGTGTCAGGGCAGGAAGCTCCTTGTTTGGGCATGGAGGTTTCCTGGCCGCCTAGAAGACTGACATTTCCTCTACTGGTTGGCTTCTGGAGAGGGGATCACATGAAGGCTTGAGGGAGGCTGCAGAGGTGGTGGTGGGCCGCCGGCCGGGCTGGGCTGGGCCCGCTCTCTGGTTTCAGCTCCAGCGCTCCCTCCCTCTGTTCTGCTCCGCTCTCTCTCTGTACAGCCGGCAGCTACTGGCTTATTGCTGTAGCAGTCACTTCACAGGCCAGCGTTTATTCTCTGCACCAGTGACATACAGTCTACCACTGTGCAGTCTGTAATGTAACATGGCACATGTTGCTCTATTAGCATAGTGATGTATTACAGGGTGCTGGGACAGCACGGTGAACATGTGGTTGCATCTGCATGTAACGATGTATAACTATGACAGCTGTGACTTTCATGTGGATTCAAGATTTAGTCTGTTTTGGCCAATTAAGACATTTTAGCCACACAAGCGGCGTGGCTCTATGTCGGTCTGTTGGACCACTGCTTTGGTCCAGACTGAAATATCTCAACAACTGTCTTAATGGATTGCCTTCAAATTTGATACATGTATTCATGGTTCCCAGAGGATGAATCCTAATGACTTTGGTGATCCTCTGACTTTTCCTCTCTATAAAATATAAAAGATCCAAACGTTTCCTCGTCACGATTCCACGTCAGCTCATGTCCGTACGGCGATCCTTGCAGAAAGTATAACCAAAGTTTAAGTAGCTACAGCCTGACAGAGCTACAAACAGGACTTTAGACTCTTTGTCTTACTCAACATTGAGTTAAACAATTTTTTTTGTGTCTGCTACAGCATACACATTTGCTCTGTAAATCACTTATGTTCTAATTTTATTTTTTTAAATGAAAAAGCGAGGAATATATATTTTATATTTATTGGTTTCATGATGGTGCCCCCCTAGTTTTGCATTAATTTGTGGGAATACCGTTTACACCAAGCCGCCAGGAAGAGTGCCAGGCTTTGGAGCAAATTTTCGAAGCAGGCAGCAACCTCCAGGTCTGAAAAGTGAATCCAATGCAGAAGTGTCTTAAACTTGCATTCTTTCTAATAGCCAGCAGGGGGCGACTCCTCTGGTTGCAAAAAGAAGTCTGATTGTATAGAAGTCTATGAGAAAATGAGCCTACTTCTCACTTGCTTTATTACCTCAGTAAACATTATAAACATGAGTTTATGATCTCAATCGCTACTTTCAAGTTTTCATCAATACAGTATGATGTTCATTTATTTAATTTGGTCCCATTTAGAATCAAATAGACCATAAAGCACGGTATGCTTTAGGGCGTAGCTACCTTGTGATTGACAGGCCGCTACCACGGCGTTGTTCGGTCTGGGTGTTGTCCGTGTTCTGAAAATAATACTTTAACCCTTTCACAGTGTGTTTTCAGTTCATGAAAGTTCATTGTAAAGGTTGCCTAAAAATGTATTATTTAGCGTTCGGTTATACTTCATGCCACCCTCTCATGTCACTTCTGCTTACAAAAAACCAAGATGGCGACGTCCAAAATGCCGAACTCGATGCTCCACAAACCAATGGGTGACGTCATGGTGACTACGTCCACAAGTCATTTTTCACTCATTAGGTAAAGGGACTGTTTGTAACTTCTTACATGTATAAATCAATCCGGGTCGGTGTCCCATGCACGCTCGCGTGTCGCTACGCTGTTCAGACAAGACTCCAACACAAACTACACAGAAGCACAAAAAAGTCTAGTGAAGCCCGTCTTGCAAAACAGTGTTGGCCGCGGTCGGAGGACGCAGGGGAGACCGTAGCTTTGGTCTCCAGGTCCGGAGTCTCTGCTGTATTCTGCTCCTCTGCTCCTCTGCCTGCCTGCTTGCCGTCACTCAGCTCACTCCACCTCACGTGCATGCGCGCCCACTACACACTGCAGGAGAGTTAGTTTAGCTCTGAGAATATTTAGTGAATGTACAGCTCCTCCAGACCAACAGAGGTTTTTGGTGTCTTGTGAAGTGACGGGGCTCCGCAGCGAGAAACGTTATGTCTCCGACCGGGTGCCGGTGTCTTCCCTGTTCCCTTCGACCGCGGTCCGGAGGCTGAAGCAGGAAAAGCCAACACTAGGATCAGCAGTGATTCATGGAGAGACCTTCGTCTGGTCAGCTAACATTACTGCCAAGCAGCTGAAATATAGAGTGATATTGAGGTTTTAGCTGACGTGTGTCGCCTCACTGTTTTGAGCGATGCTCGTTCATGTCTATTTAGAGCGAGCACAAGCGTGTGCCCGACGCTGACTTTCGTTGACTTAACGGCCACAGGTGTCGCTGTTAACAAGCATTTCTGATTCTTACAAACAGTCCCTTTAATGAGAAATGCACGCTTATTTTCCTATAATGTGTTCAATGATGAAAATGGAAAATTATTCAAATTTCATTTTTAAGTGCTTGCTACTGTATTATATTTTGAGCCCTGACATTCAAAGTGCATCCTGCTTCCATGTAATTTGCAGCAAAGTCCTTAAAGACATCTGCTTGTTGTGTTTGAGCTCTTCTTAGTTAAACTGCCTTTCGTGATGCTTGTGACCTGTTCATTCTCCTCCTCACTTTGCCTTTTCTGAAGCTGTGAAAACGGCCTCCAAATCTCAAACCCAGATCGGCTACTTCTCCGTCAATAACTGAAACCTTGTTGTGGGCTCATGCTTCATTGCTTATTGATCGGCCATCTGTGCATTTGTGTTGACAATAAACTTCCACTGCTCCCAGACAGACAGGCAAACAGACAGACAGATAGACAGACAGACAGATGTTTCCTGGTAAACAGTGAGTGCTCCAATCAGACATAAATCTGTAAAGTGACAAGTTAAGTCCTGCACCTGCTCTCTCTCTCTCTCTCACGCACGCACACACACGCACACGCAGACGCACACGCACACACACACGCACACACACACGCACACACACAAATAAACATATACACATTAAGGAAAAGCAGCAGACTGAGGAAAAGGAATTAAGAGAGAGAGAGGATGGACAGTAGACAAGCAGCAGGGTGTGAAATACAGTCCTAGACACAAACAATCACAAATAAACCCACATACACACACACACACACACACACACACACACATACACACACACACACACACTGACATCCACACCTCAACCTGAGGCACACAAACTCATGTTCTTCCTACTGTCATGTGTCTCTGCATGATTACCTCATAATACACAGCGGTGCATCCCCGCTGTTCATAGCACCACTGGCATGTTGGTGAGTGAGTGGTGGTGAGATGGTGGTATTTGTGGCTGCCAGGGAAAATTGTGTTTGTGAGTGCTTGTCGGACGAGTTCAAGCCTGTATAGAGGTAAAACCAAAGAAATAGAATAGTTGAACTGTTCGCCGTGGTTATTTAACTAATTGACTGATTGTTCTTAGTTGTTATGGTGACAACCAGCCCGTTCTCATTCCCAGGGCGTCAAATACCGAGGCTTTGACATGGCCATCGGCGTGTGATACCGTCGTACAAGGCACCCTTTAGCACCAGTATGAGACGCACCGGGCTTTCCATTAACTACAATGTAAACCCATCCGCGGCAACAGTAAATGCTCTGAGAAAGTCGGGAGTGACTGTTGTGACGAAGATTAAAGGACCAGTGTGTAACATTTAGAGGGATCTATTGGCAGAAATAGTATATAATATTAATAACTATTTTTTCTAAAGTTTATAATCACCTGAAAATAAGAATTGTTGTGTTTTTGTTACCTTAGAATGAGCTGTTTGGCACACAGGAGAGGCTTCAGTTGGTTGCTATCTACCGAATGGCGGGCGCTATGCCTCCGTGACGATGCCATCTGTAACTGCCGTATGAAAACAGTACAGAGCGGCAGCTGTGAGCTGCCATTGGGGCATGCTCACATGCACTCACATACACTAAAAGGCACTCCCGGCCAGCCCCGCGATGTCAACAAAGCAAGGAGAAACTTGGATTACAACTCACAGAGAGGGAGAGGGACTTCATTCTCTGCTCAGGGAGACATTACTCATCAATATCTTTACATACCTAATAGTTGTTTGCTGCTATATTAATGCTCTGGATATCGTATAGAGAATTTTTAAAGGTAAAAGTCAAATAAAGGGATGTAAAAGTGCACACAGGAAGATGGATGAGGTGTATTCGGGAAGAACGCAGCGAGTAAACAACCATTCATTTAACTGCAATTTCTCCTAATTTTACTGCTTTAGAGAAAGAGAGAGACCCTCATTCTCATCCTCACAGCAACTTTTAGCCCGCTGGTCTGGATAGAATAACAGAATAGGGCTGGGGTCATTACTCACAATGGAGGACTCTATTAAGCGGCAGTGTACAGAGCTAAATGCACACACACACACCCTGAGGTGTGAAGAGAGCACACTGAAGTGTGTGTGCGTGCACGTGTACGGGTCAAATGTGTGGCCCTCTGTGCATGAATTACACTTAACTGCAGGGATATTTCCGAGCTGCAAAAAAGTCGCGCGCACACACAAGCTACGCGCACTCTTTGTAATCTAGCACCATTACTGGCGGCTTCACGTACATTAGAGGATGAAAATGATGGAGGGCAGGAGGAGATAGGGCCGCTGAAGGGGTAATTTCACTGAGGGGGCATCTGAGGTATTTATAGCCAAACGATTGAAGCGTTGAAAGCGTACCGAGTTCATGATCTGATCACAGATGTAGCCTAATGGAAACAGGATAGCCAAGGATAGAGTAATGCACAGCGTATATCCTGGGGTGGATGTTTGAGTCTACTATATAGAAAACTTTTGCTTGCTTCACCTTGTCAAAGCATTTCAGTGCTGAGCCAAAAATTTCCCGGGTTAAAGTTGGGTTAGAGCTGTGGTCAAGGCTCATGACTTCACTTTGGCAGTAATAACCTGTCAACTGTTCCACATTAGGAAGCGTAAAAGCCTACATATACACTTGACAGAGCTGACAGATGCTGACATGCCACTGCATGCAGTCACAGGTCCTAAATGAGGACCTATCGGTGTGGATGTGACAGAGATGTGGCTGTGCTTGGCTCGCCACATGCAGCACACACTGCTTACTGTTAACTAGCTGTTAGGGAGGCAGACGAGGAGAGACAGACAGAGAGAGAGAGGAAGAGGAAAAGAGGATGGATTGCTCGGATTTGTGTCTCTATAAATCGTCAGAAAATTACATTACATTAAAGGGCTATTTCGCATTTTGGGAAATGCACTTACTTTGCTTTCTTGCCGAGAAATAGACAAGGAGATTGATGCAGCTGTCATGTCTGTACAGTAAATATGAAGCGGTGGATTTTGTCACCTTTGGACAGAGCCAGACTATGGTAAATGGTAAATGGACTTGCATTTATATAATGCTTTACAAAGCGCTTTACACTACATGTCACCTATTCACACACACATTCACACACTGATGGCAGAGGCTGCCATACAAGGTGCCCATCAGGATCTAATGTAAATACTCATTCACACACCTTCGGGAGCAATGTGAGGTTAAGGGTCTTGCTCAAGGACACTTCGACATGTGACCGGAGTAACCATGGATCGAACCACCGACCTTCCGATTGGTGGATGACTTGCTCTACTCTCTGAGCCTAAGCCCCCCCAAGGCTACCAGTCTTTATGACCGGCTGCTGGCGGTATCCTCATATTTATCGTGACAGTGGTATCAATCTTCATCTACCTCTCGAAGGAAGAATCCCGAAATGTCGAACTACTCCTTTAAACATTGGCAGACCCTTGGAGAGTTCTGGCCTGAGAGTTTCCCCTGAGAACATTAGGTACAAAACAAGCGAGTTGATGTAAACCATTTCTACATGTGCATGGTGGACAACAGAAGCTCCCAGCAGGTATCCCGGACGCTCCCACCATCCTGCTCCCCGGGCGCAGCACACTGATGACATCAGCTGGTGTGAAAGTAGCCATTAGTTCCACCTCATCACTGTGGGACAAATATAGCCGTGCAAGGCTTTCATCAGACGTGGAGGACAGCTGTAGTGAGGGGGCGGTGAAAGGAAACCTGGCCAGATGATGATACACTTTCACCGTATCCCTCCTCCTCCTCCCAAAATCTCACTTCTCCCACTCCCTCGCGATCACGCTGTCACCCCTGAGACTGATAACACCTTATGGCTGCAGCATATAGGCACATGTGGCATAGACGGGCACATGCAAACACACCTGCTTACCTAATTCTACTTCCTGTCCGCGCAGGAATCTCCTATTTTTTTTTTTTTGTATGTGATTATGGCTCAGCCTTTAAATGAGGCTTAGCAGCAGTGGGATGACAAGCAGCGCTGCTTTTGTAATACCTGGCGCTGCATTATGAAAGCGGAGCAGCGACAGCACACAGTACCATTGTCAGCATAAGTCAAAACTATAAAACACCAAGACAAAGGATGTCTCTTGCCACCGCTGCTAGTCCTGATTCTATTATCTTTGGCCCTGAACCAGTGAGATTGTTTTTTCTTCTCTCAGTTGTGTGACTAAAGCTTCATTTCTGTGGCAGATTACATTATTTATTATCGGTCCATTCCACAGGTATTACCTAATGAGTGAGTTATGGATTATTTTTGGCTGTGCATGGACAAAATGCAGTGGTGGTCAGTGCAGCTGTACTGTGGAAAAGCAGTGCTCTTACAGGATCGTATGTGTGTGTGTGTGTGTGTGTGTGTGTGTTTGTGGGGTGCATCTCGGAACAGGTGGCTGTGGTGTTGGATCAGACACCTGGCCTCTGCCTTTTGAATGACAGGTGGTGAAGTCACTGCGGGGCACATCTGGAGGGGGGGGCTCGGTTTCTCTCTCTCAGCTTTTGATGTATCAGAGTAAGACGCAGGAAGCCCTGATCTGATCTGATCTGATCATGAGAGACGGTTAGTTGTATTTGTATGGACTTTATTTCTCTAAACTTGTAACGGTTGTAGAAGTGCTCCTCGTGAAAATATTCAAATGCATCAATAGCCACGAACATGAAAAATAAAGGACAAACAATAAATAGTAAATTTGGTTTGAGTTATATTCAGTCGCAAAGCCTGCAGACACACACAGACACACACACACACACACACACACTTATACTCGCACATACTCACATCACTGTAGCTCTCACCTCTAATCTGGGCTGTTGTGACTACTGGGTGCTTGTTCTGAACTCTTGAACTACAGTTCAAGCAAAACCAGTGAACCTGAGATGCATCTCTACTGCTTCATGTGGAATAAAATGGATCATAGAAACAGGCAGATTTATGAGAAAGAAAGCAGGACGAGCTACGTTTTGTTGCAAAATTAGGACAGTACAGCACTAATAATGCACCTGATTCGACTGTTGTCGGGCCATTGCATAGGTGTTATCGGTCACTATAAGCTACATAGATGTGGGTTATTACGGGCCTACTGCGTTGTAAAAGTGAAAGTGAAACTTAAAAGCAACACGTTCTACCATGTAAAACTGAATGAAACATTACGTTTTGAACACAAACAAAAAGACTTCTCTAGGTTTAGGCACTAAAAACACTTAGTTAAGTTTAGGGAAACATTTTGTTGTAAAATAACTACATTTCAAAAATTAAAACAAAACGTAATGCTTGTGAATACATGGACAACTACATGTTGTTGGTTTCACACGGGATGCAAACCCCGCCTCCTTGGTGAAAATCCTGTGTTATGTGTCCCATCCATCGTCCCCCAGCCATATGGAGTTTCACCTTGTCTATACTACAGCGCCTGACTTCCGCTTTTGCTTGTCATAATTACAGTTGCTAGAGGTCGCTGTCGTGTTCTTTTCTACCTTCTTTTGGTAATCTACCATGTGAATAGATGATAAAACCTACAATTGGGTGTAGTAGGTCCCTATTGACCCATATCTATGGTGCTTATAGCGACAGATAACATGACCTATTTAATAATCGGCTGAATAATGGCCCTAATAACGGCCAAATTGCAACTATTTACAAATATTTACTATAATATATCCATGATTGTTTTGTTTGAATTATTTAGTAATCACTGTTTTGCACGGTGCCTTCAGAAACCTCTAAATTGCTGCAGGAAGCCATCTGCTGCAGAACATGCATCCCTCTGATAAAAACAGACAAGTCTCTGAGAGGCATGACTGCATTTATTTACCCGGGCTCAGAGACCCTGCTTAGGGATTGCACATGATAGTCAGACTCGCATAGACAGAAAAGAAAACAACTCGAGCCCACTTACTAGCCTTAACACATAAAGACTTACGAGGGCCTGTTTGCATTTCAGAGCCACCCAGGTGCCTTTTGTGAAGCTGTAGTGTGCTTGATGCCGAGTTGAAGAGGTGTCATATTTGGAGGTACTTAAGCATGCACTGTTTTGTTGTCTGTTCAAAGCCATGTACTTCAAACAAGCATGGCTTATTAAGCGGAGCTAAAGTTGCCAGGACACCTGTAGATTATTGTGGAAGTGATGCGTCAAAAAATCTCTTTTGTGTGCCACAAATAATTTCAAAGATGC
Source organism: Sebastes fasciatus (assembly GCF_043250625.1). Taxonomy (NCBI): domain Eukaryota; kingdom Metazoa; phylum Chordata; class Actinopteri; order Perciformes; family Sebastidae; genus Sebastes; species Sebastes fasciatus. Next base: position 15,432,109 of record NC_133804.1, read on the forward strand.
TTGTGAGTTGTGCTGCTCTCGCATCTGGCGTGTTTTGCACAGGTACACAGCAAAAGACTCGCACATCTTAACCCAGAAATGGAGAGCAAATCTGTGACATCCTGATCATCTCTTATGTGCTTGTGTGTCTTTATGTGCAAAGCTGAGGATCTGTTATTTCAGGTTGCATGAGGAGATAATTGAATTGAGATGGACTGCTGCATTTTGTCCAGATTTGTCGTACTCACACTTTCTGACTGATGTTTGTTTCAAACTGTGATATGCCGAGCACGTCTCTTGAACGCCGCGTCTGTGTAAATGTTGCAATCTACCTGAAATGTAACCGTGAGGAGGCTGGAAATCAAGCAGTTTAAATATAACCTACTTATCCCAAAAGGCTCAACAGGTGTCGAGTGCTCGGCGCCGAGCACCTGACGACTGTATCAGCGTTCCCTATTGGCAAGATAAAAAAAAACAGCGAGGCAAAGCGAAGCTCTGAACATTAGATCAATGGAGCATATTTAAAAGACATTAGAGAGCAGTCCTCCTGTCACATCCCTGTGATAAAGTATAGGAATCTAGCCTTCCAGCATACAGTACCGTGTCTCTATGAAGGCGATTCTCCAGTGTCTTTGCTCCCGTGCTTCATCTCCATGTGGAGATGAAGCATGGAGGATGGCCAGCGGTGCTCTGGGTCGTCGTACCCGACACCGGTCTCTCCCCAGCGGTCCGGGAGATGTCAAGGGGTGAGGGCAGAGGAGAACAGATAGCTGCCGGCCCCGGAGCCCCTCATTCACTCTCTAACTTGCTCACATTAAAGAGATCTCTAATCACTGCGGGGACTTGGCCAATGATGTGCTTATCAAACGGCATATTTCAAAAAGGCATCTTAAAAGGCCCGAGGGCGAAGAGGCAATAAGAGCACATTTGTATGTGGATGAAAGGGAAAAGTGTAGACAGACCTTGCATCAGAATACAGAGGGGGGGAGATCATTAGCATCTCCATGCAAAAATATGCACTGGCAGAGAGGGAGAGCGAGGTAGAGACAGACAGGGAGAGAGAGGGAGAGAGAGGGAGAGAGGTGGCGGTGGGGTTGGAGGGCTGTGGGAGAAAGAACGGTTCTCTTCGCCATTCGTCCTTTTTTGTTTTACACAGTTCCCAAAAAGAATAAGAGAACAAATACATTTTTGAACAAAGGCAGGGCGCTTGAAGTGGAAGCCTGTTGGGGGCGTGAGGTGGCTCCGTTGTGGGTTACAACAGAGTGAAGCCACGACGCGATCTGCACTCCCAACTCCTTTCGCGCTCCTCTCCCACCTCCCCAAACAGAGCAGGCTCGGCGCGCGAGCTTTGATATGCGAAGAAGAGCCTTGAATCAGAGCAAGAGGATGTGACGGGCGACACAATTCCCCTCGTACTTTGAGGGATATCGGTCGTCTGTCTTTCTAGCATTTCGGTTATGGACTGTGACAATGCTGGTTGAAATATTGTCTCTTAACACGAGAAAGGGCTGAGAGAAGCACAGTCTGTGGTTTTAACATTGAGTAAAAGAGTTTCCATGGAAGCATGGCAGTATGAGAAAGTTCTGATGCAAAAAGCTGCTGAATGGCTCTTGATTTGTAGCCAGGGACCAAAATAATGTCGTAAACAATGACAGGAAATGACAGGATTTTTAAGCCACACAAGGAGGCTTGAGATTTGACCAGAAAAGCTGGATGTGGTTCTGGAATGGAGAACATAATTTCTTTAAACATCAAGATGATTTAACTCGGAGATCAACCACAGGGCTGATTTGTGTTTCGCTGATCCTCGTACGGATGTTTATTTATTTCTGAAATTGTAGCAGTGATGCAGAATTGATCCAAGAATATGGACCATTGTTGCCTTCCATTGCTGCATTTTGCTGTATCATTTGGAAGTGTTAATTAGACACACACACACACACACACCTGCAAACTGTGTCAGCAGATGAGAGGGTGGCGTCCAGGTAGATCTGATTCACGGGGTCACTGAGCTTTAACCAAGAGAACACAGAGCAGAACAACACGGCAAATTTCACAAAATCACACACTCGCACATCCGCATGCAGACACACAGCGGGAAACAGCTACATTAGTCAGTCTATAGGCAGTCGCCGTGTTTATGGCACACAAATGCCTGCATACATGTGCACACAAATACATGTGCACACAAACACACACACACACATACACACATACCTCATCAGACCCAATTTAGAAAGTCAAATTGGGATCAGGAGACCAATTATCTTAATTATTTTCCTTTTCTCTCCATCTCCATCACTCTCTACTTGTTTTCCCGCTTTCTATTTTAGCTGTGTTTGCATTTGTGAGTATTTTGGTTAGTGTTATTTCACAATACAAAATTACTCCAAAGCTCTGAGAGAGAAAAAACTTAGGAGGGTTCTTGTCTACATATATAGGCTAAAAAAAACCAAAGCTGTTTTATTTTCATACTCAAACATGTAGCAAGAATTTCTTGCCTAGGGAACGGTGGCAGATGAATAATGACGGTGCGAAGAGGCTGTTATTATATTCCGCTCGAAAAAAAACTAAAAGAAACAGCGGTTAAACCTTCAGGGCCAGTCTGTTCAAGCTGCACCCGTGCAACAATTCAGCCTAACCTACACGGATATTGCCCAATTGTGTGTTACAGCTCATTCGCTGCAGGGGTGACAGCATCTCGCCGAGCACATTTGCAGAAAAGAAGGTAATTATCATGTGATGGATTTCACCTGCACGCTGTGAAAATAACCCCGTGCATGTCTAAGCACAGTCGGTTTAAAATATCCCCCTCCAAAAATACAAAGAAATCATTTTTCTAACAGCATACAGAAGAAGAATATATATTTTTTGCCTAAAGATCAAATTGCCGGAAGTCTGTACTCAACAGTGAGGGCCAGTGTGTATCAAAAAATCTAAAATGAAATGAAAATATAGATAAGCTTAATATCTTCAAGAGCATGTTGGATCTAGATAAGAATCCCTCATCTTCAGTGTTTATAGGCATGGGAGTCATGCGTTAGTGTTATCATTAATATAAAGGGTTCAGTGGGAGAACAGCAGAGTTTCCGTAAGATCATGCTGTGCAGATTCTCCTCAAATAAAAGGGTGGCTCTCTGGGACGGCAAGTTAGATGTGCTATAAATCTACACTAATAATCTGCATGCAATTAACATATAAGATGATGGAATATATGTTAATGTATGGGGGATGTACATGACGAAATGAAGGGTGTAATATAATGTAATGTGATGGTTTGAAGCTCTAATGGAAATATTTGAAAGCACAGACAATAAAGTATGAGAACAAATATACATATATATTCATATTTTTATTTATATTTCAATTCTGGGAGGATATCTTGTACACCAAATATCCCATTGGCAGTTAAGCGCATTCAATGTGTTTAGAAGCCAGAAACAGTCACTTGTTTTAACAAACACAAATACAAAATAAAGAGAACCACAAAATAATGAACTGCATGTATATAACATACAAAAGAATCCCATGCCTACTCAGTAGGTAACTTCAACATTCCAGCTCTTGAAGATGTGGATATTTACACTTTAAGTTTTACAAAAATATACTTTATAGTTTATCTCCTTTTTTTGCTTACATTCTAATGAAATGAAGCGGTGCCCTCGTACGTAGCTCGTCCCTTTTTCCTCCCTCTGAGTACGTCTTACATTCTGTAACAAAAATATTCCCTCAACCCTTAAGGCGAGATGCAGTGCATCCTCTCTCGCGCGCAGCCGAGTCACAACACCAGCAAGGCTTCACAAAAAGGCACCAAATAACGGGAGCGTTTGTCTTGTTTAGGTTTTTTTTTTTATCAAATTTTTTTTTCTCTATTTTTCCATATAACCGAGCGATATGTCACATGTGAGAAAGAGAGAAAGAGATAGTACCAGTGGATGATATTTACAAACAGAAACTAACATCACTCTTACTCATGCTTGAATACTTAAGTGCTTTTTTTTCCAAACAATGTCAAAACGTATCACAGCATCATCACTACATAATAGAGAAAGTATGTAGAAAATATGGCCCTGCTCACTTCAAATAATACAATGCAAATATGCAAATAATTTTTCACATCAATGGTACCAAAGAATGATAAAAACGAAACATGGCACATGTACAATATACATATTATGGTAGCTTATGTATATCATTCAATGTCTTTTGTAGCCTACTGTTTGAGTGCCTGCGAGGGCGAACGTGCTTTAGCACCACAGCTGCTGGCAATCTGTTTGTCTCTTGGTTGTTGTGTACCTAATAGTAGTAGACCCGTCAGTGCCGGTTTCTACGCTCTGTCTTTTGGGTCCCTTATGCATTTGAAGTGCTGCATTTGTTTTACAGAGACTGAAAGAAATCCCTTTTCATCTTCTATTGTCTTTGCCCAGTCCTTGACATGTGTCTTTTTCTCTCTTTCAGGTAAATCTCAAGATTCACCTAACACTGCACAGGGAGCAGACAAAAAAGTGCTTTTTGGAGGGGAAAACAAAGTCTTTTGATGCTGATTTCTTTCCCCTCAAAGAACCTTAAGGAAGGAGAGGTGCGGAGAGACTATAAAAGTTCTTCTCTCTTTGCTTTTTCTTAGCAGATCTCGATTGTCCTTGGGGAGAGAGTGGACTGCATGTCTGATAGCGGGGTGGGGACGGGAGAGCTGTAGATGTTGGAGGAGATTGAGGAGGGGAAGGAGGAGGCGAGCTGGGACTGAAAGCTGCTGGACATGGACACCGATGGGTAGGTGGTGGCGATGGACGGAGATGGATAGGAGGTGTGGACCGGAGAGGAGTAGCAGGAGGTGACGGGAGAGGGGTAGGACGACACTGGAGAGGGGTAAGAGGTGATGGGAGACGGGTAACTGGAAGCGGGCGAAGCGGCTGATACCGGCGCCGCCGTCACCACCACTGCTCCTGCCTTCTCCGCTTTCTTGTCCTTCTGCCGTAGGTGGATCTTTGTGTGCCTCTTCCTCTCGTCGCTGCGGGCAAACTTGCGTCCGCATATCTCGCAGGCGAAGGGCTTCTCGCCGGTGTGAGTGCGGATGTGCGTTGTCAGGTGGTCACTGCGGCTGAAGTTGCGCATGCAGATGCGGCACTGGAAGGGCTTCTGGCCCGTGTGGATGCGGATGTGACGCGTCAGCTCATCCGAGCGGGAGAAGCGCCGATCGCAGGTCTCCACGGGGCAAGCGTAGGGCCTCTCGTGAGGGGGCGTCTTGCTCGGCCGGGTTGGGTACTTGCGCATGCGGCTGGGCTTAATCAGCTGGGACTGGTAGACGCTCTTTAAGTCCTGGGAACCAGTCTGGGTGGCAAAGGCCTTGATGGTGGACAGAGGAGTGAGGGAGGGCTGGCTTGACTGACTCTGGAAGGGCTTTTGGTCGAGGGGCACCAGGCTGATCTCTCCCTGCTGCTGAGGGAAGAGGTAGTCAGGGATCATGGGCACGGGGAAGCTAGTGTTGCAGGTCTTGCCGTTGGGGTAGGCCGGGGGAGGGTACTGCACTGATCCAGCCGAGCTGGAAAAAACCTGGCCCTGGTCCGGGAAGATGTCAGAGTTGGAGCTGGAGTAGGTTGGGGCGGCTGAGTAGATGGGGTTGGGCTCATTGTGGTGAATGGAGGAGCTGAGGCTCTGAGATGAGGAGGTAGAAGAGGAGGAAGTGGAGGACGGTATGGATGAAGAGGAGGACGAGGTGGTTAGTGAGGCAGCAGAGGAAGAGCTGGGGGCAATGTTGCCCATCAGACCTGTGAACAGGCCCAAGATGGGCTCCGCCCAGAGGCTGTTGCTGCAGGTGGTGGCGGGCTCCAGGGTGAAGCGGCCCGTGTAGGAGATGGGGGGCAGCCTCTGGGTTTGGTAGGTCTGCTCTCCCACTGACTTCTCACAGTTGAAGGGGATATCAGGTAACGTATCTGCAGGGAGCACAGAGAAAGAGGAGACATTAATCAAACTGTCAATATCCAGAGGGGAGGGAGAGGGGGAATCCTGCCAGAGCAGTGGACAGTGTGTCACCCCTTTCCTCTGAAACAGATCAGTCAGGTGCCCACGCAGAGAAACCCCCTCCAACTAAACTCTTTCCCCCCGAAACTCTAAAACTGACTCTTCCAAACCTCAACAAGAGCTGCTGTGCAAGCTTTCTATGCTCGCATTTTCCTCTGCTCACACTCACTCGATCTTTCTTTCATTCTTCCTGTCGTGTACACACACACACACACACACACACACACACACACCCACACACACGCACACACACACACATTCTTGAAGCCCATCACAGAGCCCAAGGCAATTGATTACCGAAACTGCAGTTCAGCTGGTTTTAGGAATGCAATTTGAATTGAGCTGTAGGAGTGTCTAGAGGCATGCGGTGACTGAGCAGTGTTTGAGTCCTCCGAGAGTCGGCAGGGATTTAGAGCCATCAATAAATTGATATTAAGTCAGATTTTTTTTTTTTTAATTTCCCCCGTTTCTGTTTATTTGTGGAATTTCATTGCATTAATGTGTTGTGCCCGGTCAGCTAAAATACAAATTTACTTGTAGCCTAAAATTCTCACTACAAGCCACAATAAAACAAATTAATATAGACTCGTAACTAAAACTCTTATGCCAGCTGTAGTTATGTGATCAATTAATAATGCGAATTAATAATACACAGTAAAACATGAATAATAATTAAAGTTATGCAGCTGTTTATTTCTATTAACTCTTTTCTTGGTTTAGTTTAGCTCAGCAGATGTGCAGTTCAGTTTTACATGCAACACAGACAACCAGCAGCAAATCTCCAGATCTTACCTCCAGTGAGGTGGTCGTACTGGTCTCCTGGCTCCCCGGAGCCAAAGCCTGCACCTTCGGGTGCGGAGGCGGTGAGGAAGGGGGTCCCTGCAGAGCTGAGCATCATCACTTCCTCCAGCTTGGGGTAGTTATCCATGGGGGAGTGAGGGAAGCTCAGAGGCTCTGAGATCTGCAGGGTTGGGAGGATCATCTCGGTCTTGGCTGCAGCCATCCTCGCTGGCGGCTGGTGATGAGTGCAGGGAGGCTGGATGCACACTGGCAGAGTGGTGCCTCGCAGGTGGAGGAATCACTTAGCCCAGCTCAGGGAGCGCTGCACACTTCTTCTGCTGATGTCGAGGAAGATGCTGCTTTCTGTCTCGCTCCGTGACTTCTCCAGTTGTCCTCTGTTGTTTTCCTTTTTCTCTCTCAGAGATGAGTAAAGATCCACTTGTCTTTTCAGTAAAAAATCAAAAGTGTCCTTTATACTCATTCCCTAAAATCCATTGAAATGAATCAACAGATCTTGATTTTGTATCTACGTATTAAATGTCTTTTTCCAATCAGGTTTTAACCCTCTTGGATGGATTGTTGTTTTTGAGTTGACGTTGTACTTTTTGTTGTGATATTTCTCAGTAAAGGGAGCTCTATGTGCTTGTCTATCTAGCTCTGCTCTAACAGTTGCTCTTGTGGGCTCTCAGGGCTCTCTCTGAGCTGAGAGGTTTCCCCTGCTCCTTATATACCCTCCTGCCGTGACGTAGATGTCCATATATGGAGTGGAGGAAGCCCATATTTAGGCACTGCAGTGGAGGACACATGACGCTGGCCTGGGGGGAAAGCAGAGAGGAGAGATTTTATATTAAGCTCTCGCAGTAAATTGCGAAGACAACGCCGCTCTTCCTCTGTCCCGAATCAATGTGTCTTCATAGCAGAACAGCTCCGTGAGACAGCAGCATAATTCTCGCTCTCTGGCCGTCGCCACATAGATTTGATTTGGATTTCCCATCTGTGCAGCAGGCTGCGCTGCTGCCGGAAAGCCCTGCTCCGCCGTGCCTTATAAGGTCGTGACTACATAAGGACCTATTCCGGTGGGTTTCCATTTCCCTGTCCTTATTTGGAACTTCCTGAGGCAGCGCTGATCGCTGCTTGGCAGTGAATGAGAGGCTGGAGTGCAAATCATGTCCAAGCGCTCACAATAACTAATGTCAGCAGCAGAAGAACGCCTGCTTCCCTTGTTTTAAAGCACAGAACTATTACACTTTTATGTGACGGACTTTATGCAACAGTTGGAGCTGCTTTAGGCACATTTATTTAGTTAATGTTTTGAATGCTGAAGACTGACTGCTCTTAAAGGAAACATGTTTTAGCCCACACACGCACCCAATTCTGTTTATTTGTGACACCAAAATAAGTAGAAATATTATCTAAGTTGATTAAAAAGTGACTTTCTCTTTAAGGCTGGAACATATTTTTCACACAGTGTTATTGTTGGAAGCTGCATTGTCGTGCATTTTTATAGATCTAATAGGCTTATTGATTATGAATAATTGGGGGACATGTTAAAATTGATTTTGACTTTTGTTAGGCACATTTATTTAGTTAATGTTTGAACGCTGAAGACTGACTGCTCTTACAGGAAACATGTTTTAACCACAAACGCAACCAATTCTGTTTATTTGTGACATATGTTATTTATAGTAAAAAAATATTATCTAAGTTGATTAAAAAGTGACTTTTTTTTTTTTTACTTTTGTTTTAATAAATCTTCAAATGCCAGTGTAAGATAATGTATGCCTGGTGATTATTCAGACAGTGGTGAGGGTGACTGTGTTGTATGGATAATGTGTGAGGTTCTTGTTGTGCTCAACAGGATCAAAATGACTTCAGCGTTTATTTACTGTTTCATTCCATCTATCTGATTTGAATTTTGAATAGAATTACAGTGTTATGGTTGGAAGCTGCATTTCTATAGACCACATGTGTTATCCAAAAATAAGTAAAAAAATATTATCTAAGTTGATTAAAAAGTGACTTTCTTTTTTTTTATTTTGGAACATATTTTTTTCTAAATCTATTTATTTTGTTATCTTTTTTTTTTTTTTTATAAATCTTCAAATGCCAGTGTAAGATAATGTATTCCTGGTAATGATAGGCTGGAGTGCAAATCATGTCCAAGCGCTCACAATAACTAATGTCAGCAGCAGAAGAAAGCCTGCTTCCCTTGTTTTAAAGCACAGAACTATTACACTTTTATGCGACAGACTTTATGCAACAGGAGAGCTGCTTTAGGCACATTTATTTTGTTAATGTTTTGAACGCTGAAGACTGGCTGCTCTTGTGCTAAATAAGGAAACGTGTTTTAACCACAAATGCAACCAATTCTGTTTATTTGTGACACATATTGTTATCCAAAAAATAAGTAAAAACTATTATCTAAGTTGATTAAAAAGTTTCTTTTTTTAGGCTGGAACATATTTTTTTTCTAAATCTATTTATTTTGTTATCTTGTTTTTTTTATGAATCTCCAAATGCCAGTGTAAGATAATGTATGCCTGGTGATTATTCAGACAGTGGTGAGGGTGACTGTGTTGTGTATGGATAATGTGTGAGGTTCTTGTTGTGCTCAACAGGATCAAAATGACCTCAGCGTTTATTTACCGTTTCATTCCATGTATCTGATTTTACTTTTGAATAGAATTACAGTGTTATTTTTGGAAGCTGCATTATCCTGCATTTCTATAGATCTAATAGGCTTATTGATTATGAATAATTAGCAGACATGTTAAATAGATTTTTCATTCTTTTTGATATAAGCAAGTGTATATCTCCAAAGGCTGTGAGCTTAAAATATATACAGGCTTAAAGGTCCCATATTATAAAAAAGTGAGATTTTCATGTTTTTTTTATTATAAAGCAGGCTTAAGTCCTATATAAATACTGTGAAAGTATCGAAACACTCAATCCACAGGGAAATACACACAGCCCGTATTCAGAAACTCTGCATTTGAAACAAGCCGTTAGGATTTCTGCCCATTCGTGATGTCACAAATCGACAATATTTAGATCCTTGACACAATTTTAAACGTAAAACACTCTAAATGTGTCCCAGTTTGTTTCCTGGTTGCAGTGTATGTGAATGTCATCAGCTGACAGGAAGTACACATGGACCCAAGCTGTTGCCTAGCAACGCAATTCTGTTGCAATTCCATCAAAATGTGCTAAAACAGAGCGTTTCAGACAGAGGGTAAATACAGGCATATTCAGGCTGACAGTATGAGGAAAATAAAGTTTTTTTTTAACATTAAAGCATGTAAACATGTTCTAGTAGAAACACAAAATACAAGTATGAACCTGAAAATGAGCACAATATGGGACCTCTAAGACTGTGCAAACTCTGCTGGCTGGTAGCAAACTTCCTCTAAATTAACTTTCCATCTCTGTGTCATTGATTAATGAGAACAGGTAGCCGCGGATGCTGACGAGGTGCCGGGCGATCCGTCTAATTGAGGGGTGTCCCCGGCTCAATATTCGGGGAATCTCTGTGCCACTCAGCGGCCTAATGGGCCGCATTAACAACGCTGCGCACAGCTGCCAGGACGCCTGCGGGATACCGATGTCCCCCTCGGCTGCTCCAGCTTCGGCTGGCGCGCCAGCACTCCTCGGTGGATGCTGACGGGAAATCAATGTGTTTCCCTTGCTGCTGACTGGATCTATATGCGAGCAAACCTCATTGGGAAACATCGTGGGCAGGACACTTTGAGGTGGCCTGAGAGAGAGAGAGAGAGAGATGGAGAGGAGAGGAGAGAAAAGGAGAGATGCGGCTGATGTGTTGGAGAGGGCAGTGCAGGTGAGACTCCATGTTCTTCAAATATCATTTGATTTAGACTCGAAAATACTGATTGCAAAGCTCTTAAACCATGTTCATGGTTGCCCTCCATCTACAGGGGCTGGTGCCACAATGATATAATCACAATCAGCTTAATCCGGGATGTGACATTTCACTGCACTGGATGGATAGATGGATAGATGGATAGATAAACCAAACAATTCAGGTACACACACAGTAGGTTTTTTGTTCTTTACTGGACTGCTTTCTCTCCCCGGCGTTTCCCATTCAGCCTCTGGCAAATCTCTCTGTTTACCCCCATTAGACTGATAGCAAAATTCTGTCATATATTATGGATGATCTGGAGCAGAGGCTCCTTCACAAAATCCAAATAAGCCTGAAATAGAGGGGCGCAGCTGGAGAATGTGTAATGTTGTTTATTCATACAGTCAGATGCATATAAACGCTCCAATCTAATCACTTTTGAAGGTATGTGGCACTGCTCAGCGGTTAGGAGGAAAGTGGTGCTCCCACTGCGCACGCACGTTCCAAAAAAAACCTGAGTTTACGTTTTATTTTTCAGCAAGGGGAGCTGCCACTGTGTCTCCATCCAGACCTGAGGAAAAGGAAGACCACAAGCTGCAGGACGTGGTGATGGTGAGTTGCAAAAAGTGACTGTGTGGCAAGAAGGTGGCGATGCCAAATCTAAACTCCTGTCTGCATTCGCCGCTGCTTTCATGCGTCAGTTACCAAGGTCGATAAATTTGTGGCAAAGCAAAGAAGAGCGAGCAGATGAGAGAACTCATCATCTGATGACAATGTAATAAAATCAGGTTAGGGAAAACTGTCGGAAAAGTAATAAAGATGATAAACAGTTCACAGTGGCTGTTTGGGCCTCCCTTCACTCTGATGCATGGAGGGGGTGGAAGCCAGATGCTGTAAGGGCAGGGGAAGGAGAATTAGTCTGTGTGTGCGTGTGCGCGTGCGTGTGCGTGTGCGTGTGTGTGCGTGTGCGTGTGTGTGTGTGTGCATGATGTGTGCACCGTTACATGTTTGTGTGTGTGTGTGTGTTTGAGTCAGCCGCTTCGTTCTCCTCAGTGTGTTCCCCATTGCTGCCCACACAAAACCAGCCAGAGGAGTCCTCGCCTGATGAAACTCCAACGCTCTGCCAGCCGGCGAGAAACACAGGCTCTCCCTTTACCTACGCAGTCACCACGCCCCTGTTCTCACACACACACACACACACACACACACACACACACACACACACACACACACACACACACACACACACACACAACAACACCCAGTACGAGCGTTGGTTGATATTTAATCATGCCCCAATCTGCCACGGAGAAAAAACGAGGAAGTAGATATGGGGAAGCCAAAAAAAGAGAGAGGAGGTGGACGAGAGGAGAGGTGTTGGAACATAAAAATAAAGGGTGAGGGGAGAGAGAGCGATGTATAGATCTGGAGGAGATGGAGGCAGGTTGAGAAAAAGAGATGGAGAAGGTGGGAAGGAAGGGTGAGGGCGATGGAAAAATAGAAAGTAGAGATACCGAGAGAGAATCCTCACACCCACATACTGTACGTGGGAGCAAATACCAAGCTTTGTGCTGGCATTTGTCAGCAGCCAATGCCAGCCAGTCAGTCAGGGAGACCGGACAGACAGACACTCCTGCTCCTCCGTCACACCTCCTCCTCTTCTCCCCGGCCGCCCACACCCACCAGTGGTGCAGTCCCTCTCATTAGCATACAGGTGTGTTCATGATGGGCGGGCCAAGATTAGAGGGTGGACGATGACAGTTACCAAAGCCTGCATGTTACATAATGTAGCAGAGAGGACGGGGAGGAGGGAATCATGTAATGAGAAAGAGAGAGGTTATTTTGGAGCTATCATAGTTATATTTTGCCAAGCGGGATGGGGGAGAGAGTGGTGGATTTTGAGATGATAAAAAATGAAATGTGGCGTTGATGTGTAACACACAGGGAGAGTTGATAATTAAATGGGAGAAGAGCAGAGGCCTGATGGTCTCGGGCAGAGTGACATGCTGAATATTAGACCATAGCCGTAGAGTGATGGGGAGAGGAGCAGAGATATTTGATAAATGTCATTTTTCTCCCAGCGTTTAAAGTGACGCCAGCAGGAGTGTGCGGCCTGACCTTTTACACGCTGAGTGAGATGCGCCTGGGAAAAGACAAGCTGGCGTGAGAGGGATAAAAAATCTGTCGGAAACATCGCAGAAGCCGGCGGTGTAAAGGGGTCGCGGAAAAATCTCCGGACTAATTGACATGCATGAATAGCAAAATGGATCTAATGGGATTCTGGAAACCACCGTGGATGAAGACATCCATTACTGTATGTCTGTTTAAATACTTGACACCTCAACCTCGGCGCTCCAGTCATCATAAACTTTAGCTCACTTATTGAAATCTAAGACAGCCCATTATACAATACAATGCCGAAGATTACAGTACACCACCTGTTGCTGCGCTGAGGCAGCCAGACTCGGTTCAGAGGAATGCTGCTGTGGAATGCTGGCCTCGTGTTAGCGGCGTATGATTATGTGGGTAAGATCACAAGCTTTCTTTTACTGTGGGAGCTGACCTACTAAAGCTTTAGGCCCCGGTGACGACGTTTTGAAAAACAATCTGCTCGCATGCACTTCACAGTCACTGCAGGCGGCGTCCCTTCCCGTCTTATTACCCCCCAGGCTGTGGAGCAGTATAGGTGTTAGCGTATCACACAGAAGCAGGGCCCCGGCGTCGAATAGCCGCTCTATCTGCTCATCTGCCTGTTGTTGCCTCCCGAAGGTGGTAGGTGACAGAGAGACAATTACCAAACACAGCACAAAGCCCACCCCGCCGCGTCCCCGAGGATGTGTGACTCACTCAGGCCCCTGGCCTGTTTGTTTGATGCTTGTGACAATAGATCTGACCTCTGACCTTTCAGCTCCCGATGAGTCACCGGTAGCGCGCAGGAAGACGGGGCTTCCCCCGAACCACGTGGCGGTCACAGTGTAGCAACTGGTGTAACATTTAAAGGTTGTCACAAAACCCTTTTCTGTGTTTGTCTGGGCTGTGTATACCAAAGACCCCAGCATGTTGACAGAATGTAGGTAGGTCAGCTGTGTGTTTGGCATCTTCAGTGTTACAGTCCTGGTTAAGTTATTGTTATGAGTTTGAGAAGCTCGTGCATCAAGTTAATGATCACTGAAGCCACTGCTGAAACTAAGATATTCTATTTAAAAATTATATTAAATTGTACCCGCCTAGATAAGTAAAGGCACCTGTTGTGATTGCGTTGGGTGCGTTGATTGTGAGATGAGATTTGGTTCATTTACTCAAGTAGTGTACTTAAGTACAATTTTGACGTACTTCTACTTGAGTTTTTCCATTTTATGCCACATCTACTCCTCTACATTTCAGATGAAGATTTTACATAAAAAAACATTTACAAACTGATTTGTGTAACAGAACTTAGTTTTTTCTTCTAACGTGACATTTGTGACGTGTTTTCTGTACTTGTGTAACGTGGTTTCGGTACGTATTTTACTTAGTTTACGTACTTACTTTAAGCCCAGCCATGACGTTTTTCCTAAACCTAACTAAGTGGATTTGTTGCCTGAACCTAAATCTGGACGTTACTGTAGTTTTGTTACGTCGCGTACATATGACACGCGAAAAGCCTAAAGTGCGTCCTTATGACATGCGGAATGTCATTGTAATGTGCTATTTATACGTCTTCCCATGAGACCGGTTTGCAAGACCCCTCAGATTTATCTTGTGACCCTTTTGAGGGGCCCGACCCCTGGATTGGGAACCACTTAACTAATCTACTTACAGTAGCTGCATACAGTCTATAAAGTAGTTAAATCTAACACCACCTCAACCGGCATTTTTCTGCAGAAAGTGTACTTTTACTTTTAATGATTTAAGAACCGTTAATACTAATGTACTTTTACTTAGATAAGATTTTGAATGATAGACTTTTACTTGCACTTTTACTTAAGTCATCAGCTGTCAGTCACTTTGTGGAGGAGAAAATTAGTCACAGACCAAACCAGTTTAACCATTTTAAGTTTACTTCAAAGCTGCCTGGATGTTGCACCTTGTTGCACTGCGACAAATGCTCCTTATTGGCTGATTGACTGGGCCGACTAAAACCAACTGCTCTCCACACTGCTGACGTCCTCATGTGGACAGAGAGACAGACAGGAAGAGACGGGGAGCGAGGGAGGCAGAAAGATGTGGCCTCAGCGTCCAGACTGAGCAGCAACTGGTTTGTTGTCTTTAGCGAACACGTTTGGGTGTGACTCATGTGCAGCGTACGTCCTTGAAGCAGACAGAAAACATTCAAACTCACAGACCTGTTTTTATTCTACTGCAGTCTTCAGATTTTTGTCGGGAGTTTAAACTTTGCTTTAGTCCACAGTCACATGGAGCTCTGCCAGTCCACATCTGTTTATGTGGAAGAGCAGTTTTATGCAGCGTGGGTTTATTATTGCATCAGACAGTCACGCCATCACCCTTGCTCACTCCTTGGCCCTCGACGCTCTTTTAGAGAGTGGCAAGAAAGGGGAGATAGTTTGGTTTTTATCTTTTCCTCTCTGAACCAAGAGCTATAAACACAAAGGCCGAGCTACTGAAAATTTGGTAAACTTACCCTGAAATCACCCTGTCTCTCAAAGGATGACCTGTCTAAACCTGGTGTTATACAAACAGGCAAGTCATACGCACCCACACATCCACATACATACACACACACACACACACACACACACAAACCTTTAAGTTGTTCTCCAGAGTTTATTTGAGTTTTGAGTCAGATCAAAACTTGCCAAGACAAATAGCCTCCTTGGGTCCAATGGCCAAAGCTTTTCCCAATAACTTGCCGCGAAGTGAAAATGACAGGCGGAGAGAGAGGCACATCTGCTCAGGTGAGAGTTATTTGTTTTGTAGTGTCGGAGCTGAAGTAAAGTGAAGGAGTAGAGAGGGTGAGAGGCAGAGAGATAAATGGCTAAGGAGAGGTACAGAGGCAGAGGAAGTGATGGAAAGACAGAGCCAGAAAGTGACAGAGAGTGAAAGAGAAAGTGACTGTCGCTGGGTTGTTGACAGGTGGGCCTCGGGGCAGGTACGACAGGTTGATTCAGGTAAGCCCCTCTCCTTCCTCTTCCCCTCCTCCCCCTCCTCTCCTCCGCCCTCCACCCTCCAACCCTACCCCTCCACCCCAGCTGGAGACTGCCGACGTGGGATAGCCTACAGGGCTGAGGAGACAGGTCTCCATCAGAAAGCCCCGCAACCCTTTACAATCATAATCATTTAACTGCGAGTGCCGTACGTCAACAGGAATGACGGCTGACGAGGCAGACAGACAAGATGACAAACAACAGTAGCTGCAACACCCCTTCTATAGTATGCTTCCAAGGAAAATGGGAAAAAAGGAGAGGAATGAATAAATGAATAACTGTCAGAAGCGTTTGGCTTCTGGGACAATGTTTTTTTTTAAAAGAGTTGAGGCTTCAGGGGCCAAATGTCACTTTGGGTCACTTGGACTGAAGATTTTCACCAGCAGATTTTGTAAACTCTGCAGCACAGACAATAAAGCATCTTACAGTAAGTGATAAGTAATTATCAGTAATCTAATTTGCTCTTTAAATTTACATTATTTATTGCAAATCACCAGGGTCAGAGTTGCCTCTCCTTCTCTCTCCTCAAGCGAGGACTTGGAAGCGACCGAGTGTGCAGGTTAATGGTGCAACTGGATTAAGGAGACTATAGTTTCATACATAATGCAGGCATTTACCTAAATGGGAGAAACGTGACTGAGGTGCAGTGTTTACATTAAAGGAGGGTGAGAGTTCGGCCGAGCCGGGGGAATATTTTTCTGCCTACGCTGGCGGCAGACGGCGTAATGAATTTCTATAAAGCGCACTGCAAATAAAAATAAAGACACACAAAGGAGATTGCATGTTGATGGTTGTCGGGCGATGCTGACAAGGAGGAATGGGCGAGGACGGCGTTGAGACTTGCAGTGGTGTACAGTTTGTGAAAGACATCCAGTAGCCTCCTCAAGTTTTAAAAAAAAAAATCACCCTTTTCAGCTGCCAGAGTCGAGACAATTAAATCCCAGGATTTTAACACATGTACAAGAAGTAATCAAACAGGAAGTAAAAAGCTTTTATATTATCTTTATCAACAAGAATACGCACACAGGTTGCGACAAAGACACACACCGACGTGTTCCAGTGTTTGTGTTTGTCTTGCTAAACAAACACGGCGTGCACGTGGTGAATTGAACACAAACACCCGCTCACACACACACATGATCGTGTCCGAGGGCCGAGTACATGTATCCACAAGTGTGCTGACGGCACACACCCGGCGTATAGCCTGACATCCTCTTGGCCGCAATACACCACACAATTAAAATAAATCTCCTACGAAGGCCACATGGTGCTGCTTTTTTCTAACAGCCAAACAGGGGAACAACTCCATAGCAACACCAGAGAAATGTTTACGCGTGAGAATATTTGGATATGCGCTGTTGGAAACATAAACAGGCTTAGTGTCATAATTTAGTTATAGGAACAGGATTTCTCTCTGTATTGGCTTAAAGAGTCAAAGAAAGAAAATAACGTTGAGTTGGAAAGTCGTGAACTTCCATTTTTCTCGCAGTGGGAATGTGACAGTGTGTGTTCTCATTACGAGCACACAGACAGCCCTCCGTGGGTCTCACTCTCCGAGTCTCTCTCTCTCCCCATCTATCTCTGCATTCCCAGACAGCTTTAGCAGTTCAAACCCTCGCACTGCGGCATTGTCACACACCACACTGGTTGCCATGGAGAAATAGTCCTCCTGGTCTCCAAGGTACCCGAGTCTATTGTCTTTGGCTTCTTTATTTAGATGAAAACATGATTTGTTGGAAGAGATCTACTTGTTTTTTCGCCGCTTCTCTTTGCTGCCTCCTCTTTCTTCTCCTTCTTCCTCCTCACAAGCATCAATGCGACGTCGCATGATGTGCATTGTTTCATTCTTCTCCTTTCCAGGAGTTTGACTTATATGCGCATGTGTGCGTCAAGCTCGCCTGATGTTTTGTAGCAATTAATTTCAGTGTGTCTGCATGTCAGCGCCCCAGGAGGGGGGCTGTATAAAAGTTTTCCCCATTGCCACAGCTCTCGCCAGGGCTTATAATTGCCTTCTATTACCAGGGCTGGGTGTCACAGCCTGTCTGTCACCAGGAGACTCTCAACTAGCGACACATGATGAGGAAAAGGAGTTGCAGCTTTCTTACTGCTGTTCTTTTTGGCAGAATAGATAATACAGGATATACATATATCAGACTATACTGTATATATATATATATATATATATATATATATATTTATAGTAAATAAGAGTATTGTCCTCCAGCTTGTTGTGTTATGCAAAAAGTTCAACTTCAGTGCACCTGTATTGTTGGAGAAGTTGCTTTATAAGAGCTGTGCACTTACAGAAAACAAGCTTAAGGTGAGCTACACACCAAACAACAGAGAAAAAACATTTCAGTGGCTCTAATGTGGCTTTAAAAAGCAGCTGCGGGGGCTTACAAACAGTTACAATCAGCGAGCTCTGACCTTTGACCCCGTTTATTTGCATGTTTCCAGCTCTGCTCACAGCTGTCAGCAAGCTGCTGCTTCTGTAGTCGACTGCAAACCAAACAGGAAGTGACATCACATCCGTTGCTCCGTGATATCACTGGGCTGAGTCGGAGAAAACGATAGAGTGAAAGGGAGAAAAAGAGACAGAGTGAGAAGAAGGAGAGGAGCGCGGCTGACGGGTGGAAAGAGGAAGCCGTCTGTGTTTCGTTTTCATTCAGTGGCTGTGGCTCAGACGTCCCAGACTCTGTGGTCTTGTTTAAGGCCAGCCAGACAAATAAACTGATCCAATTTAAGTCACTTATCTACTTAATCAGAGGGGCTACAAACACACTGTCTTCATCTCCTGCTTTACCCTCGGATGGCCGTCTTGAATCACCACATATAAAGTTTTTTTTTGGAAACTTTACACTCGTACATAAATATTTTTGGGCGAGACTTTGTCGATGTCAGCAGTTGCTCAGTTAATTCTTATGTCTGCACGTTGTGTAACTTCTAAATAGCTTTAATTCAGTTGTATTTCATTCCTGTTAATTTCAATAACTGGAATGAATGAAAGGGCAAATAAAAGAGAGAATATGTGTGTTGGTTACAGTGCTTTAATTTACTGTAACCATAAAACTCAATCTTTTTTCAAAGATCCGGTGTGTGTGTGTGAACTGCAAGTTCACACCGCTACACTTACGTTTCTGTTTTTTTGCATGCAAGGTGATGCAAAAGTGGAAGGAGAGGTTTCGGAAACTGTGACGCTGTGCTTTGTCAGCGCTGGGTGCAAGGCAGGGTGAGTTACTGTTGTGTGCTTTTGTGGCATAAGCGTGCGGCAGCTTGTTCCTCTGGCTCGGAGGCCAAACGCTGAATGGAGTGGGTGCAGGTAAACATGCTAAAACAGGCCCTCGCGGTAATTGTGCTGCCTTGTTGACATCTTTCACGTTTGTACGCCTACTTTTTCCCAACACCTGACGTCAAAATGTCTTCTATCTTTTAGAGTGAAAAATCAGCAAAAAAAAAACAAAACCCTGATCTGATTATAAATGTTAAATACTCAGAGTTGAACTGAATCATCCATACAAGAAATAGGTAACTTCCTTCTCAGTACCTGAATCATTGAAGTTACTGTAAATCTCTTTGAAGGGATTTCTGAAAGAGTCTGCCCACCTTATCATGCATCCCCCCATGAGATACACACTTTGAGCTGACGTGTTTCATCACCCAACATTTGTTGCTATGATGATGACGATGGTGTTGATGATGGTATTCTGACTGGGCTTGGTCTGAGCCACAAATAGGCACAAATTGTTTTGAAGCCAGGCTTCGTTTCTCATTTTCACAATGAGGAACTAGAGAAAATGAGTCAGAGCAGATGTGTCGAGAAGCTCACACCGACTCCAGATCAGTTTCACGTAATGGTTTAATAGGGAGACTGAGCCTACTACAGGGGTTAATGGAAAGATGGTCCAGCAGCAGTGTTGAGAGGAAGGGCGGCGTTGAAAACACTGAAAATGTCAAAAGGAGACGACCCGCTGTGAACAGGACAAATAAACCAGCAGTTGTGCTGTATGGGCTGTTGGGAATAGCCAAGCATGTCCACACACACATGCATGAACCCATATCGCTCCTCGGTGAAAGAGCCAGCAGGGAGAAGGGGAAGCAGGGGGAGGAGGAGGAGGAGGGGAGGACTGTGGGAGAGAGGCAGGAGGGAAGGGAGAGGAGGTCTGGAGCGAGTCCAGGGGAACTCCAGACTGCTGTTACCCAACATGCTCTCTCTCAACAGGGGCTGGGAGACTGGCTGCTGCTGCTGCTGCTGCTGCTGCTGTTGCTGCTGCTGTTGCTGGAGACCCGGAGAACAGGGAGGTGGGGGCACACACACACATCTCTTGTACACCCCCCTGACACACACACTGCCGTGGCCGTGTCTCCATAGTAACACACTGACCCTGGCCTTAGAGTTGAACTCGCGAGTCTGATCTCCTGCCGAGCTCTGAGTAGTGGGGTGGACTAAATCTGCCTATTTATAGCAGGCCCGTCGGCTCATTTTCTACCAGTGACAAAAAGACCTAATCTGCTTTCTCCAAAGCCCCACCACATCTACCTTACATATATAGACCCACTCCAGCAGAAGGACAGTTAGGGATGGAGACACAGAGCCGGGAATAAATGAGAGGGAATGAGTAGGAGGGAGGAAGTAACAGAGAAGACACAATGAAATAGAAACTAAGAGACTGATGCTTTGCTGCCTCTGATTACATGTTCATCTTTTATTTAACCCCTTAAATCACAATGACACGTGCTGGCCCGTCACTGAAGTTAGAGACAATCATTCCTCTAAGGGATGCTAAAGTAAAGTGTATACAGTGCCTTCAGAAAGTATTCAGACCCCTACACCTTTTTTCCCATTTTGTTATGTTGCAGCCTTATGCTAAAATCGATAAAATATTTTTTTCCCCTCATCAATCTACACGCAATACACCATAATGACAAAGTGGAAACAGAATTTTAGAAATTTTTGCAAATTTATTAAAAAGGAAAAACTGAAATATCACATTTACTTAAGTATTCAGACCCTTTACTATGACACTTGAAATTTAGCTCAGGTGCCTCCCATTTCCCTCGATCATCTTTGAGATGTTTCTCCACCTTGACTGGAGTCCACCTGTGATAAATTCAATTGATCGGACATGATTTGGAAAGGCACACACTTGTCTATATAAGGTCTCACAGCTGACAACGCATATCAGAGCAAAAACCGAACCATGAGGTCGATGGAACTGCCTGCAGAGCTCAGAGACAGGATTGTGTCGAGGCACAGATCTGGGGAAGGCTACAAAAAAATTCTGCAGCATTGAAGGTCCCCAAGAGCACAGTGGCCTCCATAATTCTTAAATGGATGAAGTTTGGAACAACCAGGACTCTCACTAGAGCTGGCCGCCCGGCCAAACTGAGCATCGGGGGAGAAGGGCCTTGGTAAGAGAGGTGATCAAGAACCCGATGGTCACTCTGACTGAGCTCCAGAGATCCTGTGTGGAGATGGGAGAAACTTCAAGTAGGACAAACATCACTGCAACACTCCAACGGTCTGGGCTTTATGGTAGAGTGGCCAGACAGACATGAAAGCCCGCTTGGAGTTTGCAAAAAAGCACCTAAAGGACACTCAGACTGTGACAAACAAGATTCTCTGGTCTGATGAAACCAAGATTGAACTGTTTGGCCTCAATTCTAAGCGTTATGTCTGGAGGAATCCAGGCACCGCTCATCACCTGCCCAATACCATCCCAACGGTGAAGCATGGTGGTGCAGCATCATGCTTTGGGGGTGTTTTTCAGCGGCAGGGACTGGGTGACTGGTCAGGGTTGAGGGAAAGCTAAACGGAGCAAAGTACAGAGATATTCTTAATGAAAACCTGGTCCAGAGCGCTCAGGACCTCAGACTGGGCCGAAGGTTCACCTTCCAGCAGGACAATGAACCTAAGCACACAGCCAAGATAACAAAGGAGTGGCTTAGGGACAACTCTGTGAATGTCCTTGAGTGGCCCAGCCAGAGCCCTGACTTGAACCCGATCGAACATCTCTGGAGAGACCTGAAAATGTCTGTCCACCGACGGTCCCCATCCAATCTGACAGAGCTTGAGAGGATCTGCAGAGAAAAATGGGATAAACTCCCCAAATCCAGGTGTGCAAAGCTTGTCGCGTCATACCCAAGAAGACTTGATGCTGTAATCGCTGCCAAAGGTGCTTCAACTAAGTACTGAGTGAAGGGTTTGAATACTTAAGTAAATGGGATATTTCAGTTTTTCCTTTTTAAATAATGCGTTAACGCAAATTTGATTTAGCGGCACTAATTTCTTTAACCCATTAATGCAATCGATCTTACTTCCTTCAGTTTTAAAGCGATAGAGTGATACTGGTAAACTTAAGATATCTATTGGTAATCATGTCATACTAGCTTGTTGCGGAGGAGGCTAAATAACACTCCAAATCTGTGCTAAATTTTGGCGAGGAAAACCTGTCAAGGCCGTTTTCAAAGGGGTCCCTTGACCTCTGACCTCCAGATATGTGAATGAAAATGGGTTCTATGGGTACCAACGAGTCTCCCCTTTACAGACATGCCCACTTTATGATAATCACATGCAGTTTTGGGCAAGTCATAGTCAAGTCAGCACACTGACACACTGACAGCTGTTGTTGCCTGTTGGGCTGCAGTTTGCCATGTTATGATTTGAGCATATTGTTTTATGCTAAATGCAGTACCTGTGAGGGTTTCTGGACAATATTTGTCATTGTTTTGTGTTGTTTATTGATTTCCAATAATAGATATATACATACATTTGCATAAAGCATTTCATATTTGCTCCCTCCCATGTTGATATTGAGTATTAAATACTTGACAAATCTCCCTTTAAGGTACATTTTGAACAGATAAAAAATGTGTGACTAATTAATTTAATCGTGATTTACTATGGACAATCATGCGATTAATCACGATTAGATATTTTAATCGATTGACAGCCCTAATATATACATATATATCTCAAACCCACAGAACTTTATTCAAATTCCAGTGGAGATTGCAAAGATACCAGAAATGTTAGGCTGAATTTGGGGAAAATATGTATAAAATGATGTGCAATATACAGTACGTAGAAAATCTTCCATTTGATAT
Source organism: Sebastes fasciatus (assembly GCF_043250625.1). Lineage (NCBI taxonomy): Eukaryota > Metazoa > Chordata > Actinopteri > Perciformes > Sebastidae > Sebastes > Sebastes fasciatus. The sequence goes on from NC_133804.1 coordinate 15,454,993, forward strand.
TATGGTGCAGCCAGAAAAACAAATGGATTTTAATTTTTCATTTTAATTAATTGTAAACATCATATCGCTTCAATGGAAAGCTAAAAAATGCTGATACAGAATATAAAATGTATATGTGTGATAATGTCAGACAGTGTGGACAATATGATGATTTCTTTTCAATCTTAAAGTAACTTAAGGGGAAACAAAGAGGGAAAAGTTTAAGGGGTTAAAACAGATTCTCAGATTTGTGCCTATCAGCAAATGTGTATGTGTGTGGCTGAACTTACACCCACATGGCCTCAGACCAGACTTTGGCCGACGTGACTCGGCAGTGCCCGGGGTAATTGTCCCGCTATTTGCTTCTGCTCCCAGCCAGGCTGAGTTAGCAGAGCCAGTCACAGCGAGCAGTGCGTAACTTTAGCCAGAGTTAAACCCACTCTGGCCCCTGGCTGCGGTCCAAGTCCACTGGCCTCTTTCTCAACCCCCCTCATCATCTCCACTGCGCTGATACTGAGCATACGCTGGGAGCTCACAGAGGTGGGTTCAGTCTAGGCCTCACAATACCCTCCACAAAAAGACGGAGCGCAGAGAGGAGCTGCTCCAGATAAAAGGGGCTGATATTGATACTGCCGGTCCTTTACAGACAGATTCCCGGACATGATCTGAAGGCGTTCAACAATGTCACACGGCTTCAGTCATGTCTTCTCTCGATGTGATTGATACGTGGTCTTTTTCACATTTTTTCTCGCTTGTTGGATATTATTTATTTTTCCGCTCCCTCTCTTTCATTTTTGCATTTTCCATTCATAGCCTACTTATAGCAAGCATCTTTTTCCCCCTTCCTTTTTTCTGTGGTGTGAAGCTCATGAACCTCACGTAATTAACATAACCGATCATATGCTATTCTTACACCGACATGTGATCTAACAGGTTTTGAGGTGGCAGACTTTTCAGTTCCTCAAATTTGACTACTGGTGAAGCGGACTGACCTGAACTCTTTAATGATTATAAGAAGTATTTTCTGTGATACCCACAGACATCAGTAATTTTAGCTGAAGTAAATAAAGGACTAATCCAATAAACTGATCAATGACGACCACATCTGCGTCAAAACTATAGCACTGGCACTCGGCCAGGTGTCAGATTGGCACACGTTGGTGCTGATCAGTCTATTTTCTGACCAGACTTCATTCATGTGATCATCATGTTAGCTGTTAAGCTTCAGCGGCTAACTGTCCTGACTTTACTAGCTCCTCTTTAACCCCAAGGCTCGCTAATTGGCTTGGTCTGTTTCCTTTGTGGCCGACTGCGTCACACAGTAAAGTTAACCTCAACCCAGACATAAGTATATTAACATGGTTAAGTATAAATAGCTCCGAGTAGTTAAATTCAACCCCTATGTATGTGGAAGTGAGTATTTTGGGCACCTGTGATCTTGTTATTGGTGTTAAATTTAGCTCTGTGGTCCTCAGTGAGGAGTGGAAACAGTGACAGGGACCTGTTTTGCCACAACACACTTCCTGTGCGCTGTGAGTAGTGAGAAAACCGCAACCCAGTGACGCAACGTTCGGAAAAAAGAGAGAGAGCAACAGAGAGGTGTGGAAAATCAGCAATGAGGAAGTTGTGGCTTCATTTGAAAAAGGAAAAATTGTTGACTGAACTGTAATTGGATACTGTAAGTGAACTGTAAGGTTTCCTGTGTGCGGACTTTCCCCTTTAAGATAACACGATAGGCAGTGGTGATAAGGTGAGCAACAGTCTGAATGCTGCTGCTATTATTACTGCCGCTGTTTTGACTAACTGTGGATGTATTTCTGTGCTTTGTTGCACAAAATGTTTGACACCCAAATCGATTCCAGCAAGCCTACACACACACACACATATAGATCTTTTTTTTTTTCCTCTTTTATATTCTCAAGCTCTCGTGCTTTTGTAGCTGCTCTCACTTCCTGTGGGCTATTGTTTGCTGTGACCTCCGCTAAGCACACGCTGCACAGCAGAACACAGAAAAAAAAATTACTTTATCCTTTGTACTTCAGTCACAAATGTGCTGCAGCGTTTCCTGATAAAGCACAGCAGAGCATCGAATTAAGAGACAGATTTCTGAAAGTAATCTGTTATATAAACTGCTTATTTATGTGAATGAATTTATAAGACACCACTGAGTAAATCTTGCCTAGTGTTATGTGATTATGATATTTATAACCACAATCGGGAGCTGCTAGTCAGAGGAAGTGAGAAACGAGTGCATGTTGAAGATATATTTGGTTCATTTGTGTCAGTTACCCCAAAAAGCATAAATGAAGATGCACTCATTTTTGTCTATTTGTGTGGGAGTTGGAACACAGCGCCAAAGAGTATATGTGTGTATGTATGTATGTGTGTGTGTTTGTGTGTGTGTATGTGTGCGCATTGGAAAGAGACAAATTTATAGTGTGAATTCTCTCTCTCGAAACAACACTGTGAAAGTCATGAATCATCTCTGCTGCATAGACATAACCACAGGAAGTACCCATGGAACACACACATACACACACACACACAGTATACCAAAGCATAACCAAATAGACTCTACTGGAACATGCAACAGGCTCGAAATAACACAAACGCAGCCCATAAACTGTGAATATCTCAAGAGTATAAATTCATCAAGTAGGTTTCCAGGGATTTCTTCTCTCATCGATCGCAACTCTCAACAACGCAAAACGAGATTTCTCTTTGAAACAGGCACCAAATCTTGTCGATCAATAAACTTTGGTCGAGACCCCATCACAACATCCCAGCCATTTGCTGCAGAAGAACAAGGTTACCATGGTGACCCCTACACACTGGGGACATACGCAAGAAAGTGGAAGTCATAAAGAAATGTGTGAGTGTGTGTGTGTGTGTGTGGCTTATGTGAGACAGGGAGAGAGAGCCAACGCTCAGCCTTGACCCCTGGAGTCCCTCTTCTTTGTAAACCTTGTTTGGTTCGCTGCGACAGAGCAGAATAGTTGCTCATTATTCCTGTTGTATGAGCCTGGTCCTGAGGGTGACAGCCATACTGAAAGAGTCCTCCCACTGACCAGAAGGAATAAATACACACACACACACACACACACACACACACACACACACACACACACACACACACACACACACACACACACACACATACGTACACACAATGAACAGGAGATATGGGATCTCAAGGTTAGAAGACATCCAGACATGGACATAGAAAACACACATAAAGGAGTACCAAGTGCTTCATTTGGCCATGACTTCCTCTGACATCTTGTTATGAACAGTGATGGAATTAGTCAATCAGAGAGTTGTTTTTCTACCTTTTTGTGTTTTACTACATATAAGCTGTATTTGCAGTAATATTTTAGATTACGGCCCGCAACGTACGGCGTGATACTTCCCAATTACAGTACAGTGTGTACCGATACATGTATGTAGGCACCAAGGAGCAACCTCCGGGTCTGAAAAGTGAAGCCAATATTGAAGTGCCTTAAACTTGCATTCTTTCTAATAGCCAGCAGGGGGCGACTCCTCTCGTTGCAAAAAGAAGTCTGATTGTATAGAAGTCTATGAGAAAATGATCCTACTTCTTACTTGATTTATTACCTCTGTAAACATTGTAAACATGAATTTATAGTCTCAGTTGCTAGTTTCAAGTCTTCAATACAGCATGATGTTCATTTAGTAAATGATGGTCCCATTTAGCCCATAAAGCAGGGGATGCTTTAGGGCGTGGCTACCTTGTGATTGACAGGTTGCTACCACAGCGTTTTTTTTTGTTTTAAACCATTCACGGCTGTAATTTTAATCAATGGCGTAAATATCAGCGGTGCAACCGGTGCAGCTAAAACGCTTACGGTTTTGAGTCATAGAATATATTTTATATATATTTATTTAATTTGGAACTCCGACTGCTGTCCGTGGTGCTGATCAGAGGCTGGTTTGCAGGATGGGATTTGCATGGTGACATAGCAATTGTCTGGAGTGGTTGTGTACGTGTGCAAGAGCGTACACTTAATTTTGGGGGTGAAGGCCCCCATAAAAATCTGCACCGGGGCCAATCCCAACCATGGTACGCTGCTGATCTTAAACGTTATCATATTTGTGTGAGCGGCTTGCATATATGAGCATGCTATGAAACAGGTGGAGAGAGAAAACATCCCTGACCTCGTACTCGCTGCCAGTTGACGCCGTTTCTCTGATTCCTCAGATGTGGCCACGGGCTTGGCACGCTTGGTTGTCCAGGTGATGGCTACCGTGGAGACAGAGGGCCTGACCGGTCTTGGCCCACTCTTTTACACCAACTGTGCCAACTTACCGTCAACTGGACACTAAACAGCAGCGACACACACCGCGCCTTCCTCCGCTGTCGACCGTGGGCACGTGTTCAAACCTGAGAAAAGATGAACTAAAACGCTGCACATCCGTTTTGAAATCTGAAATCAGATTTGCCACCCTCAAATGTAACCACATCAATAAGAAGACTGTTGAAATATCTGACCCGGCATCAGCGGTGTAGGGGGTTGATTTTGTTGCTGGTGGGCTGTAAGCAACACAGAGAAGAGATTTGCAGAGACAGCCCATAACAGCTCCCTTGGAACCAATGACTCAGATATGCAGATGTGTTTACTTCCCTTCTGTTTCCCACCTCAACCAGCACACAAAAGACTGGGGGAATGAAAGTGCCTGATAATGTCTTTAAGTGATTCATTTATATATTTATATGCCGTCATAAAGAACTCATTTTTTACTAAAACTTAGACAGACACTTCAAATGGTCTCTTTGCCTCTCCTCTCTATTCCCTCCCTCCCTTCTGAGGGTATTCATCTTTTGTCTAATGCGTAGCGCTGCTTTCTGTTAGTTTCTCTCTGACACCATGCCAGCAGAGTCATCTGCAAAGGGACTCATGTAGGGATTAAAAACCATCAACAGCTCCCCTTTAACAGAGAGGTAGAAAAAAAAAAAACGTTGAAAAATGAAATACAAAAAATACAAATAAAAAAAAACTCCAGACAGTTTTGAGAAAACTTGTAGAAAGAGAATGCAGATTGTCACCTGACCCCGAGGCAAGGCAGCCCTAAATATAATAAAGAGAAGACAACAGAAGAAGACGAGGCGACACGACACGGGTAATGTGTTTTCTCTGCTGGTGTCGTCTGGCAGATCTGGGATGATTGAGTGCTGATGCCTGCCTGGGCCGCTTCAGAGAAGATCGTCTACCCCCCCCCACCCCTCGGCTCGCACACACATGCACACACGTGCACAGCCTCTCTCATGACACACATTAACACACATGCACACACACACAAACACAGCCCTCCTGTTTTTTGAGTGACAAAAACATCAAGGCGTATTAGCTGTCAGCATCTCTACGTCTCTGTTTTTGGTCGAGGGAAATGTTTCAAGGTAACACTTTATTACTGTGTGTGTGTGTGTGTGGGGGGGGGGGTTCTCCACGGTGGATGTGTGTCTTAATTATAACAGGGTTTAGTGAATTAGGGCAGGATGTGTAATAGACTAAAATTTGCATAATCTCTGTTGAATAAACCTCAGCGACAAACATGCAAGCAGAAAATCATACATGCTTACTGTACTGCATAACTTAAATTTAAAAATAAATATGAAAAAAAAGGCACATTTGTGACAATAATCTACTTCATTTACTTACAGAATGTGTGTATTAATCTATGTGTATTTTCATAATCACTCCGTATTGTGAAATTGTCAGCAGCAGATACAGACAAACAGGTGCTGGCTACAGAGGAAGTTGATTGGCCTGATTCCATGATCCATTTTCCCAAGGCTTCCACACCCCTGCAGCTGTCCTCCCGAATATGAGAACCATGTGTGTGTGTGTGTGTGTGTGTTTGCAGTGCGGTTATGACAAATTCACTCCTCGCTGCTTGCCAAAAAGTGAGACAATGATCTTCATTGACAAAGAAAAAATAAAACCGCAAACAAAATTCTGGACCAACAAATAAAAAAAACGGCAGAGAAATTGAACGTCCCTTAACGGGCTCTTTGAACGCGATTTAAAAAAATTCTCAAAGTTTTTTAAAGGGGTCTGACCTGCTTGTGAATGAGTTTCCCCGATGTTCAAAGTGAAGTCATATAGCAGGTTTTGGGGGCTTTTGGCTGTTTTGCGTGGCAGAATGTTTTGAACTGAGCGGTGACAGCCTCAGCCCGACTGAAGAGTCTACTCCGACTCGCCTCATTTCTATTGGAAAACACTTTCTCTTTCTCCCTCTCCCTCTTTCTCTCTCTCTCCGTCACCCTCCTCTCTCTGAAGTTGCAGATCACTTGAAAAAGAAAGGGGGAAGGAACATGAATAAAAACTGAAGGCACTTCTCTTAGATATGTCTCTTGATGCTCTTCAGATCTTTAAGACTTCATCACAGGGAAACGCAGGGTTACTCTAAGAAAACTGAAGGACTCTGACTCCCTAATCTATCGTACAAGAACGGTAGTGAGAACACAACGCCTTTTTAGAGCGGCTTCTTTTTCCTCGCTCACAATTTTGATCTTTTCTATTTGGTTTTTATTTATTGATGGACAGGTAGAGAGAGAGAGAGACTTTTTTTGTTTTTTAAATTGGATGAAAAGAAGAAAACCAGGGACCATATTGTCAAAAGAAAGGCTTTATATGTCTGTCCATTGCAGGCTCTCGTGCCTCAAGACGAATTTCACAGTGAATAAGCTTCAGTGAAAGAAAAATTAGAGGAAAATTTTGCCCTTTTCGCTCCACACTGGCTACATCGTATCATTTGTTCAAGTACAAGTAAATATAACTTGGCAATCAAATACAACTGAGTCCAATTAATTGGTGTGATGATGAGAAGATTTTTTTTATTATTAATTTCAGATATAATTGCTTCAGTAACTATATGCTCATAAACTGGGGGAAAGTGTTCTTTAAAGATCTGTAAGATGATGTCTGGTCAGACCTGTGGATCGTCTGTAGGTTAAAGAGTTCTGGGTTTGGGGTAGTGAAAGCTGAACCTGGGTCTGCACCAAACGTCTCATCTCCCTGAGCCGGAGCCGGGCCAGACATATTGACTGATGTTCCAGGCATAATGAAAACATCCCCTGCAAATTGAATCTGATTGGATATCAGCTATCAGCCGTCGTTCAACAACAGCAGAGCAAATGAGCCGCCAGCAGCGTCCCCTGCCCCCCTCTCTTTCATTAATCTCAGACTAAATTGCTCCTGGTTTGACCTCACTGTGTAGATCTTATGGGTTTCCCTGGTTGTGTCCTTAACATGATCTTAACATAATTTTTTATCTTTAAAACAGGAAGATGCTCCACAGAATAGAATTCAGCCAACGCCTAAATTCACAGTGAGTAATGCTGCTCTGATAACACTATAACGCCACGTTGTGACTTTCTTTAGATTTGCATGTTTCTGACACTTTCTCTGTTTGAGTTTTGGCCTTTATAGCACATTACATTTTGTACATCTAAATAGTTAAACATGGCAGCAACAAATCAACACTGAACTTTCCATTTTTGTCTGCAGCCATCTTAGATAGATTATTATATAGATTTATTTCAAACATGTAACAAATAAGAAAACAGAACAAGAATAGCCAATAAAATTAGTCATAAACATATACAGCAACTTCTAAATAAACTCACTAAATAAATAAATAAATTACGGCTGTCAATTGATTAAAATATTTAATCGTGATTAATCGCAAATTAATCGCACATTTGTTTTTTATCTTCAAAATATACCTTAAGGGAGATTTTTATTTAATACTCTTATCAACATGGGAGTGGACAAATATGTTTGCTTTATGCAAATATATGTTTATATTTATTATTGTAAATCAATTAACAGCACAAAACAATGACAAATATTGTCCACAAACCCTCACAGGTACTGCATTTAGCATAAAAAATATGCTCAAATCATGACATGGAAAACTGCTGCCCAACAGGCAACAACAGCTGTCAGTGTGCTGACTTAACTATGACTCACCCAAAACTGCATGTGATTATTATAGTGGGTATTTCTGTAAAGAGGAGACTCGTGGGTACCCATAGAACCCATTTTCATTCATATATCATGAGGTCAGAGGTCAAGGGACCCCTTTGAAAATGACAGTTTTTCCTTTCCAAAATGTAACGTAGGTTTGGAGCTTTATTTAGCCCCCATCACAACCAAGCTAGTATGACATGGTATCAATGGATTCCACTTTAGCTGTAAAACTGAGCCCGCTACATCCTAAAAACCACAAGTTGCGTTAAATAAATTAGTTAGAAATGAATCACGTTAATTCTGACAGCCCTAAAATAGATATTATATGTTTGAAAAGGAGTTGTCAGAAGTAAACACTTTATATAACTTAAATAACTAAAATAATGAACATAAGGTTTATCACACACATAAATATTCATCTTAATATATAAAACAAAAAAAACACAATAACAGCAACATCAACGAGCATCACAGTCCCATGAGAGACTAGGCCCCTTCCTCATCCCTGTATCCTGTATTTTAGGAAAACTAAAAAGAGGTGTGCTCATTAGACGAATACTAAACCCTGCACCGACACCATAGCAGCCTATTCACACCATTATTCTCCCTGTATAATGTCCAATTTAATGGGATGAGTAGAAGAAAAGAAGAGAAATGTAGGCATGACTCACGTTGTCTATTGGGGGCTGGCGTCAGCTGGGACGCTGGGATAAATTCGGGACGGTCACTTGGCCTGAGGCCTCAAGCTCCAGTGCTCCCTCTCTCTCTCTCTAACTGATCACATAGTGTCACCCACGAGAGAAGACAGGAAACAGCACTCCCTATTGGAGAGTAACAGCATTTCATTGAGGGGAAGCCCAAAAAATTATCTGTGGTTAGATCTACATCAACCCTAGTAATATTAAGTGGCAATTTTTTTACTTTGTAGATTTAAGTGTACTGTCACCGTTGTGGGAATGGACACAAAATAATTCAGAATCTCTGACCTTTGAAGCGCTCTACACCGAGCGCCCTGCTATTAATTGCCCCCTTCTTGTTGCTCAGAATAACAGGATTATACAACACCCCAGTGAAGAAGTGTGAGACTGAGATTTCTATTGTTCTTCTCGTCTCTTGTTGTCGCTGCAGCTCCTCCGCTCCCCGGACATCACCGAGCCAACAGATTAATTAGACAACTGATAGCAGTGTTCTCTCTTAGTGCTGGCCCGCTGAGTTTTCTTTTTCTTTTTCACTTCTTGTAAGCCTCTAATTTCCCTCTTTACATTAATGGGGCTTACTTGGTGTAGTGACCCAGGGGAGAAGAAAATTAAGTCTCTTGTCCTCCGGGGGGGCTGCAGCTTATCCTGAAAGATCTAGTTCGCTTCATTCATTTGGCCAGGGAAAATATTACACCAAGCACTTCTTGTTAATAAAGCTAGACCCTGAATAAAAAAAAGTTTGAATTCTAGAATAACTTTTGCCCCTTTATATCACACAAGCTTCTAACTAACGTTGCAACAGTCTAATAAAAAGGTATTGGCGTTTTGTGAGAGCAGCCACTGTTTCATGTTCTCCCATTCAACGTCTGTCAACTCTCCCTGGACACAGGTCCTGGTTGGTTGCCTTGGAAACGAGCATATGACTATTCTGAGAGCCACGGCGGCGAGGGAGAGAGGAAGCAAGCGTAGTAAAGGTAAGTCACACAAGGACCCTCTGGTCAATCTGATAAAGTGTGATGAAAATCAAAGGCCTGCGATTCAAGAGAGAGAGAGAGAGAAAATAAGTTGCTTCTTTTCTAGAAAGCTTTGAAAAGAGTTGAACACGATATGTGTGTTTTGCTTTCAGAGCTTATAATCAATAGAGATAAATAGAGAATGGATTTTTTTTTTCTTATGTACAAAAAGATTCCCGATCGGCTCCCTCAGTCTTTACTTCTTTTGCATACACACACATTCTCTCAGCCCTCTGCACTATCAATGCCTAATCTGTGCATTAATTACATGTGTCTGAAGTGTGAGCAACACTTATTTTTCCTGGCACTAAACCATTATGCATGAGTCCAGGTTTGGGGCTCCACGCTTTTTATTCATGTTCTGTGAGGAGGCTGTCAGGCCTAATTAAGACAACATGCTTCTAACCAGCCTGTTTGGATAGCCTCTGCTTCCCCAGCCCCCCTCACACTATATCTTCTCCGTCGCAATTCACTGCTGCGTACGTCTGTATGTGCATTTGTGCATATGAATCTCTTTGTGTCTGTGCTTTGTATATGCATCACAGGGAATATGTATGTAGAGATGCAAGCAATGTAGAGTTTAACAGAGATCATAGCTACTTTTTACAGTTTGAGCAAAGGCAACAGTTGGCTGGAAAATGCTCCGTTTGTTAATCTCGACCATCTAATTGAACAGAATTAGAGGGATTTTGAGAACTTGTTGCAGCTATGCATCCTTTAAAGAGGACCTGTTATGCTTATTTTCAGGTTCAAACTTTTATTTTTGGGCCATTTTTTCCGGGAAAATCCGACAGATGTGACGTCATGCATGCTCGAGAATGCCTTTACTCTCTTCAGCTCCACTACAGGGCTAACAGTGTGCAACCATAGCTATCGTTTGGTTAGAAATGGAGTCCACTAACGCCAACAAACAACCAGTCCCCAACAACTCAGACTCCACGGCAGCATAAAAAACATAGTTGTATCTAGTGAAGCCCTTCTTGCAAAACAGGAATGTGACCGACGATTGGGGTCTTCGATTCATGGAGGGACCTGAGTTTGGGTTTGGGTATCAAAACGGAACACGAGCTGGAAAAATTCCTATTGGACGGGTAAACTAACATTACTGCCAAGCATTTGAAATATGTACTCTACATTTCCTTACTGTGGTTTTAGCTGGCTAATGTTGCTAACGTTAAATCAACATGATGTCTGTCAATCACATTCAGTTTCATGTGTGTCGCCTCACTGTTTTGACCGATGCTCGCTTGCATCTACGTAGCGCGAGCAACAGGAGGCTGACATACGCTGACACGCTTTACTTTTCTCATACCCGCTGTTCTGCAGCACCTCTTATCACCCTCAGTCTGCAACGGTCTATTTGAGCTCCTGCTCCCCGAAAAGCCCAGTCTGCTCTGATTGGTCAACCAAACCAAACTTTAACTAGCTATGTTTGATAGCGTGTCAAACTGTCGGCTAGGCAAAATGTGTTTCTTGGTGACATCACCACGTTACAGAAGAAAAGGCAGGACTTCAGTCAAGGCATTTCAGGCAGTTCAGGAGCAGTGCTTCTGTGGGGGAGAATAACTCTGTTTGGCCTGGACTTTGTAACTTTGCAGACCTTTTACAGTCACAAACAAATATGTACCAGGAAAGGGAAAAAGCACAAAAGCATAATAGGTCCCCTTTAAATATGAGCCAGAGTCAAGCTAGGTGGCATTGCACAAATTAAGGGACGATAAGAGACAGAGAAAGAACATGAGACAGAGAAAAAGAGAAAGGTCAGCATTGAGAAACGGTGTAAAAGCCTCAAAAAACATTGCTCTACTGTTTTACATTCCTGATAACAACGACCAGACCACTTCTCCATTCCTGCCACATCTCATAGATTTACGCACACACATACTGTACATGTTGCAGGCAAAGAAGCTGCCATGAGGTCAGTGTTTGTTTTCTTTCCCCTTGTCCTTCTCCTCATTCTTCCCTTGTGATCTGAGGTGACAGGGCAGCGCTGGGGTGGATCGGGCGAGCGAGCATATAGTGTAAAGGCAAAGAGAGAGAGAGAGAGAGGCAGCATGGAGTGGAGATGTAAGTCTGTTGGTGACAGCACAGCAGCCACACAGGGGTCTATAGAGCCACTCCAGAGGCCATAATTCAATCATAGCACAACCGTGATGAAGACATAGAGACAGAGTTGGGGGATAAACCGAGAGAGTTAGCGGCAGAGGAGAGTAGAGCGGATAGAGGCATGAGTAGAAAGAATCAGATTACCATGCTCTTAAAGGGGAGGGGAGGATGACACTCATCCGACCTGATTTAAACGACAGAAGCGTAAGGAATGAAGTCCTCGGCTCGTCTGTCCCCTGACCTCGCTGGGGAGCGACGAGTGTGTGAGAGGGGAGCAAAAGAATCGGTCATGCTTGGAGTGAGATGGTGCCTAATCGTCCAGAGCCCGGGATTGAGTAACTGTGACTGGGCGCATCCGCTGCCGAGCGAGGGGCAGGGAAAATCTGAAAAGCTAAAAAGTCATAATCGGGGTTTTTTAGCCTATACGCGAGCGTGGTTTGCATGCGGGCCGCTCGGGGCTGTGTGTGACGAGGCCGTCAGCCACTAGTGGTCCTGCAGACCTGACACAAGTCATTTCACCTCAGCTCCACTCCGTCATGCACATTCACAGGATGGTAATCGTGCCCTGCTCTCTCTGGCTGATGCCGTCCGTGTGAATCTGTGCAGCTGGTTGGCTGCATTGATACTTTTTAGTCTACCTGTTTTTTTTTTGCTTTTCAATCTCAATTCCAGTCAATCTTTCCTCTTGTCTATTTTTCAGGTGCTGTAATTGTATCAGATATCAGTGAAAAACATTTCTTATCCCTACAGTAAGAGCCTCTGTGATTATAGCTGAAGGGCCCAGATATTCCCCTTTAATGTGTGTGTGGTTTGTTCTTTTCCCTGCCTGTACATCAGTATGCGTGTGAGTTTATGTGTTTATGTCTGTGCATGTTTGTCTTAGACTATTGATCTGGTCAGCACACAGCAGACATTAAATGAGAAGAGTAGAGGCTGAGGCCGACAGGGAGAGAGTGATGGATGGCAATAAAAGAGGTAGGAGCTGGTGGCAGGCAGAAAATGTTGCCTTCCTGCATATAATGTGAACAAGGCCAAACATTTCCAAGCATACAAACTAGATAATGTGTTTAAAGTTTTACCTAAACATGGGAAAATTAAAGCTTCATACATTTTCAAATGGTTTTTTTTTCTTAAAGAGGTAACATAAAGGATGCAGATACGTGTGCGCCCAGTTTTCCCAGTACAGTGTTGTGCATGAACTCATTAAAAGAGAGCATTCATTGAACATGCTCATGTACTGTGTCCGTTTGCAACTAATGAACATGAACTCATGTGAGAGTTAACAATGCTCAAGCACTTGTGCTGTGTTTTACGCGACACCCAGCACGACGGTGTTACACCATAATCTGTTACCGCAGAGAGTCAGCAACACATGAAGTCACCATTTCTGACGGCTGTCGCCAGAAAATGTGACCCCACTGTACCTATCTTTTACTTTTCTTTTAGAGTTTTGTGAATATATATAACTTTAAATTGAAAATGTCACAATACATTTATGTTTTTTAACAATTTAGTTTTGTGTGTTTTCTCTCACGTATTTGCCTACTTTATTGCACAGGTACGGTGGATGCTGGCTCTCTGCGGTCACAGATTCCGATGATGTTTTCCGCCTTGTTTTTATGTATGCTGGTTTTGAGATTAATTAAACGCCATAGCATCCGACCAGTTTAAAAAAACGAAAGAAATGAATGTGAACTAGTTCATTTTTTTGTGACTGTGAAATTAGTTAAAAATTCTAAATTGTGAACTATGAACGTGAACTAGTTGTGACCTGAACTTTGAGCTAGCTCTCCAGTGTTCACGCACAGCTGGTGACACCCACCTATGAATGAAGGGGAGAACAAGGGAAAGACAGGAACAAAGATATGAACATTGAGGGGGGACACATTACATGACCAAGAAATACATCTGAACCGGCGTTATCACTGGTTATCAGCTCATATATATGGGTTAGAAGGGGCCTGCTACACCTACTAGTAGGTTCAGAAGGTCATTATCATTAATCCACATGGTTGATCACCAATACGAACACAAAAACAATGTTGACTTATTTTACCTTACTTTTGTTACGTAACTTACGTACTTGACTAACGCAATGTATGTTACGTAACAAACGTAGGTTACTCATTTTAACCCAAACTATGATCTTTTCCTAACCAAGTAGTTTTGTTGGCTAAACCTAAAGTCGTTTTGTTTCAATTCACAACGTTGTAGTTGCAGTTTGGACCATCTGAAGCATTAAAATGGTAATGACCATTGATAACACCCATTCAATCGTCTGATAACATTCAAAATGGGTGTTCAAGGACTCTGTATGCTGTATACAAACGCATGCAGAGATGCATGCACACAAACACACAATAAAAGTGTACTTATAAATCCATATAGCTATACTATACAGAAGCAACCGGATTGAAGGAAGTGGCTCGGAAATATCAAAACAACCTTGGGGAGCGTGAGCTCGCTGTGAACGCTGTGTGCCTCCACTACATGGGCTCTTTATATATCTCCTATTCAATCAATCTGTTCCCTTTCATCCATTAGTATGGTTCCCTCTCGCTCTCCCCACGTTATTTGTGACATTGTACTGTTTGTCCTGTTCAGTGGGTACCGTAAAGCAGTGGGGAAGACACACATACACACACACACAAGCACACACACACTCTCAGAGTGAGACATCGAGCAGGCAGTGGAAATGTCACAATGTCGCCAGCATGATGGCTTATTAACAAGGTCTATTTAACCGAGGGGGACAGCAAATGAACAGGTTCTCTTCATCTGTCAGAGTATAATTCATCCAATGATTACATGCCTTGAATCACACAGATAAATATAAATATGCTACTACACACAGTACACAATAGTATGTCCTTGCCATCCAGAGTGAATGCCACTATTCAGAAACAGTAACACGCTGACACACCCATGTACTGTATGTTCACATGCAATCAGGGACACGTGTGTGTCAGTTGTTGCAGCGTATACATACAACGCACTGCACTCACAGGAGGTCAAGAGCACCATCTGTGCATGTTCAATACTTAATTAGATTCACAGCCACTGAATAATGTATTTGAGGGACAGAAATAGATTGGAGGTGGAGAATACCTGAGATTACGAGGGGGCCATCTTTAACACATTTTTCGTCAACATCTTTGAAATCATCGTGTTTTTCTTTTCCGTTTCCTGCACAGCTTGTCTGGTGGCGTGTTTGAGAAGTTTATGAGGACATTTTTATTGTTTTCTTATAGTGAAAATAATTAATTTGAGAAAAATTCACAGCCCAGCTGCTGATCTCCATCAATGAGATTACAACCACCTTTCAAGTCTGCAGAGCAAGCGGGTCGGTACTCACCAGTACTCAGTACCGGCTCTACATTTTTGGCGTACCGTGACTTTTTCTACCGGCACTTCTCACCAGCTGCTGGTACTCTTTTCTCCATGTCAGGTTCTTTGGGTGATTCATAATCATACAGCGCAGCACCAGCGTTTTTGCGCCGAGACTCAAGCCTTGATACATGGACGCCCGCTCTACCAACTGAGCTAACCCAGGCGCCCGCAAGTTTTCTCTTTAAGCTTTTTGGGTGTTATTTATTAATAATAATAATAATAATAATAATAATAATAATAATAACAATAATGATGTAAAATTGCATATTTTTTTAAGTAAAAAAAAAATCAAATTTTCTTGGGGGAGGACCCCCAAACACAATATCTCCTAGTATCTTTTATTCACTGCAGAAATTCAGAGCGTAATAATGATTGCTGATAACGGCCGATACACACACCAACATGTGAATAAGGGGCACTTATTTTTTCCACTTCAAGCACTGCTGCAAAGAGAACATGTTTGATACCTTTTGGGCTTGAGTGTTGCTTTAATGACCTAAAATTGACCTTGAATTAATTACATTTTCTAATTTAGCGTGCATTTTGGGCGCAGCATCACTTTAAGATCAATCATTACAACTTATGTCCCATTTTTCTTACCACATGATCACTTGTAATGCTGAAGTATCTGACACATGACAGATGATGGCTAATGACTAATGGCACATTATTGCTTCTTTGTGTAATGAGGAAGTTGGTTTATTGCTACCAAAGTCAAAGTGTGTCACAGAGTGTAAGTACAGGTTATGTAAAAACTGTGTCAGCCTTGTACATCTGCTCCAGCTACACAGTAAACAATGCTGAGCTGTGCCGATATTGTACTGAAATTCAAAAAGGAGGAGCTCTGTTATACCAACGTATCTCCTCGCTGTCAACACTGACATGCTCATAAAACACAAGGCCTCATTTTAAGTCAAACAGGAAATAGCCTGCACAATCCTGGGAACAAACAAGAGAGGACAGCGGTGCAGTTTGATTGGGCCGTGAACGGTCGCTGTCGTTACAAAGCACCACTGTAAGCTCCATCGATTATCAAAGGGCTCCGAGCTCAGACGGGGAGTCTACTGATCTTTCCCAAGCTCAGACATGAAAAGCCCCAAGTGACAGCTCATAGCCTGGGCTAGATCACGCCGCTGTGCTGGTGGGGAGGTGGGGGGGCTTCTGTGGTGCCTGTTTTCTAACCACCTGCTCCACAGGCCGTGGTTTTGTTTTCTTGTTTTCTCTCTCTTAACGCTGCGCCCTGTCAGGGGCGACAAGGATGTGCTTTCATGTGAACTCGGGGCCAGCGACGACATAGGTGTGTGAGAGACACTTGGTAAAACAATGCAAGACAACCTTTTATTATGGCAGCGCCTCATTACTTTTTAACCAGTGTAATCGTATGTGCTGCTCCTCATGAATTATTCACAGGTGAGACACAAAATGACAGGGGGAGATAGCAGAGCGCTGCGAGTGAAAAAAACAAGCACAAAAATAGGAGAAGGCAAATGTGGAGAAAGTGATGTAGTGATACGTTTCTCGATACCATCCATTAGCTCATAAAGACTTTCGTTCAAAGGCCATTGATTATATATGTGAGCCTACAACCCTGTAACAGAGTGTACAGTCGGGGCTTTGAGCATGTGGATCACAGACTGAGAGTTTCTTTTATCTGGTACATGAGAAAGTTACGGAAACCCTGAGAGGCAAGAGAGAAAAAGATTCTGGTGATCCATTTTCTAAGTCTGATTTAATTGTTTGCTCTTCTGTGTTTTTGACTGAACAACTAGTGAAAAAAGGTTTTGCCATCTTTCTAAGTTCCTTATTTATTTCTATTTTTTATCTGTGAGACAGGTGAGACAAAAAGTTTTGAAAGGTGAAGAAAAAAGTTTTGGCAGGGGAATTCTTTTTTGTCAGGATCATTTTTTAAGTGTTTGTTGTTGTAATACTTATGCACCGCTACTCCATGTTCTAAATAAGACTACAAGCGTTCATGTTTTCTTCAGGTGAGTTTTAATTTACATAACTTACTGACATACAATACTGTATATGTACTTGTGTTTAGTGTGCATGGAGAAACTAAAATTCAGCTGGTAGAAAACATGTAATCTTAGTTAGTTCTATTTAGAACGTGGGGTCGTGGTGCACTTCAGCCTCTTGTGGCTGAAATGAGTATTACAACACCTGACCAAAAAAAAGGTTTTTCACCTGCCAACATTTTTTTTTTAAAAAACTTTTAAAGATTATCCTAGCAAAACCTATTTTTTCACCTGCTCGTAAGTAGGGCTGTCAAAAAGTTAACGCGATAATAACACGTTTAAGCAAATTTGTTTTAACGCCACTAAATTTCTTTAATGCAATCAATCTTTCGGAGGATATAGCGGGCGCAGTTTTAAAGCTAGAGTGAAGATACCAACCGTGTCATACTAGCTTGTCGTGAATGAGGCTAAATAACGCTCCAAACGTATGCAAAATTTTGGCGAGGAAAGGCTGCCATCGCCATTTTCAAAGGGATCCCTTGACCTCTGACCTCAAGATATGTGAATGAAAATGGGTTCTATGGGTACCCACGAGTCTCACCTTCACAGACATGCCCACTTTATGCTAAATGCAGTACCTGTGAGGGTTTCTGGACAATATTTGTCATTGTTTTGTGTTGTTAATTGATTTCCAATAATAAATATATACATACATTTGCATAAACCAAGCATATTTGTCCACTTCCATAATGATAAAAGTATGAAATACTTGACAAATCTCCCTTTAGTTTACATTTTGAACGGATACAAATTGAGTGATTAATCATGATTAAGTAATTTAATCGATTGCCAGCCCTGCTCTTAAGTCATAAGAGGAAACAATTTAGACCAGACTTGGATCACAAGCTGCTTTCAACTGATTTAAATCAATTTGAAATTGATACAGTACAAAGTTTGAGCCTTTCATCATCAGTATTTTGCAGAGAAGAGGAATAGAGGTCAAAACATCGAGTCAGGAGCCTCTTTCTCCATTAGACCACCTGAGACGTCGAGCTGGTCCGCTGAAGAGTTTTTCCTGCAGCTGAGGAGTTTTTTGTTTGAGAGAGGAAAAGAGAGGCTGCATTAAAATAGACGACACCTCTGTCACTGCTCTTTCCTCCAGCTGCACCTCATTTCTTTGCTCACATTTTCCCACTGTTCATGGTAACTAAACTCTCTGATCAGATTGAAATAAACTGGCCCTTTATGAATCACTCTGATGTAGAAAGACAAGCTAAGGTTTTTGCTGAGTGGTTCACACAGCTGTACGGCACAGTATCGACATTACGAGTCTATTCATAGACTTTAGTCGACTCCGTGGTTCCCGTGAGAGTCTGCTGATGCCGCCACACATCCCTGAGGTTCACGGCTTTATAAAACACCCATGATCAATTAGACACCAATTAAACAACGTGTTAATGAGCTGCCTAATGACTTAACAGCCATATTTCCTCCGTGAGGTTTCTCAGCATAACTCTGCTGTGGGCGAGACTGGGTAACAGGAGTCATGGAGTGGGTGTGCACTGTGACTCAACTTTGCTGTCAGTGTGTCTTCCTTTGACCTCACCTCACTCGTTTTGCGCACTTTTTGGGATGCATTCAGGTGCAAAAACTTAGTACTGTTTCCAGATCAGATCTCTCTCATGCAAAACTGTTGATAGGATACCAGTTAAAGCACTTGCTAGATTTGAGTTGAGGCTGCTGTTGTTACCGTGGCAACCATTTGATTCCTTTCATCGTCTAATAGTTGTTTAAAGTGTTTTGTTGCTCAGTGGAATGACTTGTAAAGAATCTGAGAAACATGCTGTAACCACTCTGTAGTACCACTGGAATAAAATATTGGCATTTGTTACATAATCTGGCATCCTTTACAGAATTTGCTTCCAGCATGACTTGTGATATCTTATGGCATAACTCAGCATTAGTAGTCCTACTGACCAGCAAAGCCCACGCAGGTTAAAACAGCCGGGGCACACACACACACAAGTTTCTGTGACTCAGAGCTCAAATGTGTGAGAAAGTAAAATAAAATTAAAGGTGAGTTTAAAAACCTCTAGTTCAACCCTGCTATTCTCTCGCACCACTCCTCCACTTTCTGAGTCAACCGCCTGCTTTTCAAGGCTTTCATCCACGGAATGCAGAGTGAATCACGACGTTTATATCATTAGATTTTTTTGCCAAACTTTGTTTAAGAAGTTGAAAATGCTAATACGATGCAGGGCGAGAGAAAAAGAAAGGGAGCTCAGAAGGAGATGACCCACTTAGTGTAATTATCGCTAACGAAGAGACGGGAGAGTTGCGAGCTGGGGAAAACACACAGGCCTAAATGCGTTAAATTAATCCAGATAATTCAATAAGCGATGATGAAACGCCACAATCAAGCCCCCTCTGGCTCCAGTGTTTGACTGATAATGCACTGGGCTGTTTTATGTGAATAGTTTTCCATAACCTTGCTCTCTGTGGCGGGCGGCGTGGCCGTGGTCGGTGCTTCTGGGTTTGTCTACGGAAAGTGGCATACTAGCAGCAACATTTGCATGCACGCATTAATACACGCACACACACGGGTAAACACACCACTGTGTATTGTCACCCTTGGACATTTCCTGGGCCTCATGTGAGATTCATACAGTGCGTTCAAGCATGGCTCCCCTCCGGGTGTATGCAAGTGCAGCGTCTGAGGTTTAGTAACAAGATCATTAAAATAATCAAATTATGATAAGAGAGAGTCAGTCGTGCTGAAACTAGTTGTTTTGAGTCCATCAGAGGCGACGCTGTTAGTGTGGTGGAGCGACGACCGAGGGGAAGGGCATCATCAACATTAGCTGACAGCATGGGAAAAAGCCCGCGGTGGATCTGAGCAATAATAACATTACCACCGCTTTCTCACAATAATAACATCGCAGAAATAAAAGAAAAGTTCCTATTTTTGTAAGTTAAGTGCCTCACTTTTTTTAGCCTGAGAGCAAAACAATCCTCACTCATCACATTGTGTCTTAATATCTTGTCAGAGACGACGTCTGAGCGGCTCACCTCCTGTTAGCAGTCTGTTTCTGGAGGCGATGCAAAGCAGCATCTCCTCTTAATTCATCGCCATAGAAAGAGAGAGAGACTTCAGAACGGATGTCTGCACCTTTATCTCCCGTGCAAATATTTGTTTAATGAGAAAAAATATTATTCCACCTTTAATTACAAATGTGTCTTTCCCCCCTGCTTACAAACATCTTCTTTGAGACGTTGTCTTATTACAATTGCAGTTTAATCTGAAAAGGAATTAAAGCAGCAGTAATTAGTTTATAGAGGAGTCTAATTGTCTTATTGTGTTTTTAAAAACATTGCTTCATCTCCTCGGGAACTTTGAAAGTAGGATAGTGTTTCCCCCATACTGCCCCCCCTCATCAACTTCTCTCTTCCGCCGTAGCTGTACAACAAAACTATTCATTTAAACCAATAATCTCCAAGTCATTACCACTTATCAAAAGGGCTTCAAATTAATTATGTTAACTGCAAGAATTTCCATTAGATCTTTAAATGTGTACACTTCATCAGTTCTGAAAACTCAGCAATTTGATTACAGTTGATTTCTTTCTATTTAATGAGGCAAGCGTTTCTTTTTCCCCCTGTCCTTTTTGTCTGTTTCTCTTTTTTCCCCATTAATTGGATTATGATCAATGCAAAGCTTTAATGTTATGGAAAACTTAACCGAAAAGCCTCTATCTACTATGACACAGTTTTTGCTGCGGAAGATTAGAGAACGCCATATCTTCATTCGTCAAATATCAAAACTGTCTTTCCTTAACGATGTTAGAATGAAACGTTGCTAATCACTGCTGACGAACGCACGCCGCTGCTCCACAAAGATAATGAGTCTGCCGGAGTCAAGGGGAGAAACAAACAGCCGAGGAGAGAGGAGTGAGACGGAGAGGAGGAGATGAAATGTGACAGATCAACAAAACCCAGATACTCTAAGTGCAACTACAGACTGACAACTAATGTAAAAACTACTAGAGGAGAAAAGACAGGGGCAACACAGGAAATGAAGGGAAGAAAGATATGTAAGAAGGTGTGAAGGGGGACCGTCACTTTGCTTCAGGTTGGAGAGTTGACCTGAATGGAGCTGAGAAGCAGAGCGGGAGAGACGGAGTCAGAGACATTACAGCGGCACATGTCAACCACCATGGGATGTAAGGTGTGAAAGAGAGAAACAGAGTGAAAGAGAGTGAGAAAAAGGGGGCGGGGGGGGGGCAGAGTGAAGAGGAGGAAAGGATGAACTCTTTGACGAGAAGGAAGACAGCCAAGTGATCCTCCCGCGGTGTGCGTCCACTTCTGCAAACTTTTGTATCACGCTGAGACTAAAATTGAGTATTTCCCACCTGAAACGATGCATTTAATTACCCCTGCTCGGCTCCACTTTTGTTTGCAGCTATTTGGATGAAAACTCTGACTGATGATCCACCAGCCAAGAACTTTAGAAAACCTGGTGATTTATCCCCAGCAACACACACATACACACACACAAAGACGCTTTATAGACATGTGAAATGCACCTGTGCGCTTTAGCCTCCTCCACTTTGGACCCAAAATGTCACACAGACGCATAAACACACACACAAACACACACACACACACACACACACACACACATGCAGACACATGTATACACACACACACAGGTGCTGCTGGGTGGACCATGGGGAAGAGGTGAGAGCGCTCTCGCTCCACTGAGTGGAAAACCTGATCTTCTTACCTCAGCAACTTCAGATGGAGGGACTCAGTGGAGAGACATCTGTGTGTGTGTGTGTGTGTGTGTGTGTTGTGAGAAGGAGAGCCAGAGCGAGAGCCTCACCAGCAGAGGAGTAAGCGCAGAGATTGAGGAGGAAGTGAGAAACAGGTAGACAGAGCCTGAGATGCTGGATCCCTGGCTGTTGTCATGGCAACATATTAACAGGCCGCAGGGTAAACAGGTGTCTTCTTTTAACTTAATCAATCCAGCTAAATGAGCTAATCCGCACTTGTGATATGATCCCCAGGGCTGAGAAGGAGCCGCGTGACACCCCCCCCAAAAAACCACGCCCTCTCACCAGCGTGTCCGGCGCCAGTCCATCCGGGGTCAAACGGATTTACACAGCGGTGTGCCGTTCAATTGGCTCACCGCTGAACCAGGAGAGGCTTCCCACCAGCCATTGCTGTTTGTATGTATGACCACCCACTATCATCATTAGCATCTGACAGAGAGAGGTTGTGTGGATTATCACAGCCGCGCATGCTATTATCATAACAGTTACGATAGCTACGCCTTCGCTGAATGGATAATCAGCAAGGTATTATGTGCAGGGATAATAGCACCGTGTGAAAACTGGAGATGCACTCCCGGCTAACGTGCCTGCACAACCGTACCAATTATTATGAGCAGGGTTCATGCTGCATTCCCGTTAAAGCTGTGTACCGCGGCAGATCTGATTACGATAACAACAGTGTGTCTTGTGATGATGATGATTATTAGGACGATTGCGGCGATGATGAGGGTGTTATCTCCAGGGCCGAGCTTACCTTCGCATGTTCAACAGCTGTGTGTGTGTGTGTGTGTGTGTCAGCGTGAGAGCGAGAGAAAGTGAGCAAATGGTTGCAACAGAAAGTGGTTTTATTATCCACTGAAAATCATTTTATGTGTGAAAGAGACATCGTCTGTCACATTTCACACAAAAGTAGCATTATCGCTCCAATAATACAGTTTGTCCTGGTGCTGGAATTATTTAGTTAAAGAAGTGAGAAGATTGTCTCGCTTTGCAAATTGTACAAATCTGTGTTTCTGCGATGACACACCTGCGTCTTTGGGACTCGTAACTAATGTTAGCAGTTGTCATTAGGAGAGACTTTGCACTAATTATCTTATCACTGTCTCGCTGGATTCACATCCTGCGAAAGCTAAGGAAGCAAAAGGGAGGAATTCAATACAAGTGCATATTCATTTGAAGTCTTTATCACCTTCAGTCTATGTCAAAAAAGGTGCAGAGATGACAAAAGTGATTAAGAGGTGAAATCAAAGACACACTGTTTCACAATTAAATCTGCTGAAACCGGAGGTTTGCTCTGCTCCGGCGTTTCCCCGTCTCATTTTAAGAGGGCAGCGTTTTTGTTGCCTTATATCCCCTCGTCGCTGTGGGCATGTACACATTATTAAGCTGCTCAGGCCTCTCACCAGCACCACCCCTCCACCCCTCCTCCCCCCACCGTCCTCCCACCCAGCTCCCCGGATAATCAGGGTATTACAAATGAAAAGTCAGAGCCATAAATCAGCCTCACCCACTTTCTTCCCCGCTTCCCTCACTCTGCACTCCCGTCTTCGTCTAACCTGGACAAACGGTGGCTCTGGTTGTCCTGTCGGTGAGAATAAGACACAGACAGAACGAGAGACAGGCGAGATATGGACAGATGAGAGGGGAAGGGGGGGGGGCTGAGTAATCCGGGATTTCCACCAGATGACGTCAGCAGTTGGCCCATGTCATCCATCAAACTCACATCTGTGTCACAAGCATTCCTGTGTGTGTTTGTGTTGCAATCACATGACTCAGACGCAGCTGGTCTGCTCTGTGCTGCTGAAGAGGACGTGCAGCGGCAACGAAGGGTTGAGAAAAAAAAATATCAACCTATTTTAGGAATCTAATGATGTGTTGATGTTCTGTGCGGAAATCATTCATTAAGATATTCTGGAGAAATAAACCGAACGGTTGATACAGACGCAGAGATATTAGGAAGACTCATACATGATAAAATTAGGGCTGTCAATGTTTACTCAATAATAATGCGTTAACGCAAAATTGTTTCAATGCCACTAATTTCTTTAACGCATTTAACTTGAGATTTAGGTGGTAGCGGGCTCAGTTTTAAAGCTAGAGTGATCATCATATTAAACTATACAACCTAAGGAATCCATTGGTACCAACCATGTCATCATAGCTTGTCGTGAAGGAGGCCAAATAAAGCTACGAAGTTACGCAAAATTTTGGCGAGGAAAAACTGAAATGGCCGTTTTCAAAGGGGTCCCTTGACTTCTGACCTCAATATACTGTATGTGCATGGAAATGGGTGAGTCAAGTCAGCACACTGACACACTGACAGCTGTTGTTGCCTGTTGGGCTGCAGTTTACCATGTTATGATTTGAGCATATTTTATGCTATGCAGTACCTGTGAGGGTTTCTGGACAATATTTGTCATTGTTTTGTGTTGTTAATTGATTTCCAATAATAAATATATACATACATTTGCATAAAGCAAGCATATTTGCCCACTCTGATGTTGATAAGAGTATTAAATACTTGACAAATCTCCCTTTAAGGTACATTTTGAACAGATAGAAAATGTGCGATTCATTTGTGATTGATCGTGATTAATCATGGACAGTCATGCGATTAATTGCGATTAAATATTTTAATCAATTGACAGCCCTTCATGAAATACTTTTCACAATCCATGTTGTAAAACTTGCATAATCAAAATGTCTTCTTTCCCTCAGCACACCAGACAGAAGTTGATGAGAAACTGATGTAGACTGGCTGAAGTCCTCAGACATCCCTGGCAACAGATGAAAAGTTGCTGCTGTTGTGTCAAACAGGGAGTGACACGCAGCCTGATCCAGGTGTCAGACTGTACAGTGCAGCATCTAATGGAAAGAGGGAAGGAAAGGAGAGGAGAAGGAAGGGAGGGAGGGATTGGAAAGAGGGTGGGAGGGATGTCTCTCCCCCTCCCCAGCCTGTCAGTCAGTCACAGAGGGGGAGAACGACAGGCCACAATGGGGCCCTTCAGCGCCTGGCTGAAAGTTGTAATTTAGCATGAAGAGCCATCGAGGGGCGAGCCTAAATATAGCACCACATATACATTGTGTCTTGTAGAGAGAATAGCAATTAACAGCCAATTAAATGAATGACTGGGGTCAGCAGCAGCAGCAAACTAATGGTGGGTGTGTTGCTGCGCTACCGGATAATCCAAAGAGACAAAGGGAGAGGTTGCGGAGCGAGAGGGGGCAAATTTCTCCACGTTTTCTCTTTTCTTTTGAGCAAGGCAGCATAATGAGACTTGAAGGGTCCCAATTATCTGTGTCACCTGTGCTTCACATACAGTGTGTGTGGCTGCCATGTAAAGCCTTCAGACATATAATAACTATACTGCATGCATGTCATCCTGCGCGCATCCACTTGAACATTAATGCATGCATGTCATCTTCATTGAGATGAGAAAGAGGGAATGTGTGTTTAAATAGGGTGTTTGCACAGGAAAAGGTTGCTCAGATATGTATAAGTGCACCGTGTGTGTGTGTGTGTGTGTGTGTGTAGCACAGCCATTATGTCATATCACTGTGTGTGTGTTAGTGTTTCACCGGTCGCTCCTGTCCAGCATTGATTGGCCGGTAGGTGACAGCTTTACTAAGTCACTGCAGTAGCCCAAGCACAACGGAACAAGTCCCCCTCTAATTGCCTTGCCTTTGAAAAGGCAACTCCTCGCTTCAAAAAACAAGGCGAGTCATTAACGCCGTTCTGGCAGCCAACCCACCTCCCCTCCTCACCCCCCTTCTTCAACCCCCTTCTCCCCTCTCTCTCTCTCTCCCCCCTCTCTCTCTGCTTCAGCTGATAACACCTTGTTCAGAGCCAGTGATCAAGGCAGAATCATCTCCTCCTCACTCCCATCTCCTCTGCAACTCCACCTGCATAATTGCCGCACCTAACCTTTTCAGTGCTGCCTCCGTTGGGAGTCAGCCAGCCAGCCAATTGGGCTGCGGGTATTAATAGAATCTCATTTCATGCCTCCATCGAATAAAACAAAGGTTGGGTTTCACCGAGCAAGTTTGATCTTATTACTGCGACTGTTGAGAAGGTAAAGGTGCGATGTGAATTCAGGGAGGTGTGTGTTTGCGTGTGTGGCAGCAGGGCCGTATCATGGAGGGGTGATAACCAACAGGGTGGACGATCATGTTAAGAACCCATCATCTAGTCCCCCAAAGTACACGGCTCAATATGTTGTTTATCCATGCCCTCTCGAACGACACATAGAAGTGTTTTCTGATCTGATGCCCCTTTCAAAAGGACGACATTGTTTGCCTGTTCCTTACAAAATGTTACAAATCACCTTTGAAAAATATGTTTTCTGATCTTACAATGCTACGGTTAAGGTTTGGTTAACTTTCAGCCCAAAAACGACTTGGTTAGGTTTAGGGCGACTGACTGGATCAAGCGAGCGACTATTGGGATAGAGAGCAACCGACCAACTGGATACAGAGAGCGACCGACTGGAGCCAGCGAGCAACTGACTGGATCGACCGACTGAATCGACCGAGCGACCATCTGGATCGAGAGCGACCGACTAACTGGATCGAGCAATTGACCGACTGGATCGACTGGCCAATCGACTGGATCAACCGGCCGACGGACTGGATTGAGCGAGTGACCGACTGTATCAAAAGCAACCGACCGACTAGATCAAGGGATCAAGGGACCGACCGACTAGATCGAGCAACCGACCGACTGAATTCAGAGTGACTGACCAATTGGATCGAGCGAGTAACTGACTTGATCGCGCGAGCGGCCGTCTAGATCGAACGATCGACTGGATAGAGAGCAACCGACCGACTGGATCGAGTGATTGAGCGACCAACCGACTGGATCGAGTGATTGAGCAACCAACCGACTAGATCGAGCGAGTGAGCAACTGGATCGAGCGACCGACCGACTGGGTAGAGAGTGACCGACCGACTGGATTGAGCGAGCGACTGGATGAAGAGCAACCGACCGACTGTACTGGGCTCGGTTTTTCGGTTGGATATTTTTTTAAATATAGCGTACTCATGCTGGTTTCTCAACATTACCGACATTAGCTTTAAGTAAAAACACTTCTTGATTTTATAACTTATCAGCTTTATGTATACTCGAAAACTCAAAATACTTGATACATTAACAGATCCAGACCTGGGTATACAGACGCAACATAACACTCAAACCTGCTATCACCAGTGTTTAAGTCCGATATTTTGTTGTCCCATCCATCCACCCTGACCTCCATATGCACTCAGACTTCGTCACTCTATAATAACTGACTTCCTCATTTGCTTCTGTCACAATTACTTTGGTCGCTAGTGGGCTTTGCGCTAGTGAATGTAATCATGTTTTTTAAGGTCATTTGCTGAAACAGTATTTTATGGTCTAGTTTTTGGTCTATTCCTCTCTGTGGTTTTGTTATCAATCCTGGATCCTGGAAATGAATCTGTAACGTGATTTTATGGTCAAATGGAGCCATGTTGAGGTTCATGACCTTTCAGCGCTGCAGTTAAATGAAACTCATTAGCGGCTAAATACTCGATGAGGCATTCACTGAGTTAACATATTCTCCATTTTTTTTGGTCAATGCAGCTTCTTCATGTTGACTTCCTTTAATTAAATCCCAAATTAGAGCCTGATTGTCCAGTTTGTAATCGTGCCACAGAAAGCTGCTGCTGCTCATGAATCAGGTATGATTTGTAAAAGATCATGACATCATAAATTAAGTTTAAAGGTGAGTTCAGGTTACATGGCATGTTATTTTATTTTAATTGCCCTTTCTAGACACACAATGAATCTCAGTTTATGGTTAGGCTACAGTACATCAGGTACTGTAGGTATGAACTGCACAGAGCAGCGTGCTGTTTGAGGGCTCTCAGGAGCTGAACATGAAGCTCCTTAAATGTCCTTTATCCGACCTATAGGGCCTTTAGCCATGCTGCATTTTAATTGTATTGTCCTACCATTTAGAGATCAACGCAAGCCTCGCCACGCACACGCTGGTGTGAGCCGCTCCTGGATGAGATGCATCTTGGGAAATCTCTTAAATTAATGCACAGTATGCAGAGAGCTGCGGAGCAAGCTTTCCGCTTAACAGTCAAATCACTGGCATACTGAGGAATGCACGGCCACATTGGCATTTAAAATGTTAACCTTTTATCATTAGTCCCTCTCTTTCACCCTCTGTCTTTCTCTGCTGCTTTGCCTGTTTCTCGCTCTTCTTTTGTATCTTGTAGCTCTGTAACCCAGGCTGTGGCAGACACTTTGCAGGCTGTTTTTCTAGCCTTAATAATGCATAGTTGTTGTGGGTGATGTGGCAAAGGCAACTTTGTTCAGGGAATCCCTGGTGTGACACAAATTGATGGAGATCTATGAGAATCCAGCTTGTTATGAGGAAGCCGGGGCCATTTATGAGGATGGGGGGGTTGGCGGGGAGGTGTAAGGGGGCAGATAGAAGGCAGAGGAGGAGGGAGGGGCGCAGCAGGTCACCGCAGACCGGCCACCAACTCTCATTTAAAAAACGATCGAGAATGACAAAGGTTTGCTTTCATCCAGGGTTGGGGAAAGGAACAGAGAAGCGATCATTATACAACATACGCACACACACACACACATTCACACAGTTCAGTGAGTCTGCTAGCCTCAGCTCAAACCTTTGTAAATTAAAAGTCTGACCAGAAAAAGCATTTATGTGCAATATGTGCAATAAGGAGGTGTGTGGGTGGCCTGCTGTCTTAATTGGGAATTAATGAGGGGGCAGGGTGAGGTATGAAGTGAGGGCCGGGAGAGGTACAGTAAGAGAGAGAGAGAGGGAGAGGGAGGAGGGGATTACCTTGCAACAGCATGGTGAGTGGGAGGGATTCTCTCTGGTGGACCGATGGGGCAGGGATCTCCCTGGAAACAGCTGCCACACCCTTCCTGTGTGCACACATAGACAGATGCACTCAAGACTTTTAAACAAGTGAAACATTAAAAGACAAAAACACAGGATCTCAAACAGGACATGCTGTAAAATGATGCGTGAACAGGTTTCGCTGTTTTGTGGACAAACCTTCGAGTGTCTCTGCATTAAAAAAGGTTTCTCCTCTCAGTTGTGGGGATTTACTTGCGGCACTGCTGCAAGTCTGTAGGGACTGCTCCACTTTCACCCATAATCTCTCATTTTCATTCGCATCAGAATACATTAATGAGAAATGAGACCTTGCCTATACTTCATGTTTCAGGCCTTTCAGAGAAGGTTTTTCTTTTCCTTTCTTTCTCTCTCCCTCCCTTCGTCTCTGTTTCCACACCATCTTCGTCGGTTCCTTTCTCTCATCTATATTTATGTACTCCATATTGAAAAGTTCTTTTGCGTTCAGAGCGAAGCTGTGCGTGGCTCCTCACTGCAATTACTGATTAATTACAGGGAATTAAAGCAATTAGAACTGCAGAGATATACAATTAACGAACACACGCTTCATGACGCCATACACAGGCTGTGCAATCACTAGATTGCAATGCAAATACCTCTCTCTTTTAATCTCTCACACAGTTTTTCTTTCATTTTCTCCAGCACTTCCCCAACATGTACTCCACAAATACACACAGACACACACAGAGAGGGGTGGGGGCAGGTTTTCCAGTTCATTAGATAGTATTTAATTTGAAAACACCTCTGCGTTGAGGGAGATGTGAGTCCTCCCGGGGGATGAAAGCTGATGCAGGGGTGGGCGATGAGAAAGGGATTCCTCCATCTGTCCCCCTAAGTTCCACAAACTGGAGACGGCAGGCACCATCAGCTCTGCAACATCCAGGGAAAAAGTAGGTAAAGTGATCTTTGTGATGGCATTTGAGCTGACATTGTTAAGGAGCTTTTTCCCTATCTTTATTCGAGAGTGTGGTCTTTCAATCCTTGCACTCAAATACCCCCTGCTTGCGCTTAGATTTGCTCTGCTTCTGATCAGACTGTATACTTGCACTCAGATATTGTTGCTTGCACAGATTTCCTGCGCTCCAACTTCAGCTCTTCTCCTCACACTCAGGCTGCTTCTGTGCGCTCGTGAAACGTCTGCTCTCAGATTTTTCCTCTGCTCTCAGATTTTTCCTCTGCTCTCGGATTTCTTCTGCAATAACCATATTAAAGTTCCCCAACCAATAGAATTCCAGGTCTAGTGTTGACCAATGAATGATCCCTGCCTTGTTGTGAGAACCATTGATGTTTTTTTTTGTCCAAATAAAATGCTGCAGTGCTCGTTACACCTGTCCCCGGCCCTGAAAAGCCCAGTCCAGAACCGACATCCCAGACCTGAGGTACTGTAAGCGTTCCACCAACTGTCTCTCTGTTCCCTCCTCTTTTGATACAAGCTCTTGGGCCGAAAGTTAACCAAACCTTAACCGTACATTGTAAAAAAAAAAAGGAAAACGTAAGAAAAAGAAAAGAAAAGAAAAAAGTACTACCCGTTGTAATAGTGCAGTGTCAAGAGAAGTTCATATTCACATACATACACATTCATATTCATATACATACAACCAACCATATATATATATATATATATATATATCTATATACATACAGTATATAGATATGTCTATATCTACGCACGCATTCATATACACATCCACTTAGACACATTCACTTACACAATTAAGATAAGATAAGATAAGATCTTCCTTTATTAGTCCCGCAGTGGGGAAATTTGCAGTGTACAGCAGCAAAGGGGATAGTGCAAAAAACAAGATGCATCAGCTTACACAAAGTGTAACAAAATATGAACCATTTAAATAGAAGGAAGTATACAAATAGGAGCAGTATATACAGTATTGACAATAAACAGATTATTAACAAAATTGCACAAGTGGAAAATGATATTGCACAGTGAGAATGAAATGAATGAATGAATGAAATTCCACCTGAAAATATATCTTATTTTCTATTCTATTATAGAATATTAATTATAAAGTCGTTTTTTGTGTGAATTTGTAGGCTTATTTTTTTTTTGTTTTAATTTGTAATTTTACTTTCATTTAAGTAAGCTACTATTTATCCCAGTAGCCTATTTGTACTTGGAGATCAGTCAGCAGCTGCAGCAGAGCGGACGCTGCAGTGTGTGTCTGCGGCCGCTAGGGGGCGATAGCTCCATAGTGGTGGTAACACTCTGCACACCGGAAATGACGCGTTATTAATGTTTGCGTTCACTTGGGCTAGCACTTAATGCACACAGTGCAATCAAATTAAGGATCACGTTTTGTCACTTGGCATAGTTGCATCTATCTATCTTAATTAATGACTGATGTAATGCATCACCCGGCGATGAAAGTGAGTGACACACTCACCTGTAGCTCTACAGTATGGACAGAGAGGAGTTGAACCTGGAGCAGATTGTGGAGGACTTTCATCAGACAGGTGAGTACAACAACAACAACAACAACACACAGCTGCTGAACTCTCCAGATGTCAACAATCACTGTGTTGCTTAGCAACGTAGCGTAGTGTGTGTGCTTACCATAGTCTCCTTTTGCTGTAATATGAGTATTTATGTCCATAATGACGACTTTTTAAATGATATTTTCTTCTACTGTTGATTCTTAAAGAAGTTTCAGGCTATTTAATGTAGCTCTGAGCTTTGTCTCTTGTCTGATTTATACTTGTGAGGCTACACTGAGGCAGGCAGCCGTATATTATATTAATTGATAATCAGCTGTATCATTCACAGAGTGCCCATAATGTTGATTTGGACATAAGAGGTTTTGTTGCTGATGCTGTTCCACTTGTGTATAAGTTGCCATTTAGTTTAATCATTTTGTAGCCTCTTTAATTTAACAGTAGTATATCATCATATCCTCCCTGCCCCCCCTTTTTAAATGTAATGCAGCAACAAAACAAGTACAATTTAACTAGCCTACGTTTTACTTTTATTTAAGTACATTTTTACATAAGTACTTTTACTTGAGTACAATTTATTTAAAGTAAATTGAGTACAATGTTCGATAACTTCTTCTACCTCTTGGCTATATTGAAGGGACTGTTTGTAAAAATCAGAAATGCTTGTTAACAGCAAAACCTGTGACCTTAAGTCAACGAAAGTCAGCGTCGGGCTCGTGACTTGTGCTCACGCTTGTGCTCGCTCTACATAGACATGAAAGAGCATTGCTCAAAACAGTGAGGCGACACACGTCAGCTAAAACCACAATATTGAGTGAATATTCTGTTACTGTAGTGCCTATATCCAGTCTCAAATGTTTTCAGAAACATCTTGTTAGCTGTAAAATGAAAAAGTTTGCTCTGGCTGATGGGCGGTGCTTGGTATACCCTCAACTGATCTCAATATGGCTGCCGGGTCACAAACTTTCTCATTTTACAGCTAAACAGTACACTAGAAGATATTTCTGAAAACATTTGAGGTGAGAAATAGGCATTACAGTAACAGATTATTGATCCATATTTGATCAGCGCTGCCTAGTTTGACCATTTGATCGGAGTTTGCGAGTGATTGACAGCTGCTCAGAGACGGCAGGCTCCAGCTCGGCTCTGACTGGTTGTTTTACTCCAGTCTGTGAAATCTTGCAGATGCCGTTAGGAGCACCGGAGGACATAGAGGCACATGATTTTTTCAGATTACCTGTCTCATACACTACTGTCAGGATTTAGTGACCATTTCATAAAAAAAAAAATGTTTTAATCGTATTTGCTCCAATTCTACCCACTGCTGCTTTGAGTAATTTCTCATGGTCATCTTCCAAATAAGCTTTAACTGATTTTATTTAAAAACAATATTCACGATGAAGGTGTCATGGTTACTCAGCTGCTTCACAGTGCTCGATTCCCAGCCTGTGTGGAGTTTGCATGGGTTTCCTCATGACGCTGTTTCCCTCCCACACTCCAGGAAACGTCGTTAGGTAAGAATCTGAATGTGAATATGACGAGAGAGAGCGTTTGTCTATCTGGGATGGCCTTGTGACTGACTGACTGACTGACTGGTGATCTTTTCAGAGTCCCTGGTGACTGTGGAAAGGATTGAGTGGGTAGAGACTATAAATGAATTCTTGACTTTCTCACCCAGTTCGGCGGAAATGTGATTGTGCAAGAGTTTCAGAGGCTGCTGTTAGTGTGAATCACTGAGAGTTAGAGCTGCAAAAACTGATTTCCATCATCTGTTCTGTCGGGATACAACAAACTATTTCATATGCATGCAGGGAAAACGTGGTAGCAGGAGCACAGAAGTGCTTGAAAAAGAGAGCATACAGTAGTAAACACACATTTCACTGAACTAATACGAGCATAAACTGTACTGTTATTGTACAGTAAATGAAAAATGACAGCGATAACTTTGACAGCCTAAAGACAAAAAGGGAGATTTGGAGTTTGGAGGCCTCATTGTCCCCTCTCTTGAGTTTCCACAACAATAGCGCGCACTCACACTGAGACACGCACGATTTGAAAAGCAGAGAGGTTGAAAGAAAAACAATTTGTGTAAACAGGTGAAGGGAAAACAGTAAAATAAATAAAACCTGAAGAGGAGAGATTGATAGGTGACAGGATGCTCCTCTACTCCTCTGTCTCTCTCTCTCTCTGGCACTCAGAGTGTGATGCCCTGAAGCAATGCCCACGGATACACTCTCCTTTTTTCCCCCACCTTCTTTGCCTTTATTTAACAAAAAAGCACACCATCTCAGCGACTCACATGAACTTTGAGCTCTCTCTCTCTTTGCGTTTCAAAACTTTTCTCACCTGCACAAATACATCCAAAGCATCTATACAATATCAAAACTGTGCATCACAATACTTTTTTTTTTTTTTATTTCCTTACAATGGCTCCAAAACTGACCGTCACAGTCTCTCAGAGCTTATATAAATACTGAAATATTCATATATACATATTTGTTCCCTTCATTTCTTTTGCCCATTTTCAAAGAGGAACATTTTTCTGCACTTAGGGTTTGCTATATTTATGAGGAGGGCAGGAAGTGTCCCCACGGCAACACAGTGACTCATCCCAAGGTCCTGCTGCAGTGAGGAGACGAACCTCTGCGCCACACACATACTGTACAGACACGCAAACACATTATGATGGAGGGCAGAGGTCAGTGTTCTTAGAAAGAGGAAGAGGAGCATTGATCATTACGATCAGCAACACAAAAGAGGTCAATGTTTTACAAGTGATTCAGTAATATATAAAATAAAAACTGATTGTTGTTGAAACCTCAGTGATTAGCCTGGTGTCCTTAATAGGGACAAAGTGGAGGATTTGCTAATAAATCTATCCGAATCCTTTCCAGAATCAGAGGAGAGGGGAAATAACAGCAATCAGCTAATGGAGATCAGCTCAGGTTAATATGCCACTGGTATGAAACACAACTCTCTCATCTCTCGCTGATGCATTTAGAAACAAGACCAAGCATCGACAGTCATACTAGCGGCTCTGTGACGGCGCATTTCCACCAGATCCGTTGATGGAGGACGTCTCGATGCTTTCCATTCATTTCCTATGGAAAGCAGGTGAAGCAGTCAGCCGGTGCATGGTGGGAGTGTTGCGGTGAGTTGGTTGGAGAGGGTCTGTATTTGCATAAAGTTGAAATATCGCAACTTCATGCAAATGAGCTCGTCCAGCGTGACGCGCCTAGCTCACAAAACGTGAACTAAACTG
The DNA here is from genome assembly GCF_043250625.1 of Sebastes fasciatus. Lineage (NCBI taxonomy): Eukaryota > Metazoa > Chordata > Actinopteri > Perciformes > Sebastidae > Sebastes > Sebastes fasciatus. The sequence continues at coordinate 15,489,596 of NC_133804.1, forward strand.
TGAAACTAAGCAATCTAGTTCTAAGATGAAACGTTTCAGCAGTGGCATAGCTCAAATAAAGCTAAAATGTTTTCAGAAATACATTTTGGTGGATTTTTTAGACAGAATAACAGAACGTTTATGAGCAGGCTGCCATGTTGTTTCCTGTTTGAAACGGCGAGCAGAGAACCGAGGACCAATCAGGTGCAGTCCATGATAGGGTACGTCACCGCCTGAGCAGCCAGTTGAGTGGAGCAGCGCATCCCCTAGCCTTCTCATCGGATCTGGTGGACATGTAGCGTGAGGCTCTACTGTACAGCGGTGCATCGATGCGTGTTATCCACAGTTGTCGAGATATTTTACTTAAAATCCCAAATTGAGCGCAACCTCATGGTGGCGTTAGAGGAAAAGTCAGGGGATCACTGAAGCCTTTAGAATTCATTGTCTCATGAAACCACAAAAGTGTGTACAAAATGTAATGGTAATCCTCCAATAGTTGTTGAGATATTTCAGTCTGGACCAAAGCGGTGGACCGACCGGCCAACATTGCCATCCCTAGAGCTGGACTAAAAATGCACCAAGAGTGCAGACAGTTTAGGGAGAAAGCAAACAAATGTATCACGCCATCTACATTCTTACTGCACCTACATCTGTCGCTATTATGAACAGATTTACATGAAGGTCGTGCCATCACACGCAGACCGGCCTCAGCGAGTTCAGTGGCTAAACACGCCACAATTGTGCAGCAGTGAACATTGTATGTATGCAAAAAAAAAGGAACAAGCAGCGTCCATTTTCATTTCCTATTTCCATCTCCCCGTTAATCCTCACTCTTTGCACGCAAGCTGCAGAATACCTTAACTGTAAATGGAATATAGTTTACCATCACTCTCCCTCCCTCTGTCCCCCTCCTCTCCTCCCCTCCTGTTTCCCACAGAACGGTTTAACACATAATGACCGCACAGCCGTATACTCACACAAATGACATCTAATGCATTCAGCTCTGATAATGTGCGCTGTGGCATGTTGCATTTCCATACCGCTGCTCAGTACATCACCGTCACAAGAAGTCATTATGGTAATACGGCACCTGAGGGAAGGGAGACGGAAAGAGGGAAGGAGTTGCCAGAGAGAGAGATGGAGAGAAAGGGAAAGATGAGAGGAAGAGGTAGATGTATGCACAGATAGGAGAAGGGTAAACGGGTACATACTGGTGATAATGGTGTGCAAGGTTATGTGATTGATCCGATGTGCATTGCAGGCTGATGAAATAAGTTTATTTAAAGGGAAAGGATGGAAGTGATTGTGAACTTGATATCTTCTTTGAGTTTGAAACCCTTCCTGTACAGTATGCTGCTGCTTTTTCTGAGTTTCAGTTGGACATAACAATTTGGGAATCCATTCTCCTTGATTTGGACAGGGCTGTAGTACTCAAGTCAGTTCTTTATTGTCTTGTCTCGAGATGTTTTTCTTATTATCTCAGACTTGTCTTGGTCTCGTATGTATTTGGACTGTCTCTGTCTTGGCCAGACGGAGACAAAAGACTTGTCGAGAAGACCAACCCGGTCTTTGGGTTCGCCCAGCATCACTGGCAGCTCTCATAGCAGGCTGGAGATGCTGCCCTGCTGTCAGTCAGCTGTCAGCTCCCCATAGACACACACATTCTTTACAGTATTATTACAAGAACCGTCTTCACTGTCACTTACAAGAGCAGGTGATGTTTATTTTCCATAGTGTTTTATTGCCATGTAACAACCAAGCATCCTCATTTGAAATGTGTTGTTTTATGCACCAATGTGTAAGAAGCAATACTTTAATAGTAGGTTTGTAACATTTTGCAAGAATCTTTCATTTCTAATTCAACCCGATTTTTTTCCCTCAGAGTTTAATCATAATTTTAGTAAAAATACTATATAGTACGCCTAAATAGAAAACTATTTAGGAGTATTAATGCCACGATAATGCGCAAAGTGTTTAGCGTTCAATAAATACGCCTTTCTTGATTTCCGCGTGTCATTTGTACGCCATGTATCCTGTAGCCTACTGACTGCAATGTAAATGCATCCTCGTATAAATGCAAGGATAACAGTTAGTGATGTAGTATAAAAAGCGAGAAAGACCACTTATAGTGGGCGGGTCCAACAAACTCCGGACTTTTAACCAGGAGACCAGCGTTCAAGACCGTTGTTGACTGTTGTTTTGTTTGGTAAGTTACGTTAATGAAGTTTGTCACGACCATTGTCACGTGTTTTTTATCGACGTTTTTGACGTGTTTTCCTTAGTTGTTTCCCTACGTGTTATACTTAGTTTCCGTACTTATTTTAAACCCAATCATGATGTTTTTTCCTTTCCCTAACTAAGTGGTTTTCCTGCCTGAACCTAACTGCGGGCGTTTGCGTGGCGTACAAATGACACGCGAAAAGGCTAAAATGTGTACTCGTGACATGGAATGTGTACTGCCATGGTATTTATACGCCTTCCCATGAGACCGGGTTGGTTTGTCATACGTGCAACTATGGATCCTTCAGGATCTGAAAGGCTTTTTACAAATTGTGACGCGCGTTGTGCCCATGAAGGGCAGCTGACGACACCTTTAAGAGAAAATACAACTTTATCACCTCTGTTGCGACATCACTCTGCATGCCAGTAACTCACTCGTGATCTTTCGCTCTCCATCTTTCTCTCGCTCGCTCTTTCCTTTCACCATTATCACATGTCTCACCTTTCCTCTCTCACTCTCTCTCTGTTCCTATCTCTCTCCTTGGTCCCTTTCTCTCAGTCAATAACACACAGTGACAGCTTATGTAACGTGCCAAGTTCCAAACTGAACTCAACTCTCCTTGATCCGCAGCCTTTTCCCTCTTCTAAATGACTCACTTCTGTTATAACACTTCAGCCTGAGTGAGAGACACAGCGGCGAGGGCGGGAGGAGGGGAGGAGGGGTGGCAGACAGAGACATGACATGAGAGGAGAGGAAACGCAGGTTTAATTATTCATACCTACTGCAGCAAAAAAGAGAGCGAGTGAGGGAGAGAGAGACACTGGGAGAGGGAGAGAGAGAAAGAGAGAGAGAGATTAACCCAAATGGAGAGGTATTCCTAGGGCAGTAGTGCACTCTGGGAGCCAAAGCTGTGCCACCCGAGGGCCATGGGTGTGAGGGAACTCCACCATTAGCTGCCAGAGGACCTCAGAGAGGAACGTATTGTAGAGTAAGGGAGGGCGAGGAGAAAGATATTCATGAATTCTATGAAAACTAGCCCATTAGTTTTATTCTGCTTCCTTAACGCACTTTTGCTGTTATCTTTGAATCCCTTTTTTTACTTTCCCTCGAGTCTACCACACCCCATGAGCATGAATAATGCGGGGACTGGAAGTTTTATCCGTGATGCTCGCTCGGAACCACATCCTCCAAGGTGTGTGTGTGTGTGTGTGTGTACAAAGCACTTATGAACAGGGGTGAACGTGAACCAGAGGACCCGACTCGTCGTCGCCCCACTCTGGAGATGTTTCATCCCAGAGTTGGCGTGCCGCTGCGGGGGTGAGTGCTGAGAGAGCGCAGGGCCTCCCCGTTCGACGCTGGTGCTCCCCTGAGACCAGCTCCCTTTCATCTCCCCGTCTCCTCAGGGTGCCCAACAACAAACCACCGATGGAAGGAAGCGGGGAAAGAAACATAGAAGAGGAAAAAGTTTTGGCCAGGGGGGGACGACAGCAAAGTTTGTGCATTCCCAGCTAGGGGTCAACCTGTTCTGTTTATCTTAGTTTGCCTGGTGTGTTCGAGAACCGGGTGTCAACATAACCTTTTTTTCCCCCTTTCTTATCCGAGGTTATGGATTTGAAACAGAGGAGGTTTTACGTGAAAGCACAATTGTCTTTATTTTATCTCTGATGCTTTCGCTGCGAGCCACAGCGACTGCCTGGATGAGGATGTTGAAACTGTAACTTCTTAATATTTCAGAAGAAGGAGAACGTGGGCCTGCGTGGTGGTAGCCCAGCTGATTAGCAGTGATGTCTCTTTGTTGATGGCGGGAGTGAGGGAGGATGGGAATGGGAGGAAAAAGGGAGGGAGTTTTTTACGGAGATGAGTTATGGCAGGTGTTGGACAATGACGGGAACAAAAGAGAGATTTGAACATTGCACTTCAAAAAACCTTTTCCCCTTTCTATTCTGTGTGAGCCGTGCCTCATCCACCGCTGAGTCTTTATTCCTCTCCCTCCTTCCTCTCTTAATTGCTGCTCGCCGAATCCCTTGTTCTTTCTTCTCATCCCCCCTGTGTTCTCCTTGTCTCCCTCCTCAGCTCCCTATGTCCCCGTCTGTCTCCTCTCTTTCGTTTTAATGTCGTCCTCTCGAAAAACTCTTCCCCCCCTCCTCGTCTCCTCTGTTCTCCCTCTCTCATCTCCTTCATCCCTCTCTCCTTGGCTCTGCGTTCCTCCGCGATGAGGCACTTGTTTTTTTTTGGAGGAGGCAGCGAGTCGTCACGGACGCAGCGACTAAACTTCCGATAAAATCAATATTTAATTCAGATGACTGCAGGCCATTGACAGAAAAAGTGGAAGCCTTTCATCTATAAAAGGACTGAGAAAAAGAGGGGGATTGAGAGAGATGGAGGGAGAGGACTGACACGATTAATGGAATTGTCATCAGTTGTATCTTTAGCAATGAGAAGGAGCCGTCAGCGCTCTGTTGCCACCTCTCCATAACCTGCATGTTGTGTGAGAGAGAGCGAGTATGTAAATGATTTCTCCTTTCACCTGCTGTTCATTCTTGCTCCCGTCTTCCTGTATCCATCTGTATCATCCCTCCCTCACATTTTTTTCTTGCATTCCTCGTGTCATTCACAACTGTCTTCTCCTTCTTTTCACGTGTAACAGGTTTGGATTCGTCCGTCTTCACACAATGCCGATCAAATGTTGCTGCTAGGGATGTCACCATACCAGATATTCAGTAGTCGATACCAATACCAGTGAAATGTCACGATTCCTCGATACCAATTTGATACCACGGTAAAAAACAAAAGTGTACCATATACTTCAACATACACTTCTTTATTAACGTTTGCATACTGGTTTCTGTAAGGAAGTTAAACAGGTCATAATTCCCTCTCTATTATCTATTTTATATTGCTGTGAAAACATCAAACAACTGGATTTATTCAAGTTTACAAGATTACATTTGAACACATCATGATAACATTATAATTTACCTTCGCCCAATACTCAATACACTTTTACTGAATAGAGCCTGAATGCATCGTAATGTAAATCAATGGCAAATCTTAGCTCCGTGCAGGACTCTGCTGCTTACCGGCTGCTAACAGCTAACGTTAACCAGCTCTCGTCCGGCCGATTTCAGCACAGATTTGTTCACAATGTAACGTTATCAGGGATAAAATAAGGTGCGTCCCCTGGACGAGTCGATAGTGAGTTTACTGCATCCCAAACACATTTACTATTGTCCCGGGTCAACGGGAGGCTGTTAGTCTCGTGCTGCTGTACTGTAGAAAAACGAGTACTGTCACGTTTTCAGAATGTTGGCATCGATTATCGTGACATCCCTAGTTAAAAACGAATATGAAAATTGACAGCAGAGTAAAGCTGCAAAGCTCATATGCTAAATATGGACCAACACAGTAGGGTGAGCCATTCGCTTAAGGTCACAGACATAGTCATACACACAACATGCAGAAATGCCTGCTGCCTGCACGTGCGTCCGTTCGTTTGTATGAACGATGTCACGTGTAACGGGAACATCAACCCTGCTGGCTCTGTGTTCAAATGTCAGACCTTTAACCTTTTTAAATTTGACCTGAGGCGGCGTCCAGGCATGCCAGTCACCGACTATCACGTGCAGGAGACAAGATATAGATGTAAAAAAATAAATAAATAAAAGACATAAAACATAAAATGCCAACACTCAATCCTTGTATCTGCTGTAGAACAGATTGAAGTGTCATGCGGAGAGAGGAGAGAATCTGTTCCCGTACAGGTGGTGAACAGAAGGGGAAGGCTGAGGGGAGGACGGGGTGGAGAGAGGGGAGGTGAGGAGAAAGAGGAGAGGGAGGAGGACTGTTACTCCCATTACATAATGAATGAGGTGAGAAGCCACATATTTGCTGTGGAGGCTTTATTCATTTTATTCTGCTGTGCGTTGGATCCCTGAACCTAGCACCTACAAACTTGTCTTACTATACTTGTGGGGGACATTGTCGGCCTATAATAACCTTAACCTAGTCATAACTCTAACCTTAAACTGAGCAATGAATGCTTAAATAAACCTTGTGAAGATTTTATCCCATTTTCTTCTCCACAACATGATGAATAAATAACATACTGTACACACATAAGTCACACGGTGTATGTGTGTATGTAATTGCTAGCTGAGGGCAGACATGCATGTGTATGTGCATGAATTTCTGTTTCTGTGCGTGTGTGTGTGCGTGTGTATTCATGCACATGCAGCTGTGTCAGTACAAGTGATGAGCTAACAGGCAGCTCAAAGAATGACAGGTGACCACACTACAAAGATAGAAATGTCAAGCTGAACCGGGTGATTGGGGGGGCTGTCAGGAGAGGCGGTGGGGAAAGGCAGGAAGCCTGGAGTGATGAGTACATCGCCGCGGCCCCTGTCACTTCCTATTAGCACCCAATACACACAAATACACTGGCTGTGATTGTAATTAATTCATTAGGCGGGTTTTGATTTTGTGTGTGTGGGTCTGTGCATGTGGCAGCGCATGTCCCAGCATGTACCAGTGTGTGTGCATGAACATATATGTGTGTGTGTGTGTGTGTGTGTGTGTGTGTGTGTGTGTGTGTGTGTGTGTGTGTTTGAAGGACATGAGCATCATTGTAAAGAATGAGATCTGACAGGATTAGTGATGGCATGCTGTGGGTTAAACCAGTGGGATGCTGCTCCACACACTGTGACACCATTACCCCTATATACGTTCTGTCACGGCCACTTATCAAGCGTGGATTACTGACTGGCCCGCTCTATAGCATCCACTAAGCATTGACCAAAAAGAGCATTTAGGTGGGTTAGTGGGGCTTCGGTTCAAAACCATAGACTGTATATAAGAAGTGGACGTAGTCACCGTGACGTCACCCATTGGTTTGTAGACTGCCATGTTGAAGCCTCGAGTTCGGCATTTTGGCCGTTGCCATCTTGGTTTTAGGTCGTCGCCATCATGTTTTTTTGCAACCAGAAGTGACACAAGAGGGTGGAGCTAAGTACAACCGAACGTTGAAGACACCTAAGGGGTGTCAGGAATCCTAAAACATTGTTAGGTGACCAAAATGTTAATATTAACTTTCATGAACTGAAAACATACTGTGAAAGGGTTAAAGTTATAAGACTAAAACATGGACAGGAATTGAGGTTTAGGCAGCACAACCACTTAGTTAGGGTTAGGAAACGGTTGTGGTGACTCACGTGACTCATGAGGCTGACGATACTGAAGTGACTAAAGACTGACGTGGCAAAATAAGTCAGCGTTACTTTTAGTTTCACACGGGACACTAACAGCGGTCTCCTGGTTGAAAGTCTTGTGTTTGTTTGACCCATCCACCACCGCCCTTAGCAGACTCTCAAGATACTACCACGTCATTTACTCCGACAGTTGAATAACACGGCGGGTGAGTTTACACTGAAAGCCCGGTTCGTCACATACTGCTGCTAAAGGGTGCGTCTGTGCGTCGGTTTCTAATGCCGAGGGGCACTTACCAAACGACGGTATTTGACGAGTTGGGAGTGAGAACGGGATGAACCCGGAGGTAGCCCACTGATCCAAACTCACTCAAACTAAATCTCACAAGCACAATTCCCTTTTATTCCACTTGCTGTGAGTTTTGTGTGATTTATTGTGTTGCTAGCAGGTGTTCAGACGGACCTCAGCCCAACTGTATCAACAAGCAGTCACCTCGCTGAAGTGTCCTAGACACTAACTACAGATCTAGAGAGCCACCAGCTACACCTCTGCTCCAAAACCGACCCTGTGCGCACATTAAAGCTGCGAAAAAGCCCACAACCACTTATTGAAACTTTTTACTCAGTTGTTACAGTTATCTACATTTGTATTTAAAATTCAGGAACCTCTTGGCGGTTATGCGCATCCATAGATTTGTTGTTTGTTGTTTTCATTGTGGTGGCTGGAGAATTGCCTTTGTTTTGCTATTGCGTTGTAGTTTTTCTGCCATAGGAGACGTTGAAAAGAATCGTCAAGGGACTGCATTGTTTTTTAGCTCTGCCAGACCCCCAAAAAAATGAGACAGGGACTACATGCAAAAGGCTTTTAGCACTTTAAATTTATATTTACAAGTGCACTTTGGGCATACAGCTACATCTCCAATCCAGGAAGACTCAGTGGATACTGATATGTAAAGCCTGAACAATATGAGCTAATACAGCAGTCAGGTGCACACAAAGGTGACATGCCTGTTTTTCAAGAGCTGGCGGAAACAATATGATATCACGGATGAGTGTGTCGCTCCGTAACAAAACAAAACCTCTGTGTCAGATCCAGGTCTGCCCAAAAACCTGTGGGTGGTGCTTCACGAGCGAGGCCCACTAATCTGAGAGCGGGCTCTGACCCAGATCTCACTGAGTGGGAACCACCCTGACCATCTGTGGGTCTCCACACCCTCCTGGCACCTCACACTGCACACACACAATCGCACAATAACCGTGACACTGGAGACATGGCAGAAGAAAGAGGGACAAGGAGGAAGAAGGTAGAACGGAAGAAAAAGACAGGAAATATGATCATGTGAGAGAGAAAGAAGGAAGAAAAAGAGGACTTTAAAAAAATAAATCATTCCCATGTGTGTTTCTCTGGCCATTTTAACAGAAGGTCATTATAATAATTATTATATATGCACCTGCTTAATGACATAGATGGCACAAACTGGCATTCAATACCATTTTCTGGCTCGCTTTCTTCCTCTGGCAGGGAGATACTGGTCTGGAAGGCGGCATTGCAGGGCAGGCGGGCGGCGCGGTCGAGTCGACCTTCTGCGGTGGCTGGGTGGGAGGGCAGGAGGACACCCTGCGCCCCGGCCCAGGCCTGCCGAGAGGCCATCTGGACGGGGGAAACACATGCAGAGTACCTGGCCAGACCTGGAGCTCAACTCTGACTCACACGATCGCGCACATACACCGACACATGTACAGTATATACACATACAGCACGGTATGGGCTGTAGAACATTTACAGCAGTGGAAGTATATCTGTGGTATGTGACACACAGAATGATCTTTGTACGGTATATGTATAATCAAGACTACATCAGCAGACTATATCCAGCCTGAAACTCCCACTCAAACCCACACATGCCTTCCACGTGGCACTCGTCGGTCGGCCTACGGTGATGCTACTGTAACGTTAAGCCCCACTGATTCTGCCCGCTGATGAGTGTTTTACATTTGGTTAAAACAGATTCTGCCTGTGCTGCTTCGGAGAGTGTTACATTTGGTTAAAAGCCATTATTATGGTAATGTGAGGGTGCTTCAGATAATGGCAAGATGAGAGCGGCTCGACTGCCTCTGACATAACAACCCTACTCTATCCATCTCTTCAGCGTCTTCTCTCTCGCTCTCTCTATACTGTATCCCCCCACCCCCCTTTCTCTATACCTCGCAGTTTCTCTCCCTGACTCACCTCTCTTGCTGATCGCAAAGCTGTTGTTTTTTTTCACAAGATACCTGCTATTTTGTCATTAAAATCAAACATTATTGTAAAAGCTTTTGCTGTAGCCACATTTCAGCAGTGTTTAAGAGATTGCCTTTCATCTTGTTACCGTATATCTGCGGTATTGTCGAAAATTACATGGTATCAATCTGTTGCTGTTAAGCCTGGGCGCTACCTGTGACATGAGCAGCTAACAGAGCTTGTCCCCGGGGGAGAGGGCGGATGGCAGAATCACTACCGGCGGCACAAAAACAGAGGATCAGAGATGAGAAAGGGAAGCGACCGTATAAGTCACTGGCAACACATTTTTCAGGTCACTGGCACTGAAAAATCGGGAGGCGATGGTGATGATGACAGATAGAAAGAAGGACAGGAAGAAATGGAGTAAGAGAGTCAAAGAGAGAATGAGGGAGAGAGGAGCCGAAAGAGAAAAGAGGGGAGATTGAGAGCAATGTAATGCCATGCACATCGAATTTCCCTTAATATGATTTTGTGTTCTGTGTCTATTCAAGTCAGCCCTGATTTGGTTGTGTGTTATAATCGCATCAGAGCAGGGATTTGCTCTGGCTTTTTCTCTGCTGTTGTGTTGTTTTTTTTCCTCTTATTTGAGTTGGCATTAGCCTTCATGACACAAATCCCCTCTGATAAATTAAAAATGATTGATTCAAAGAGTCAAAGATGGAAGCTGCACCGCGGGTAGCGAGCGAGTGTCCCCACTTGTGTCCGCACACGAGTGCACGTTTTGTAAGTGCATGCTGCGTGTGCACGAGTGCCGCACTGCAACGTCGAGTGCAAACCCTCGGTTTCGTGCGAGCGTGTAAGCGCTGTCGCTGGAGTGAACGCCTGAGTACAGTATGCATGTACTGCAAGGCTTATTACATTGGATTCCTGACACTTTTAAAGAATGCGAGAAGATGGCAGATATCCGATGTGTGAACCTCAAAGCCATCAGCGTGCATGTAATGCTCTAAGCTGCGTATCTTGCCAGCATCTACTAAAAGCGTGAAATTCTGGACCCAAAAGTGTGAAAATCCACCAAGAACACGGAGAGAGCTGTGAATACCTACATTAGCGCTATTACATACATTTATCCACCGACATACAATATGTATAGGTTTAATTAAGTGAGCATGTATAAGTCTACTTTGTCTTACATTCACTTACTCCGCCTAAAACAGATACACACTCTTTTCGACGCACACACACACACCCTCGTTGTGGGCTCTGGCTCTCCCAATTAAGCGGAGGAGTGTTGTGGAGCATCGGTGTCGGGGGATTCTGCTTTCTTCTCCTCTGTCAGGTCCCATCACAAAGGCTCCTCATTAGTGTCAACCTCAGCTGTGCCACCACTTTCTCCTTCCCTCTTCCTCTCTCTCCCTCTCCCCTATCTCTTTGACTTTTCCTCCTTCTCTCCCCACATCTCCATCCCCTTGTCTTCCCCCTATTTGACTTATTCACATTTCATTTATTGCTGAATACCTTTTCCCGAAAAGCCGCCGCCGATCACCCCGTTGTCACTCTTGTTGCGTCCGGCATTGTTTCCTCTCACTCTCGCATTAGTGATCTCTCACACAGGCGCCGCAGCAGCATTGCACTCGGTGAGAGCGGTTTGTCACATCGACAGCAAACAGGTGTGTTTTTACAGCGCTTTAATGGCAGCGAGCGAGAGACATTTCGACAAAAGGTTGCAAAGTTAGTCTGATCATTAGACCAGCAGAAAGGATGGCAGGAAAGTTGATTTGTGGCTCCACATGCAGTATCATAGACATATAATGATGTTAATGATCAACGTGCTGTGAACGCGGCAGCGGCAACAACATGTAAACAAGGCAACAGGGGAGTTGGCGTGGAAGCGCGGAGTTCAGAGATCACTAGATGCACGCAGAGGGCGAGATGTGGAGGAAAGGCAGCAGCGAGATAAAACAGAAGATTGTTGTTTGTTTGTTGTTGCCGTTTTTCCCCTGAGCAACAGTTCCCTCTACCCCTTTACCCCCTGCCGTTACCCCTTTCTTCCATCCCTTCATTTCCTTACACCTGTTTTTACTCCCTGTAGTCCGTCTCTGTCTTTATCTCCCTCTGTGTGTGCGTGTGTCTCAATTTATTCTGTAATTAAGAAATTGAGCTTTGATTTCAAGGAAGGGTTATGGGTGCCATATTGGGATGCAGCGTAAGATCCTCCTCTCACCGAGTTCCACTCCCAAAGTCCCAAGTCCCAGTCTGAACCTCCCCATACACTCATTTCTCTCTCTCTACTGCTCGCTCGCTCTCTCACTCTCTTTTTTTGCTGCACAATTTGGTATCAAAGACATGATAATTAGGCTGAACAGAAGTTCATCTGGCTTCTATTATTTCTCTTTAATTAATAGTGTATAATAATGACAGAGTTACTCCAATGCACCGTGTGACTGTGTTAGAGAGAGAGAGAGAGAGAGAGAGAGAGAGAGTGAACTCGTGTCTGTGCGCTTGTGCATGAATATCTTCTAGAGCACACATAACTTTAAACCTTGAGATGCTTCACAGATAAAAGACGCAGTGTCAAAAGCTGGCAAACTTTCCTCTCCTCTCCTCTCCTCTCCTCTCCTCTCCTCTCCTCTCCTCTCCTCTCCTCTCCTCTCCTCTCCTCTCCTCTCGTATCTCATCTCCTCTCTCCTCTCCTCTCGCCACCATCTCCCTTATGATCCTCTCTTCTCCTCTCCGCTCCTCTCCCTTATGCTCCTCTCCTTTCCTCTCCTCTCTTCTCGTATCTCCTCTCCTCTCGCCTCTCCTCTTGTATCGCCTCCCTCTCCCTTTTGCTCCTCTCTTCTCCTCTCCTCTCCTCTCGCCTCCCTCTCCTTATGCTCCTCTCTTCTCCTCTCCGCTCCTCTACCTTATGCTCCTCTCCTTTCCTCTCCTCTCTTCTCGTATCTCCTCTACTCTACTCTCCTCTCTCCTCTCGTATCTCCTCTCCCCTCCTCTTCTCCTCTCGTATCTCCTCTACTCTACTCTCCTCTCTCCTCTCGTATCTCCTCTCCCCTCCTCTTCTCCTCTTGTATCTCCTCTCCTCTCTCCTCTCCTCTCCTCTCGTATCGCCTCCCTCTCCTTATACTCCTCTCTTCTCCTCTCCGTTCCTCTCACTCTTCCTCTCCTCTCCTCCCCCTTATGCTCCTCTCCTTTCCTCTCCTCTCTGTTTCTCTCCTCTCCTCTCCTCTCCTCTCCTCTTGTATCTCCTCTTCCTTCTGCTCCTCTCCTCTCCTCTCCTCTCCTCCCCTGTGCAGCATGCCTCTCTTCACAGCGTTTGCGGAGACCTAATGAGGACATTTCTGTCACGCTCCTCAATCACAAGCACAGCTGCCAGCCCCAGCCAGCTATAAGTCCCAGGTATCTGAGACTTCACTCCTTTTTCCCCCAGATGAAAAACAACAAATAAATAAATAAACAAATAAAAAAGCACATTTAATGCAGCGCAATGATGTGAAGAAGAAGAGGAAGGGGGAGTATGAGAGGGAAGACTTAAAAGGAGACACAGTGGGAACAGAGCAAGGCTGAATTCACTAATCTCCGAGGAGGCATAAAGTGAACATGCCAACCACCTTCGGCTCCAAGGAAAAATTCCATTGGTTTGGTGATAAATAGGATTTAAGTTAGGGTGACAGCTCCTCTGTATGTATGTGTGTGCATGTGTGCTTGAATGTAAGTGCGCGTTTTGTGTGTTTTTGTGCGCCTAGGCACATTCGACTGATATGCAGCAATGGGCATCCTTCCAGCTAGCCCCGGATGCTTTGCTCTGCGCTCGTTGTGACTTATCTCTCAGAAACAAAGATGGATGTGTCAGTGCGCTTATTAAAACATGCTTTTAGCCCTGGCCGCCACTCTTCAGGAGGAAATCGCTTTCTGGCGGAGATTGACAGAACAGAAGAGAGAAAACAACATCCTCATTTAGGCCCAACATCTCGGACATGATTGCTCGCTTTAAGCTGGGTGTTCCTATTGAGGATTTTTAATTGTTGTTTGCTTCTTTTGCTCATAGCTACAGTACATATTCACCAGCCAGGCGGCCATGGTGGGAATCTTTAATTACCTTCAATACTTGTCCCCTTATTTCAAACAATTGCATGATTAAATGGGTGCTCCGCAGTACAGCATGTATATGCGTCCTCATAAAAAACACCACAGTTAAGTCAACAGTTTTTTGTTAGTTGGCTTGTTTGTTAAACTGTTGAGCTTTTCTTTTTAAAGCCACAGTGCACAAACCCACAAAAGGCTCCACTTGTTTCGGTGGCAGTGGCAGCCCGATTTTTTCGAACGCACCCCGCTCAGATTCAATCCAGTTTCTCCTCTATCACATTATCGCGCAGACATGATGGTGTCAGCTTACAGAGGAAATGAAAAGATTGTTGTTGACAAATCAACGCTGACAAGAGTAGCTGGAGAGATCCCTCCAGCTTCACACAGGATTAGCTGTGTGCCATCTTAAAGACAAACACAGTGGCCCATGTGTTGCTATTTCCATCAGAGATGAAAACAAAGGCATGGGGGGGAGAGGGAGAGGAAGGCTTGTCTTAAGTCTTGGCGAGATGATGGGCTTTCTTCATTCAGTATTAGCAGATTAGACATGTTTTATGAGCCAATCACTCCGGATGATATGCTGGTGTGTGTAAACGCGGGAACACAGCGGGGCAAAAAAAAAAGGTGGGGGGGGTTGGTTGACTTATAGATTTATAATTAAAGACGGAAAACAATATGGAATGAGAAATGTTGTCATCTGTTATGATGTAGCTTTACAATAATGTATCTGCCTTGGCTCCCATCTTCTGCGGGGCCTTTGAAGAGACTGTCAGCTGAATTGAAGTTTGCTGTACGTTTGATCTTAAACGGATACTTTATTCATGAACCGCATGGCTAAACTGCCATTTGCGCGCATATAGCTGTCAGTCCTGTCAGTCCTTAGCGTTCACATGCGTCTGTTATGTTCCGGAAAAAAACGAGGGGGGGAAAAAACACAATCTTTTATTTGACCAAAGTATACTCCACTCTGCGAGATGGCAGTCGCCCGCTAGCTACGATAAAGCCGCACTTTCAGTCATGCAACAGTAATTCTTTGCTTTCTTTTCTCCATGTTTCCTGATTTCCTTCTGATGTCTTGCCAGAGTAATCGAGGTAATCTCTGGGAGGGGAAGAGAGCGAAGGAGAGGAGATGAAGAGTGTGGAGAGGTAGACATAGAGGGCCTGCCAGCACATCAGATCAGAGCTTACATAAGTGCAGCTAAAACTCCTGGGATTCACCTCTCTCTCACGCTCTTGGGCCACCGACAACCGAGGACTTTGTTTGGAGCTCGGGTTTTGGGCCTGATTAAATGCAAAGCTGTCTCATATGAGTGTATGGAACTCCTGCAAAGCACCCAGCATCGTGATCATTCACCAATGTCGCAAAGACTTTCAAAATTGTACCTTTTCTGTCTTCAGTTGTCGCACCTCGCCTGATATCCGCAGTAGAAATAAGCTCGAAGAAATGTTCTGCCATGCAAGGCTAATCAATCAATTCCAGATTGATGGACGTCCTGTTAGACACAGTCCGTAATGTAGCCGTCAAACAATAAATCACTGACGTCTTTCAATACTGAATGCCTCTCAGACCATTATGTTTGCAAGACAGTATCCTTTGAAGCTGCATGAAGCCATGAAAATGGACCCTGAATATGAAAATTCAAATGATTAAATATATATTTTAAAAATGGTCAGTGTAATAATTGCTCAACAGTGCAGACAATATTTCACAGTACTATAATCTTTCTTGAGGAATTCTTGCGGTCAGAAATCATGAGAGCAGAGCATACTCTCAAATGCTTTGTCCGCTAGAGGGCGCTGGTCTGGAGCCGAGATTGACAGTAGCATGATGGGTGTGTTCAATATCTATACTGCCCGACTTATTTGGTGCAGACAATTTGCTTGTGCTGTCAGGGTTGACAGGCCTTGGCAGGAATCTGTAGAAACAGCACCACAGACACACTCTTATACACACACTCTGTGTGTCACTCACTCACACACACACATGCTTATATATCCATGCAGGCTGTTCTCATACTCTATTCGTAGCTATACTACGGAAAGTAAATACACTGTAATTTGTATACATCCAACAAAATGTATTCGTATGTAATGCACGTAATTGTGAGCAAGGAAGTATAATGTACGACAAATGCCATGAAAATGAAAACAAAGTGTTTGAAACCAGAAGTGAACGTTGGTTTACTTGTCCAAATAAAAAGTTACTGCACTTCCGGTGTTATTTTAACCCAAACCACAATCTTTTCTTAAACCTAAGTAAGAAGTTTTTGTCACAGAACTTCCGTACTTAGAGCTGAAGTAGGTTGAATCGGAGCAAATATGATTTGCTATATCCTGACAGTGTGACAACTGAAGATAGAAAAGGTACAATTTTGAAAGTCTTTGCGACATTGCATGAGACAGGTAATCTGAAAAAAATCATGTGCCTCTGTGTCATGGCATCTGCAAGATTTCACAGACCGGAGGAAAACAACCAATCAGAGCCGAGTTGGAGCCTGCCGTCTCTGAGCAGCTGTCAATCACTCGCGAACTCGTAGGAAATGTGCAAAAAATGGGGAATAACTTTTCGTAAGATAACCTACGAACTGTTGGAGGAGAATACGTAGATCTATGAGGACCCTTCATATTCACTCCATATTCCCTATCACCAACCTTAACCGCAGCAGTAACCTAACTAAACCATCCTATTCTTACCTATTTACTAAACCTAAACAGTCCGTTGACTTATTGAGGGATGACTTCGACCTGAATGTCTAAAATTCGTATAAGATAGATGTACAAGAAGACACATGCACACATAGTTCCATCAGGTCATCGCCGTTATCAGCTGGTAATCAATTTTGTCAGCTTTTAATGTGGCTCTGAGTTTAAGAGAGGTCGAGCCGTGGTGGCTGCAGTGTGCTGCCCATGATAGAAACGCCTCTGTCTGCTTCCTGCCATATCCAGGGGGGACAGCCTCTACAAGCCAGTTCTGGCCTGTCCCGTGCCCTCACGTGCCACCCTGCCTAGTCGTGTGGACATCTGCCATTCTGACTGGTGTCAGCGCCCGTTGCCTCTCGTTGGCTAACGGCTTCTGACACCCCTTCACCCCGGGGCGGCACGCTGCGCTGAGTGGTGGGCATCTCGTTTGTGTAGCGCATCTACAAACCAGCAGACACATTGACCTATTCTTTTGGCTTTAGCATCAATGTCAGACAGCGGCCCGCCGTTTGTTCACTCCAAACACCTCCAGATAGACCCGGATGCCAGATAACCCCTTCACTGGGAAACATCAAAGAGACAAATAAGCGTGCCGGCGAACATGTCTATCTGGGGAGCGGCGGAGTTAACCCTTTCAGCGGAGCACCTCTGGGACAACTTCAAACACTTAAGGATGCCAGGGGCAGGAACAGCTAGTGATTACCACAGCAACTGCCTACAGTGGTTGCTATAGAGACTGCTCAGGATCCAAAGAAAGTCTAAGCATGCAACTCAGGCCTGTTATAGCTGGTGCAGTTCTGGCACTCGAGTAGTGAATACAAACTTTCGTAGAAGTGCTATCAGCACAAGTTTCTTCTAAACTTTGAGGCAGTGGAAAATATTGTGGGATGCATATGCACATCAGCACATCAGGCTCCTACAGGCCCGTATTAAATGACTCTACTGTTGACCAACCACAGTATGGATCCTCTGTGTGCTATATATCCCAGACATATTGTTATATAAGTGTTAGCTTGGGGGCAGCTCTCTCTCCTGTCTGTCTGCCCGTCCTGCTTTCATGCTCACCCCAAGCGCACATTTTGTATCAAACGACATAGCGTGCTTCTATTTCTGTGCACGCCGCTATGAAGACATGGTTTTAATACTTCTGTGCTCTGAAGCTATTCCTTGGTGTAAACACACAGAGAAAGATGAGGAAAATATGCTACGGTTGCACTGTTCGTCCTGCTCATGTCTATACCGTGAACGTGACATAGTCAGGAGACTTAAAATAGCATTGGGTCATTGAATATTCCCACTGGTTTCAAGACTATCAAGCCCTGGCCTGTAGCCTTTATATTAGATTAGATCATTGTATACACATTATAAAAGAAAAGGGGCCAAGGTGTATTTGTATGAGTCCCAGGTATGGCGAGTTATGATTACCTATGGTGGGATAATTCTCAGCTTCATAAAGATGGTGGGTGCAGAGCAACGTCCAGAGGAGCGTGAGTGTGTGTACATGCGCTTTTTGTGAGTGTAAGCACGCATGTATGCATCGGTGTGTGTGTGAGAGAGAGCTAGGAGGGCATCGCCGCACCAAAAGATCCATTTAGAGGTAATATGGTCTTTCTTTCTAAAGGTGAGAAGGAGGGAGGGAGGTAACGGTGTACGTGGAGAGAGATGAGAGAACGTGTGGACTTAAAAGCCTCTGGGCCTTTAAGAGATTACTGCCTTATTGCTTTGAGACTATCCAATCTGACATCAGCTGTGTAGCACTAAGAACAGCTGACCACACACACACACACAGACCCAGCAATAAAGATAGCAACACAAAACTCAGTGAAAGCAGGCTTAAAGCAATGACGCACAAAGTGATGGTCAAAGGAAGCAAAGCACGAAGAGAGAAACATGAGGATAGGTGATAAAAGAAGAGTCAGTGACGTTACAGTGTATACCAAAGTACGCGTGAACTGTGGCTGTCGATATGAAAAAGATAGCTGGCAGGTGGGAAAAAGTAAACAGAGAAGAAAGCGACAGGTAAAGGAGAGCAGGGGGTTCAGGCATGTGGGTGGACAGGCTGCAGTGGTAGAGAAAAGGTCTTTCCTCAGACCACTGCAGAGTTCAGAAACCTCCTTTCAAGACCAGAGGGTGGGGGGAGGCAGCGTGGGAGAGACACTGATGCTTCGTTCACGCTACGAGAGACAAAAGCAACAAAACGGCCAAGCGTGGCCAGCTACATTGTCGGTGAGTCTCCGTTGAAGTGTTCTCGTTGACGCAGTTATGTCGTTAAATATCACTGGAAACTGGCTAATGGATTTCTTTTAGACAGAACAGAACAGGGTGAAACAAAAGCATATGATTGGTTGACGCTTCACCGCGTCATTGGAGCGCTGAAAAGAAGTTGAGACCAACTCAACTTCTGGTATGTTTCCACAGGGGCGTATTTAGACGCGAGGGATGGCCTCGCTTCCCAGCATTGGATGCTTAATGGGATGCCACTAGACGCTAGGCACCTGACTGGACGAATGCTTTCCCTCGTGGGCTGCTGCTCCTTGCTTTCAAACCAGAACTAACATGGCGGCTTGTGTGGAGACGTTTTACTCTTATACTGTATTACAAAAATAGTTCACCGAAATGTGTTTCTGAAAACATTTTATGTATTAAAATAAGCCATGCAGATGCTGAATCTGTCTTCATTTGAGATTGACAATGTTTAGTTTAAAAGTTTCTAGCCTAGAACTTGTTCAGACCTGGTATTAACATGCGTCCTCAGTGATTGGATCACAAGCGGACAGCTTTAAGTACAGTGTAAAATGAGAAAGTTTGTGACGCCGCGCCATTGTGAAATCTGGTGAAGGAACTCCAAGTTCCGGTCACATGACTGGAGCACAGCCAATAGGAATGCTCTCTCAATGAAATGACCTGTGATTGGTCAAAGTCTCCTGTCACGGGCTAGATTTTCTAAAGCCTGAAAACAGAGCCATGAGGAGGTGCAGAAGTCTAGTTATCTATCAGAACACTTGGATTACAATATGCTGAAAGGTTATTATGGAATTTTTGCCCAATGATGCCAAAAATATACTGCCTACTGCCACTTTAATAGACAGGCAGACATGAGCACTTGTCTGCCTCGCAGCATGGAAACAGCCTCTGTGCTCTACTGTATCCGGCCGGTACAATTGTATTTTATTAAAATATAACTTATCCATAGGTTACATAATCTACAGACTTTCAGACTAGGCATGCAAAGTGCATTATTATCATACTGTCGGAGATGTGTCAGTGTTTTTGTTCTGGTGCTTTGCACGGAGCTGATACCCGCCCACTCGCTCGCCCGCAATAACCTTTGATTTTGATGTTAATAAAATATACCCGAATTCACGAATATGTAGGATATAACTACCGACATTCATGTAATATTACGACACAACGTCTGCTGTATTAGCCGTGTGCTTACTACGTGTTTATTTGCATATAGAGCGGGGAAGTGAGATCGGATCACAAGTGGTCACTCAAGACACATGTAGAGACGCATTCTAATGCCAGGTGTGAACAGACGTACATAAAGCTGTCCACTTGTGTTTGGATCACTCAGGACGCATGTTAATGCCAGGTCTCAACAGGGCCCTAGACCTCAGCTTTAAGTGAGTAGTGGCCAATGTGACGCCCCGCCTCTTGAATCACTCCGCCACGCTACCAGAATGCATTGCATGGCTGCTTACATCGACAATGAATGGGAAGCGTGGAAAGAACGGATCATTACGCCCATCACGCAGCGGGCGTCAGTTTGTAGCTTCATGTCACTGGTTTCCATTGAAAATGACTTGCAGCCTGTTGCTGTGTCGCTCGTAGTGTGAACACAGCATGATGAGGAAAACCCATAAAGAAACAGAACGGAGGGACCGCAAGATGCAGGAACTGATGTTGGAAGAAAGTAAAAGATTGTGTTGGTGGGGAAGAAGAGAAAAAAAGAGAAGAAAGGACAAAAGGAAGGGGGTGTGGAGTATGAGTTGAGGAGACAGAGAGAGAGAGGGAGAGAGGTAGTCCCGTCCATCGCCCCCTCAGCCCAGCGACAGTGTCATGAGGAGAGAGGAGAGCCTAGTTGCAAGTAGCCACCCACAGAGCAACAGTAACCAGGGGAGCCCTGCTTCTGCCTGCCTGCCTCCCACTCTACATCCAATAACAGCCAGTACCTTTCCTCCCACCACACTGCTACTTACAGACTCTACTTATTACCTCACCCACACACACATACACACACACACACACACATCACACTCTGTATCACTCCACAAGCAGGCACACGGCTGATTAGTCAATAATGGTGAGAATGAATTCTGAAATAAATGGTGTGAACACTGTCATATGACATGGAGGTGTACCGCTCCTTCATGGGGTTTCCTCTGGCATCTTACAGAGTGGGTGTCACGTTGACATGCTGATTCTTGTGTCGGGTTTTTGACGCAGATCTGTTAGTTTCAGCACACTGGACAGCTCCACAGCAGAACGGCCTCACATGCTGGTTAAGATTGTGAAAATAGGATGACAGGGAACGACACAGTAGATATGAATTAGTGATGTTAAGAGTGCGTACCTTTGAATGAATGCATATTAGGCCCATGAACAAGGTGTGGACAAAATGACATGGAAAAGAAACAATGAGTAGGTTCAAATTTTGTTGAGATTGTGTCAGAAAAGTGTTCATATTATTTGGTCCATGTCTGATCTTTTTGTAATAAGGGCTTCAAGGGTCTTTTAAAGTGTTTTGACATCTGTTTTGTGAGTTTTTTGGCAATTGGTAGTTTTCTGGTATGAGTGTCTTTTCCCTTATAAAGAGAAAACACAATAAATTCCTGACATCTCACATAGATTCATGACCCAATTTATAGAGTTAGAAAATTCAGTGCTCATTGCATTGTTAAAACATCTAATATAGAAGGACTCGAAGCTGTTTCTTTGTTTCGAAACAGTCCTTAAGCTATTCCTGGTATACATATAAACAATGCAGCTGAGTGAAAAGATTACATGATGCTCATGAGTCATAGCTCAACTGATATTTTCCTCAACAGAGTGATTTGCTTTAAAAGACAAGTGAAATTTGATTTAAGCAAGGCTAGTCTACAGCTAGTGGCTCTGTGAGGCTGTACTTGGGAACAGCAGTGCTTTGAACTAAATGCTATATTGTTGACATTCATTTTAGCAGGTATAATGTTTATGTGTCATGAGAGCCAACTCTGGATGACGTATTGGTCATGATCGGTGTGATGTATGCAGCACCTTCCCGCAGGGTTGTGTGAAGGTGTGGTTGACACTATTTGCGAAACAATCAGAAAATTACGCTTCATTTCTCTGATTCACTGCTTTGTTCTCGCTAACGTCGCTCCCTCTCTTCATTCACTTTCTAGTTTGCTCGACCATCGCTGCTCTCTCTCTCATGATTCCGATATTACAGTTTAAACCAACTGATTGACTAACATTGCCATCCATAGAGCTACACCACTAGCGAAGATAAAAATAATACTGATTAAAAAAAAAAGTGAAAAAATAAATAAATGGGTTGTTTAGAAGATGCAAAACTGGCTGATATATTTAAACCAAAAGTAACTTTGTCTGACTTTACTAAGAGGATAAAACTTTGGCCTGACATACCCCCTGCTTCCAAATATAAATGTGTCAGGTTTAAATAGCCGCAAACACACAGTAGATCTACGGGCTTGTAAATGTGGTTTGTACATAAGACTCTCTTTTCATGGCTCCTCAGGTGTTTTAAGCTGGGAACACACCAAACCGACATCTGAGAACTAGCAGCGACAAAGGCCGCCTGTTGCGTTGCCTCCCATCGTCTTTGTTTTGGCTGGCAAGTTGCACCCGAACACACCGCAAAGTCTACAGCCGACGGCCAGTTAGCACATACGTTCTGCGCTCACGTGAGATGAAATAACTCTCCATACCAGCAGGTGGTGGTAGTCTGTATTCATCATTCAAGAAGGGAAACCGGCGCCACCGCCGATTTAACATGCTGAATCAGCCGAAAAACCTCAGACACGGGCAGACTAGAGCCGTCGTTGCGGGACACACCGAAAAAAATAGGCAGAAGGACGCTTACCGACGGCCCCAAACTGTCTGTCGGCTTGGTGTGTCAGGGCCTTTAGTGATGTCTCACGAGAAACTCCCGCTAATAATAATACTTATTGTAAGCTCCGCAGGAAGACAACAGAACTCGAGCCTCGTCTGTGCATTTTGGTTACAGAGTAGAGTGGTGTTAAAACTAAACAGATTTTTAAGAAAAGTGCAGAGAGGGGGAAAGAAAAAGACAGATACTGAGACCGAGTGAGAAATCCAGAGGCCAATCCGTTTGGATAGTTTGAACCTAACCCCTAAAAGCACACACACACACACACACACACACACACACACACACACACACACACATAAAAAACAGAGAGGGAGACACAGTGATGCACAGAGAGGTATCCAGAAACAGTGAGTGGGTGGAGGTTAGCCCTTGGGCTTTCCCCAGAAACCAGCAGCCTCATTACAAAAGCAAACACACACACACACACACACACACACACACCCCAGTACACAAAGATGTACAAAGGGCTTCCCCCATGTTGTAACAGCTGTGAGGCCTGCGATCACAGTGAGATATCAGAGCAAACAACAACACCTATAGGCAGCAGATAGCAGGTAAAACATGTATTATTCACTGGCCCTAACGCTCTACACAGAGTATTTTAATGAGTATACTGATGCAGTGTGTAAACTGCACTGTAAACAAATCCATTTGGTAAACAGCCTGTAATATCGTAGTCTATAGGTCGTATACCATACCGCAGGAAGTGCGACCCTCGAGGTTCTGACTTTCCAGGAGTTTTTGTTTGTGTGAGCAAATAAGAAGGCAGGATTACATGGGAGGAAAACCCATTAATGTCAGATTATTGATGTAATATTTATGAAGCCATATCAAGAGGGTCGTGTTTCATTATTCAAGGCGGCAGTTGTAGTGTGTGTGTGTGTGTGTGTGTGTGTGTGTGTGTGTGTGTGTGTGTGTGTGTGTGTGTGTGTGTGTGTGTGTGTGTGTGTGTGGACTCGGCTCTCGCTAACAGACTGCAGCAGCGGATGTGGGTGGAAAAGGGCTTTCCCGATGCCATGGAACAGTGAAATGCCTGCGACTCTCTTATGTAAACATGGACTCAAAGGATCTTTACTGTACAGCACGCACACGCACACACACACACACATGAGGGATGCATGTGCTGTTAGACAAATAATGAAATACCCCGCCTTAAATAATGCAGACTGGCATACTTGGACCGCAGAGTAATCACACACACACACACACATACACACACACACACACACACACACACACACATACATACACACACACATACATACACACACACACATAACGATTAACATGTGCAAACAACAAACAGGCAGGAGTTCAAACTCTGGCCACTTGGGTAACTTCACAGTCAAAAAACTTTGCACAAACACATGCAAGATGTAGTTGCATTGAAATACCACAAGATAAAACAAAAAAGTAACTTATATCACTCCTACAAAAGAGTCTTACTGGTCACCAAATATTATTTATCACCCTTAAGATTTAAGAATCACAAGCAACACAGGTAACTAACAAACAGAAATACAAACAGGCCAACAAAATCGTTGCCTAATCCAGCAACATTTTCATTCATTTGTAGTTGTGTTACTGGCCATCTGGTGATTGTCAGTCCAATATCTCTTTTTAGCTCTGTTTTTGGTCTCCTCCCACTTCTGAGATAAATATCTGGCTCTTTAGCTGCTCCACAATGTTCGCCAGCAAGTCATTAACTGTATCTATTTGGGTTTTTAGAGCTTTTCACTGAAAAAATCTGCCACCTGTGGCCGGAAATGACAAGCGGTGAGCGTGAACCAAACCAGTAAAGTTGACTACAATGAAACTTGCTATATAGCTTTGTAAAGACGAGGGGAGCTACAGACTAAGGTGATCATGTTCTGTAGGTTCACCACTATGAGCGACACCTTTCACATTGTCACATTGTAATATCGATACACTTGAGTATCGCAATATTATGTTTTGTGATACTGTATTGATTCTCAAAAACACTCGATTTTTTTATTAAAAGCTTACATTACAAGATTCATGGCAGGCAGTGGCTCATTTTATGTTGTTTGTTTGTTTTTATGCTGGATGTTACAGAGACTGTGATCAATGCAAATGCATATCCCACTGTTCCGATTGCATAAGAGTAAACTTTTTTTTAACTTAGATTTTATGCATATGGTGGTCGGTTTTTTATACTATGACATAAAATTAGATTAAAAAAATCACAATATATCGCCTTACTTACAAAACTGCAATATATTGAACCGTATCCTCTGTATCATGTATCACGTATTGTATCGTCATATTCTTGCCAATAAACAGCCCTAATTGTTTTCACATTGTTATTATAAAAATATCAATTCTAGCTGCTTCCCCCCCCCCCCGCCCATAAATCTCACGAGCAATGCATGAAATAAAATATAAATCTGAGGGATGAGAAGAAATACAGTAAAAGACCCTTCCCTTCTTACCTTAAAATTTAGACTACGCTCCCTTCTGCAAAAAAGAAAAAAATTAATAACCCTCACTCTCTTCTAACCCCTCTTCCCTGCAATAATTATTATGAATCATCTTCTCGATCTTAACATGGTTCAGTGCTTCGTTTTTTCCACGTGGAAAATAGTTTACTTAAAATGTACTTAAAGTGTTGCTCTGTGTGCTGCTGTACTTACTCTCTTTGAAGGACTAAAGCACTGTACTAAAGTTAAGGGTGACCTTGGTCCTTTCCAGGTATTTGATACTCATTTGTAATGTGGTTTTGGCATTTTGTCAGCTTTCTATAAACACACACACACACACGCACGCACGCACGCGCACGCTGGTGTTAATGCTACCATTTGTCTGCCCTGTTCTCTGGACCAGTATGATTCATTTGTTCTGTTGTCTTCCAAATTCTCTCTTCTTCATTATTGATGAACGCTGCAGTGCTTTCTTAGTTCGGGGGTGCACTGTACGTCGAGCTCGGTTTGTGTGTGCGCGTCTTACATGCAAATTGAATGTCCCCATAGTAATAACAGCCTTATTAAAGTGCAGATTATTTGAATGTTAATTAAATTCTGCTTTATGTTACATTATTATGTATTTATGCTCCAATCAAGCTACGGTAGGCTATATCTCTCTTTGTACCCCTCCGTAATCATCTGCCACCTCACCAACCTGACTATCATCGTTCCCTCGTTCCCCCTCCTTCCCTTAACCTCGTCTGTTTTTCTCTGCCACCTCCAGCCTTTCTTCCCTCTCTCTTCTTGTTCTTCCCGTTCCTGTCTGTTCAGCACATTAATGCTCAGCGGATGCCCAGAGTTCTCGTGACTCACCCCTCCTGTGTGCCTGCGTGTGTTTGTTTATGTGTGTGTGTCTGTATGCTCATTGGCCTGGCATGGGGAAACAAATTGGTTTGTTTTCACTCCTCTGCTCCGCACCCAGAGAGAGGTCTTCTAGGCAACTGTCAGGACGAGCCTGTGTCACTCATGCATGCCTCAGCACGATTTCTTCATTCACTGTCTGTGTTCAGACTACTACAAGCATGTCCAGAGCGTCGGTGTGCCTCTGTGTACTGTATGCATGTTTGTGTGTGTCAGTATGTGAGGGGGGGGGGGAGCGTTGAGCCATGAAACATGCAGAAAAAAACAAGAACCGTAGCATAATCATTGTGTAGTAGCTTTTAGAAAAGGAATAAGCACAGAGTTTAATTCCAAATAACACAGCCTTGATCGTTACAGTAATACGTAATAAGTAATAATAATAAACTTGTGATTCTTAAAGTTACTGTGAGGAGCTTTTAACTGGTTATGAAACTGTCTCAATTTAATTGGAAAGAGAGATAACTGCTCTGTGTACTCAACCGTGAGGCAAAAAAGTGTTGGGTGCTTTTCGAAAATGGGGAAAAATCAGGATAGACAGGAAGGCAATCCAGGCACTTCAAAATATTAAAACAAGTGGCAAACGAGGA
This sequence comes from Sebastes fasciatus, assembly GCF_043250625.1. Lineage (NCBI taxonomy): Eukaryota > Metazoa > Chordata > Actinopteri > Perciformes > Sebastidae > Sebastes > Sebastes fasciatus. The sequence goes on from NC_133804.1 coordinate 15,516,050, forward strand.
AGGAAGTATATTAAAAAGCTTTTATTATAGTGGCTAAATCATTAAAAAAAGCCAACATGTTTCGACTGCTGTAGGTCTCAATGTTAAAAACCGGTGCCTCTTTATGACCTACATAAGTAAATGAGACCATCAGCGAGAAGATTGGCTATTTCTCTATAGTTGTTCTTAATGCTCGTCATCGGTGCCACCGGGTCAGATTCCACGCAAAATCAGATGAAATCATGCGGGTTCACCAGAAACTCCCTCAGCTCAGACTCCAGATGGGCCTCCGGAAGCAGAGCTTCATCAGGACTTAGCGGGGCAGGCTGTCGGACCCTGCTGCAGTAAAATTAGAGGTTTTCTAAAGGGACTCTGGTGCTAGGAAACACTATCGCTTTTGTCCACAGGGACCGCCAACATCAACACAAAATTAAAGTTCCTCATAGTAGCTTTGAAGCTGAAGTAGGCGAGATTAAAAAAAAGTTATTTCTACAAAACGGTCTCTATATTGTGACATTAGCAAATGATACAGGTAACCTGAAAAAAATCATGTGCCTGTGTCCTCCGGTGTCCTCGGTGCTCCTAACGGCATCTGCAAGATTTCACAGACCGGAGGAAAACAAGCAGTAAGAGCTGATCTGAGGTCTGCTGTCCAGCTGCCGTCTATGAGAGCCGGCTGTCAATCAATCGCGAATACCGACCAAATGGTCAAACTAGGCAGCGCTGATCAAATATGAATCAATATTCTGTTACTGTAATGCCTTTTTCTCACCTCAAATGTTTTCAGAATCATCTTGTAGTGCACGGTTTAGCTGTAAAATAAGAAGGTTTGTGACGCCGCCGCCATTGTGAAATTTGGTGAAGGAACGCCAAGTTCCGGTCCCATGACTGGAGCACAGCCAAGGAACACTCTCTCAATGATATGACCTGTGTTTGGTCAAAGTCTCCTGTCATGGGCTAGATTTTCTAAAGCCTGAAAACAGAGCCATGAGGAGGTGCAGAAGTCTAGTTATCTTTCTGAACACTTAAATTACAATATGCTGAAAGGTTATTATGCAATTTTTGCCCAATGATGCCAAAAATATACTGCCTACTGCCACTTTAAGTTAAACAATGTTTCATTTGCGAGCACTGAAAATCTATATCATAGTAACTTGGTTTCCGCCATATCTATACAATTGCCAATATTGGCAACATATTAAAAGGTTTATTTGTAGAAGTGAGTTTTTAACAGTTTGAATAGAAGAAACTGTCTTTGCTGCTATTCTCTACAGGCAGGCCATTCCAGAGTTTAACAGTAGTGACCACAAAGATCATCTGCAAGACTCAAGCACCAAGGACGAACACAGTATGTTAACAACTCAAGTTATTACTAAAATTCAAAAATCAATTCTAAAGGCAATAATTAACCATCCAAGTGTAGGGACGCAAGGATCTGTGAAATATGATCTTGTTTCTTAGTTCCAGTTAAGATGATGGCGGCTGAATTTTGAACAAGTTGTGGACAAGAAACATATTTTTTTACAAATGTAATCAAACACCAAGATTCTTGCAGTGATGGTATGAGGAGGGAGCCAAGTCTATTTGAAATCTGCCAGTTGATATGCCACTATGTGCTGTTATGGAAAGACTGTATTAAGTTAGTTTTGATATTAAATGTGTGGATCCATATCATATCAAAAGAAGACTGCTGCTTCTCAGCCGTATTTCTAGATTGCTCCCAGCAGAAAGAAGAAGTGGGAACCTCAGCGTGGCCCCTTGTTAAACCTCCCCATGTGTACACCACTCAGCAGCGAGGGGGAGAGGATATCCTCTCATCTGCGCACACACACATTAGATTACACACCACCCCCCCCACCCATGGCCAACCTGCCCAACCATCCCCCCTTTCACCCCCCAAATCTGTGTCGGTTATGTAAAACGCGGGACGAGTAGTATGGGAAAGGTCCCCGGAGAGCGACGTTGTCATCATACATTAAACAGCACCCCGGGTCTGACTAAACACCCGCTCATTAATAAACAATGAGGAGAGTGGTTAAATATAGATCCTCCCTCCCTCTCCTCCCTCCACCCTGGTTCTCCTCCTTTGACAGGAGCCTCTCCATAAGGCGAGCAGAGGAGGAGGCCTGCCCCGTTCTGCTCCGCGCCGGGCTCCTTCATGTTGGGTAGAGCACCATGGAGAGCGCCACTGTGACGGCTGAGCGTGTGTGTGTGTGTGTTGACAGCTCACCAGGTGTCCTCTCAGTATGAGTTCCTCCGTAAACAGGAGCCGAGCGGTAAACACGAGCCCTGCTGACGGTAATGATGTCAAATCCACATATCACCTTATCTCCCCTCTTCCAGCTCGCTCATCGCTCACTCCGTCCATCCTCTTCTTCCTCATCAATCTGTGCTTTTTTTCTTCTCTCCAACTCCTTTTTCCTCTACTTTATCTGCATCTAACACCCTGACCTCTCTTTCACCACACCTTTGCCACCTTTGCTCTCCTTCCTTTCTCCCTCTCCATCCATATGTAATGTCGACGGCTCACTCTTTTTCTATCACCGCACATTTCAATGCTTCCTCACCTCAGTGCTCCAGTAAACACTTTACTTTCCACCTTTTTCTTCTTTCCTAAGGACCTCTATCCATTCTTCTGTCTGTTTTAAACTGCAGGACTATTTTTTACTCTTTCCCCTAAAGGGCAGATGGATTTCTTTTCATGAGCCAGGAGAACAAGAAAGATGAGGAGAATTTGAAACCCCAAGGAGCGATAGAGGGGATAGGATGGAAGAAGTGGGTGATGCGTAGAAAGTAGCAGACACCTTCAGCTCTTCGCCAGAAGGGAGGAAAGACACGGGCAGCCCATGCAGAATAGATGTATTTTTTGAAGATGCTTACAGTGAAATTTGAATGTCAGGGTATCAAAAGACAAAAATCAGACACTGCTACTGCATAGAACCTTTTTGATATTCCCCTGAATTTGATGTCTTTGTGTTTTTCATTCCAAAACAGGAAAATGAAGAGAAATACGGGTTGAGGAGGAGACACAGAGGACAGAGAGCTCTGACAGGATTAACTCCCAGGCCAGCAGTGGCAGATGTAGTGCCAGACGTGAGGGACTAAGTCATTTTAGGTCTTCTATCTGTGGACACATGATTAAAAATATTACGTTTGTCCCCAGGTCACCTGAAATGTCTTCAAATCACATCACCTCAAACCTACAAAGGTTTGGTATTTGTAACCTATAAGTGTTTGCTAAGTGCATATTTATGCATCACTAAGTCAAAACAGGTTGCGCCACATTTATTAGTTCTTATGTAGATATTAGTCTCTACAGAATATTTACACCCGCGGACTGCCAGGTGTAACTGTTACGTAGTTAACCGAACCAATAGACAAGCCTACAGTTAGCTTCCTAATATACAGTATGACCCGTTTAGACTGAAGAGTAAAATAAGTTATATGAAATACGTTCATCAAGTGATCACAATGTTATTCAACAATGATTACATTTCACAAAACTACCACAATAGGCCTGTACCTCAAATTACAAAATGTTATGCTAACAATTTTAGGATAACACTAAATAGCTTAAGTTGATATGAATATTTCCTACTCATTATAAACTGCACAAATACTACTAACTCTGAAATATATCTTTTTGCAAGTGTGCATACATAAAACAAGGTAATACCTACATTTACAGAAGTTAAGTGTAATATGATTGTTATTTTTGTCAGTTATTTTACAGCTTGCAATGCTACAGTGACCTCCTGCATAGATAGTTGATTGCTTTTGATTGGATAGTGCAACAGATGTTTCCTAGCAACCCATTTAGACATTACTAAAGTCTTTATTAGCTACGACATTTCTTAAACTTGCATTCATTTTCTGGCCACTTGGTGGCAGTATGAATAAGTTGTGACCTTTCAAGTTGATATGGCGAACTTGTTAGCAAACAGTTGCTTGTTTACACACCCAGCAGTTACGGAGCAACGTTTTCATTTGTTTGGACTTGTGTTTCTGGCTACCAAGTCCAAACGACCACTTTCACTTTGTTATTTGATTCATTGTTATCATAAAAAGATTGATTATAGATGTTTTAAGTAGGGCTGTCAACGCAAGGGCTAGAGTGAAGATACTGGCATCCTAAGGAGTCCATTGGTACCAACCATGTCGTACTAGCTTGTGAAGAAGGCTAAATAACGCTCCAAACTTGGGCTAAATTTTGGTGAGGAAAAACTGGCATTTTCAAAGGGGTCCCTTGACCTCTGACCTCGAGAAGATATGTGAATGAAAATGGGTTCTATGGGTACCCATGCATACATTTGCAGAAAGAAAGTATATTTGTCCACTCCGATGTTGATAAGAGTATTAAACACTTGACAAATCTCCCTTTAAGGTGCATTTTGAACAGATACAAAATGTGCAATTAATTTGCAGTTAATCGCGATTAAATCTTTTAATGGATTGACAGACCTAGTTTTACGTTATAATGGTGCAGCCTGAGTAAGTCAATCATTAGTTTGAAACACGACAAATAGATAGTAGATATAAATAACTAAGGAAGGACTTTACACACAAACTTAGTAATGGATGCAGTAATGTGCAAATTTTCCGAGCTTAATTCTTAAAAACTTAAAAAGACCTAAATTTGGATTTGACATGAAGCACAGTTGAGCCATTTTTCCTGTTTAAGAGTACAAACGCTCGTGTTTATCGCTGCCTTCTAAAGGCACAAACGTATTCTAGGTAAGTTAATCAGATGCTGCTGTGGACTCCTGGAGGCTGTGAAGGTCAACAGCTCCACCCCTGGTTGTCAGCCAGCTGTCAGTCTGCCCAATCAGGTGGAGTGGGTGAGGGAGGGAGGGCAGGGGAGCTTTTTAGGGATGGTAGCCAAAGATGTTGTGATAATGCTCCCATCCAAAACAACAGCACCAAGAAGTCAGAGAGATGAGAACAATGGTCCTTTAGGTGCTAACGTGAGTGTGAGGAGGCTGAGAGGAAGGTATGAAAAAGAGAAAAGAGAGGAGGGGAGGACAGGAGGTTGAGATACAGGGGTGAAGGTGGAGAAGCGAAGTTGTCAGCGGAGGAGAAAATGAGCGAGGAATGGTAGAGGAGAGGGTGGTGGATGATGCAGGAAGGTGAGCCAATCGTCCTGCTCACTTGACCCTTCCAATTACCACGGCGACGGTTAATTAGCGCCGAGGTAAGCTCCGGTAATTACCCATTGTGTCTCGGACAAGAGGCTATGCACGCAGATCACACACACACACAGGCTCGCACAACACACTCGCAAACATGTTGCTATGGATACCTGCAATCCTTCCTATCACCGTGCTGGAAAAACAGAAAAAGAAGATAGAAATAGATAAAAGAGATGAGAGGAAAATAACAAGAGCAGAAACAAGAAACAGGGAGAAAGCAAACAAAAGCTCTACAAAGGCAAAGGAAGTGGGAACGGTGTTTAGTTCAGAGAGGGTGGTTGGCTCCGTTTTTGTCGGCCACGTTGTCGGAGACGCACTTTAACAACAAACTCTGTCTAGGAATGACAGTTGAGAAGAAAAAGCGACAAATCGGTCAGCAAGTACGCACATTAGCACTAAAAACTGTTGAATCTACATCACGGATCTCTTCTCAGGGACATAACAGGGTGCATAAACAGGCAATAACGCACCGTGATGCGTCCTAATATAAGAAAATAAAGGAAAGGGTGGATGCAAATAACATTACAACACAACATGTCCATGTAATTATCAACTATTTGACCCTTTTGTAGGATCTGACATACTGACCCCTGCCACAACACTGAGCAACCACACACACCTGAACACATACACATAATTACACACATACAGGTGCACTTGTAACGCCATGTGAACGATACGACAGATAGGTCCCGACACTCTGACCCGACTCCTTGCCCCTGCCAACACCTTCAACCCTCTAAAACACTGATATTGTATGTCCTGGAACACACGTGTGCGCACACACTCACACAGAAATGTCTCCCCCGTTTAGCTGACAAGTTACATAAGCTGTCGAAAGCTATATTTCTCAAAGGTAGAGCGTAGTAGGAACAGAAGCCTCCTTACACCTCAGTAGTGATGTGGCCGAGCGGCCTCTGACAGGCCAGTTTATGGGGCCATGTTTGGGTTAAAAGACATCACCTTACTTGTGATACCTGGGAGGAGAATAAATTGTGTTTCATGAACACTGCAAAGCAAACTGAATCTGAAAAGTGATGTATATGTGGAAATAAATGTGTACTCGCTAATGAATGCTTACTTAGTGAAAGTAAATTACGACTTTCCTGCAACGCTCTTTTCAATTTATTCTATATTTTCAATTGAAACAGGTATCATATTAAGCCAGCTGTACTCCACAGAGTGTGGCTGCCCTCTTCAGGTCAAAGCTGTCTCTGGGTTTCGTGCCGCCATGTGTAGATTATAACTCACCAGCCTCTTCTCTCTTTCTTTGTTGGGCAGACAGCTCCACCAAGTGTTGAGTGCTTGTGTTACATCTGTTCTGCACGGTAAACATGACACCTGTTATTGTCTGTTAAAATATGAAGGACAATTTTCACTGTTACATTGTCAAATTCCAATTGTGGTTTCATTTGATTACCACAAGTGCTTTTGTAAGACAGATATGGGGGTCATTATGGTCTGAAAGTGAATGTCAACACTTCAAGGAGAGCAGCAGACCTGCTTTGAATCATTCACCTTATTGGTGATGAGCTTTTACTGTCCTAGCTCCCACATTATAAAGCAGTCTCCCCCCTGAGGGTCAGCTCTGACCTGGGTGTTTTAAATCCTACTTCAAGGCCTGGTTTTATTTTTTATTATTTACAAATGGATTTTATTGTGTTCTCCCCCAGAAAGCGTGTGTTTTCTCCCACAGTCCAAATACATGCAGGTTAGGTCATTTGTTGACTCTAAATTGCCCCCCTGTCCTTGAATAGGATAAGCGGTTACAGATAATGGATGGATGGATTTTATTGTTTCCTTTCCTCTAATTTGTTCTTGTGCTTTGTACAATCTTGCTTGTCTTTGATTTATATATTTATTCAAAATCTCTCTTTCCCTTCTTATTTGTTTGTTTATTTAAGTTTTTGTTTTCTTATGTTTCTTATGTTTTCATTTGTAACTGTGAAGCACTTTGTAACCCACTTTGGCAGTATACTCCAGAGCAGGGATTCTCAGTCTTTTGTAACTCGAGGCCCACTTCCAATTGTTAAAAAAATTCCGAAGACCACCTTCCCAAATAAATGACAAACTGGGCTATAAAATAATGTGTTATGCTACTGTCAGGTGTAATGACCCGCATAGATATTCAGCTTACCCTCACCCATCACTGCCTGCCATTATGAATCTAAAGTATTCAGGGTCATATTTCCTCACCACGCACTTTTACTGGTTTCAAAAATTGCTTGATTTTGTGTCACTGAATCTGTGACATATATGTCTGTAATGGGGAGACTCGTGGGTACCCATAGAACCTACTTTCATTCACATATCTTGAGGTCAGAGGTCAAGGCGCACCTTTGAAAATGGCCATGATCCTCGCCAAAATTTAGTGCAAGTTTGGAGCGTTATTTAACCTCCTTCACAACAAGTTAGCATGACATGGTTGGTACCAATGGATTCCTTAGGTTTTTATATTTTCATATGATGCCAGTATCTTCACTCTAGCTTTAAAAGTGAGCCCGCTATAACCTCTGAAATACAGAATAGCGGTTAATCTAACCATCTGGCAGCACCTTCGCAGCCCACTAGGTGGCTCTCTGAGGCCCACCAGTGGGCCCCGGCCCAGTGGTTGAGAATAGCTGCTCCAGAGAATAGTCAATCATTCATACACATGATATGATCATTTCAAGTGGATGCATGTGGTGAGGAAGGACAGAGATTGCTATTGGCAAATATCCATTCATTAGGCCTAAATATATCATAATTTTGTGTCAAAGCAGCTATACTAATTGTTAAACTTTAAAAACTAAAGGGTTCACGATTTATATGGGTGGGTTAATGATTCAGAATCACACAGCATTTAATTTGTTTATTAAACTGAGGGCACAATTTTATCATAAAGTATGTTTTGAGATAGGCTAACAGATAACCAGTAGTGGAAGTAATTACATTTACCCTCCTTACTGTAACAAAGTCAGGTTTTTTTTGTGTTATTAGGCTTACTTTTTTGAGTATTTTTACAACTCTGTCATTTTATTTCTTTGCTTACTTAAGTTTTTTTTTGTTGCAGGTCATCATTCAGCTCAACTCAACATGTTTAAAAAGGAGCTCAGTGGAACAGAGTGGACTGGTTATTATGGTTGGAGAATTAACTGATTGGAGATTTGGTGGTGCACAAGACTCAAAGAATGACGCTCAAATACGTGAGTATAGTGTAGCAGTGTGTGTGTGTATGTGAGTGTGTACGTGTGCACTGTGCAGTTTATCCAGCCAAGTACAAGTGTTTTTGAAATAATGAAACAGACAAATGTCCTTCACAGTTGGAACTTTAACGTACAATGTGGTTTACGGATACAAGTTTTTTATGTAGTTGTCAAGTGCTAATGTATCTTTAATTGTAAGAGTTGATACAATTCTCCTACTAATCCAGGGCGGAAGGCCGAGCTCATTTCCCCGTTGTTTGCCGTAGCGAGGGTCCGTGTACCAACAGCCTCCTTGCCTGCCTTTTCCCCTGGCCTGAGGAAGCTGATGAGACGAGGGCCTTTTGCTCGGAGCTTGGTGTTCTTTCCATTCCTCTCTTTCTCCAATCCCTCGGCCGGTTGGGCCAGCACCTGATCATGCCGCCATCTGAATCTCCCGTCCGTCAGGCTTGCTTGGCATGATGACAGGATGTGTTCCAGGTTGGCTGGTCTCTCACACAGCAAACAGCAGGGACTCTCAGTTAGCTTTTTTTTTAAGCCTTGATTTTCCCAAATATCCATTTCTTGTTCACTTCTGTTGTGTATTTGATTTGCAGTCTGTAAAGTCAGATTTTTATTCATTTGTCGTACTACTGTATTATTATTTTTTAATGTTAATATTATGAATATTGACTTACATTTCAGGGATAAATCGATTATCCTCCAGCAGCTCAGTCTGTTGGTGAAACCAGGCGGTGGATTTTACTGGAGGCCGTAGAGAGGTCTGATACATGTAAGTTTTGCGGCATTCGTTGTGCGGTATTTGTTGTGCGGTCTTCGTTGGGTGGTATCTTCAATACCGACTATTATCACTTAGTGGAGAGAACAGGTTAATACTTTAGATTTTGCAGTTTTCAATGTATGAGTGAAAAACATTTCAGGATGCGGCATGACTTTTTTTTTGTTTTCGACATGATTTTTTTTTTAAGATTTTCAACATGACTTTTTTTCTTGATTTTCGACATTACTTTTTTTTCATGATTTCCGACTTTTTAAATTTTCTGCTTTTTTTCATGATTTTCAACTTTTTTCAACTTTTTAGATTTTTTCTCAAAGGTAGAGTGTAGTAGGAACAGAAGCCTCCTTACACCTCAGTAGTGATGTGGCCGAGCGGCCTCTGACAGGCCAGTTTATGGGGCCATGTTTGGGTTAAAAGACATCACCTTACTTGTGATACCTGGGAGGAGAATAAATTGTGTTTCATGAACACTGCAAAGCAAACTGATTCTGAAAAGTGATGTATATGTGGAAATAAATGAGTACTCTCTAATGAATGCTTACTTAGTGAAAGTAAATTACGACTTTCCTGCAAATCTCTGTTCAATTTATTCTATATTTTCAATTGAAACAGGTATCATATTAAGCCAGCTGTACTCCACAGAGTGTGGCTGCCCTCTTCAGGTCAAAGCTGTCTCTGGGTTTCGTGCCGCCATGTGTAGATTATAACTCACCAGCCTCTTCTCTCTTTCTTTGTTGGGCAGACAGCTCCACCAAGTGTTGAGTGCTTGTGTTACATCTGTTCTGCACGGTAAACATGACACCTGTTATTGTCTGTTAAAATATGAAGGACAATTTTCACTGTTACATTGTCAAATTCCAATTGTGGTTTCATTTGATTACTACAAGTGCTTTTGTAAGACAGATATGGGGGTCATTATGGTCTGAAAGTGAATGTCAACACTTCAAGGAGAGCAGCAGACCTGCTTTGAATCATTCACCTTATCGGTGATGAGCTTTTACTGTCCTAGCTCCCACATTATAAAGCAGTCTCCCCCCTGAAGGTCAGCTCTGACCTGGGTGTTTTAAATCTTACTTCAAGGCCTGGTTTTATTTGTAATCATTTGTTTCACAAATGGATTTTATTGTGTTCTCCCGATGTTTCTCCCACAGTCCAAATACATGCAGGTTAGGTTATTTGTTGACTCTAAATTGCCCCCCCCCCCCCCGACCCTGAATAGGATAAGCGGTTACAGATAATGGATGGATGGATTTTATTGTTTCCTTTCCTCTAATTTGTTCTTGTGCTTTGTACATTCTTGCTTGTCTTTGATTTATATATTTATTCAAAATCTCTCTTTCCCTTCTTATTTGTTTGTTTATTTAAGTGTTTACTTGTGTTTCTTATGTTTTCATTTGTAACTGTGAAGCACTTTGTAACCCAGGGAAAGTACGATATCAACGGTTTTGGCAGTAAACTCCAGAGAATAGTCAATCATTCATACACATGATATGATCATTTCAAGTGGATGCATGTGGTGAGGAAGGACAGAGATTGCTATTGGCAAATATCCATTCATTAGGCCTAAATATATCAGAATTTTGTGTCAAAGCAGCTATACTAATTGTTAAACTTTAAAAACTAAAGGGTTCACGATTTATATAGGTGGGTTAATGATTCAGAATCACACAGCATTTAATTTGTTTATTAAACTGAGGGCACAATTTTATCATAAAGTATGTTTTGAGATAGGCTAACAGATAACCAGTAGTGGAAGTAATTACATTTACCCTCCTTACTGTAACAAAGTCAGATTTTTTTGTGTTATTAGGCTTACTTTTTTGAGTATTTGTACAACTCTGTCATTTTATTTCTTTGCTTACTTAAGTTTTTTTTTGTTGCAGGTCATCATTCAGCTCAACTCAACATGTTTAAAAAGGAGCTCAGTGGGACAGAGTGGACTGGCTATTATGGTTGGAGAATTAACTGATTGGAGACTTGGTGGTGCACAAGACTCAAAGAATGACGTTCAAATACGTGAGTATAGTGTAGCTGTGTGTGTGTGTGTGTGTGTGTGTGTGTGTGTGTGTGTGTGTGTGTGTGTGTGTGTGTGTGTGTGTGTGTGTGTGTGTGTGTGTGTGTGTGTGTGTGTGTGTGTGTGTGTGCGTGCGTGTGCGTGTGTGCGCATGTGAGTGTGTACGTGTGCGCTGTGCAGTTTATCCAGCCTGTATTGTTTATACAGCTCCATGTCCCATGGTCCACTTTCTCCTGTTGCAAGTACAAGTGTTTTTGAAATAATGAAACAGACAAATGTCCTTCACAGTTGGAACTTTAATGTACAATGTGGTTTAAGGATACAAGCTTTTTATGTAGTTGTCAAGTGCTAATGTATCTTTAATTGGCCTAAAGAGCTGATACAATTCTTCTACTAATCCAGGGCGAAAGGCCGCTCTCATTTCCCCGTCATTTGCCGTAGCGAGGGTCCGTGAACCCACAGCCTCCTTGCCTGCCTTTTCCCCTGGCCTGAGGAAGCTGATGAGTCGAGGGCCTTTTGCTCGGAGCTTGGTGTTCTTTCCATTCCTCTTTCTCCTTTCTCGCACACTGGTCCAATAGTCCTGCTGTCTCATGCGCAACACTTGGATATCCTTCTGCAACATAGCCCGCCGCTCCTCTTGCTTTGCGTCCTTCCAGCTTGATCTGGCGATGCAGCCCAAGCCACAGCATCTAGTCCGCTGTTTGACAGTGCCCTCTCTGGCGGGTCCCGTGTGCGGATCCGCCTGGTGACAGCATCGAGACCGCTGTTTGACAGTGCCCTCTCTGTAGGTGGGTCCAGTGTGCGGATCCGACTGGTGACAGCATCGAGTCCGCTGTTTGACAATGTCCTCTCTTGCGGGTTCGGTGTGCGGATCCGACTGGTGACAGCATCGAGTCCGCTGTTTGACAATGTCCTCTCTTGCGGGTTCGGTGTGCGGATCCGACTGGTGACAGCATCGAGTCCACTGTTTCACAATGTCCTCTCTTGCGGGTCCGGTGTGCGGATCCGACTGGTGACAGCATCGAGTCCGCTGTTTGACAGTGCCCTCTCTGTAGGTGAGATTTTGCATTTTCAATGTATGAGTGAAAAACATTTCAGGATGAACAGATACTTCTCTTGTCAGCGAAAGGCTCGAACTCTCAACTTTCTCATTACAGAGCAGCAGCGCTAACCGCTGTACTACCAGGCATAGTGCCAAGTGTTGCAACATTTTTAGTTATCAAATACCTTCCACTGTTCTTCCACTGTTGTTCTGCTACGGTGTGTAAAATGACCTGGTTATTCAAGTTTTTTATGTAGTTGTCAAGTGCTAATGTATCTTTAATTGGCCTAAAGAGTTGATACAATTCTCCTACTAATCCAGGGCGAAAGGCCGCTCTCATTTCCCCGTCATTTGCCGTAGCGAGGGTCCGTGTACACACAGCCTCGTTGCCTGCCTTTTCCCCTGGCCTGAGGAAGCTGATGAGTCGAGGGCCTTTTGCTCGGAGCTTGTTGTTCTTTCCATTCCTCTCTTTGTCCAATCCCTCGGCCGGTTGGGCCATCACTTGATCATGCCGCCATCTGAATCTCCCGTCCGTAAGTCTTGCTCGGTATGATGACAGGATGTGTTCCAGGTTGGCTGGTCTCTCACACAGCAAACAGCAGGGACTCTCAGTTAGCCTCTGTCTTTTGGAAGTGTGTTGGTAGGACATCCTAGACGAAACAAAGCAGAGATCATCCTCGCACACTGGTCCAATAGTCCTGCTGTCTCATGCGCAACACTTGGATATCCTTCCGCAACATAGCCCGCCGCTCCTCTTGCTTTGCGTCCTTGCAGCTTGATCTGGCGATGCAGCCCAAGCCCATCCTTCCCTGGTTCACCGTCCCCACGATGTCAGCATGCTGAAGCCACTCTTCTGCCAACCGTAGGCCTGCGTCCTGTCCGGACGATGATATCTGCCTGCCGGACCAGCTCGTCCTCACTGTCTCGCAGCATCGGTGTTGGTGTTGTACTTCTCCGCGCGGCTGACTTCATTGGCAGCCGCAGCTTACTCTTGGAACTGTACAAGCCCAGGCTCGAACTCTCAACCTTCTCCTTGCAGGCTGACTTCATTGTGGAAGTTGTACAGCTAACCGCTGCACTACTGGGCAAATTTGTCAGACTTGTTTTTCGGTATTCATTGTTCGGTATCTTGAATACCGACTATTTTCCCTTATATTAGTGGAGAGAGCAGGTTAACACTTTAGGATTTTGCATTACAGATACTTCTCTTGTCAGCAGGCAGGCTCGAACTCTCAACCTTCTTATTACAGAACTGCAGCGCTAACCGCTGTACTACCAGGCATAGTGCCAAGTGTTATAACATTTTTAGTAATCAAATACCTTCCACTGTTCTTCCACTGTTCTGCTGCGGTGTGTAAAATGACCTGGTTATTCAAGTTAAATGTCTTCATGTTATAATATCAGACTACAGTAGAGGACTTTAGTGATCCAGTTGTTTCTCATAATGTCAATCAATCTTTACATCTACATTGTAGGTCAGTAGTTCATTCAAACTGGTGAAGACGTTGCTCTTCTTTTTAATAAAGAGGAAAAAAAGCTTTCAACATGACTCTTTATGCAGTCAGAAGTTTGCACCCATTTCGTATTTTATAGCTTAATAGTAGCACCTCAAAGTCCAAGCCAACACAAAGGAGACAATGACTCTTCTATGACATTAAGAAAAACCTTTGGCACACTGAAATCGGAGGTTGTTTTTTTTTACATTTTTTATTAAAAACCCAACTGGTGTGTGGTGGCAGAGAAAGTTCAGACATGGAAAATCAGATTTTAACTTGATAAGCCATCTTATCAATTCAACATTTAAAATGACCATTTAGTAATTTATACTAAAAATGTTTTGAATATCACCAGTACTTGTTTGGGAACCAAAAAGGAGCCAGAATGAACCAGCTGTTGCACAGCATGTGGCTTTTACCTCAGATAATACATGTGTGTTAATGTGATTTGAAATCTATTTCTGTATGAAAATATGTATAAATTCATAATGAGCATATGTGCAAGTGTTTTTGAAATAATGAAACAGACAAATTTCCTTTACACTTGGAGCTTTAATGTACAATGTGGTTCAAGGATACATGTTTTTTATGTAGTTGTCAAGTGCTAATGTATCTTTAATTGTAAGAGTTGATACAATTCTCCTACTAATCCAGGGCGAAAGGCCGCTCTCATTTCCTCGTTGTTTGCCGTAGCGAGGGTCCGTGTACCAACAGCCTCCTTGCCTGCCTTCTCCCCTGGCCTGAGGAAGCTGATGAGTCGAGGGCCTTTTGCTCGGAGCTTGGTGTTCTTTCCATTCCTCTCTTTCTCCAATCCCTCGGCCGGTTGGGCCAGCACCTGATCATGCCGCCATCTGAATCTCCCGTCCGTCAGTCTTGCTCCAGGTTGGCTGGTCTCTCACACAGCAAACAGCAGGGACTCTCAGTTAGCCTCTATCTTTTGGAGGTGTGTTGGTAGGACATCCTAGACGGAACAAACCAGAAACTTGATCCGGTGCTCCTCCATATTCCAGACGTCCTTCCATCTCAGAGATCATCCTTGCACACTCTCCCAACGGGTCCAGCTGTTCTGCACCACAGCCCGCCAGTCCTCTTGCTTTGCGTCCTTCCAGCTTGATCTGGCAATGCAGCCCAGGCCCATCCTTCCCTGGTTCACCGTCCCCACGATGTCAGCATGCTGAAGCCACTCTTCCGTTAGCCGTAGGCCTGCGTCCTGTCCGGACGATGATATCTGCCTGCCGAACCAGCTCGTCCTCACTGTCTCGCAGCATCATGGCTAGCCGGACTTGGCAGTGTTGGACTCCTCCACGGCTGACGTCATTGGCAGCCGCAGCTTACTCCCTGAACTGTACAAGCCCATAGAGCAGATGCTTCTGGGGACAGACGGCCACCTCCTCAGGAAGTTGTTGGTTTTCCCAAAGCTTCTACTGTGGACAAGGAGACCTCGTACACGAGCAGTGGCCAGCGGAGTCCAGGAAGGACTCCATGCTGCTAGCCCCAGGCCTCATACAGTACTTCCCTGGAAGGTCATTCTTCTCCAGGGTTCTTAGCCGCGTCTCTGCTCGGTTAAGCATCTCTTTCACACGTGACTTGTCATTCAGTTGGGCTCTTTACCACCTCCCCAGGCTCTTTACAGGCTTCTCAGTGACAAGAGAGGAACACGGTGAAGCTGCAGGGGGCTGCTGTTCCCCAGAAATGATTTTAACTCTTCTCTAAAAAGATGAACTACAGCACTGTTGAATCCTTCAGTGATGTGTTCTCTGATGGGTGTCATGGAACTGTAGTTGACCATTTCTTTCCACTCCTTCTGTAATATTTCACAAACGTTATCGTGTACTGCTGGCAGAAATATGAAAGAATCGATCGTCTGCTTTCCACGGTCCAAGTGATCGTCACGCAGGCCAAATGAACTTTCTGCCAGGCTCACGAGAGTTTTTCGGGCAGATTTAATATCCTCGAGGAGTGTGTTTTTATCCTTGTCTTTGACGCGTGACAGAGTGTTGTAGATGTCACTTTTCTTATAAATGACCCGCAAGTTCTTATGATCCAATTTGAAATCGATGTCCTTGCATTTCTCAATATGTGAATGAAAATCACTGCTGGGACATGAGATGATGGAATAGTTGAGATTTTTTAAATAATTTGGACCACTTAGTCCCCACAGCTTTGTGAATGCCACATCTGTAGACACTTCATAAAGTTCACGCCATTCATAGGCTTTGTGTAAAAGCTGAAACATACAAGGGACACTTTGGTTCTCCCTTTTCAAACATGGGCTGTTATGTGTATAAATTGAAATGCGTTCCGCCATCGTTCCATTATGGCGTAGAAAGTCATCCAGTTGTTTGATTAAAATTTCTTCACTGTGTGTTACTTTTTTAATAGTCGATCCGCTTTGGTCCGCTTTGGTGTACGGAGGGCCAGACTCTTTCTTCTTGTTTTTAAAATCTGGATGAACTGGTTGAAAAACCTTTTTCTCGTTGTTTTTCATGAGGACGGTGGCACGGGCATATTGTTTGTCTCCTTCAAGTACTTTTGTATTTAGATCTTCTTTGCATGATTGCCATACTGTCTCTGAGTACACAGCATCATCACCATCTTCCTCTCCTTTAGATGGAAACCGTCCCATTATGCGATGATACGTTTCTGTTTTGTCCCGACAGTTTGTTTCTTGTTTCCAACTGTCTTCTAACAGCTGAATACTCTTCATCACATCTGAGTTGTTTGTGAGGTTTGAATGTTCAACATCCTCCAAGCCTTGATTTTCCCAAATATCCATTTCTTGTTCACTTCTGTTGTGTCCTTGATCTGCGGTCTCTAAAGTCCGATTTTTATTCATTTGTCGTACTTATGTATTATTATTGTTTAATGTTAATATTATGAATATTGACTTACATTTCAGGGATAAATTGTTTATCCTCCAGCAGCTCAGTCTG
Source organism: Sebastes fasciatus (assembly GCF_043250625.1). NCBI lineage: Eukaryota > Metazoa > Chordata > Actinopteri > Perciformes > Sebastidae > Sebastes > Sebastes fasciatus. Next base: position 15,532,663 of record NC_133804.1, read on the forward strand.
TTGGTGAAACCAGGCGGTTGATTTTACTGGAGGTTCTGCCAATTGTATTGCGCTACTCCACCGATCAACAGTTTGTGGCCGTAGAGAGGTCTGATATATTTACGATTTTTCGGTTACGTTTGTCGGACTTGTTTTTCGGTATTCATTTTTCGGAATCTTGAATATCGACTATTATCACTTAGTGGATAGAACAGGTTAATACTTTAGATTTTGCATTTTCAATGTATGAGTGAAAAACATTTCAGGATGAACAGATACTTCTCTTGTCAGCAGGCAGGCTCGATCTCTCAACCTTCTCATTACAGAGCGGCAGCACTAACCGCTGTACTACCAGGCATAGTGCCAAGTGTTGCAACATTTTTGGTTATCAAATACCTTCCACTGTTCTCCCACTGTTGTTCTGCTACGGTGTGTAAAATGACCTGGTTATTCAAGTTAAATGTCTTCATGTTATAATATCAGACTACAGTAGAGGACTTTAGTGATCCAGTTGTTTCTCAGAATGTCAATCAATCTTTACATTTACATTGTTGGTCAGTAGTTCATTGAAACTGGTGAAGACGTTGCTCTTCTTTTTAATTAAGAGGAAAAAAAGCTTTCAACATGACTCTTTATGCAGTCAGAAGTTTGCACCCATTTGGTATTTTATAGCTTAATAGTAGCACCTCAAAGTCCAAGCCAACACAAATGAATGGATTAGAAATCCATTTCTGTATGAAAATATGTATAAATTCATAATGAGCATATGTGCAAGTGTTTTTGAAATAATGAAACAGACAAATTTCCTTTACACTTGGAGCTTTAATGTACAATGTGGTTCAAGGATACATGTTTTTTATGTAGTTGTCAAGTGCTAATGTATCTTTAATTGTAAGAGTTGATACAATTCTCCTACTAATCCAGGGCGAAAGGCCGCTCTCATTTCCTCGTTGTTTGCCGTAGCGAGGGTCCGTGTACCAACAGCCTCCTTGCCTGCCTTTTCCCCTGGCCTGAGGAAGCTGATGAGTCGAGGGCCTTTTGCTCATAGCTTGGTGTTCTTTCCATTCCTCTCTTTCTCCAATCCCTCGGCCGGTTGGGCCAGCACCTGATCATGCCGCCATCTGAATCTCCCGTCCGTCAGTCTTGCTACAGGTTGGCTGGTCTCTCACACAGCAAACAGCAGGGACTCTCAGTTAGCCTCTATTTTTTGGAGGTGTGTTGGTAGGACATCCTAGACGGAACAAACCAGACACTTGATCCGGTGCTCCTCCATATTCCAGACGTCCTTCCATCTCAGAGATCATCCTCGCACACTCTCCCGACGGGTCCAGCTGTTCTGCACCACAGCCCGCCGGTCCTCTTGCTTTGCGTCCTTCCAGCTTGAACTGGCAATGCAGCCCAGGCCCATCCTTCCCTGGTTCACCGTCCCCACGATGTCAGCATGCTGAAGCCACTCTTCCGCTAGCCGTAGGCCTGCGTCCTGTCCGGACGATGATATCTGCCTGCCGAACCAGCTCGTCCTCACTGTCTCGCAGCATCATGGCTAGCCGGACTTGGCAGTGTTGGACTCCTCCACGGCTGACGTCATTGGCTGCCGCAGCTTACTCCCTGAACTGTACAAGCCCATAGAGCAGATGCTTCTGGGGACAGACGGCCACCTCCTCAGGAAGTTGTTGGTTTTCCCAAAGCTTCTACTGTGGACAAGGAGACCTCGTACACGAGCAGTGGCCAGCGGAGTCCAGGAAGGACTCCATGCTGCTAGCCCCAGGCCTCATACAGTACTTCCCTGGAAGGTCATTCTTCTCCAGGGTTCTTAGCCGCGTCTCTGCTCGGTTAAGCATCTCTTTCACACGTGACTTGTCATTCAGTTGGGCTCTTTACCACCTCCCCAGGCTCTTTACAGGCTTCTCAGTGACAAGAGAGGAACACAGTGAAGCTGCAGGGGGCTGCTGTTCCCCAGACATGATTTTAACTCTTCTCTGAAAAGATGAACTACAGCACTGTTGAATCCTTCAGTGATGTGTTCTCTGATGGGTGTCATGGAACTGTAGTTGACCATTTCTTTCCACTCCTTCTGTAATATTTCACAAACGTTATCGTGTACTGCTGGCAGAAATATGAAAGAATCGATCGTCTGCTTTCCACGGTCCAAGTGATCGTCACGCAGGCCAAATGAACTTTCTGCCAGGCTCACGAGAGTTTTTCGGGCAGATTTAATATCCTGGAGGAGTGTGTTTTTATCCTTGTCTTTGACGCGTGACAGAGTGTTGTAGATGTCACTTTTCTTATAAATGACCCGCAAGTTCTTATGATCCAATTTGAAATCGATGTCCTTGCATTTCTCAATATGTGAATTAAAATCACTGCTGGGACATGAGATGATGGAATAGTTGAGATTTTTAAAATAATTTGGACCACTTAGTCCCCACAGCTTTGTGAATGCCACATCTGTAGACACTTCATAAAGTTCACGCCATTCATAGGCTTTGTGTAAAAGCTGAAACATACAAGGGACACTTTGGTCCTCCCTTTTCAAACAGGGGCTGTTATGTGTATAAATTGAAATGCGTTCCGCCATCGTTCCATTACGGCGTAGAAAGTCATCCAGTTGTTTGATTAAAATTTCTTCACTGTGTGTTACTTTTTTAATAGTCGATCCGCTTTGGTCCGCTTTGGTGTATGGAGGGCCAGACTCTTTCTTTTTGTTTTGAAAATCTGGATGAACTGCTTGAAAAACCTTTTCCTCGTTGTTTTTCATGAGGACGATGGCAGTGGCATATTGTTTGTCTCCTTCATGTACTTTTGTATTTAGATCTTCTTTATATGATTGCCGTACTGTCTCTGAGTACACAGCATCATCACCATCTTCCTCTCCTTTAGATGGAAACCGTCCCATTATGCGATGATACGTTTCTGTTTTGTCCCGACAGTTTGTTTCTTGTTTCCAACTGTCTTCTAACAGCTGAATACTCTTCATCACATCTGAGTTGTTTGTGAGGTTTGAATGTTCAACATCCTCCAAGCCTTGATTTTCCCAAATATCCATTTCTTGTTCACTTCTGTTGTGTCCTTGATCTGCGGTCTGTAAAGTCCGATTTTTATCCATTTGTCGTACTTATGTATTATTATTGTTTAATGTTAATATTGTGAATATTGACTTACATTTCAGGGATAAATTGTTTATCCTCCAGCAGCTCAGTCTGTTGGTGAAACCAGGCGGTTGATTTTACTGGAGGTTCTGACAATTGTATTGCGCTACTCCACCGATCAACAGTTTGTGGCCGTAGAGAGGTCTGATATATTTACGATTTTTCGGTTACGTTTGTCGGACTTGTTTTTCGGTATTCATTTTTCGGAATCTTGAATATCGACTATTATCACTTAGTGGATAGAACAGGTTAATACTTTAGATTTTGCATTTTCAATGTATGAGTGAAAAACATTTCAGGATGAACAGATACTTCTCTTGTCAGCAGGCAGGCTCGAACTCTCAACCTTCTCATTACAGAGCGGCAGCACTAACCGCTGTACTACCAGGCATAGTGCCAAGTGTTGCAACATTTTTAGTTATCAAATACCTTCCACTGTTCTTCCACTGTTGCTCTGCTACGGTGTGTAAAATGACCTGGTTATTCAAGTTAAATGTCTTCATGTTATAATATCAGACTACAGTAGAGGACTTTAGTGATCCAGTTGTTTCTCATAATGTCAATCAATCTTTACATTTACATTGTCGGTCAGTAGTTCATTGAAACTGGTGAAGAAGTTGCTCTTCTTTTTAATTAAGAGGAAAAAAAGCTTTCAACATGACTCTTTATACAGTCAGCAGTTTGCACCCATTTGGTATTTTATAGCTTAATAGTAGCACCTCAAAGTCCAAGCCAACACAAATGAATGGATTAGAAATCCATTTCTGTATGAAAATATGTATAAATTCATAATGAGCATATGTGCAAGTGTTTTTGAAATAATGAAACAGACAAATTTCCTTTACACTTGGAGCTTTAATGTACAATGTGGTTCAAGGATACAAGTTTTTTATGTAGTTGTCAAGTGCTAATGTATCTTTAATTGTAAGAGTTGATACAATTCTCCTACTAATCCAGGGCGAAAGGCCGCTCTCATTTCCTCGTCATTTGCCGTAGCGAGGGTCCGTGTACACACAGCCTCGTTGCCTGCCTTTTCCCCTGGCCTGAGGAAGCTGATGAGTCGAGGGCCTTTTGCTCGGAGCTTGTTGTTCTTTCCATTCCTCTCTTTCTCCAATCCCTCGGCCGGTTGGGCCATCACTTGATCATGCCGCCATCTGAATCTCCCGTCCGTAAGTCTTGCTCGGTATGATGACAGGATGTGTTCCAGGTTGGCTGGTCTCTCACACAGCAAACAGCAGGGACTCTCAGTTAGCCTCTGTCTTTTGGAAGTGTGTTGGTAGGACATCCTAGACGAAACAGAGCAGAGATCATCCTCGCACACTGGTCCAATAGTCCTGCTGTCTCATGCGCAACACTTGGATATCCTTCCGCAACATAGCCCGCCGCTCCTCTTGCTTTGCGTCCTTCCAGCTTGATCTGGCGATGCAGCCCAAGCCCATCCTTCCCTGGTTCACCGTCCCCACGATGTCAGCATGCTGAAGCCACTCTTCTGCCAACCGTAGGCTTGCGTCCTGTCCGGACGATGATATCTGCCTGCCGAACCAGCTCGTCCTCACTGTCTCGCAGCATCGGTGTTGGTGTTGTACTTCTCCGCGCGACTGACTTCATTGGCAGCCGCAGCTTACTCTTGGAACTGTACAAGCCCAGGCTCGAACTCTCAACCTTCTCCTTGCAGGCTGACTTCATTGTGGAAGTTGTACAGCTAACCGCTGCACTACTGGGCAAATTTGTCAGACTTGTTTTTCGGTATTCATTGTTCGGTATCTTGAATACCGACTATTTTCCCTTATATTAGTGGAGAGAGCAGGTTAATACTTTAGGATTTTGCATTACAGATACTTCTCTTGTCAGCAGGCAGGCTCGAACTCTCAACCTTCTCATTACAGAGCGGCAGCACTAACCGCTGTACTACCAGGCATAGTGCCAAGTGTTGCAACATTTTTAGTAATCAAATACCTTCCACTGTTCTTCCACTGTTGTTCTGCTACGGTGTGTAAAATGACCTGGTTATTCAAGTTAAATGTCTTCATGTTATAATATCAGACTACAGTAGAGGACTTTAGTGATCCAGTTGTTTCTCATAATGTCAATCAATCTTTACATTTACATTGTCGGTCAGTAGTTCATTCAAACTGGTGAAGACGTTGCTCTTCTTTTTAATTAAGAGGAAAAAAAGCTTTCAACATGACTCTTTATGCAGTCAGAAGTTTGCACCCATTTCGTATTTTATAGCTTAATAGTAGCACCTCAAAGTCCAAGCCAACACAAAGGAGACAATGACTCTTCTATGACATTAAGAAAAACCTTTGGCACACTGAAATCGGAGGTTGTTTTTTTTTACATTTTTTATTAAAAACCCAACTGGTGTGTGGTGGCAGAGAAAGTTCAGACATGGAAAATCTGATTTTAACTTGATAAGCCATCTTATCAATTCAACATTTAAAATGACCATTTAGTAATTTATACTAAAAATTTTTTGAATATCACCAGTACTTGTTTGGGAACTAAAAAGGAGCCAGAATGAACAAGCTGTTGCACAGCATGTGGCTTTTACCTCAGATAATACACGTGTGTTAATGTGATTAGAAATCTATTTCTGTATGAAAATATGTATAAATTCATAATGAGCATATGTGCAAGTGTTTTTGAAATAATGAAACAGACAAATTTCCTTTACACTTGGAGCTTTAATGTACAATGTGGTTCAAGGATACATGTTTTTTATGTAGTTGTCAAGTGCTAATGTATCTTTAATTGTAAGAGTTGATACAATTCTCCTACTAATCCAGGGCGAAAGGCCGCTCTCATTTCCTCGTTGTTTGCCGTAGCGAGGGTCCGTGTACCAACAGCCTCCTTGCCTGCCTTTTCCCCTGGCCTGAGGAAGCTGATGAGTCGAGGGCCTTTTGCTCGTAGCTTGGTGTTCTTTCCATTCCTCTCTTTCTCCAATCCCTCGGCCGGTTGGGCCAGCACCTGATCATGCCGCCATCTGAATCTCCCGTCCGTCAGTCTTGCTCCAGGTTGGCTGGTCTCTCACACAGCAAACAGCAGGGACTCTCAGTTAGCCTCTATCTTTTGGAGGTGTGTTGGTAGGACATCCTAGACGGAACAAACCAGACACTTGATCCGGTGCTCCTCCATATTCCAGACGTCCTTCCATCTCAGAGATCCTCTTCGCACACTCTCCCAACGGGTCCAGCTGTTCTGCACCACAGCCCGCCGGTCCTCTTGCTTTGCGTCCTTCCAGCTTGAACTGGCAATGCAGCCCAGGCCCATCCTTCCCTGGTTCACCGTCCCCACGATGTCAGCATGCTGAAGCCACTCTTCCGCTAGCCGTAGGCCTGCGTCCTGTCCGGACGATGATATCTGCCTGCCGAACCAGCTCGTCCTCACTGTCTCGCAGCATCATGGCTAGCCGGACTTGGCAGTGTTGGACTCCTCCACGGCTGACGTCATTGGCAGCCGCAGCTTACTCCCTGAACTGTACAAGCCCATAGAGCAGATGCTTCTGGGGACAGACGGCCACCTCCTCAGGAAGTTGTTGGTTTTCCCAAAGCTTCTACTGTGGACAAGGAGACCTCGTACACGAGCAGTGGCCAGCGGAGTCCAGGAAGGACTCCATGCTGCTAGCCCCAGGCCTCATACAGTACTTCCCTGGAAGGTCATTCTTCTCCAGGGTTCTTAGCCGCGTCTCTGCTCGGTTAAGCATCTCTTTCACACGTGACTTGTCATTCAGTTGGGCTCTTTACCACCTCCCCAGGCTCTTTACAGGCTTCTCAGTGACAAGAGAGGAACACGGTGAAGCTGCAGGGGGCTGCTGTTCCCCAGACATGATTTTAACTCTTCTCTAAAAAGATGAACTACAGCACTGTTGAATCCTTCAGTGATGTGTTCTCTGATGGGTGTCATGGAACTGTAGTTGACCATTTCTTTCCACTCCTTCTGTAATATTTCACAAACGTTATCGTGTACTGCTGGCAGAAATATGAAAGAATCGATCGTCTGCTTTCCACGGTCCAAGTGATCGTCACGCAGGCCAAATGAACTTTCTGCCAGGCTCACGAGAGTTTTTCGGGCAGATTTAATATCCTCGAGGAGTGTGTTTTTATCCTTGTCTTTGACGTGTGACAGAGTGTTGTAGATGTCACTTTTCTTATAAATGACCCGCAAGTTCTTATGATCCAATTTGAAATCGATGTCCTTGCATTTCTCAATATGTGAATGAAAATCACTGCTGGGACATGAGATGATGGAATAGTTGAGATTTTTAAAATAATTTGGACCACTTAGTCCCCACAGCTTTGTGAATGCCACATCTGTAGACACTTCATAAAGTTCACGCCATTCATAGGCTTTGTGTAAAAGCTGAAACATACAAGGGACACTTTGGTTCTCCCTTTTCAAACAGGGGCTGTTATGTGTATAAATTGAAATGCGTTCCGCCATCGTTCCATTACGGCGTAGAAAGTCATCCAGTTGTTTGATTAAAATTTCTTCACTGTGTGTTACTTTTTTAATAGTCGATCCGCTTTGGTCCGCTTTGGTGTACGGAGGGCCAGACTCTTTCTTCTTGTTTTGAAAATCTGGATGAACTGCTTGAAAAACCTTTTTCTCGTTGTTTTTCATGAGGACGATGGCAGTGGCATATTGTTTGTCTCCTTCATGTACTTTTGTATTTAGATCTTCTTTGTATGATTGCCCTACTGTCCCAAAGTACACAGCATCGTCACCATCTTCCTCTCCTTTAGATGGAAACCGTCCCATTATGCGATGATACGTTTCTGTTTTGTCCCGACAGTTTGTTTCTTGTTTCCAACTGTCTTCTAACAGCTGAATACTCTTCATCACATCTTTACGATCCAAGTTCAGTGTGCAATTGGCAGAGTAGTTTGTGAGGTTTGAATGTTCAACATCCTCCAAGCCTTGATTTTCCCAAATATCCATTTCTTGTTCACTTCTGTTGTGTCCTTGATCTGCGGTCTGTAAAGTCCGATTTTTATCCATTTGTCGTACTTATGTATTATTATTGTTTAATGTTAATATTGTGAATATTGACTTACATTTCAGGGATAAATTGTTTATCCTCCAGCAGCTCAGTCTGTTGGTGAAACCAGGCGGTTGATTTTACTGGAGGTTCTGACAATTGTATTGCGCTACTCCACCGATCAACAGTTTGTGGCCGTAGAGAGGTCTGATATATTTACGATTTTTCGGTTACGTTTGTCGGACTTGTTTTTCGGTATTCATTTTTCGGAATCTTGAATATCGACTATTATCACTTAGTGGATAGAACAGGTTAATACTTTAGATTTTGCATTTTCAATGTATGAGTGAAAAACATTTCAGGATGAACAGATACTTCTCTTGTCAGCAGGCAGGCTCGAACTCTCAACCTTCTCATTACAGAGCGGCAGCACTAACCGCTGTACTACCAGGCATAGTGCCAAGTGTTGCAACATTTTTAGTTATCAAATACCTTCCACTGTTCTTCCACTGTTGCTCTGCTACGGTGTGTAAAATGACCTGGTTATTCAAGTTAAATGTCTTCATGTTATAATATCAGACTACAGTAGAGGACTTTAGTGATCCAGTTGTTTCTCATAATGTCAATCAATCTTTACATTTACATTGTCGGTCAGTAGTTCATTGAAACTGGTGAAGAAGTTGCTCTTCTTTTTAATTAAGAGGAAAAAAAGCTTTCAACATGACTCTTTATACAGTCAGCAGTTTGCACCCATTTGGTATTTTATAGCTTAATAGTAGCACCTCAAAGTCCAAGCCAACACAAATGAATGGATTAGAAATCCATTTCTGTATGAAAATATGTATAAATTCATAATGAGCATATGTGCAAGTGTTTTTGAAATAATGAAACAGACAAATTTCCTTTACACTTGGAGCTTTAATGTACAATGTGGTTCAAGGATACAAGTTTTTTATGTAGTTGTCAAGTGCTAATGTATCTTTAATTGTAAGAGTTGATACAATTCTCCTACTAATCCAGGGCGAAAGGCCGCTCTCATTTCCTCGTCATTTGCCGTAGCGAGGGTCCGTGTACACACAGCCTCGTTGCCTGCCTTTTCCCCTGGCCTGAGGAAGCTGATGAGTCGAGGGCCTTTTGCTCGGAGCTTGTTGTTCTTTCCATTCCTCTCTTTCTCCAATCCCTCGGCCGGTTGGGCCATCACTTGATCATGCCGCCATCTGAATCTCCCGTCCGTAAGTCTTGCTCGGTATGATGACAGGATGTGTTCCAGGTTGGCTGGTCTCTCACACAGCAAACAGCAGGGACTCTCAGTTAGCCTCTGTCTTTTGGAAGTGTGTTGGTAGGACATCCTAGACGAAACAGAGCAGAGATCATCCTCGCACACTGGTCCAATAGTCCTGCTGTCTCATGCGCAACACTTGGATATCCTTCCGCAACATAGCCCGCCGCTCCTCTTGCTTTGCGTCCTTCCAGCTTGATCTGGCGATGCAGCCCAAGCCCATCCTTCCCTGGTTCACCGTCCCCACGATGTCAGCATGCTGAAGCCACTCTTCTGCCAACCGTAGGCTTGCGTCCTGTCCGGACGATGATATCTGCCTGCCGAACCAGCTCGTCCTCACTGTCTCGCAGCATCGGTGTTGGTGTTGTACTTCTCCGCGCGACTGACTTCATTGGCAGCCGCAGCTTACTCTTGGAACTGTACAAGCCCAGGCTCGAACTCTCAACCTTCTCCTTGCAGGCTGACTTCATTGTGGAAGTTGTACAGCTAACCGCTGCACTACTGGGCAAATTTGTCAGACTTGTTTTTCGGTATTCATTGTTCGGTATCTTGAATACCGACTATTTTCCCTTATATTAGTGGAGAGAGCAGGTTAATACTTTAGGATTTTGCATTACAGATACTTCTCTTGTCAGCAGGCAGGCTCGAACTCTCAACCTTCTCATTACAGAGCGGCAGCACTAACCGCTGTACTACCAGGCATAGTGCCAAGTGTTGCAACATTTTTAGTAATCAAATACCTTCCACTGTTCTTCCACTGTTGTTCTGCTACGGTGTGTAAAATGACCTGGTTATTCAAGTTAAATGTCTTCATGTTATAATATCAGACTACAGTAGAGGACTTTAGTGATCCAGTTGTTTCTCATAATGTCAATCAATCTTTACATTTACATTGTCGGTCAGTAGTTCATTCAAACTGGTGAAGACGTTGCTCTTCTTTTTAATTAAGAGGAAAAAAAGCTTTCAACATGACTCTTTATGCAGTCAGAAGTTTGCACCCATTTCGTATTTTATAGCTTAATAGTAGCACCTCAAAGTCCAAGCCAACACAAAGGAGACAATGACTCTTCTATGACATTAAGAAAAACCTTTGGCACACTGAAATCGGAGGTTGTTTTTTTTTACATTTTTTATTAAAAACCCAACTGGTGTGTGGTGGCAGAGAAAGTTCAGACATGGAAAATCTGATTTTAACTTGATAAGCCATCTTATCAATTCAACATTTAAAATGACCATTTAGTAATTTATACTAAAAATTTTTTGAATATCACCAGTACTTGTTTGGGAACTAAAAAGGAGCCAGAATGAACAAGCTGTTGCACAGCATGTGGCTTTTACCTCAGATAATACACGTGTGTTAATGTGATTAGAAATCTATTTCTGTATGAAAATATGTATAAATTCATAATGAGCATATGTGCAAGTGTTTTTGAAATAATGAAACAGACAAATTTCCTTTACACTTGGAGCTTTAATGTACAATGTGGTTCAAGGATACATGTTTTTTATGTAGTTGTCAAGTGCTAATGTATCTTTAATTGTAAGAGTTGATACAATTCTCCTACTAATCCAGGGCGAAAGGCCGCTCTCATTTCCTCGTTGTTTGCCGTAGCGAGGGTCCGTGTACCAACAGCCTCCTTGCCTGCCTTTTCCCCTGGCCTGAGGAAGCTGATGAGTCGAGGGCCTTTTGCTCGTAGCTTGGTGTTCTTTCCATTCCTCTCTTTCTCCAATCCCTCGGCCGGTTGGGCCAGCACCTGATCATGCCGCCATCTGAATCTCCCGTCCGTCAGTCTTGCTCCAGGTTGGCTGGTCTCTCACACAGCAAACAGCAGGGACTCTCAGTTAGCCTCTATCTTTTGGAGGTGTGTTGGTAGGACATCCTAGACGGAACAAACCAGACACTTGATCCGGTGCTCCTCCATATTCCAGACGTCCTTCCATCTCAGAGATCCTCTTCGCACACTCTCCCAACGGGTCCAGCTGTTCTGCACCACAGCCCGCCGGTCCTCTTGCTTTGCGTCCTTCCAGCTTGAACTGGCAATGCAGCCCAGGCCCATCCTTCCCTGGTTCACCGTCCCCACGATGTCAGCATGCTGAAGCCACTCTTCCGCTAGCCGTAGGCCTGCGTCCTGTCCGGACGATGATATCTGCCTGCCGAACCAGCTCGTCCTCACTGTCTCGCAGCATCATGGCTAGCCGGACTTGGCAGTGTTGGACTCCTCCACGGCTGACGTCATTGGCAGCCGCAGCTTACTCCCTGAACTGTACAAGCCCATAGAGCAGATGCTTCTGGGGACAGACGGCCACCTCCTCAGGAAGTTGTTGGTTTTCCCAAAGCTTCTACTGTGGACAAGGAGACCTCGTACACGAGCAGTGGCCAGCGGAGTCCAGGAAGGACTCCATGCTGCTAGCCCCAGGCCTCATACAGTACTTCCCTGGAAGGTCATTCTTCTCCAGGGTTCTTAGCCGCGTCTCTGCTCGGTTAAGCATCTCTTTCACACGTGACTTGTCATTCAGTTGGGCTCTTTACCACCTCCCCAGGCTCTTTACAGGCTTCTCAGTGACAAGAGAGGAACACGGTGAAGCTGCAGGGGGCTGCTGTTCCCCAGACATGATTTTAACTCTTCTCTAAAAAGATGAACTACAGCACTGTTGAATCCTTCAGTGATGTGTTCTCTGATGGGTGTCATGGAACTGTAGTTGACCATTTCTTTCCACTCCTTCTGTAATATTTCACAAACGTTATCGTGTACTGCTGGCAGAAATATGAAAGAATCGATCGTCTGCTTTCCACGGTCCAAGTGATCGTCACGCAGGCCAAATGAACTTTCTGCCAGGCTCACGAGAGTTTTTCGGGCAGATTTAATATCCTCGAGGAGTGTGTTTTTATCCTTGTCTTTGACGTGTGACAGAGTGTTGTAGATGTCACTTTTCTTATAAATGACCCGCAAGTTCTTATGATCCAATTTGAAATCGATGTCCTTGCATTTCTCAATATGTGAATGAAAATCACTGCTGGGACATGAGATGATGGAATAGTTGAGATTTTTAAAATAATTTGGACCACTTAGTCCCCACAGCTTTGTGAATGCCACATCTGTAGACACTTCATAAAGTTCACGCCATTCATAGGCTTTGTGTAAAAGCTGAAACATACAAGGGACACTTTGGTTCTCCCTTTTCAAACAGGGGCTGTTATGTGTATAAATTGAAATGCGTTCCGCCATCGTTCCATTACGGCGTAGAAAGTCATCCAGTTGTTTGATTAAAATTTCTTCACTGTGTGTTACTTTTTTAATAGTCGATCCGCTTTGGTCCGCTTTGGTGTACGGAGGGCCAGACTCTTTCTTCTTGTTTTGAAAATCTGGATGAACTGCTTGAAAAACCTTTTTCTCGTTGTTTTTCATGAGGACGATGGCAGTGGCATATTGTTTGTCTCCTTCATGTACTTTTGTATTTAGATCTTCTTTGTATGATTGCCCTACTGTCCCAAAGTACACAGCATCGTCACCATCTTCCTCTCCTTTAGATGGAAACCGTCCCATTATGCGATGATACGTTTCTGTTTTGTCCCGACAGTTTGTTTCTTGTTTCCAACTGTCTTCTAACAGCTGAATACTCTTCATCACATCTTTACGATCCAAGTTCAGTGTGCAATTGGCAGAGTAGTTTGTGAGGTTTGAATGTTCAACATCCTCCAAGCCTTGATTTTCCCAAATATCCATTTCTTGTTCACTTCTGTTGTGTCCTTGATCTGCGGTCTGTAAAGTCCGATTTTTATCCATTTGTCGTACTTATGTATTATTATTGTTTAATGTTAATATTGTGAATATTGACTTACATTTCAGGGATAAATTGTTTATCCTCCAGCAGCTCAGTCTGTTGGTGAAACCAGGCGGTTGATTTTACTGGAGGTTCTGACAATTGTATTGCGCTACTCCACCGATCAACAGTTTGTGGCCGTAGAGAGGTCTGATATATTTACGATTTTTCGGTTACGTTTGTCGGACTTGTTTTTCGGTATTCATTTTTCGGAATCTTGAATATCGACTATTATCACTTAGTGGATAGAACAGGTTAATACTTTAGATTTTGCATTTTCAATGTATGAGTGAAAAACATTTCAGGATGAACAGATACTTCTCTTGTCAGCAGGCAGGCTCGAACTCTCAACCTTCTCATTACAGAGCGGCAGCACTAACCGCTGTACTACCAGGCATAGTGCCAAGTGTTGCAACATTTTTAGTTATCAAATACCTTCCACTGTTCTTCCACTGTTGCTCTGCTACGGTGTGTAAAATGACCTGGTTATTCAAGTTAAATGTCTTCATGTTATAATATCAGACTACAGTAGAGGACTTTAGTGATCCAGTTGTTTCTCATAATGTCAATCAATCTTTACATTTACATTGTCGGTCAGTAGTTCATTGAAACTGGTGAAGAAGTTGCTCTTCTTTTTAATTAAGAGGAAAAAAAGCTTTCAACATGACTCTTTATACAGTCAGCAGTTTGCACCCATTTGGTATTTTATAGCTTAATAGTAGCACCTCAAAGTCCAAGCCAACACAAATGAATGGATTAGAAATCCATTTCTGTATGAAAATATGTATAAATTCATAATGAGCATATGTGCAAGTGTTTTTGAAATAATGAAACAGACAAATTTCCTTTACACTTGGAGCTTTAATGTACAATGTGGTTCAAGGATACAAGTTTTTTATGTAGTTGTCAAGTGCTAATGTATCTTTAATTGTAAGAGTTGATACAATTCTCCTACTAATCCAGGGCGAAAGGCCGCTCTCATTTCCTCGTCATTTGCCGTAGCGAGGGTCCGTGTACACACAGCCTCGTTGCCTGCCTTTTCCCCTGGCCTGAGGAAGCTGATGAGTCGAGGGCCTTTTGCTCGGAGCTTGTTGTTCTTTCCATTCCTCTCTTTCTCCAATCCCTCGGCCGGTTGGGCCATCACTTGATCATGCCGCCATCTGAATCTCCCGTCCGTAAGTCTTGCTCGGTATGATGACAGGATGTGTTCCAGGTTGGCTGGTCTCTCACACAGCAAACAGCAGGGACTCTCAGTTAGCCTCTGTCTTTTGGAAGTGTGTTGGTAGGACATCCTAGACGAAACAGAGCAGAGATCATCCTCGCACACTGGTCCAATAGTCCTGCTGTCTCATGCGCAACACTTGGATATCCTTCCGCAACATAGCCCGCCGCTCCTCTTGCTTTGCGTCCTTCCAGCTTGATCTGGCGATGCAGCCCAAGCCCATCCTTCCCTGGTTCACCGTCCCCACGATGTCAGCATGCTGAAGCCACTCTTCTGCCAACCGTAGGCTTGCGTCCTGTCCGGACGATGATATCTGCCTGCCGAACCAGCTCGTCCTCACTGTCTCGCAGCATCGGTGTTGGTGTTGTACTTCTCCGCGCGACTGACTTCATTGGCAGCCGCAGCTTACTCTTGGAACTGTACAAGCCCAGGCTCGAACTCTCAACCTTCTCCTTGCAGGCTGACTTCATTGTGGAAGTTGTACAGCTAACCGCTGCACTACTGGGCAAATTTGTCAGACTTGTTTTTCGGTATTCATTGTTCGGTATCTTGAATACCGACTATTTTCCCTTATATTAGTGGAGAGAGCAGGTTAATACTTTAGGATTTTGCATTACAGATACTTCTCTTGTCAGCAGGCAGGCTCGAACTCTCAACCTTCTCATTACAGAGCGGCAGCACTAACCGCTGTACTACCAGGCATAGTGCCAAGTGTTGCAACATTTTTAGTAATCAAATACCTTCCACTGTTCTTCCACTGTTGTTCTGCTACGGTGTGTAAAATGACCTGGTTATTCAAGTTAAATGTCTTCATGTTATAATATCAGACTACAGTAGAGGACTTTAGTGATCCAGTTGTTTCTCATAATGTCAATCAATCTTTACATTTACATTGTCGGTCAGTAGTTCATTCAAACTGGTGAAGACGTTGCTCTTCTTTTTAATTAAGAGGAAAAAAAGCTTTCAACATGACTCTTTATGCAGTCAGAAGTTTGCACCCATTTCGTATTTTATAGCTTAATAGTAGCACCTCAAAGTCCAAGCCAACACAAAGGAGACAATGACTCTTCTATGACATTAAGAAAAACCTTTGGCACACTGAAATCGGAGGTTGTTTTTTTTTACATTTTTTATTAAAAACCCAACTGGTGTGTGGTGGCAGAGAAAGTTCAGACATGGAAAATCTGATTTTAACTTGATAAGCCATCTTATCAATTCAACATTTAAAATGACCATTTAGTAATTTATACTAAAAATGTTTTGAATATCACCAGTACTTGTTTGGGAACTAAAAAGGAGCCAGAATGAACAAGCTGTTGCACAGCATGTGGCTTTTACCTCAGATAATACACGTGTGTTAATGTGATTAGAAATCTATTTCTGTATGAAAATATGTATAAATTCATAATGAGCATATGTGCAAGTGTTTTTGAAATAATGAAACAGACAAATTTCCTTTACACTTGGAGCTTTAATGTACAATGTGGTTCAAGGATACATGTTTTTTATGTAGTTGTCAAGTGCTAATGTATCTTTAATTGTAAGAGTTGATACAATTCTCCTACTAATCCAGGGCGAAAGGCCGCTCTCATTTCCTCGTTGTTTGCCGTAGCGAGGGTCCGTGTACCAACAGCCTCCTTGCCTGCCTTTTCCCCTGGCCTGAGGAAGCTGATGAGTCGAGGGCCTTTTGCTCGTAGCTTGGTGTTCTTTCCATTCCTCTCTTTCTCCAATCCCTCGGCCGGTTGGGCCAGCACCTGATCATGCCGCCATCTGAATCTCCCGTCCGTCAGTCTTGCTCCAGGTTGGCTGGTCTCTCACACAGCAAACAGCAGGGACTCTCAGTTAGCCTCTATCTTTTGGAGGTGTGTTGGTAGGACATCCTAGACGGAACAAACCAGACACTTGATCCGGTGCTCCTCCATATTCCAGACGTCCTTCCATCTCAGAGATCCTCTTCGCACACTCTCCCAACGGGTCCAGCTGTTCTGCACCACAGCCCGCCGGTCCTCTTGCTTTGCGTCCTTCCAGCTTGAACTGGCAATGCAGCCCAGGCCCATCCTTCCCTGGTTCACCGTCCCCACGATGTCAGCATGCTGAAGCCACTCTTCCGCTAGCCGTAGGCCTGCGTCCTGTCCGGACGATGATATCTGCCTGCCGAACCAGCTCGTCCTCACTGTCTCGCAGCATCATGGCTAGCCGGACTTGGCAGTGTTGGACTCCTCCACGGCTGACGTCATTGGCAGCCGCAGCTTACTCCCTGAACTGTACAAGCCCATAGAGCAGATGCTTCTGGGGACAGACGGCCACCTCCTCAGGAAGTTGTTGGTTTTCCCAAAGCTTCTACTGTGGACAAGGAGACCTCGTACACGAGCAGTGGCCAGCGGAGTCCAGGAAGGACTCCATGCTGCTAGCCCCAGGCCTCATACAGTACTTCCCTGGAAGGTCATTCTTCTCCAGGGTTCTTAGCCGCGTCTCTGCTCGGTTAAGCATCTCTTTCACACGTGACTTGTCATTCAGTTGGGCTCTTTACCACCTCCCCAGGCTCTTTACAGGCTTCTCAGTGACAAGAGAGGAACACGGTGAAGCTGCAGGGGGCTGCTGTTCCCCAGACATGATTTTAACTCTTCTCTAAAAAGATGAACTACAGCACTGTTGAATCCTTCAGTGATGTGTTCTCTGATGGGTGTCATGGAACTGTAGTTGACCATTTCTTTCCACTCCTTCTGTAATATTTCACAAACGTTATCGTGTACTGCTGGCAGAAATATGAAAGAATCGATCGTCTGCTTTCCACGGTCCAAGTGATCGTCACGCAGGCCAAATGAACTTTCTGCCAGGCTCACGAGAGTTTTTCGGGCAGATTTAATATCCTCGAGGAGTGTGTTTTTATCCTTGTCTTTGACGTGTGACAGAGTGTTGTAGATGTCACTTTTCTTATAAATGACCCGCAAGTTCTTATGATCCAATTTGAAATCGATGTCCTTGCATTTCTCAATATGTGAATGAAAATCACTGCTGGGACATGAGATGATGGAATAGTTGAGATTTTTAAAATAATTTGGACCACTTAGTCCCCACAGCTTTGTGAATGCCACATCTGTAGACACTTCATAAAGTTCACGCCATTCATAGGCTTTGTGTAAAAGCTGAAACATACAAGGGACACTTTGGTTCTCCCTTTTCAAACAGGGGCTGTTATGTGTATAAATTGAAATGCGTTCCGCCATCGTTCCATTACGGCGTAGAAAGTCATCCAGTTGTTTGATTAAAATTTCTTCACTGTGTGTTACTTTTTTAATAGTCGATCCGCTTTGGTCCGCTTTGGTGTACGGAGGGCCAGACTCTTTCTTCTTGTTTTGAAAATCTGGATGAACTGCTTGAAAAACCTTTTTCTCGTTGTTTTTCATGAGGACGATGGCAGTGGCATATTGTTTGTCTCCTTCATGTACTTTTGTATTTAGATCTTCTTTGTATGATTGCCCTACTGTCCCAAAGTACACAGCATCGTCACCATCTTCCTCTCCTTTAGATGGAAACCGTCCCATTATGCGATGATACGTTTCTGTTTTGTCCCGACAGTTTGTTTCTTGTTTCCAACTGTCTTCTAACAGCTGAATACTCTTCATCACATCTTTACGATCCAAGTTCAGTGTGCAATTGGCAGAGTAGTTTGTGAGGTTTGAATGTTCAACATCCTCCAAGCCTTGATTTTCCCAAATATCCATTTCTTGTTCACTTCTGTTGTGTCCTTGATCTGCGGTCTGTAAAGTCCGATTTTTATCCATTTGTCGTACTTATGTATTATTATTGTTTAATGTTAATATTGTGAATATTGACTTACATTTCAGGGATAAATTGTTTATCCTCCAGCAGCTCAGTCTGTTGGTGAAACCAGGCGGTTGATTTTACTGGAGGTTCTGACAATTGTATTGCGCTACTCCACCGATCAACAGTTTGTGGCCGTAGAGAGGTCTGATATATTTACGATTTTTCGGTTACGTTTGTCGGACTTGTTTTTCGGTATTCATTTTTCGGAATCTTGAATATCGACTATTATCACTTAGTGGATAGAACAGGTTAATACTTTAGATTTTGCATTTTCAATGTATGAGTGAAAAACATTTCAGGATGAACAGATACTTCTCTTGTCAGCAGGCAGGCTCGAACTCTCAACCTTCTCATTACAGAGCGGCAGCACTAACCGCTGTACTACCAGGCATAGTGCCAAGTGTTGCAACATTTTTAGTTATCAAATACCTTCCACTGTTCTTCCACTGTTGCTCTGCTACGGTGTGTAAAATGACCTGGTTATTCAAGTTAAATGTCTTCATGTTATAATATCAGACTACAGTAGAGGACTTTAGTGATCCAGTTGTTTCTCATAATGTCAATCAATCTTTACATTTACATTGTCGGTCAGTAGTTCATTGAAACTGGTGAAGAAGTTGCTCTTCTTTTTAATTAAGAGGAAAAAAAGCTTTCAACATGACTCTTTATACAGTCAGCAGTTTGCACCCATTTGGTATTTTATAGCTTAATAGTAGCACCTCAAAGTCCAAGCCAACACAAATGAATGGATTAGAAATCCATTTCTGTATGAAAATATGTATAAAT
Source organism: Sebastes fasciatus (assembly GCF_043250625.1). Lineage (NCBI taxonomy): Eukaryota > Metazoa > Chordata > Actinopteri > Perciformes > Sebastidae > Sebastes > Sebastes fasciatus. Next base: position 15,551,709 of record NC_133804.1, read on the forward strand.
TCATAATGAGCATATGTGCAAGTGTTTTTGAAATAATGAAACAGACAAATTTCCTTTACACTTGGAGCTTTAATGTACAATGTGGTTCAAGGATACAAGTTTTTTATGTAGTTGTCAAGTGCTAATGTATCTTTAATTGTAAGAGTTGATACAATTCTCCTACTAATCCAGGGCGAAAGGCCGCTCTCATTTCCTCGTCATTTGCCGTAGCGAGGGTCCGTGTACACACAGCCTCGTTGCCTGCCTTTTCCCCTGGCCTGAGGAAGCTGATGAGTCGAGGGCCTTTTGCTCGGAGCTTGTTGTTCTTTCCATTCCTCTCTTTCTCCAATCCCTCGGCCGGTTGGGCCATCACTTGATCATGCCGCCATCTGAATCTCCCGTCCGTAAGTCTTGCTCGGTATGATGACAGGATGTGTTCCAGGTTGGCTGGTCTCTCACACAGCAAACAGCAGGGACTCTCAGTTAGCCTCTGTCTTTTGGAAGTGTGTTGGTAGGACATCCTAGACGAAACAGAGCAGAGATCATCCTCGCACACTGGTCCAATAGTCCTGCTGTCTCATGCGCAACACTTGGATATCCTTCCGCAACATAGCCCGCCGCTCCTCTTGCTTTGCGTCCTTCCAGCTTGATCTGGCGATGCAGCCCAAGCCCATCCTTCCCTGGTTCACCGTCCCCACGATGTCAGCATGCTGAAGCCACTCTTCTGCCAACCGTAGGCTTGCGTCCTGTCCGGACGATGATATCTGCCTGCCGAACCAGCTCGTCCTCACTGTCTCGCAGCATCGGTGTTGGTGTTGTACTTCTCCGCGCGACTGACTTCATTGGCAGCCGCAGCTTACTCTTGGAACTGTACAAGCCCAGGCTCGAACTCTCAACCTTCTCCTTGCAGGCTGACTTCATTGTGGAAGTTGTACAGCTAACCGCTGCACTACTGGGCAAATTTGTCAGACTTGTTTTTCGGTATTCATTGTTCGGTATCTTGAATACCGACTATTTTCCCTTATATTAGTGGAGAGAGCAGGTTAATACTTTAGGATTTTGCATTACAGATACTTCTCTTGTCAGCAGGCAGGCTCGAACTCTCAACCTTCTCATTACAGAGCGGCAGCACTAACCGCTGTACTACCAGGCATAGTGCCAAGTGTTGCAACATTTTTAGTAATCAAATACCTTCCACTGTTCTTCCACTGTTGTTCTGCTACGGTGTGTAAAATGACCTGGTTATTCAAGTTAAATGTCTTCATGTTATAATATCAGACTACAGTAGAGGACTTTAGTGATCCAGTTGTTTCTCAGAATGTCAATCAATCTTTACATCTACATTGTAGGTCAGTAGTTCATTCAAACTGGTGAAGACGTTGCTCTTCTTTTTAATTAAGAGGAAAAAAAGCTTTCAACATGACTCTTTATGCAGTCAGAAGTTTGCACCCATTTCGTATTTTATAGCTTAATAGTAGCACCTCAAAGTCCAAGCCAACACAAAGGAGACAATGACTCTTCTATGACATTAAGAAAAACCTTTGGCACACTGAAATCGGAGGTTGTTTTTTTTTACATTTTTTATTAAAAACCCAACTGGTGTGTGGTGGCAGAGAAAGTTCAGACATGGAAAATCTGATTTTAACTTGATAAGCCATCTTATCAATTCAACATTTAAAATGACCATTTAGTAATTTATACTAAAAATGTTTTGAATATCACCAGTACTTGTTTGGGAACCAAAAAGGAGCCAGAATGAACCAGCTGTTGCACAGCATGTGGCTTTTACCTCAGATAATACATGTGTGTTAATGTGATTTGAAATCTATTTCTGTATGAACATATGTATAAATTCATAATGAGCATATGTGCAAGTGTTTTTGAAATAATGAAACAGACAAATTTCCTTTACACTTGGAGCTTTAATGTACAATGTGGTTCAAGGATACATGTTTTTTATGTAGTTGTCAAGTGCTAATGTATCTTTAATTGTAAGAGTTGATACAATTCTCCTACTAATCCAGGGCGAAAGGCCGCTCTCATTTCCTCGTTGTTTGCCGTAGCGAGGGTCCGTGTACCAACAGCCTCCTTGCCTGCCTTTTCCCCTGGCCTGAGGAAGCTGATGAATCGAGGGCCTTTTGCTCGTAGCTTGGTGTTCTTTCCATTCCTCTCTTTCTCCAATCCCTCGGCCGGTTGGGCCAGCACCTGATCATGCCGCCATCTGAATCTCCCGTCCGTCAGTCTTGCTCCAGGTTGGCTGGTCTCTCACACAGCAAACAGCAGGGACTCTCAGTTAGCCTCTATCTTTTGGAGGTGTGTTGGTAGGACATCATAGACGGAACAAACCAGACACTTGATCCGGTGCTCCTCCATATTCCAGACGTCCTTCCATCTCAGAGATCATCCTCGCACACTCTCCCAACGGGTCCAGCTGTTCTGCACCACAGCCCGCCGGTCCTCTTGCTTTGCGTCCTTCCAGCTTGAACTGGCAATGCAGCCCAGGCCCATCCTTCCCTGGTTCACCGTCCCCACGATGTCAGCATGCCGAAGCCACTCTTCCGCTAGCCGTAGGCCTGCGTCCTGTCCGGACGATGATATCTGCCTGCCGAACCAGCTCGTCCTCACTGTCTCGCAGCATCATGGCTAGCCGGACTTGGCAGTGTTGGACTCCTCCACGGCTGACGTCATTGGCAGCCGCAGCTTACTCCCTGAACTGTACAAGCCCATAGAGCAGATGCTTCTGGGGACAGACGGCCACCTCCTCAGGAAGTTGTTGGTTTTCCCAAAGCTTCTACTGTGGACAAGGAGACCTCGTACACGAGCAGTGGCCAGCGGAGTCCAGGAAGGACTCCATGCTGCTAGCCCCAGGCCTCATACAGTACTTCCCTGGAAGGTCATTCTTCTCCAGGGTTCTTAGCCGCGTCTCTGCTCGGTTAAGCATCTCTTTCACACGTGACTTGTCATTCAGTTGGGCTCTTTACCACCTCCCCAGGCTCTTTACAGGCTTCTCAGTGACAAGAGAGGAACACGGTGAAGCTGCAGGGGGCTGCTGTTCCCCAGACATGATTTTAACTCTTCTCTAAAAAGATGAACTACAGCACTGTTGAATCCTTCAGTGATGTGTTCTCTGATGGGTGTCATGGAACTGTAGTTGACCATTTCTTTCCACTCCTTCTGTAATATTTCACAAACGTTATCGTGTACTGCTGGCAGAAATTTGAAAGAATCAATCGTCTGCTTTCCACGGTCCAAGTGATCGTCACGCAGGCCAAATGAACTTTCTGCCAGGCTCACGAGACTCTGTCGAGCAGATTTAATATCCTGGAGGAGTGTGTTTTTATCCTTGTCTTTGACGTGTGACAGAGTGTTGTAGATGTCACTTTTCTTATAAATGCCCCACAAGTTCTTATGATCCAGTTTGAAATCAATGTCTTTGCATTTCTCAACATGTGAATGAAAATCACTGCTGGGACATGAGATGATGGAATAGTTGAGATATTTAAAATAATTTGGACCAGTTAGTCCCCACAGCTTTGTGAATGCCACATCTGTAGACACTTCATAAAGTTCACGCCATTCATAGGCTTTGTCTAAAAGCTGAAACATACAGGGGACACTTTGGTTCTCCCTTTTCAAACAGGGGCTGTTATGTGTATAAATTAAAATGTGTTCCGCCATTGTTCCATTACGGCGTAGAAAGTCATCCAGTTGTTTGATTAAAATTTCTTCACTGTGTGTTACTTTTTTAGTAGTCGGTCCGCTTTGGTCCGCTTTGGTGTACGGAGGGCCAGACTCTTTCTTTTTGTTTTGAAAATCTGGATGAACTGCTTGAAAAACCTTTTTCTTGTTGTTTTTCATGAGGACGATGGCAGTGGCATATTGTTTGTCTCCTTCATGTACTTTTGTATTTAGATCTTCTTTACATGATTGCCATACTGTCCCAAAGTACACAGCATCATCACCATCTTCCTCTCCTTTAGATGGAAACAGTCCCATTATGCAATTATACATTTCTGTTTTGTCACGACAGTTTGTTTTTTGTTTCCAACTGTCTTCTAACAGCTGAATACTCTTCATCACATCTATACAAATATCTATTTCTTGTTCACTTCTGTTGTGTATTTGATTTGCGGTCTGTACAGTCAGACTTGTATTCATTTGTATTTGTATATATTTTTGTATTCTTATATTAATATTGTGAATATTGACTTATATTTCAGGGATAAATTGTTTATGCTCTAGCAGCTCAGTCTATTTGTGAGACCAGACGGTTGATTTTACTTACATATATGTAAGTTTTCTATGTTTTCATTCAGATATATTTAAGTTTTCTATCTTTTCATTCTGATATATGTAAGTTTTTAATCTTTTCAATACAGACTATCATCACTTAGTGGAGAGAAACAGTTAAATACTCCAGATTGTGCATTTTCAATGTATGAGTGAAAAGCATTTCAGGATGAACAGAGATCTCTGTAGACTGCAGGCAGGCTCGCACTCTCGATCTTGTCATTGCAGAGCGGCAGCGCTAACCGCTGTACTACCAGGCATAGTGCAGAGTGTTGCAACATTTTTAGTTGTCAAATACCTTCCACTGTTCTTCCACTGTTGTTCTGCTACGGTGTGTAAAATGACCTGGTTATTCAAGTTAAATGTCTTCGTGTTGTAATATCGGACTACAGTAGAGGATTTTAGTTATCCAGTTGTTTCTCATAATGTCAATCACTCTTTACATCTACATTGTTGGTCAGTAGTTCATTGAAACTGGTGAAGACGTTGCTCTTCTTTTTAACTAACAGAGCAAAAAAAAGCTGTCAACATGACTCTTTATGCGGTCAGAAGTTTGCACCCATTTAGTATTTTATAGTTTCATAGTGCAGTAGCACCTCAAAGTCCAAGCCAACGCGGTCAGTGTATCTTTTGGTCATTTGATTTTCCTTTAACAAAAGGATATTAAAATACAAAAAAATTAGTGGATATTTTATTTTCATTTTAAAATACCAAAATTGAAATTGAAATACAATTCGCTTCCTGCGACAGGAAGTTGCGTAAGAGCGCGTATGAGGCATACATCCATGGTATGAGGACGGTGCTGTGTATGAGAGAAAATTAGCACAGTGCTTCTCTGTAACAGACGAAAAAAAGCTGTCAACATGACTCTTTATGCGGTCAGAAGTTTGCACCCATTTAGTATTTTATAGCTTAATAGTAGCACCTCAAAGTCCAAGCCAACATGAAGGAAACAATGACTCTTCTAGGACATTAACATAAACCTTTGGCACATTGAAATGAGTTTTTTTAAAGTTGTTTTTATTCAAATCAAAGTTATTATTTATTATCAATTCAAAAATGTGATATGACCATTTAAATTCATAATGAGCATATGTGCAAGTGTTTTTGAAATAATGAAACAGACACATTTCCTTCACACTTGGAACTTTATTGTACAATGTGGTTTAAGGATACAAGCTTTTTATGTGGTTGTCAAGTGCTAATGTATCTTTAATTGGCTTAAACAGTTGATACAATTCTTCTACTAATTCATTTCAATAAGATCTTTTTCACATTTATAAATTCATCAAACTCTCACATAATCACAAGAGAGGAACACGGTGAAGCTGCAGGGGGCTGCTGTTCCCCAGAAATGATTTTAACTCTTCTCTAAAAAGATGAACTACAGCACTGTTGAATCCTTCAGTGATGTGTTCTCTGATGGGTGTCATGGAACTGTAGTTGACCATTTCTTTCCACTCTTTCTGTAATATTTCACAAACGTTATCGTGTACTGCTGGCAGAAATTTGAAAGAATCAATCGTCTGCTTTCCACGGTCCAAGTGATCGTCACGCAGGCCAAATGAACTTTCTGCCAGGCTCACGAGACTCTGTCGAGCAGATTTAATATCCTGGAGGAGTGTGTTTTTATCCTTGTCTTTGACGTGTGACAGAGTGTTGTAGATGTCACTTTTCTTATAAATGCCCCACAAGTTCTTATGATCCAGTTTGAAATCAATGTCTTTGCATTTCTCAACATGTGAATGAAAATCACTGCTGGGACATGAGATGATGGAATAGTTGAGATATTTAAAATAATTTGGACCAGTTAGTCCCCACAGCTTTGTGAATGCCACATCTGTAGACACTTCATAATGTTCACGCCATTCATAGGCTTTGTCTAAAAGCTGAAACATACAGGGGACACTTTGGTTCTCCCTTTTCAAACAGGGGCTGTTATGTGTATAAATTAAAATGTGTTCCGCCATCGTTCCATTACGGCGTAGAAAGTCATCCAGTTGTTTGATTAAAATTTCTTCACTGTGTGTTACTTTTTTAGTAGTCGGTCCGCTTTGGTCCGCTTTGGTGTACGGAGGGCCAGACTCTTTCTTTTTGTTTTGAAAATCTGGATGAACTGCTTGAAAAACCTTTTTCTTGTTGTTTTTCATGAGGACGATGGCAGTGGCATATTGTTTGTCTCCTTCATGTACTTTTGTATTTAGATCTTCTTTACATGATTGCCATACTGTCCCAAAGTACACAGCATCATCACCATCTTCCTCTCCTTTAGATGGAAACAGTCCCATTATGCAATTATACATTTCTGTTTTGTCACGACAGTTTTTTTTTTGTTTCCAACTGTCTTTTAACAGCTGAATACTCTTCATCTCATCTATACAAATGTCTATTTCTTGTTCACTTCTGTTGTGTATTTGATTTGCGGTCTGTACAGTCAGACTTGTATTCATTTGTATTTGTATATATTTTTGTATTCTTATATTAATATTGTGAATATTGACTTATATTTCAGGGATAAATTGTTTATGCTCTAGCAGCTCAGTCTATTTGTGAGACCAGACGGTTGATTTTACTGGAGGTTCTGCTAATTGCTTTGTGCTAGTCCACCGATCAACTGTTTGTGGCCGTAGAGAGGTCAGATATATATAAGTTTTCTATCTTTTCATTCAGATATATATAAGTTTTCTATCTTTTCATTCTGATATATTTAAGTTTTCTATCTTTTCATTCTGATATATGTAAGTTTTTAATCTTTTCAATACAGACTATCATCACTTAGTGAAGAGAAACAGTTAAATACTCCAGATTGTGCATTTTCAATGTGTGATTGGAAACCATTTCAGGATGAACAGAGATCTCTGTAGACTGCAGGCAGACTCGAACTCTCGATCTTGTCATTGCAGAGCGGCAGCGCTAACCGCTGTACTACGAGGCATAGTGCCAAGTGTTGCAACATTTTTAGTTGTCAAATACCTTCCACTGTTCTTCCACTGTTGTTCTGCTACGGTGTGTAAAATGACTTGGTTATTCAAGTTAAATGTCTTCGTGTTGTAATATCGGACTACAGTAGAGGACTTTAGCGATCCAGTTGTTTCTCATAATGTCAATCACTCTTTACATCTACATTGTTGGTCAGTAGTTCATTGAAACTGGTGAAGACGTTGCTCTTCTTTTTAACTAACAGAGCAAAAAAAAGCTGTCAACATGACTCTTTATGCAGTCAGAAGTTTGCACCCATTTAGTATTTTATAGTTTCATAGTGCAGTAGCACCTCAAAGTCCAAGCCAACGCGAAGGAAACGATGACTCTTCTACGACATTAACATAAACCTTTGGCACATTGAAATGAGTTTTTTTAAAGTTGTTTTTATTCAAATCAAAGTTATTATTTATTATCAATTCAAAAATGTGATATGACCATTTAAATTCATAATGAGCATATGTGCAAGTGTTTTTGAAATAATGAAACAGACACATTTCCTTTACACTTGGAACTTTATTGTACAATGTGGTTTAAGGATACAAGCTTTTTATGTGGTTGTCAAGTGCTAATGTATCTTTAATTGGCCTAAAGAGTTGATACAATTCTTCTACTAATTCATTTGAATAAGATCTTTTTCACATTTATAAATTCATCAAACTCTCACATAATCACAAGAGAGGAACACGGTGAAGCTGCAGGGGGCTGCTGTTCCCCAGAAATGATTTTAACTCTTCTCTAAAAAGATGAACTACAGCACTGTTGAATCCTTCAGTGATGTGTTCTCTGATGGGTGTCATGGAACTGTAGTTGACCATTTCTTTCCACTCTTTCTGTAATATTTCACAAACTTTATCGTGTACTGCTGGCAGAAATATAAAAGAATCAATCGTCTGCTTTCCACGGTCCAAGTGATCGTCACGCAGGCCAAATGAACTTTCTGCCAGGCTCACGAGACTCTTTCGAGCAGATTTAATATCCTGGAGGAGTGTGTTTTTATCCTTGTCTTTGACGTGTGACAGAGTGTTGTAGATGTCACTTTTATTATAAATGCCCCACAAGTTCTTATGATCCAGTTTGAAATCAATGTCTTTGCATTTCTCAACATGTGAATGAAAATCACTGCTGGGACATGAGATGATGGAATAGTTGAGATATTTAAAATAATTTGGACCACTTAGTCCCCACAGCTTTGTGAATGCCACATCTGTAGACACTCCATAAAGTTCACGCCATTCATAGGCTTTGTGTAAAAGCTGAAACATACATGGGACACTTTGGTTCTCCCTTTTCAAACAGGGGCTGTTATGTGTATAAATTGAAATGCGTTCCGCCATTGTTCCATTACGGCGTAGAAAGTCATCCAGTTGTTTGATTAAAATTTCTTCACTGTGTGTTACTTTTTTAATAGTCGATCCGCTTTGGTCCGCTTTGGTGTACGGAGGGCCAGACTCTTTCTTCTTGTTTTGAAAATCTGGATGAACTGCTTGAAAAACCTTTTTCTTGTTGTCTTTCATGAGGACGATGGCAATGGCATATTGTTTGTCTCCTTCAAGTTCTTTTATATTTAAATGTTTTTTACATGATTGCCATACTGTCCCAAAGTACACAGCAGCATCACCATCTTCCTCTCCTTTAGATGGAAACCGTCCCATTATGCAATTATACATTTCTGTTTTGTCACGACAGTTTGTTTTTTGTTTCCAACTGTCTTTTAACAGCTGAATACTCTTCATCACATCTGTATGATCCAAGTTCAGTGTGCAATTGGCAGAGTAGTTTGTGAGGTTTGAATGTTCAACATCCTCCAAGCCTTGATTTTCCCAAATATCCATTTATTGTACACTTCTGTTGTGTACTTGATTTGCAGTCTGTAAAGTCAGATTTGTATTCATTTGTATTTCTGTATTCATGTATATTTTTGTATTATTATTTTTTATATTAATATGATGATAAATGTTGTTCTGCTCTGGTGTGTAAAATGACCTGGTTATTCAAGTTAAATGTCTTCATGTTGTAATATCAGACTACAGTAGAGGACTTTAGTGATCCAGTTGTTTCTCAGAATGTCAATCACTCTTTACATCTACATTGTCGGTCAGTAGTTCATTGCAACTGGTGAAGACGTTGCTCTTCTTATTAACTAACAGAGAAAAAAAAGCTGTTAACATGACTCTTTATGCAGTCAGAAGTTTGCACCCATTTGGTATTTTATAATTTCATAGTGCATTAGCAACTCAAAGTCCAAGCCAGCCCAGTCAGTGTGTCTTTTGGTCATATGATTTTCCTTTTAAAATACCAAAATTAGAATTGAAATTGAAGTCTGTTCCAGGAAGTTGTGAGCGCGTATGAGTCATACATCCATGGTATGAGGATGGTGCTGTGTATAAGAGGAAATAAGTACAGTGCTTCTCTGTAACAGAGGTAAAAAAGCTGTAAAAATGACTCTTTATGCAGTCAGAAGTTTGCAACCATTTAGTATTTTATAGTTTCATAGTGCAGTTGCACCTCAAAGTCCAAGCCAGCCCGGTCAGTGTATCTTTAGGTCATTTCATTTTAATTTTAAAATACCAAAACTAGAATTGAAATAGAAGTCTGTTTCCAGAAGTTGTGTCTGAGTCATTCATCCATGGTATGAGCACGGTGCTGTTTATGAGAGATAATAAGTACAGTGCTTCTCTGAAACAGAGGTAAAAAAGCTGTCAACATGACTCTTTATGCAGTCAGAAGTTTGCACCTATTTAGTATTTTATAGCTTAATAGCAGCACCTCAAAGTCCAAGCCAACGCGAAGGAAACAATGACTCTTCTAGGACATTAACATAAACCTTTGGCACATTGAAATTAGTTTTTTTTAAGTTTTTTTTATTAAAATCAAAGTTATTATTTATTATCAATTCAACAATTTGATATGACCATTTAGTAATTTATACTAAAAATGTTTATCATATCACCAGTACTTGTTTGGGAACCAAAAAGGAGCCAGAATGAACCAGCTGTTGCACAGCATGTGGCTTTTACCTCAGATAATACATGACTGTTAATGTGATTAGAAATCTATTTCTGTATGAAAATATGTATAAATTCATAATGAGCATATGTGCAAGTGTTTTTGAAATAATGAAACAGACAAATTTCCTTCACAGTTGGAGCTTTAATGTACAATGTGGTTTAAGGATACAAGTTTTTTATGTAGTTGTCAAGTGCTAATGTATCTTTAATTGGCCTAAAGAGTTGATACAATTCTCCTACTAATCCAGGGCGAAAGGCCGCTCTCATTTCCCCGTCATTTGCCGTAGCGAGGGTCCGTGTACCAACAGCCTCCTTGCCTGCCTTTTCCCCTGGCCTGAGGAAGCTGATGAGTCGAGGGCCTTTTGCTCGGAGCTTGTTGTTCTTTCCATTCCTCTCTTTCTCCAATCCCTCGGCCGGTTGGGCCATCACCTGATCATGCCGCCATCTGAATCTCCCGTCCGTCAGGCTTGCTTGGCATGATGACAGGATGTGTTCCAGGTTGGCTGGTCTCTCACACAGCAAACAGCAGGGACTCTCAGTTAGCCTCTGTCTTTTGGAAGTGTGTTGGTAGGACATCCTAGACGAAACAAAGCAGAGATCATCCTCGCACACTGGTCCAATAGTCCTGCTGTCTCATGCGCAACACTTGGATATCCTTCTGCAACATAGCCCGCCGCTCCTCTTGCTTTGCGTCCTTCCAGCTTGATCTGGCGATGCAGCCCAAGCCCATCCTTCCCTGGTTCACCGTCCCCACGATGTCAGCATGCTGAAGCCACTCTTCTGCCAACCGTAGGCCTGCGTCCTGTCCGGACGATGATATCTGCCTGCCGGACCAGCTCGTCCTCACTGTCTCGCAGCATCGGTGTTGGTGTTGTACTTCTCCGCGCGGCTGACTTCATTGGCAGCTGCAGCTTACTCTTGGAACTGTACAAGCCCAGGCTCGAACTCTCAACCTTCCCCTTGCAGAGCGGCAGCGCTAACCGCTGTACTACTGGGCAAATTGACAAGGGGCCAGCGGGCAGTCTTCCTCCTGACGCTGTAAGTTCTTATCACCTTGTCCAGGTTGTCCACGCCCCCTTTGTTGTGGTTGTAGTCCAGGATGATGGCTGGTTTCCTGTCCTCACGATTACTGATCTCAGGCGCTTTGTGCAGTGTGCTCAGGAGGACCACATTCTTGTTCTTCTTTGGGAGGTAAGAAACAAGAGTGCTGGTGGGAGTGAAGGTAAACTTTGATGAGCAGGCGTCTCTCCCCCTTGTTGTGAGGAGTGCAGGAGGGAGCTCAGGCTTGTTCTTTCTAACTGTGCCAACCATGGTGATCTTCCTCTTCAGGAGCTGCTGGCCGAGTTCATAAGAGGTGAAGAAATTGTCACATGTGACATTGTGCCCCCTCAGTCCATCTGTCACATCAAGCACAACCCGCATGCCCTGGTTCTTCTCCGGGCCTCCACTGGTCAGCTTCCCTGTGTAGACTTGCATCTTCCAAGCGTAGCTGGATTGTGCATCACTGGCCACCCATATCTTTATTCCATACTTTGCTGGCTTGCTGGGCATATACTGCCGGAAAGGGCAGCGACCTTTTGACAAGAGAGAGTATCAGTGTCACAGAAAACAGTCACATAAATTAATTATATTACATCAATACAAAATTAAATTAACAGTAAAAAACACATATATTACATATGTGAAAATAAAAATATACCTCTGAATGGAATCAGTTGTTCATCCACTGTTACTTCAGGCCCAGGGTTGTAGAGGTATGGCAGACGTTCCACCCACTTCTCCCAGACCTCTCTTATGGCCGCAAGTTTGTCTGTCACACGCCTTGCAGGTCTTGACTCACGATTATCAAATCGTATCGTTCTTGAGAAAGTATGAAAGACTTTCAGCTGCATCGTTGCACGGAAAATCGCCCTTCCACTCTCTGCATCCCAAAGACTAGATGCAGCCTCGCCTCGGGACCTATACACACCTGCTAAGATTAGCAGCCCGATGTACGCATGCAGGTCAATCTCATCCAGGCTTTTCCAGTTGTCTCCATATTTACGGAAACCCTTCAAATTTGTCATTTATTCTCTCTAATCTTGTTTGTATTTTGTCTGTGAACTTCAGTCAGGTGTGGGGTCGTGGAGGGGAGATGCTGCACATTCGCGAGAAAGTTTTTGTTTTCCCTGAGTTCAATCAGTAGCACACGTAATATCAATTTCTTTTGTGTGTGTGTGTATGTGGGTGTTGTGATGGAATAATTGATACACAAGTTAACTTTGGAAGGAAGAGGTCCCGGAGCTGATGATGTCTTACAAAAGAAGGTTTATTGAAGCTTGATCAAGGAGAATTGACAGGTCTCCACAATAGATGCTCTCTGCGTGAAGGCCTCACAACTCTGCCCTTCCTCCCTGGTGCTCAGTGTCTTACCCCTTATCATGTTATGACTTACTCCGTTCCTCTGGCATCTCTGACCCTGGTTGCCCTAGCGACTGGCTCTACGGTCTCCACTACAGGCACAGCTGTACAGATAACGGTGGCTCCTCTAGACAGGACTCCAACCCAATAATGTCAACAGAGGGACACTCTGACAAACACTCTGACCTTTCTACCAATAAGAGAGGAATTGATGGAAAATTTCATCACAACCCCTCCTTTTTGATCGACAGATCAACACTAATTACCCCTCCCAGTGTGACATATCAATTTAACAATTGAGCACCAGAGCACTGTCAGGGTTGATCCACTTCACGCAGTAATGACTAATTTAAACAGTCAAAATCCAAGAACAGTTACATATCATGATTATTAAAAACTCACCCTTAACCTCTAGCAATGACCTACGAGTTCCGTCTTCAAGCCAATTAAGGCCTCCTAAGGAAAATTACCTGCAGACCTCCCAAACCCCATAAAGGTCTAGAGAGCTCTTTTGACAGAGGTCGCAGGTCACATGCATCTACTGACAACTGGCCAAAAACTCCGCCTCGGTTTCACAGGAGATGGAGCAAAAAGACCAGATGCGCTATCTACTCTATCTGGAAAGGACAAAGGTAAAACCTCAGATCACAAAAGAGGGAAAACCCATATTGTCACATCCGTACAAACCGATCATCTTCAGGGTGATCTAGGGTGATTTACCTGATTACGTTTCAAATATAACCAAACACACTTGATTAAATGACATCACACGTTACATTTTAAAGTTAATATAAAATCAATCTTCCTTCTTATACAAGGAAACAAGATAGATAATATAATTAGAAATACATGGCACAAAATTTAAGTAAAGTAATTCAGAATTCATAAATCATAAATCATAAATCATTGTTTCTCTTTTTTCTTTTGAGATAGAGGTATCCTTACCCACAGAGGTACCCGGAAGCAGGATGCAATTTCACCCTCCTTTCGGACACCATCAATGCAGCTCGGACACCCCCTCCTCAAATCCTTCAGTCTTTTCCTCAATTTTTCCTAAATCAATCATGTAGAATATCAGTTCATTTTATAAGTATGTGTGTGTGTGATTACATGTAATATTGCTTTGATTTTAACCCACAGAATCATAGGGATCAATAATGAATAACGTTGATTATATTAGAGTAATACACATCTTCAAAATGATTATCTATAACTGATTAAGTCTTCTTCTTCAACTCATACAAACATGAAAAATAAAAAATGATCACATGTGGAGAAATGTGGGATTACATATCACATGTTTCCCTCTCCTCTTCTCCCTCCTCTTCTTCCTCCTCTTCTTCCTCCTCCTCCTCCAGACTAAGGTATTCTAACCCTAACCTCTGGACCCAATCTTGAAACTCCGCATTACCAAAAGGCCCGGTCTCTACCTGATGGAGTGCCAGGCCTCCCACACTTACACGGACCTGGGGAGCCTGTAACACGGTGCTAGCAGTTTTCTGGACAAGAGCTCTGATTATTGCCCCTAAACATGTGAAGAGGAGAAGGAGAAGGAGAATGGCCGTGTTTGAGTGGTCTCTGGTCTTTAAGTAGCGTTTTTCCTTCATTTAGTTTTGCACGTATGGTATAAATATATTCAAAATATGTTGTTGTTGGGAAGAGATAGTTATATTCTTGCATCTCTTCAATCCGGACAGTGTTGTCACAGCCCTCCTTTGACATCTTGATAGCTCACGTCCCAGTCGTAACAAACTGGGTGGAGTTTGAGCTGTTGCTCTGGCTCTTTTCATGGTTGGATAGTGGAAAAATCGTGCAAATAGTGATACAAGCACCAAATTTGGCATGATGATTCCCGAGGGGTCACTTAGCAAATATATATATGATTGTGATGTAGAATTATATGTTTTCTGGTATGCTATCTAATTTTACAGCTTTAACATCCTCCGATACGTTTTTTTTTTACTTTTGGCTGTCCGGTGAGTCTTTGCTTTGTGGTTTTTGCAAGGCTCAATTGGCTTGTAGGTCTACTGTTGTAGATATCAATAGCTGCTGTTGCCATAGGTGTAGGGGCTTAGTGGTAGGGGTAGTACAGATTCAGTTTCAGAAGTCAGCCACATCCTCCAGGATGGACTACTGGCACTGGTCCTCACTACTTGCCCAACTCTCACCTGTGGCTCCATGAAGTTGCTAGTGCACGGCAATGACCACACCCCGGGACACCATGTTGGCTCACGGGCTGAACTAGGTGAGGGTAGCACACAGAGAGTATCTCTGTGATGGAGTATGTCTAGCTCTAAATGTCAAAGTGCATAGAGTCAACGAACCAGCCATCTTTATCCATGAGGTTCCAACCCAACTGCCAGAATTGGAAAAACAGCAAAGAACTGTAAAGGAGTGATTGTCGGGCATTACCAGGGCACACTGGTGACAATCGCTGCTGTGTAACTCAGAATGGGGTTTAACGTCAGCTAAGTAGGATTCAGCATTATACTTAGTGTCCAAAATGCTGCTTGAGTATTTCTAGCTCCAAATTTCAAAGTGCATAGAGTCAACGAACCAGCCATCTTTATCTATGAGGTTCCCACACCAACATATCTATCAGTTGCCTCTTTCTGGTCTTGGAAAACACAGACAGGCCAACATACATAGCAAAAGGTGTCTTCCTGTCCTTGGATTGCCTGTGGACCTGCGATCCTTCCCTGTATTTGGCAAAACAGCTCTACTGTAACAGTTGCAAGGTCAGATTTTGATGTGCCATTTTGGAGTTGTGACTTGATATCAGCCCCATGTTCAATCATACATACAAACTGAAGCAGTGATGGTGGGACGGTATCTTCAAGGTACCCATCATGAGACGTGCTGTTGAATTCTGATTTATGCTGAAACATGTCACGACGTATCATCTGAGCAGCCTTTGCCAGGTGGACTGCTTCTCCATATTTGCTTCCTTCTTCTGGGACAGCTCTTCTTTCTTCTGCAGCTGTTGGGCATTCAGATAGGCTCGTTCTCGTTCACATTCTCGGACACTAAGTATAATGCTGAATCCTACTTAGCTGACGTTAAACCCCATTCTGAGTTACACAGCAGCGATTGTCACCAGTGTGCCCTGGTAATGCCCGACAATCACTCCTTTACAGTTCTTTGCTGTTTTTCCAATTCTGGCAGTTGGGTTGGAACCTCATGGATAAAGATGGCTGGTTCGTTGACTCTATGCACTTTGACATTTAGAGCTGGACATACTCCATCACAGAGATACTCTCTGTGTGCTACCCTCACCTAGTTCAGCCCGTGAGCCAACATGGTGTCCCGGGGTGTGGTCATTGCCGTGCACTAGCAACTTCATGGAGCCACAGGTGAGAGTTGGGCAAGTAGTGAGGACCAGTGCCAGTAGTCCATCCTGGAGGATGTGGCTGACTTCTGAAACTGAATCTGTACTACCCCTACCACTAAGCCCCTACACCTATGGCAACAGCAGCTATTGATATCTACAACAGTAGACCTACAAGCCAATTCAGCCTTGCAAACACCACAAAGCAAAGACTCACCGGACAGCCAAAAGTTAAAAAAAAAACGTATCGGAGGATGTTAAAGCTGTAAAATTAGATAGCATACCAGAAAACATATAATTATACATCACAATCATTCAAGTTGACCAAGTACATGCATTTCTTTAAGAAAAGCATTCTCTGCGAGTAAATTTGACAGCCATCTTAAAAATGTCCGCCATATTACAGTTCAAAATTATTAAAACTATCAAAATAAGATCCAGCATGCTAGAAAACACATAATTTGACACCAAGATCACTCAAATTGACCAAGTAGATGAATTTCTATGAGAGAAACCATTAACGGCAGGTCAATTTGGCGGCCATCTTGAAAAATGGCCGCCGTCTTGGATTTTCAAGTGGCCGATCGTTTATATTTGCTAAGTGACCCCTCGGGAATCATCATGCCAAATTTGGTGCTTGTATCACTATTTGCACGATTTGACTGAAAAATGGATGTTAGCCGCTCCACTAGTTGCTCGTTGTTCTACCGAGCTCAAGGCTCAGCTTGGCACCTGGAACATGAGAGCCCTCATGCTCCGATTTCCTTGAATCAGGTTGCTCGGTCCCCTGACCGAACCCACTCAGCAGTGCGAGGAGAAGGAGTGACCATCCTGTCACTTGCCACGTCCCTGCGTGCCCTCTCCCGTAGCACGAGGTGCTGCTCTGCACCTTGTAGCATGAACCCATTCTGCTTTGCCCTCGACCTTCAACGCTGTTTTGGTCACCAACAGCACCTATTATGGGCCTTTCACCTGGGAGACAAACAGAGAGCACACCTTGTCCAAGGACTTAATTAGTATTTTGATCACCAACTTTGAAAAGGGTGAATTGGCTCCACCGAGGGTTTTGGGAGCCGTTCTGCCACCTGTAACACATGCCACTCTGACAAACACTCTGACCTTTCTACCAATAAGAGAGGAATTGATGGAAAATTCCATCACAGGTGTGGTGTGTTTTTTATGGTTTCTGTGGTATGAAAATTATTTTATAACTGCCGGGTCAAAAATGACCCCTAAGACAAGATTTGTACCCTGTTGGTGTACAGCTTTTATGGAAATGTGAACAAAGGCAATGTTTAACTTTTTCTCATGTTGGGGTCATTCTAGGAAAAGTCATTGAATTTCAAGTTGAAAAAAGATCATTAAGGGGGTTTCCTATGCTGTTAAACACAGTGGCGGGGGCGGCTGGCAGCGGTGGACCCGGGTTCGAATCTGGCCTGTGGTCCTTTCCGCATGTCAATTCTCTCTCTCTCCCCCTTTCAACACTGTCCTATCAATAAAATGCTTAAAAAATGCCCCCAAAAAATAACATTTAAAAAAAAAACAAAAAAAAACAACACAGTGGCGGGTAATTTTTTTTTACCCCTAAGACGACACAAGAGTTGATACAATTCTTCTACTAATTGATTTGAATTAGATCTTTTCACATTTATAAATTCATCAAACTCGTACATAATCACAAGGTGAAGCTGCAGGGGGCTGCTGTTCCCCAGAAATAATTTGAACTCTTCTCTAAAAAGATGAACTACAGCACTGTTGAATCCTTCAGTGATGTCTTCTCTGATGGGTGTCATGGAACTGTAGTTGACCATTTCTCTCCACTCTTTCTGTAATATTTCACAAACTTTATCGTGTACTGCTGGCAGAAATATGAAAGAATCAATCGTCTGCTTTCCACGGTCCAAGTGATCGTCACGCAGGCCAAATGAACTTTCTGCCAGGCTCACAAGCCTTTTTCGGGCAGATTTAATATCCTCGAGGAGTGTGTTTTTATCCTTGTCTTTGACGTGTGACAGAGTGTTGTAGATGTCACTTTTATTATAAATGCCCCTTAAGTACTTATGATCCAATTTGAAATCAATGTCTTTGCATTTCTCAATATGTGAATGAAAATCACTGCTGGGACATGAGATGATGGAATAGTTGAGATTTTTAAAATAATTTGGACCACTTAGTCCCCACAGCTTTGTGAATGCCACATCTGTAGACACTTCATAATGTTCACGCCATTCATAGGCTTTGTGTAAAAGCTGAAACATACAAGGGACAATTTGGTTCTCCCTTTTCAAACAGGGGCTGTTATGTGTATAAATTAAAATGTGTTCCGCCATTGTTCCATTACGGCGTAGAAAGTCGTCCAGTTCTTTGATTAAAATTTCTTCACTGTGTTTGACTTTTTTAGTAGTCGGTCCGCTTTGGTCCGCTTTGGTGTACGGAGCGCCAGACTCTTTCTTTTTGTTTGGAAAATCTGGAGGAACTGGTGGAAAAAACTTTTTCTTGTTGTTTTTCATGAGGACGATGGCAAAGGCATATTGTTTGTCTCCTTCATGTACTTTTATATTTAAATGTTTTTTACATGATTGCCATACTGTCCTAAAGTACACAGCATCATCACCATCTTCCTCTCCTTTAGATGGAAACAGTCCCATTATGCAATTATACATTTCTGTTTTGTCCCGACAGTTTGTTTTTTGTTTCCAACTGTCTTCTAACAGCTGAATACTCTTCATCACATCTATACAAATATCTATTTCTTGTTCACTTCTGTTGTGTATTTGATTTGCAGTCTGTAAAGTCAGATTTGTATTTATTTGTATTTGTGTATTCATGTTTATTTGTAATATTATTCTTTTATGTTAATATTGTGAATATTGACTTATATTTCAGTTATCAAATAACTTCCACTGTTATTCTGCTACGGTGTGTAAAATGGCCTGGTTATTCTATTAATAGTACAGTAGCACCTCAAAGTCCAAGCCAGCCCGGTCAGTGTATCTTTTGGTCATTCGATTTTCCTGTCACAAAAGGATATTAAAATACAAAAAAATTAGTGGTTATTTGATTTTCATTTTAAAATACCAAAATTAGAATTGAAATACAAGTCGCTTCCTGCGACAGGAAGTTGCGTAAGAGCGGGTATGAGTCATACATCCATGTTATGAGAGAAAATAAGTATGGTGCTGCTGTGTAAGTGAAAGTGAAGGTACAATTAGCATTGTAACAACAGAGAAATAATCCACCAAACAAAAGTGTCCGAACTTTTTTTCCCCAGTTTATATTTTTTAAGATGGGACGAATAGTCGCATTAATTATTACATTTTTTTTTATAAATAACGACTATTCGAAAAATCGAAAATCATAACTCATCCCCAATTGTCAGTGCATGTTATCTGCATTTCAGTTCTCTTCATTACAGTCCATTACTTACTACAGTATTTCCACAGTCTCAATAAAACACACATTCACTATAGTCGGTTACTCTCTCTGTGATGAACATCCATTTTCATTCATTTTTATATTCCATAAACATCTTTAGTACTTAAAATACTTTTTTATTCACAGTACTATTCTCATTTAGTGCAATTCAGAAGTGGTACACAATGCCCCTTTAACTATGCCACATTTGACATTAGGCTTCTGTAATAATTACAGGTCACAAAAATGTATCAACAAGAAAATGCTGTGCTACAGTTACAGAAACATACTCTGGTGTAACTAACCACTTACATTCAATTCACAACTTTCAGTCAACATTAACAAAGTGCATTAGACTTAATAAACACATCAGTTAACACATTAATAAACTACGCGAACTTTCTTTGGTCTTCTATGCATATAAAAATCATTAAAAACTACATAGATAGTAGTGGATTATTTACAGTTTACCAACCAGTATGAAGCAGGTAGAACAGGAGCAATGAGGACACGGTGCGTCTCGTTTCCTTCCAGATTTGTTTCTGAGGAAACAAAACTCTCACCTGTTCACCTGAGCAACTGAGGTACACACAAACATTCCTTCTTCTTTTTCTTCTCGCAGTTTCTGGCGGATCGCAACCAACTTTAAGCTGCACACCGCCACCTACTGTACAAGAGTGTGTAACATCATGTCATTTTACACATTACTGCTACTCTTAAATTCTACCCACCAATCCTGTATCTCTTAAGAACATTAATAGTTGCCCTCCTGGTGCCTTCAACCCCCTCACCCTCTGTTCCCAGTATCAAATCAAATCCCAGTCCCGTCCCTCCTCTCTGACTTGGTCCTGTAGTCTTTGAGCCTCATACTTTTTACAATGAATTAGGATGCTGCACATTTTCTTTAACACCAAAATCCCCACACTTGTCACTGTTCCTTTTCCCCATTAAAGCCAAAGTGCTATTAAGACCTGTGTGATCCAGTCTGAGTCTTGTTATGATGATTTCCTCCCTTCTGTTCCTTTCTTTATATTTCATGATTTGTGACATGCCGCGACATGACTTTCTTTCATAGTATAGTTTGTCGAAAAATTTGACGGAAAAAAGTCATAGTATAGTATGTCCAAAAATTTCATGAAAAAAAAGTCATGCCCATATGTCCAAAAATCTGACAAAAAAAGTAATAGTATAGTATTTCATGAAAACAACTCATAATATGGTTTGGCGTTTGGAAAATTGGAAAAATAAGTCAAAGTATAGTATGTTGAAAAATTTCATGAAAAAAAGTCATATTTTAGTATGTCGAAAAATTTGATGGAAAAAAAGTCATAGTATAGTATGTCCAAAAATGTCATGAAAAAAGTCATAGTATAGTATGTCGAAAAATTTGACGAAAAAAAATTCATAGTATGGTTTGGCGTTTGGAAAATTGGACCAAAAAAAAAGTCAAAGTATAGTATGTCGAAATATTTCATGAAAAAAAGCCTCGCTTAGAGTCTGTGGTCCTGAATCTGTCTGAGACTCTGAACCCGTCTGAGACTCTGAACTCATCTGAGGATGACTAACAGAAACTCCAGGAGCAGCTGAGCTCTTGCACACAGAACAGCCAATCAGAGAGCAGCGAGACGTGATGTCATCAGTATCCAGGTAGAGGCCGGCTGCTGCTGCTGCTGCTGCTGCTCACATGAACTTTACTTTACAGACATGATGAAAGCTGGACACGGACCCAATCAATAATCAATACTGTATTTATAGAGGCTTTTCAATATAAAGTTTATTGTTAGACAGTTAAATTTAAAACTTTTTTTAACATTCTGAATTTTCAAACTAAAGTCTTTAAAATCAAAATGTTGCTGTCTAGCTAAAGAAAAATTCAGTTTCATCTACAGCGTTTCTCAACGGGTGGAAACAGTAGGGACTTTACACACTGTTCAGTTCCAGAGACAGGTAAAGAGTGACTCTGGGATGAAACCGGGAGAATGAAACGTTCACTGTGTATCCTCGGGAGAAATTAATGCTTTCAAGAGGAAGAAACTCTTTATTTATTCCACGGGTACTACCAAAGAAGAGAGCGTCCATTTTCCTGACTTAACACAGTAAATGCCATGTTGGTGAAAGTTTATAGAGATGATCCTCTGACGTCCTGATCCAGTGAAGGCAGCATGTGGAGCAGATACAGAAAGCTGACAGAAACACTGAAGTAAAGATGATGCACCGTCTCTTCTGGTTGTATTGGTGTAAACTGGCAGGTTTTCTAATGTTGCAGACCACATTCTTTTGCAAGTAGTTGCAAGTTTCAACTCATCTTGTCATGAATCTTTGATTTAGTTCAAACGCCCCCCAAGAACACCTCAATGCCCCCCTTACAAAAATATTGCTTCCAGTGCCCCCGGATGTCCTCTGAACGCCCCCGTTGAGAAACGCTGGTGTCCAAAAATTTCATGAAAAAAGTCAGTACAGTATGTCGAAAAATCTGACGGAAAAATAGTAATAGTATGTCGAAAAATTCCATGAAAATAACTCATAATATTGTGTCGAAAAATATCATGAAAAAAAATCATAGTATAGTAGTGTGTCGAAAAATTTGACGAAGAAAGTCATAGTATAGAATGTTGAAAAATTACATGAAAAAAAATCATAGTATAGTATGTCGAAAGATTTAATGAAAAAAAGTGATAGTATAGTATGTCGAAAAATTTGACGAAAAAAGTGATAGTATGGTATGTTGAAAAAAATGAAAAAGTGATAGTATAGTATGTTGAAAAAATAAAAAAGTGATAGTATATTATTTTGAAAAAAAGTCATAGTATATTATGTCAAAAACATTTTAAAAAGCCTTGGTATAGTATGTCCAAAAATTAATAAAAGGTCATAGTATAATACTGTATGTCAAAAAAAAGTCAGTCTAGTATGTCGAAAAAAAAATACAAAGTCATAGTATAGTATGCTGAAAAAAATAATAAGTCATAGCATAGTATGTCGAAAAAATCATAATATAGTATGTTGAAGTAAATCATAGTATAGTATGTCGAAAAAAAATCATAGCATATTTTGTCAAAAAAATGTAAAAAAGTCATATATACTGTCGGAAAAAAAAAAATGTAGTATAGTATGTCGAAAAAAGTCATAGTATAGTATGTCGAAAAAAATAAGTCATAGTATATAATATCGAAAAAAAGGGCAGAGTATAGTATGTCGGAAAAAAAAAGTCATAGCATAGTATGTCGGAAAAATGTAAAAAAAAAAAAAAGTCATAGTATACTATCACAAAAAAGTCAGTTAAGTATGTCGAAAATGTTTTAAAAAGTCAAATGTAATCTTGTTAAATGGAGTTTTTGGCGAGAAACTTTAATAAAGTTGTTTGAGGGAGATGTTTTCACAGTAATATAAAATAGATAGAGGGGAATATGAAATATATTTAACATAATCTCTAAGAAGCTTCTAATATGTAATTAGAACTACTAATGCCAGTATTTTTTTTTAATCAAAGCAAATATTTAAATTAAAATACAATCATTTATTTCGTAATCATTTGAATTGTCTGTTTTTATGCAAATAACCACTATAGATGACAATGTTAAAAAGGATAACATTTAGAGTTTTTGACGGTCAGAATGTAGCACAACATGGAAGTGAATACAGCGTTCGGTTTATTTAAATGTGAAATGAGATTGGAATGTCGCCAATCTATAAATAATCCTGATCTCAATATTGATCAAAATAATCTTGATTATCATTTTGGCCATAATCACGCAGCCCTACTTTTACATGCACACTGTTGCTCATAAATACCAGCTTTCATTAATAATCTGTTACATTCATGTTTTAATGGATTATGAGAATTTTCAAAAATCTTGAAAAAAATCCTGACTTTATAATCTGGTTTTTGAGATTGATGATAAAATATCAACTGCTCATGTATTCAGACTTTGAGTGAAGTTAAATGCAAAACAAGAATAAAAGGAGGAAGTGATTCATGAAATGAAAAACATGGCAAAAGAGTATTTTTGCAAGACTTTATTTCTTTTGTATCATCTCCGTACACTTTAGATATATTTACAGTACAAATTATACTTGGACAGGGTGTTGTTAGGTTTGTAAATCTTCCAGAGAAATATTCATATTCACAAAGTCGCCCTGGTTGGGTAGACTGATTGTCGAGGCCGAGGTAAGGAAAAGCTTTCTTAGTTAACTGTGATACAATAAAAATACTAATCTCAATCTAAGGCACCATTCTATCCTATTGTTATAGACAACGTTAAGGACTTAGAGCAGTCTCTGTGCTCGAGCCCTCAAAGATGCAGCAGGACCTGGAATAGATACAGTATCTGTTCAAGCAGCAGCTACAACAGCAATGGTGTTACTCATGAGTGGAAAAGGTTTTGGGGGGAGTTTGGGTGTAGGCAAGTTTTGGGTTATGAATGAGACTTCTAAAACATCTGGGAAGGAACAAATGACCTTTTCTTTTCTTCCAGAATGCCACACAACTCTCCTACGAGTCCTTACAGTAAAGCTACTCCTCAGTAACCATTCTCTAAACATAGCGTGTAATTTGTGACAGTGCAAGGAGTCTCATGTTTTTCTAAATGAATAATGGATGAAAGACAAAAAGCGGGCAGCTCTTGAGAGAGACACTGTAAATAATGAAGGACGGTTTATGGAGTCTGTTACATTCTTTGAGCTCATTAATCAAAGCTAAGACCTAAAGCCCCCTAGTCTTTATGTACAAAGAGATTTTAGTTAGCCAGCAGAGAACAAGGCAAAAATAAAAGGTCCCCAAACCTCGTGCTTGGACTGTTCAAGCATAGGGAATTTCAAGATTTCAATACACTTCATGAAAAAGTCCAGAAGAGAACAAAAACAAGTCTGACCCATGTCATATTTTGTTTGGTGGATGCGCCCTGCTTCATACTACAAAGACCTGAGCTGATATGCCTACATCCTCTGACATCATATGAACATATTTTGATGACATCATAAAGAGGCACAGCCTTGACTGATCATGAGTCAGAAATGTTGCCGAGGGCTGTAACAACTGGCCGTCAAAATGTCAACTTGTTTAGTCTCTGTGAGGCAATATTCAGAATCAGGGCTTGGGGATATGGGACTGAAAGCGCTCAAACATACACACACCGTATTTTGAGAAAAGTGGGTCCCCAATTGGCCCCTTGTTTTTTTGCAGAGCCCATGTGGAAGAGCGCTTTATGTAAATTTTTCCAGGCTGCCCAAACGTAACCTGACAACCCCGTCACCGGGCACGAGTCGAACAGAAAACTCACAGCACAGTCACATACACAGACACTTCAATTATCCACATCCTGACGCCACTCCATCCTAAACATGGCTTCATTTGCCTAATACTGATTATATACACAATACAAGAACACTTAAATATATGTAGAAATGTATTTTCATATATAAACATAACAGCCAAATTTTTATATCATAAAAAATAATTGAAATGCATTTTGTCAGATGTAGCAGCTAGGTGTGTTGGGAATTTTCATCGACGATTAATAAATGGGAAAATAAATGTAACTGATGAAAGAGCCGCACAGACAGAAGAGTAGATGGAAAAGTGCCGCGTGAATGTGTTGGTATGGCTCAAGTTAAAACCAAATCATTTCAAATCTGATTTTTAGTTTCAGCCTTACATTCAAGTTCAGATCTGTAACAAACACATACCGCCTTAAGAAGCTCAGAAGCAGCTATGAATTAAACTAATGGTCTTCACCTGTTAAGATAGTATATTGCAGTTATGGTTATTCAAACAGTGGAGACTTAAAACTCAGATTCTGTAAAGTAAGTTAGTAAACATAAATTCTATATACATATGTAAAAATTAACAAAACCTAAACGAGCCCTAAATGAACAAACGCCACTGAACATGTGAGTTCACTACAGTGCTGTGAATGAATCGCAACACTATTCAGCTTCAGATGTAACAGTTGGAGTTGAGCTCCTGACGCCATCTAGTGGCCACAGAAGGAAACACACGGTGAGAGAAAACGGGGAGACGGAAAAATGGGGCTGAAAGGACAGAGCTCTATGAAGTGAAGTATGAATACAGAAGCCACTAACAAGTGTTAGCACACGACGGGCGATTGCTAAACTGTGCTTGTATGAGAATTTAGTATGTTGACACTTCAAAATTAGAAGTTGGGGGGGAAAAAATGGTAAGGCCATATTGCTGGGTGCTGCAGCCGGTCAAGTAAATTTAGATAAATCACATGCGAAACCTGGGATGCTATCCCCACCAAACCCCCGACCGAACAGAATGTACAGTATTAACGTTCCTTCCTTTAACTCACGTTATTCACTTCACACAGCCGGATGTGCATGTGTCCTGGAATATTCTCATACGAGAGAAAACAAAAAAGACTAAACATATGATAACAATAATTACAATAACAAAGAAGCCAAAATTAATAAATTACAATAAATGCACCCCTGACAAAGACAAAACTCTTAAAAAACATCAGCAAATTTGGACACAACATAGAAAAAAAAAAAAAACAATGGGGAGAACTAAACACAAGAGGAAGAGGAAAGAGACCGGAAGAGAGCATGTTGAAGGAATATATGGAATTTCCCTGAAGCATAACTTTTTTTTAATGTAATATATATATATTTAATTTTAATATATTTGTTTCCTCATAATGTGGGGTGCAAAAGTAGCACTTGGGGGGGGGGTCTTTCCGCTTTACCTTGTGCTCCTTCCTCTGGAACAGGAGGAGGAGGAGGAGAAAGAGGAGGAAGCTGTTGAGAACTAGTAAAGGACATTTTTTAAGGAGTTCAGCTGGACAGGAACTTTACGAGTGCAACAGTTAAGAGGCTTCTCAGCGACGGCGGCAGCATCAAATCTCTGCAGAGACACAGAAGGACTGAGTTACGGTCCATCTTTAAGAAGACTGGGCCTCATGCAAGAACCACTCGTACAAACCGATTTGTTATTAAGTGGCTTGTACGAGTGATTTAGGACAACTTGTCACATTCAACAATTTTCTCGTATTTTGAATTTCCTCTTATGTACGAACACAATTTACGAAGTTAGAAAATCATATATAAATTACACTTATGTTGACATTACCCTGTTTGATTCTGCAATTGGAAGTCTAATATAATTCTACATGTATTCAAATAGCCTAACAATATCATTAATTCAAAATTGCCAATGATGCTAATGTATAACACAACAATAACAATATGAACATCTCAAACTACAAAACGACTTAGACTACGCACTGAGTTAATTTGTCGAAAATGACAAGACGCAGATGTTCTTGCATGAGACCCATTATGTGAAAAAGTATAGATTCCTAATAGGTGAATAAGTGACTCCTTACCTGACAGGGTTTCTATGGGTTGATTAGAGGAATGCAGGGTGTTGACGGGGGTTCCCTTGTCCTCAAAGGCTACCCTGGACCCGTCTGTGCCCCCGTCACAGTTGATCAAGACCTGGTTACAGTCCTCTGCCTCGATGAGGGGCCGAGTCTTGGAGTGGACGTTGAGGTCAATGAGTTCCTCAAAGCTCCATTGGTTGGATTTACCGTTGAGACCTGAGACCAACCCCACCTTGGCCGAATCCTGCTCATTCAGGAACTCTGAGCCCTCGACGAGGCAGCCCTTAGGGACAGGACTGGAGAGGGGAGGAGCAAAGAGGCAGTGGTTAGGGAAGTGATTCGGAAGGTGAAAGACAGATTTCTCACAGCACAGCTTTGTCACAGAGTGAGAGATGGAGAAGTGAGTGAATGATAGGGCCTCTGATGATTCCCAGCCCTAAGATAGAATATTATCACGATACTTAAGTCACGATACGATCTTGTGATTTTAGAAGTTTTGTGATATGCTGAGTATTGCGATTATACAGTATATATTGCAATATATTTTGATTTACCTTTTTTTTTTAACTGCAAATGATGTCAACATCAGTTTTTTCTAATAAGATACAGTTTTCACTCCGTTCATCTCAGAGTTTTCATTCATATATCTTGAGGTCAGAGGTCAATGGGCCCCTTTGAAAATGGCCATGCCAGTTTTTCCCTTGCCACAATTAAGCTTAACTTTGAAGCATTATTTAGCGTTCTTCTTGACAAGTGATTTATATCGATTCCTTAAAAAATGTGTCACAAATATGTAGCTTCATTTTTTTTTAAAAGTTATTTCCTAAAAACATCTGGGCGCTGTAGTATTTTAACAGATGATAAAACAAACAAATGTGGCGATATTGGTGCTTTTCTGGAGTTAATGTGTGGCCGCTGGCGTGTGGGAAACACATTTATTTCACCCCTTATGTTCTTGATTTCAGACTATATGCAACATTTTCAGCAGTTCACAATCACAATATTGTCAACACTACTCTGAGCAAGTTCTGTGAGTGTTTCATTATCTTTTCTGTAGTCATACCTCACTGCCTGAGTCTCATCTGTGCTTATGCCGTTGTTATTCTCCTTGTCATCCGTCTCTGGTTTTCCGTTAACGCTGCCCAGGGGCTCCTCTCGTTGTGCCCCCGGCTCACCAGAGGACAGACCACACTCATCTTTGTAATCCTCCATGCCGATGTCATCTGTCTGGCCTACGATGTCAATGGAGAAAACGGAAATGGATGAGTCATAAAGTCACGTTGAGAATTATGTAAATTCACACAAACAAGCCATTTATTTAAAGTATATGCAAACAAACACAAAGAGGGGAAGACACACCTTCACTCTCTGTGACAAAATACCACATTCATCCTGAACCTACCATCAGTGTCACAGTCCTCTCCCTCCTCTCCATTTTCCTCTTTATCATCATCATCATCATCATCATCATCTCCTGCATCGCTCTACACAGGAGACACAAACAACGTGTTAACATGCTCTCACTGTAGATGATGTTCTCCACAGGCTGAATGAATGGGAGCTCACCTTCATGTCACCCTTTCTTGTTCTTTTCATTATCTCTTCAATTCTCTGAAGTGGAAAAAGGAGCATATCTTTTGTAAATAATTTGTTTCACTGACATCTATCATGTTGGACATTGAATAAATCAATTCAAATATTATGTTGCAATTTTTGTCAGGACTCTCAGGAAGAAGAGGCAGGTTAAATAGTGAAATAAAATATAAATAAAAGTAGTGTATGAAGTAAATGCCTAAGTTTATGGTGATCAATATGCCAGATTATTTAAAAATCATTTAGTTTTCTGTGATTATTTCTTGGGCTAATTTGAGATGTATACATTATTACACTCATATAAATAAAAACAAAGCATTCAAATATGGATTTGAAGGTTGATTACTATGGCAACGGTCAAAATTCAACGCATTCGGGTCAACCCTAGATAAGACGCAAATAAAGAGAAGATTCTCTCCTTCATCAGTCGATCCATACCTTCTTCCTCTCCATTCGTTCCTGCTGGTTCTTCTGCATGATGCGCTCTCTCTCCTGCCGGGCTTTCTCTGCCTCCTCCAGGGCCTTGGCCTCAGCCTCCTCCCGCTCCTTCTGGAGCTCGACCTGTTTCACTGCATCCTCCTCTGCCATTCTCACCCGCTCCTCCTCTGCTACGAGAGCATCTGCCTCGTCTTTTATTTTCTTCTCCTCTGCAAGAATCTTCTCCTCCTCCACGCGTTTCAGTCGAGCTTCCTCCGCTAAACGCATCTCTTCTTCCTTTCTCAGCCTGGGACAGTGAAGAAACAGCATTAAATGCCTTGAAAGCAAACTCACAAATACAGGTAATCTCTAAAAGAGGGCATTCGCACCAAACGTTAAGCGAACTTTACGCACAGCGCGATTACTTACAAAGTCAATGCAAAGAGGCGCCGCGCCGGATGACGCAAATACGCACAATTCACATCATTCGCGTATTGTATAAGTAGCCATCTGTGGGCACCCAGAGCGATAGTACTTCATATTCGTACATAGACTGGACAAAACTATGTGTAAAATGTGTGTATGAACCATAGACTGTCTATGGTCTAAATAATAACATTGTTGCCCTATTTATGCCTGGATGATGTTGAGTGTTGATGGAGCAGCTACAATGTTAGCAGAGCCTGGCACTGAGCGATCCGAACTCCATTCAGAAAAAAGGCATTTTAAAAGTGGTTTGCTTGGCGTCTTGCGGACAGACCTGAAAAAGCATGAATTCAGACTTTTTACAAATCTGAATCATTATGTAGTTATTTCGGGTTAATTTTGATCTGTTTATTGTTATTAAATCACAGCAACATCTGTTTATTTTGTGTTCATACCGCTGTAGTAAACCAGATTAATGCAGCCGACGTGTGGATACAGTGAATACAGCACCGTGACATTCACAGAGCGCGTCCGGATCATGTAATGAACCCAGACATGACGGTGTTTGGTTTTCCGACGTATCTGGGACTTCCACAGCATGTACAAAGCAGCAATAGTGATCATTTCGGCCATGGTTGATGAAACGTTGTTGGTATCTACATGGAAGTCAGCTTCTCGTCCTCTCTGGCGCGTCCAGTACAAGTGACGTGAATGAACACAAATGTCCCGCAGTCAAACCCGTCTGAGTAACGCAAGGTGAATTTTCGCAGCATTAGCCTCAAAATAACATTTTTTTTAAGAGATAGGAATAATAGATTCACTGAACAATTCCAACAATCTTACTTCTCCTCTTCCTCCCTCTGTACCCTGAGCTGCTCCTCTTTCTCTTTCTGCTCTCGCATCAGTCTGCGGTTCTCCGCCAGGATCTTGGATGCCTCCGCGGCCGAGTTGGTTCCCGCCGAGCCTTTAGAGTCTGACAGATGGAAAGACAAATATAGAAAATACGTTTAGCACTTTATGTCACCCTGTCACCCGTTTCTCAATGTACTGCTGACCCGAGGGCGCAGCGTCTGGCCATCCAGAGGACGCAGTGACTGGAGGATGAC
The DNA here is from genome assembly GCF_043250625.1 of Sebastes fasciatus. Lineage (NCBI taxonomy): Eukaryota > Metazoa > Chordata > Actinopteri > Perciformes > Sebastidae > Sebastes > Sebastes fasciatus. The sequence goes on from NC_133804.1 coordinate 15,581,995, forward strand.
TGAGAGAGGCGAGGAAGCCAGACTGGTGGAGGAGGTTAGTTGTGACAGAGAAAGACGGGAGCAGAATAGAGAAGCGAGCCGCCTGATGCGGAGCTGTGTGGCTTTCACATGATCCTCTCTGTACTCTTTGAAAGAACTACGTGGGAAGACACTCACATACAGTCACAGGGTTGAGCAATATGATACATACCATGAGATGAAAACAACTTAACTATGATCAGAGCTTTTGTCAATCCATGTATACCATTAGCATAATATCAGCATTTATCACTAATATCTTTGAGTGCATTAGTCTCATATCCAGGATTTCTTCTTATTTTGTTAGAATCCATTGATTTCTGGGATTCACCAATGTTTTCTTATTTTTGCTCCTCTTACTAAGAGAAACATTTTACAAGTGGTCGAGGGCACTCTTACCAAGAAAATGGTAAACAAATAGTTTGTCCAACACAAGGAAACAAAAGTTTTAAATTTGATGAACATAAAAAACGCATGAATGTCATAAAATGATATTTAGATTAGTATATGTTTTAGAGTAATTATAATGATTGGATTATTTAATTGGTTTGCTAAAGAAATACAATAAAATAAAATAATTAAGACTATAAAAACGCTTGAATGATATTGTGTGTATTCAGCTTCTGAATGGCGTACATACTGCTCTTAGATGCTTTTTGATTTTCCTGTAACGCCGCCTGACGCTCTGGAAAATCACATGATGTTGACTTTGCATCTCTCCAATTCTTGGGCGTGTGCCAGATTAGAAGGCAAAACACCTGCCATCATATAGTGTTTAGGGGACGTTACGGTAATAATAAACAATCGGCCACACGCCTCCAATCAATGATCAAGTGGGATTCATCATTCAGCACAACTGGGTAAGAGCAGATTTGGATGGTTAAGAACATCTGGTGCATCTGGAGTTGACTTCTCTTATTTTTCATCTTAATAGAAAATTTAAGAGAATGTTGCAAAACGATAAGCAGGACTGCTACATGGAAATATTCAAATCTATCTGATTTTGTGTTAAAGTCTTTAATTTGGCTGAAAAACAGATGTTCTTCTCTTGTTATTTCAGCCATTAAAAGTGTCTCAATTGATTTGATGATATACATTTTATGCATTTACCTTTTCATACACTCCTAAACATAAATGTGTATACCTAAACTGTGACACCTAAAACAATTTTGTTTTCACATCTTTCTAATGCACAGTGGACAACAGTGTTTGCCTGGTTGCATGTGGTATTAGATCATTACTAATCTATGTTTATCTTGCAGAGCATGTTTCTCTCCAGGAGGAGGCAGCAGCAACAACTCCAGATCTAACAGGATGTGACCCAGCTGGAACTTAATAGGTCTGCTCCTCTGAGATTTATTGCAAACTGAGCTGCTGCCACGTCAGTTTGCTGCACACAAACAAACACACACACACACAGTTCTGTATATGGCCTGTCTTTTAAAACAGATGATAATACTCTATTATCTTCAACCCAAACTGACTGCTCCATGAAGCAGTATTAAACCATGATCACAGAGGTCTAATATTTCTTCTGCTCAAAGTCAAGGTGCTGCTGTGATCATCGCTGATAAGATAGAGAGAACAAAGGAGCTTCTCTTTGTCTCCTCCTTTCATTCCCTTTGACACTCCCTTAGTTCAGTATGAATAATGTAAAGTAGAGCAGCAACAATTAATGTCAACTATTACATTTATTGCCAACTATTTTGATAATCGATTAATCGGTTAAAAGTCAAAGTCAAAATTCTCTGATTCTAGCGTCTTAAATGTGAACATTTTCTGACATTTTATAGAGCAAACAACCAATCGATTCATCAAGAAAATAATCAACAGATTAATTAACAATGAAACTAATCGTTTCTTGCAGCCCTAATGTAAAGTGTAAATGGAACATGTGTCTGGAAAATTAATACGTGGAGGATGACAAGCAAGAACTTGTAACAGACTAAGGGACACCCAATTATTCATAAGCGATTATCTGGTACAAGATGTGCCTCAGTAAAATGTCAACGAAGAAATTACTTTAACCTTTTTTGGGAGTGTAAGTAGGTTTGGACCTGCATCAGTAATAACAATAGTTAAGATAAAAAAAAAGATGTCTCGCTGGGTCGCTGTCTCTCCCTGAAATTGAAAGCATGTCTCGGTACCAGTGCAAACATCCTGGTTGCTAGCAGAACAATCAGCCTTGGTAAATATTGATACAGACTAATTAAAAAGCTGACCATGGTTGTTAAGCCTGCCTCTATATGGACCTGTTTTACATGTTTTATACTTATATGAAAGACCTTCTATGGTGTTAGATATATTTTTATGAAGTACAATAAAACATTTAAATTGTGGACTGTATTCTTGCCACTGAGAATTGCTCACCATCTTTGTCTTTGGTCTTGCTGGAATCAGAGGACAGTGGAGACACAGCCTGGACAGGACACAGATCCTTGGACTTGGAGTCCCTCTTTCGTAAGGTGGGGGGCCCTGTTGGAGTGAGAGCTGGTTTCTGGATAGGTGGAGGTTTGGCCGACGTAGGCTGGGGGGATGGGGGGCGTTGTTTCATTGCACCCGGTGAGGGTGGGCGTGTCTTGGGACTTTGCCTGTAAGAACAAAGTGAGAATTGTGTTTGTTTGTGTTTTATAATGAAATCAAAATGAAAGGCTGCATTCAAACTCTCACAAAAATTAGAGGGACTTTATGCAAGTTTTTTCACCGTGATGTTTTTTCTGGGAAAATCCAACGGATGTGACATCATGCGCGGCTCGCAAGTGCCTTTATTTTAAGCTCTGCTTACAGGGCTAACAGTGTGCAACCATAGCTAATGTAAATGGAGTCTGCTAAGGCCACCAAACGACCAGCACCCACCACTACTCAGACGCCAACGTAATCTCCACGGAAGCATAAAAAAACAAAGTTATATCTGGTGAAGCCCGTCTTGCAAAACAGGAATGTGACCGACGTCGGGGGAAAACTAGGATCAACATCGGCCGGGCCTTCAATTCATGGAGGGACCTTTGTTTGGTTTTGGGTATCAAAACGAACCCCGAGCTGGCAAAATGTCGTTGACTTAACGGATACAGGTGTCACTGTTAACAAGCAACTTCTGACTCTTGCATATAGCCTCTTTGAAGTAAAATATCCCTGAAGCTGTATTGGAGAAGCCTTGAAGTCTTACTTGGATGCTGATGGGGAGGGGGTCCTCTTTGGAGCTGGGTTGGGGGCTGGGGAAGGTGAACGGTTGCGTCCCAGGGTAGTAGATGGGGAGGCGGGACGTTGCCCTCCAGGCGATGTTAACTGCTTGTCCTTCTGTAATCCCACAGAGATGGGACAGAAGTGAGGAAGTCATTCATGACAATCATGCTAAGATCTCACAAGTTATCCCTACAAACACATTTGCATATTGGCATTGTTAATTTAAATATCACTGCATCATAAACAAAACCGTTGTAAATCATGTAACTACGTTGTATTGACATCAAAAAAGGATCAGTCCACAAAACCTAATAACCTGTTGGGTCTATGCCAATGTTTCCCAACATTTTGGCTTGTGACTCCTTAAAATTAAGCAGGATTTACTTATAACACTCATGACAGCTCACGGCCTTAATTTGGACATAAATTGTAAGTACTTAAACCAAACAGTGATTTTTTGTTCACAGATCATTTAAAGTATCTTAGAGGCCCCAAAGAGGTGAAAGTATCCAGTATTTTAGGGAAGAAAAAGGCAAAAAATTAGTAAAAAGTTAAAAATGTTGTGCAGCAGAAATACAATTTTTTTTCTAATTCATCCCCTGAATCATCTTGTGATCCCTGTTGATCTTGGGACCCAAAAAAAGGGTCTGCCCCCCTAAATTGGCAACCGCTGGTCTATGAAACTGAATTATCTTTACAGTCGGACAGACTCAGGAGTTTGTGTAAAAAAAGAAAAAAGATAAAATACCTGAAGGAAATACCCAAAACAAAAGTTGCCTTTCTTAATGGAGTAACTGTAACTAAAATGAAAATTGATAATTGAACTCCTTTTTAAGTCTTCCTCTTTGAGTTTCACTGGCTTTTCAAAGACTGATATAATGCTGGTGTGAACGAGCCACGGGTCAGGTTTTAATTCATCTATTTTTAATGCTCATCACGTGCTATGTTTGGCACTGTAAACATGATGACGGAGGCCACAGCAAGGTCAACCATGTGACAGACAGATAAATATACAGTACTGTCACACCCTACGCCTTCAGTGCTGAATGCCAAGTTAACAAAAGTGAGATATAAATGCATTTTATGCATCTATGTAAGACATTGCTCTTATAATAAACTGCATTAGCTTTGGTTACACAGCTTGACAATCATTCTGTTGGGAGGATGGGGAGGAAAAGCAGGACAGTAAACAGGCAATTGGTGTACAGTTTCAGAGCAGGGACAAGACATCCATTTCCTATTTATGTCAATATATGCAATGGAGCAAGAAGAGTATATAGACAGTGTCTTTGTACAAAGGAGAGGTCCAGAAATCATCTCAGACACACGCAGCAGTAACTTTACCATAAAGACCCAAAACCCCTAATGATATCCTTTCATAAGCAAAGGATGGAAGCGTGCAGAAAACCTACATCGTGTATTTTTGCATCATTAAAGTTGTTTTCTTATAAAACTTTTGATCATTTGTTAAAAGAAATACCCCCACTGTAGGCAGAGAGGCCAAACTCAGCTGACTAGAAAGACACAATTTAACCTCTTCCACTACTTGAGGGCGCCCTCGGCCGACTTTACTTTTTTCAGAGGCGGTAGCGGGCTCAGTTTTAGCACTAGATGAAACTAGAAAACCTAGCTAACCAGCTAGCATGTTGGGAAGAACACTAAATAACGCTATGAAGTTACGCTGAATTTTGGCAGGAGAAAATTGTTATAGCAATTTTAAAAGGGTCCCTTAACCTACGACCTCCAGATATGTGAATGAATGCCCACTTTATGATGATCACATGAAGTTTAGGGGAAAAAACATGCCGTTTTTGCATGCAGTACAAATGTGTTATTTTCACCTATTCTAACATTATGTGTTTGAATGTTTCTGCATACTGGGGTCCCTAAACAGTCTTAGAATTACACAAATTGGGTATCACTGTAAAGCTGAAACTCTTATGGATCCAATGAGCCCAATTGTATTCATGTGTGATGATGTTAGTTACCAGAGTAGCCATTTCAGCATAGTGAGACCATTTTTTAAACTTGACCTCTCTGTATAAAATGACCTGTGGTGACCTCTAGGATAATCACAGCTTCATGAAACTTTACAACCACAAACTAGAGACCTAGGGTATTTGGAGAATGGATGGCTTTCCTAGGTAGATTGACAATAAGGGGGTTTCTGAGCAGTTTCCAGAAAAGAAGCGCTCGCTATCCAATTGCTGAAAAATGCAATTCTTGCAGAAATCTCCAAATGTCTCCAAGTTTTCGATACTAAATCACAGCATATCCTTTACTATGGTGTTCCTCAAGGTCTTGGCGTCGTAATGTGGTACTTGAGAGATTCTTGATAATTTTTTATCAATTATCAAGTGGTAAAAAATGGTTAACTTTAGCACCAAATCTGTGTAACAAATGTTATCACCCCAAAAATTACTCCAACAACTTATGAGACATACAGTAAGTGAGCATGGGGATGACCATCATATACTTCTATCATAATGCTCTAAACCTTTATACACATTCAAAATGTAATTTAATTAATGAATTACTAAAAATGTATTAAAACTTGACACACAGTGCTGAGCTTTGAGTATCTCAAATTAATCTTCAGGTTCCCAGCTTTCAGATGATGTACATCACTTCTATGTGACATCTACTCCTGACCTGCTATCTCCCCCTAAAGACCCCCCTAAAGGTTAACTCAAGTCTTGCAACACCTGAGTGATAGGCTGTGAATTTCAATTATCTCCACACCAATCTGTGCATTGTGTGGTAGAGAGAAGACAATGAAATAGTGAGGAAAGTCAAAGGCTTTTGGCATTAGGCCCTAGGGTCAGGGTGGGGTCTGTTTTGCATGGTCTGATCTGTCCATAATCAGGCCACTGTGGATCCCTTTGTCTCATGCGATGACAATGAGTGCCTTCACAGCCACAGAGGAGGAGGACAGGCAGGTTACAATAGAGACAGAGCTAGGCACTACGGGCCACCAAGGGAGAACATCTGACACATCACTTATGAGTAGCAGTCAGAAGGATAACATGCTGACAATGTATCAACAAGTTCATATTATGAGTGACCAGCAAAGAACAGCTGGAGGAACATTTCCCTACGGTTAGCATCCTGCAGAAGTACTTTGACAAGCAAATGTAGCCGGATATGTGCATATAAATCAGAATCTTTGGTGCCATCTGCTTATTTCTCTGAGCAATGTCATTTCAATTTAGGAAAGAATGCATTTGTTGTCACTACATAAGACATCTGTGTGCTGTAAAAGGTGTCCCTCTCTTCCAGTGTTACCAACAATTAAATCATATGTCCAGTGCAAAAATGTTTTTATAGTCTATCCATGTTTTCCAAGTCAAATTCAATGACTTTTCCATGGAAATAAAAACCATACTACTGCTGGTAATAAAAAGGTTTAACATGGTTTTACAAAACACAGCACTATGTTATACTCCAGCAATTACCTTGTACTGTAAAATATAGTATTCTCTAAGTTATTTTACTGTTAACAATGAAATGATAATTAATGTTTACTAATTATTAGTAATGCTATAATTAATGTTATTTTATCATTAGTTTTTGTAATGTGAAATAATTAGTTTATAAAATATATATATATATATATAAATATATATATATATATATATATATATCATAGCTTATAAGAGACGATAACAGTTACATTCTGATTACATTAGTAAACTATTAACAGTTTATTGCACAAATTATACCTTTATATACTGTATTATGTATTTGTTAATGATTACCAAATGATTTGTAAACCTTTAAGAAATCGTTTGTAAAACATCTATAAACATTACATAGATGGACCAGAAAACAATTAACCATTGACAAAATATTAACTATCTAAATAATATTTATAGATGCTTTACAAAGTATTTATTAACTACAAAGTATTATAATCATCAGTTGCAACTTTATAATAGCCATCCAAATAATGTTTAAATACAGTTTACAAACCAATTATTAACCATTAAAGAGTTACAAATATCTGGTCTATGTAATGTTTATAGATGTTTTACAGACAATTTCTTAAAGGTTTACAAATCATTTCGTACTCATTAAAAAATACTTAATATATTATATAAAATGTCATAATGCGTGTAAAAATAAACTGTTAAAATAACTAATAACTAATTTAGTAAACATTAATAATCATTTCATTTTTTGATAACTGTAAAATAACTATTAACTAAAGTTTATTTTCTTATCAATTTACAACTTATTAATGATGTATAGTATCTAATTACTTTCTAAAAACCGCCTGTAGTTTAGATTAGAAGACACCATCTAAAGCCAGGTTACTCCATCAATAAATACAAACTGACTGACTGACAGGGCTGTAAAATAATTCAACACTATCCTTCTGACCACATAGTTGTATCATAAATTAATTCATTAAATTGAGATATCATTGTTGACAGTTAAAATCTAACAAACAGATGTCAAGTCACAATAAGGTTTTCCATACAACTCAGATATTTGGGAATCCAAAGTGACTGGACTCTCACTAAATGAAACGTTATCAAGTCGTACAAGCAAACGGACCTCCTCTTGGAAACAATATCAGTCTGTCAGCTACCTCATGCACTTCCGTTTTAAGTATCTATACTTACATAGCCATATTATACACCGATCAGCCATAACATTATGACAGCATGGGCATCCTAACTGCCCTATGCGCATTAAAACTGCGATGCACTGAGTTCTGACACCTTTCTATCGGAAACAGCATTAACTTTTTCAGCAATTTGAGCTACAGTAGCTCTTCTATTGGATCGGACAACACAGGCCAGTCTTCGCTCCCCACGTGCATCTATGAGCCTCTGGTCTGACCCTGTCGCTGGTTCACCGGTTTTCCCCCCTTGGACCACTTTTGGTAGGTCCTGACCACTGCAAACCAGGAACATGCCACAAGAGCTGCAGTTCTGGAGATGCTCTGACTCGGTCGTCTAGCCATCACAATTTGGCCCTTGTCAAAGTTGCTCACATCCTTACACGTGTCCATTTTTTCTGCTTCCAACACAAAGTTCAAAATGTTCACTTGCTACCTAATATATCCCACCGCCTGCCAGCTGCCATTGTAACGAGATAATCAATGTTATTCACTTCACCCGTCCGTGGTCTTAATGTTATGGCTGATCGGTGTACTTATTCAATAAGGAGACAAAAACACAGCTTAGGGAGAGGAGCACAGGGAGGGCATTCAGGAAATATTATGTGTGCCTATTTGTAAAAGTCTGATTCGGGCCAGTGGTGTTAGTCACATTAATGTCAAGAGAAGTTCTCACCAGTGAAGGGTCGAGGGCTCCGTCGGCCGACACGGAGGTGGTCATGCCGCTCTTCTGTCGGTCAATGCTGCGGCTGCGCACGGGTCCCCGCGGTGGGTGCAAAGGATTGGCAGAGGCTGAGCGAGGACACAGGTGACACTCTGGTAAAGGACACAGTCATCGCAGGGCCAGAAGGAGCACAACCAATGGGAGGCGTGATAAGCGGCCGAGTTGGGCAGCAAAGCAGCAAAGAGCGAAAGGAAAGAAGAATGAAGCGAGTGGAGGAAAAGAGAGAGGGAAAGAGGGAGAGAGAGGAAGGGAGGGCAGATGATGGTTGAAATGCAGGAGAGTGATTTATAAGGGGACAAGAGCACAAAAAAGCGATTTGTTAGATGTAGCACTTTGGGGAGGCAACAGCTGGATTTCTTTAGTTAGGCTGGAGATTACAGAAGACACGAGGAGCAGAGAGCAACAATCTCACAAAATCTCCAGACACTCTACAGGTGCCAAAGCCTTTGGCCACAACATGAACACACCTGAACACCAAGCAGCACAGCACACACTACACAAAACCTACCACCAACACAGTACATCAAACACTTGACACTGCAAACACATATCACACAGATATATTAGTACACTAAACGCACAATTTATCTTGATAAGTGTTGTTTGTGGTGTTCAGTTACGGTAACTAAAAAAATGAGGGTAATTTGCAACCTTCCTGTCAACATATTGCAACTCTCCTGACTGCAGATCAGACACTGAATGCAACATTTGCTGTGGTTTCACTACAAAGCCGTCTCTGGCACAAGCATCGCCTTACAATTTCTAAAGAACTCAACACACAAGCAAATCTCAATTGTATTGTAAACAGGAAAAACTGATCCAGTTAATGCCGAGCTGCTAGATAACAATTACTGTCCTTACCACAGAGTTTAACTGTTGCCTGTAGTTAGCGAGTAGAGTAAAGACTCCACTGGCTATGAGCTTGCTGTGTCAGATTGAGGGATTAGCCATTATAATCCTGAGACCTGGAGAACTCTCCCTGCCACAGCCTGTTCACAAATGGGTTTTGTAATTCATTCCGACTGCGCACTGAGCAGCTATGGCGGCTAGGAAATTTACCCTGTCATGAGCTACCGCTGTTGCTGCTGCTAATGCAGATGTGTCATGTTTCTACTGGGGCTATACTTAGCAGAAGATCTATAGCCGCTAATGGGTTTGTAATGGACGGTCAATAAACACGACAACCTAAAACCAACACGGGGAATAGAGCTGCAGCTTTGGAGTGAGTCAGTGCTTTACAGTATGGTTCTTTCTATCTTGCTGAGTCTAGGACTATGCATATCCTCAAGTTCAACCGCTGCCAACTGCAGCTCACACCCATCGTAGCATGACACAGAAACAGTTCACTAAAATGTAAAGCATGCAAGTCATCCGGTACGACGTAAAACCTCACCTAGATGACTTCAGAACATATTGTACTATTAAATGTCAGACCAAAATCTAGCGCCAGAATGGAGACGTACCGATTAGTGACTTCAAGCTCCTATATTCTATAGATAATGCCAGTAATTACTATTTCAGCGACGTGTACTGGAGTCCCCAGCACTCTGGTCTCACTACTAGAACACATGCAATAGCACAAGTCTCATTCTGACGTAACAACAACCAACAGGTAAGCAGCTTAGAGCAAATCTCCCAGCATGGACCCTGAGGCTCCTCAGATGCAGAGAAACGCTCCCAGCCAAGTCAGCCCTGCTCAGATCAGCTCAGCACACAACAGCCAATTGTGTCAGATCTTAGAGTGCATGTGAGCTGGACCCGTGTGTGTGTGTGTGTGTGTGTGTGTGTGTGTGTGTGTAAATATTTACTGAGTAACTATGCTCTCTCACATGAGTGTACTTTGCTGCAAATAATTACTGTACATACGTAGCATAAACAGCTGATCGTTACGATAGCGGCTTTTAAACACAGCGACTTCTGTAATCCCACCACCACCACCTCCAAGAAGCCACCTTTCACTTTGAGAGGCTTGCTCCAAAAGCATGAGGGTCTGCAGCAGGGCACTGGGATATGAGCTTAGAGCTAGTAATGTGATACTGGCGGCGACGGGGCCTACTTTCTACAATACAATGAGGGTAAGTAGGAAGGACATGGGTCTGTGTCTCGCCATCCTTCCTCTCTTATCAGGGTCTCCTAGGTTACCTGGAGCATCTGTTCCTTCAGCTGACAGGACGGCGGCGCTCTTGCTCCTAGCTAGTGAGGCCTGGGTGGGGGTGAGCAGGCGACTAAGGACCCCTCCGTCCACAGTGCCGGCCGGTGGCCTGCGAGCTACACGGCCGAAAAATCCCCCGAAAAAACAGAGGAGAACAAAGAGGCCAAGAAGGAAAGAGTGGATGAGAATGGGGGATGAAGATAAAACAAAGAAAGGGGGTAGGGGGGGGGGGGTCAATGAAGTTCAGAAGGGTCACCATGTGATTTAACCAACAGGAGAGAATCAACATAAACAACCAAAGGTTATGTCTCAGTAATCTTACATGGGCTCCTCCTTATCAAATGTCTTTATCCAGTTAAGTTTCAGTGATAATCAATCAAATGAGGATAGTCTGTAAGAGACAGTGAGGAAAGGATGCCATGGACGAGTGCTGAGACAGACCAAAGACTGATTGACTGGTAACTGAAGATCAGTTGAAACAGTAGTCAAAGGAGACAATTAGGTCAAATCAAATCAATGGTCCCTAGTGTGCCGATGGGAAAAAACAATCCATTAGTGAACTTCAAAGTTGGCAGAAGAATACTATTGGGTAGGAAGATGAGAAGTGAAACAAACCTAAAAGTGATAGGGTAAGTGACTGTGACCAGGTAAGAGTTCTTTAGCTTCTGCTGTGCAAACTGTTCTATGGTTAATATATAAAGAAGGTGCCAAATGTGATTAAAATAAAGAGGCTGACTACAATGGTCAGCATATAGAGTGCTCCAGGGATGACGTATTGTTGAAGCCCAACCAGGAAGTTAGCATCGCCCTGGTTCCCTCGACAAAAAGCCAATGGGATTTTTCCATTTTTAGTGTTTTTGATTATTGCAGCAAATAAGCTTTGAGGCAAACAAACGTCTACGATACTTACATGTTTCGTTCAGCAAGATAATCTCCACCAACAAACACCACTTTCATGATTTTTGAAGTGTAAATGTAATCGCCAGAAGTAAAAAGCTAACATTAGAACTACAAACGAACTACACCACGGTCGCATGAGCAAAAGTATACACAACAAGGCTGTAAAGGGCGGACGAGACAACATGATGATGTTTAGTTGTCTCATTTAGCCACTTGTTAACAGTCTTTTTTTAAGACACAAGGCTTCAAAATTCAGGAGTAGGATATTTACTGACGTAATTTATATCGTGGAACAAAACATTAAAACCTCTTAAGCTTGTGTTAACCACAGATTATCTCAGGCATCCAACTAAAAACCCATTCAAAAAACCCATTGACTTCCAGATGAGGGAACCGGAGGTGCTAAAATGCTAACTCATTTCCAGGTTTTAGGACTCATTCCTGTAGCACTCTATTATGAAAGCACTATGGTGGACACTGATCTCACAGCAGAAACAAAGAGCTCTTGCTTCGATGAAATGAAAGAATTAATTCCCCATTTAAGTCGTTGCTGCTACCTAAGCTACAAAGCAGAAATCACACCAGAAGAAGACGTAAAGTGTTGATGGATTGATTTTGTCCCTAAATGTTAGCTCTTCAAAAAGAGAGTCACACACTTCCCTTTGGAGCCCCTTACTGAGAAGACATCTGTTGCAGACAGACTTGTTTGTTAGCTGTTGAATGCTAGCCGTTGGAGCATGACAGCACGGCTCGCTGCTCTGCACCCAGGTACTAAGAATCTGGGCTATTAGTCTGAGATAAGGTTATGAAAATGTGTGGGAGCTTTGGGGTTAAATACCTTTAATAAAATGTTATTTTACGCAGATGGGAAGTATTAAGTCAGTATGAACGATGGTAGCTGTGTTGTGTTATTGTCTAGGCTAACCGCACAGAACAAACATGTATACAGAACAAGACCATTTTAACAGCTGATCATCCGCACGACATGGCTATAGGACAAACAAAAGCATTGGTAGTTAATGGCAATACACAGAGTGCAGTGAGTTGCTATGGTCTGTGCTCTATGGTGGGATGGCACTGACACACACCACACTGAAGCACGAGCCTAGTGACTTAAATCCAGCTATGACGTCATCTTGGAGGGAGAAAACAATTAACACTTTGTGACAACAAAACAATACATTGTGTTAGTGCAGACACGGCACGCAACAAAACCATTCCTGGGTTGTCACTTGAAAAGAGAACAAAAAAATCGTTAAAACAAGATAAGCTGTCAGTGAGAAACACGGCACAGCACAGGATCTGGTTTGACAGCAGAAAGGTTAAGGCATACATGGAACGAGCACAGTGTTCCTAGTAAATCACAGACACACAGCAGTTTAGAGAGGCTTAGCAGCTGCCTCGGGGTAATTCAGCAGTCAGTGAGCAAGACTTTTAATTAGAAGAGACCATGGACAGAAGGAAGGAACACATAAAGAAGAGTCCCATATAGCTGATGACACTGAAATTAGCCAAGTATTCCCCAAGACCTCTTAGTAGCCGACAGTGTTGATAAGTTTTTAAAAACCGAGCATATTCAGAATGAGCAAGCTGTTAATATAATAGCAACATGCTTGTTATTCAAAAAGGGAGGCCCGAGTGATGCAGATAGGGGCATGAGAAAAATGATTTCTGATTGTTCATGCTAGCCACCTTGATCATCCGTTGTCCCCTTATCAGGCTTGGTTGGGGTCTGTGCTCTGCCCACACTTACTCGTGTGAGGGAGGAACTTCTCTTCTTGACGGAACGGCCTACGGACATGAAAGTGGAGTTATAGCCAAGCGGGCAGTGGGAAGGAGTCAACAAGGAATCCCCAAAGACAGTTTACAAGTCATGTGCACTTCATTTGGCCTTATGTGAGTCACCAGGCTAGGGCAAACAGCAGCTGATGTGAAGTATAATAGACAATGCCTTAATGCCTTACACCCGGGCCACACTGGATGCGTGTGCGTCGCGGAACCTCTTGCTTTATATTTCGCCCATGTTAACAGATTTGAGTAGCCACACAGCCCACGTGAGAAGCGCAGCTCGGGCGTGGCTCGGTTGCGTGTCAGCTGCCTCTCTTCTAAAGACTCGAGGTCTCGCCGATTTTTTCTGTGTGCCGCGCAGTTCACAGCAACAACAGAGATTGAAATTGTTCTTCTAACAGTATATTGACATCATACCAGCAACATTACTACAATTTCAATGTATATATCCGCTAAAAAAAAGTAAATCATTTAAACAACACTTCCTGTGTCAAAATAAAAGCCATCCAGCTTTTTATTTTTGTGGACAGAACTCTTTCATTTGTTAACACAAGGCTTTTATTCTGAAATATTTGCAAAACAGTGTTGAGAAAAATGCAGTAACTTGTATGGCTCCATAAATAAATAGAGTACCGGCTTTTAATTATGGATTATTATTATTAATAATAATAAACGAGCGCACACTTCTTTACCTTTTTCTGTCTAAAATAAATATAAATTACATTTATGAATGAAAGAAAATTACCATTATGAAAGGCAAACTATGTATAAAGAAAGGGCTGGCAATAGCAGCGAAGCACAGTTCAGCAAGGTAGCCGTCACATGCTGCTCATGCATCCAGTGTGGCCCGAGTGATAGTACACGGAGGAGAGATGTAACGGCCCAATCGGATAATAATAATTAGGACACAATCTTAGTCCCCTGTTGAGGTATTAACAGCCATGAGAGAGCTTCAACTTATTGAATATTTCCTCTATAACCTGTGGTGGTTTGCTAAATTGTGCACCAAACCCCCATCTTTGTTATGAAAGCATGATGTGGGATGGAGGGGATCTTTTGCACCTGTCTGTTCCACCTGAAGCTTTTTGCCTTCTTCCTTAGTGGCCTGAGCAGCGTTGTCATTGTTAGACAACCGGTTACAAGACGAACTCCTCTGCTTAACACCTGAGAGACAACGACGAAACACCCAATGGTGAATTTACACAGTGCTCTCTTGTGAATGGTACAACGGCTCTCAGACTTTTTTAGAATATATTCATAGACCTGGGAAAGAAAAAGCATAAATATTAAACAAGTTGAAAGATACAGAGAAATCAACAATAGTGGCACTGGCAGCCCATAGAAGCTGTGGAGAAATATGAATTATTGTGATTATTGTGTTGATTATTCTTTCATAAGAAATCAAATATACTTCTTTGTGAATCAAAATATGCTCAGGAATATTGTGAGAGGCTTCTATACCACTACGAGTACATTTAATAACGAATCACCATATGCTGCTTCATAGAGGTGCACAGTGCATAGATGCAGCAGAATTGGGAGGCCATGCTAATTTATGATTAGCTGGAACCAGAAACAGAGAGCTAAAGCATTTTTTTTTTTTACCAGTCTGTCAGTGCTCCAGTGAGTCTGTGTGTAAAACCCTGGATATGTAGAGCACAGGGGTCAGAGTTCACTCCAGGCTTAAGAGTTGGAAGAGAGAGTGTTACAGATAATCTACAGTTAATCACCTGATAGATCTCAGTACATTAATCATCACAGAAATACATGTACCTGGCTGATAATAGACTGTTTGGAACATACTACGTTAGTTAAGACACAGCACAGGAATGCAAGGAGGGTAGGAGGAAAGGAGGCATGGGGGGGAAAGGAGGGGGGACAAGGAGCAAATGAGGAAGGAGGGAGGGAAGACAGGAGACTTACGTTTGTCAGGAGATTTTACAAGGGTGGCGGAGGAGGAGGATAGGCGTTTGCTGATGCCAGCCTCGGACGGCTGTTTCAGGTTCATGGTGGATGTGGAGCGCTTGTCCACTAAGAGGGAGGAGGAGAGACAGACAAGGGAGGCGGGGTTTACACGGGAGGTTGGACAATGGAGGAGGGCATTTGGGTGCACACAAGGGAGTACACGGTTCTGCAAGATCCTAATACCCCTAATATGCAAAGGGTAAATGCTGCTTCATTAATATACCTAAAATAAAAATACATAAAAACTACACACAGTGAAATACTATCTCCATTAACCCATTTATCTAATGTGCTACTAATGCAGCGTACATTTAGTGACGCAAAAAACATGATATACAGCATGAATTTGCTGGTAAATATCATGTTAACATGAAAATGTACATTTTTAACAAACCATAACAAAGTTGTTGTGGTTTCAGAGCCAGGCATGGTGGTTAGTAAACAACAGATGCTTATGTTTGACTACTCCAAAGAGGTGAGCATCACCAACATTACACGATCTGTGCCAGAGAATCCAGAGGTGATATTAGTCGTGTTGTTTTGTGTGTGTGCCATTCGATTGGGCTTCCATGCAAAGTTGCCCACGTGACCCAGAAGTGCTCGACAGTGTGAGTGAGTGAAAAACCTAAAGCTACACTTCCAGCTATTCCCCCAGTACAAGGCACATTAAGAACCATACAAAAACGGTTAGTGAAAAGCTGCCAGTTAGACTGCAGGTGGGGTGAGGGTTGGTGGGAAGCATACTGTAGTAGGTAACCAAGCCATCTGGAGTGCCAGTGCGTGTTCCATGCTGTGTTGCTACATAGGTGAGCAAATTATCAACAAACAAAACCTTGTCGACTCCTTGGTGGCTTTTCTGGCGAGGCAGGGGAGATAACTATAGTTACTGGAGATGAGGTGCTGGCATCAGAGTCTCCTGTGGGAAAAGAAAGCTCTCAGAGAGGAACGCAAAAATACAAGATGCTGAAGCACATCCTTCATACAAGGAGAGAGAGAAGAGGCGAAACCTGGCTGCCAGCGACTGCTCGACACCCAGTGCCTAAAGCAATAAATAGTATTTAAAATTGTGGCACCAAAGAGTCATCATTTGGTACCTCGACAATATAAACAAAACGTAATTTAAATGACCCGTGTATTTCAAAGTTCTAAACGTTCTGCAGAACATTGTGGTTTATTGTTCGAGTGTCACACTGTGGGAGTAATTATACAGAGGGGTCCAGTGATATCACATGCATGTAGTGGTGTGAGAGTGAGAGCGTGACAGATAAGTTACATTTGTCATTTACATTATATCTTCAGATCTCAGTAAAAAAATTGGATTTAATGAGTTTGCTTTATTGCATGACAAAACAGGGCTTGCATCGTTGCTGACAGGTAACGATATCTGACAGTGTTGTTAGCAATATCTGATTATATTTTTAGCTTTTACTAAATTAGATTATTGAGAAAAAGATTGTTGAAAGCTCTCCACTTTGGAAAGGGGGGCTCTTCTTTTCTTGGGGGTTCAGATTTGGAGCTATTAAGTCAAAGATCTTTAAAAAATGATATGCAATGCATTAAAGTCCCTTTGAAACGGAAGTTAGAGCATCTTTAACTTCTGTACTGTGACGTATCGCACAGTGAAACAGAATATTTGAGCGTTGTTCAGGTTATTTCAAATCCTTCACTTTTGATTGGACCGCTAAAATGTTTTCAACCAGCTCTGTGTCACTGCAGCACAGGCAGTACATGCAGATGAACGGCGCCCGGAGCCCCCCGCTCACCCACCGGCAAAAGTCTGCCGAACGTTTCATGTCATCATGTTGTGCGCTAAAGTTTCCTTTGAATGAATTAGCCACATTGTTTTGGAAATGAAAACAAAGTTTTTTGCCCACTGATATCCAAACACACATCTCTTCCTTTCTCTCTACATATTGCTCTGTTAGCTACTACGATCCACAAACGGGGAAGTGTGTTTTTATATGACCAGTGTGTCTAGCTTGTCGACCAAAGTCTTAATTGATTGGATGAATTTTGGTAAACGCCCCGGAGTGAGGAGTCATCAAACATTTGAAACCGTTTACAGGAAAATTTTGATGTAAAAATACTCTGATACTGAATTTTGACATATGTTTGGCATGTAACAGCTAAATGAACAATTAACACAGGATTAAAACAGGGAAAATGTATTTTTCATTTCATGGGGACTTTAATGCTCGACTGATAACAAGGCTGAGTTATTATATCTACCCCTGAAAATGACTTAAAAGAGTTGCAATTCAACACAAATGTGTGAATATGGCAGGAAGTTACTCTCCTTAGCTACCAAGCTCATAGCAGCTAGATATCGGGGTGAAACACATTAAGAATACACAACATACAGAGTACTGCATCTTTCTCTGAATGACCACATTTGACCTAGTGTCATGCGAATCAATACCAGCTTGAGAGAAGAAAACAGAGTGTCATCTGGCATTATCATCTGCTGATGGCAACAAAAAAAATAATTCCTTTCATGTACATTGTGGCTGCTGTGGTGAAATGATCACATTGTGAACTTGACCACTTTCATGTCTTATGTTGAAGAAGTGAGGAGCTTTTGGTGTTTCCTAACTGGCTCTTTGATGCACCATTGCAAGTGAGAGATGAAAGTCAAATTGTACAGAAAAGAAAGGGTGAACTTTTAATTAAGGTGATGAAAGGGCTTTTACCTGTTCGCCCATCTGAGTCTGTGGATAGTCCTCCCCAGGACCATCTTTTCTGCCTCTGCTCCACTCGCTGACTACGCTCCAACGTCCGCCGCATCACTGTCTCGTAGTGCTCCTGCAGCATTACAGGAGCAGAGGAAGAGAAAAATGCAAGTCATTTACAACAGAGCAACACCCGAGGACAAGATGTCATAATCGTACTAGAATGAATGCATAACAAGGCTGTTATCCCCGTAACACTGCCCTTATTCAAAATTATCTTCTTCTCCTTTTAAAATTTCTGCAACATAAACCTGTGTTTATGTAAATTCAATTGTTTTAGTCACAAGAGACACAAGACTCCACCCATACTGCAGCTACCTTTTCCTCTTCCTGTTTCTGCTTCCTCTTCTCCTCCACAGCCAATCGTTTCTGCTCCTCCTTTTTTCTCAGTTCATCAACCTTTTTCTGACGCTCCTCCAACTGACGCTCCACTTGCATCTTGGACTTGCGTTCCCGCTCCATGATCTGAGAGTCTCGCACAACTGAACGCACGTACAGTATGTGCATGCACGCAGGAAAAAACAAGTCACTTATTAGTATGTTGTCTTGGGCTAAAATGATTTCACACAGAAACTGGGATTGCCTTCTTACCCTGTTGTCTGTCTGCCTCCTCTCGCCTCTCTTTTGCCACTCGCAGTCGGTCGTCTATTCTAACTGCAGCACCGTCAATGACTGCAAACACATACGTGCGTATGTGGTTAAAAGGTAAAACAAATGCAGCAATTCATATTCAGAGAACAGAGGGGGGGATTACAATGCAGCATATTGTTACAACAGCTTTGCATCAAGCAGGCAGATGTGTGCATGTGAGCTTTGTCAACTGTTACAGTAATAAGATGATGACGATGGTTTACCTGCTGTAAGCTACACTGACAGGGTGGTGGAAGTGGATTGTGTTGCATCTAATGGTTCGGATTATGGATGACAATAGAGCGGTGACAGGGCAGGATCTGTGGGAACCAATCTGTTTCTGTGTCAAGATGTGGTGTCATTTACCTGGCCTACTCCCCTGAGGTTTAGCTGCTGCTGCTGCTGCTGCTGCTGCTGCGTTGGTTGTCGGTCCTGGGCTGTTCCCTGACAGGCTGCGTCGCTCCTCAGCTTGTGCCTGTGCAGCTGCAGCTGTATGTAGGAAAGCACACAGACACACACAGTTTACACACAGAGAACTACAGTCACATCATGCCATGACTGACAAGGCAGGTACAGCATATCAAATAATATCTAGGAAACAGAACTGCTTTGGGTACTCCAAACCAATCAAGTTTAAATCAGCCGTTTTCGCCTGTGCTTTGTTTTCCATAGGAATGCTCGTTCTAGAGAGATCCAACGGATTTGAAGCTACAGAACAATCCAGCTATTCAGCTATCTGACATAACCCCCCGCTCATGGTCAACCCTGCAGCCAGCCATACACTGCTTTCTGTGACAAGCTCGGAGGGATGGGCTGCTGTGAGAAACATGTCTGGAATCAAACCCTTTTGAGCTTCCTGGTATACAGCTAATATCCCCAGGAGTGGACCACATTTTAACACAACTACTCCATAAAACAAACATTAAATACAATCAATAAAGGACAAATTTCAAATCATCCTGTGCTTGCAACAAACTTTTAAGGTAGCAAATACAATCAACTCTACCACCAGGACTACCACAGGGTCAATAGAACTTTCTTAAGCCAAAACTGTTAACAGGAAAAATCACAGTTAGGAGATACAGGGGCAGGAAGGAAGGAAACAGTGAGGACGTGATCAAGCTTTATGTGCCCTGGTATCAGCCTTTTCTCCCGTCTCTTTCCTTCTGTGTCAGTGTGTATTCAGCATTACAGAACTGCTGACGAAGAAGCAAAACGATGGTCAGTCATGTGATATTCACATTACTGATGAATACTTTCTCTCACTGTCTCCATCACTGACCTCAAGTCGTACTGTAGCCACAACCATTAAATCTGAATAATTGTGATTTGCAAGTTTCTGACAAAATTGCTATTACCATCATTACATCATACTTATGTATGTCTCTTTAAAAAGACCAGACTGTTTTCACAAGTGTTTGCCTATTTACGGTGCTACAAATCACATGTGCAGAGTATGCAATTTGTAGTAATTGCACTAGAACACGCAAAACATACAGACATCATTCAATTGGATGAAGAACATCAAATATTAGGTAATTGATAACGTACCTTAATTTGGAAACATTAATATAAAGATCAGATTTGCTTGTCAACCTGAAAACCCCCACTCATATGTCAGATGTAGTGTCACAGAAAAGCAAATCCAATGATGACTAAATGTACTTAAAGAACAAAAGTCCTGCTTCTCCCTCATTTCAGAGAGGAGACAAGATAAGAAATGGCCCATTTCCATTGCTTGTAGCATGATGTGGCAAATCATGATCATATGATGATGATATTACTTTGTCAGATAAAGTCTGAATTTTTTCTTGCATCTCAGCAGCTCCATTTGCAAATTCTACAAAGACAAAAGTAGAATTACCGCCTCGCGGTTGTATGCCTCCACCAACTAGTCATGTTGCAGTTTACATCCATGTCTGTCCAAAATGTCATCATTTCATCGTTTTATCCTATTAGACATTTGTGTGAAATTGTCATAATTGGCACATGAATTCTTGAGTTATGGCCAAAAATGTGTTTTGTGAGGTCACAGTGACCTTTGACCACCAAATTCTAATCAGTTCATCCTCAAGTCTAAGTGGATGTCTGTGCCAGATGTAATACAATTCCCTCCAGGTGTTCGTGAGGTATCGCTTTCACGAGAGTGGGATGGACGTGGGGTCACAGTGACCTTGGCCGTTTTGACCACCAAAATCCAATCAGATGTTTATGCCAAATTTCAAGAAATTTCCTCCAGGAGTTCCTATCGCGTTCACGAGAATGGATCGGACGGATAACATATTGCCTCAGTGCCGGCGACAGCCATGGCTGGAGGCATTATGTTTATGTTTAAAAAAGGAAACATACATTTAACATAGACAATATATTCAGGACCCTTCAACGTACATTTGATCTGCGATTAGGCGTCATATTTATTTGGAGGATTGACTGGTGCACAAAAGAGTGCTTCTGTCTAAACTTATTAAATTATGGAACCCTGTATGTCCAATTTGATGTCAACAATTTGTATTCGCTGTTAAATATGCACCCTCCGAACAGCAGGTAACAACACTGACAACTACTACTGTAGTTTTGCTCTCCTACATTTTCTGTTCTTTCTATCCAACATAAAGCAGCTGCAGTGTTTTCAGAACTGCTCTTCTTTGCCATGAATAGTATCTGAAATAAGGGTGGGGCTATGTCATTTTATTTCACAATATTATACTGTATATATATTTTTTCTATTGTAATACATCCAATGTGATGGTACACACATTTATATTGTTTCCCTGTAATATTGCCATTTCACCCATCCCTAATTGGAAAAGTCATTAACATGCTGCTGCAAAGATTTTCTGCTACTTCACATCACTTTCCACCAGCAAATCACGAAAAGGCTTTTCTTTATAAAGCAGCTATAGGAATAGGGAGTGCAACCTTATAGAGATTTGTATTCAAAAGAAGCAGCCACGAAGAATTGAAATGGTTACATGAAGGCGCTTATTGGACGTCATCAAAGTAAGCCACGCCTTTTACCGTGCGGTCTTAGTGCATGGAAAACATTCATGCTGTGCCCACCACAGGCACTGATCATGGCGCAGCATGGTGTGCATGTCCTATCTGTATGGAAATTTACTCTACTGCCTTACTCTCTGGAAAGCTGAGAGGACAAAGGGCCCTTCGTAACACCGGCAAAATGAGAGCTAACATTTGTTCACTATCGAATATACTTTGAGTGCAGAAAAGAAGAAGTAAGAAACATGACAGGGTATCTGGATAGATCATTTTAAGACTGATTACGTAACTTTCACAGAGATTTTGAACAAACAATCCTCCTGAAGTTGCTGTAACAAACCAGATATCAGAGTTACCAGGAGCTGGACAAAGCAAAGACAGATGACAGAGGCAAAGCACTGATTATCTATATTCTGCAGCAGCATCAATGCTCTCCAGTCAAGTAGCAGCTTATGAGGGTCAAAGTCTGTTGCTAATGCCCAGGCAAAGTGTACTGGTCACTTCACTTTTGCTCTCAGACTCCTTTCTTCAACCACTGGTAGGCTAAACGGTAGGTAAATTAAGAAAAAATGGCTGTGATTTGACTGCACGTTTACCATCTTTTATGATACAAAAGAGTAAATAATTGCTCTAATCCAATGGTTTTCAACCTTTTTCATGTCAAGGACCCCTAAATTGATAAACATTAGGTCACAGACCCCCATTTGATAAGATTTTGCTTCAGGGACCTCCATCTGAAAATTTTTTAGTTGTTAGATATGATTAAGACAAGAATTCTAGTTGTCAACTACAGTTGAGGAGATAACCATGGATAAAGTGAAACCTATGATCGGAATAGTCACTCTTATGACTTCTTATATATATTGAAAATAAACTATATCCCCATTTTTCCCTGGTTGAGAACCACTGCTCGAATCAGTCACCAATCATGTGCCATTAGATTGTATATGTGGTAGGGAATCATACAAAGCAAACACTTTATTTAGCATGCTATGGTGCATGAAACAGTATATCACACAGGGCTGTACTATTAATCAATTTGATCAAAATCGCAATATAGCCTACTGCAATTTCAAAATCGCAGTAATTGTCGCAATATTTGTTAAAGGCAAAAGTGTGTCAATAGATGTGTGTCCAGAGATGTCCTGGCCTACACTTCATATTCTACTTCAGAAAACAGCTTTTTTTGGTACAGATCCCCTCAAAAAACACACAAGTTTTTCAATTAACATGAGAATGATGATGTAAAGATTATAATTCCCTCTAATATCGCAATTGCAATATCAGTCAAAACAATCACAATAAATATTTTTTCAAAATCAAGCAGCCCTAGTATCACACTGTTTGTGCAGACAGTATAGGTTCGCATATGGATTTTGGGACACTGATGAAACTGCTGTTAAACCTTCTGACAACACAAACACATTCTCCTTTACTCACGGGAATAGACAGGAAAAACAGACGGGGCTCTGTGGGCTAAAGGAGCTGATCTATATTCAGAGGAAAAAGCAATCCAATTCTAGGGAATTGAATGAATCACAAATACATAGAAAAAAACGCATTCATCTCTCCAAAAGAAAGATATGTTAAAAGTTACTGAGCTGTTGAAACTTGATGGCTCAGGGATCAATGGTGCAGATCATGTTACTGAAATGTCCTGGCTTTGAATCTAGCCCAGAATCATATCTCTTTTCCACAACCTTCCCTGTTTCTCTCCACCTTCATATAAAGACAAAAAAAGATTTGATAAATAAATGCCAAGCACTCTGTGTAACAGGGTAACTGTTGCTAAGTGATAAACACAGCAGCTCAGGATGGATGAAGAGCTTCTCAACCATGATGAGGCCTGTATCACGGTAGATATGGACTCTGAAATGAGATGATTCATAGCTAAATAGAGAGAAAAAAAATGGTAAAGCTTTGAAGGCTTACTCATCAGACTAATGTGTTAACTTACCAGCAACAATTGCACCACAATATTAAATTTAAAATGGTATTTTGACACATATATCACCTTTAACAAATACGGCGATTTCCTCCTCATCCTGCGATTTGAAAATTGCAGAATTGCATATTGCAATTTTAAAAAAATGTTGATTAATTGTGCAGCCCTAGTAGATGCATGATAAAATCTATGAAGGTGCAGCTCAAACCGTAGTGACTTGCACAAAATACTGTCAACCATTTAGTTGAGAACTAAAATGTTAAGTTTCAATAGTATGACTTCTTAGTACGTGACATGACAGGTTTTAGACTTCAGTAGAGGGAAGTAAAAGTAGACAGGAAAGCAAAGGGGCTGAGTAGCTAACAACAACTGTTAAGCTAAAACCATGCAGACTCTTTCTGTAGGAGCAAGACTACTTATGTATAAAATCACTGGCTGTAATATCCAGTTTAATGAGCCTTTCTGTTACGATCGAATACTGATTTTCTGGGTGCCACAACTACAGTGGATGTACCTAAAATACGTGCAAAAATAAGAACAAGTCAGAAACAGCACTTTGGAATAAATGAACAATGACCTCTCCACTGACACACACACATTCATGTGTTGATTTAAGTGCTTAAATGAGACGGGGGAAGAGATCCTGTTTTTCCAACAGACCTCAAGAGAGCCAGGTGTGCTCATGGAAATGAAAGGAGCCAATCAGAGGAGCCGTCTCTCATCAATCCATCACTATGGAGATTTGCATACATTAACATAAATCATTGCTGCTGCATCATCGACAGACTTCAGCTTAACACTTCAATAAATTAGAGGGACAAAACCACTAGTAATTAACATGGCCCTTAATCATACACCAGGCTGATCAATGGCATTATCACAGCTAGATAATCATTTGTACGGCTGCAAACTAACGATTATTTTCATTGTCGGTTGATCTTTTGATTATTTTCTCGATTAATTGATTAGTTGTTTGGTCTATGAAATGTCAGAAAATGGTCGATCAGTATTTCCCAAAGCCCAAGATGATGTCCTCAAATGTCTTGTTTTGTACACAACTCAAAGATATTCAGTTTACTGTCATAGAGTAAAGAAACCAGAAAATATTCACATTTAAGAAGCTGGAACCAGAGAATTGTGACTCAAAAATAACCAAACTGATGGATCAATTATCAAAATAGTTGGCAATTAATTTAGTAGTTGAAAACTAATCAATTAATCGATTAATGGTTGCAGCTCTAATCATTTGTTCAGGTATGTGTAGCTAGTAGTGTTGGATACTGTTAAAGATCCAGTCTACAGTGGGCGAACTGCGCCATTTCCACTCAATCATCACGTGGACCTAGTTTAACGTGATGTATTATAGTCTATGATTATTAATCTGGTTTAGAGCTGTTATGATAAATCGATGAGTTGTCAACTATTAAATTAATCGCCAACTATTTTGATAATCAATTATTCGGTTTGAGTAAAAAGTTTAAATTCTCTGATTGCAGTTTCTTAAATGTGAATATTTTCTAGTTTCTTTACTCTTCTATGACAGTAAACTGAATATCTTTGAATTGTGGACAAAACAAGACATTTGAGGACTTCATCTTGGGTTTTGGGAAACACTGATCAACATGTTTCCCCATTTTCTGACATTTTAGACCAAACAATTAATCAATTAATCAAGAAAATAATCGACAGATTAATCAACAATGAAAATAACTGCTGGGTGTACAGTTAGTATACTGAATATACATATAAGTACAGCTATTGTGATACTGATTACAGCATCATCCAGCAGTTTTAGGTAGTAGTAAAAGCTCAAAAAACACTGGAACAACATTGTGAGTGCAGCACATATACATATTGATTAGATCCAACCTTCAGGCTGCAGAGTTATTATGGCAGCAGTAAAGACCACCAGGGGGGCTGGTGATGACCCGGCTCTGCAGGCCAGAAAAAAGAGAACACTTAACAGGAAACAGGCCAGCCTGCATTACATCATAACACGTCTAGTCGAATGCTAACAATAATCAAATGCTACTTCTCTAAATAACAAGCATCTTTACAGGCTCTGTCACAGAGACAATGTTGGTATAGTGGAGAAGCAAGAGTGGGTTAGGACTCTTTTTAGTCCCTCCTTCCAACTGCAGCCCTTAATGAGCCTTGCTGCCTGCATGGTACAATTAAGTGGCTTGTTGCACAGAAAGTGTCTGCGCTAGGGCTGCACGATTATGGCCAAAATGCTAATCATGATTATTTTAATCAATATTGAGATCACGATTATTTATTGATATTGGGGACAAAATGTTTGTATTGCTTTCACTTCCACGTTGTGCTACATTCCTGCTAATGCACAAATCTTTGCATTAAAAGAAGACTTTAAATAAGTTTCTTCTTTACCTGAATTCAGTGAGAACAGACAGGCAAAACAAGTAATATATACAGTATATTAATCTTCTACTCTGGACTGCAACCGCAACATTCAGCAAAGTTTTTCACAGGCTGAAAAAAGCTGCTCCCCAAAAGTGAAGCCAAAACATGTCGATTGTCTCCTGGCGGCTGGTTTAGGAAGCGTTTCATTTGATATGCAACAAATGTTTCTGAGTGGAGCACGCATTTTAAACGTCAATATCGCAGTCTAACATATTCATTTAATTGTGGGAAGCCAAAATCGTGATCGCGATTAATATTCGATTAATTGTGCAGCCATAGTCTGTGCTGCTTAATGCAAGGATGGACAACCATAAGCCACAGAGTACTAAAAGTACGTAGAGATATTCAACTCCATCCAAAACACAAAAGGTCAATTAACTGACCAAAACAACTTGAACCAGCAATTAATTTTGTTAATTTTATCCAGAATCAGAGAAACTGCCTTGTGTAGTCCTACTTGGCTTCAATAAAATCATCATCCTTCTTGGCCACCTGTGGCACATGGAGCTTCCCGTCACTGGCTCAAGATTTCAGGTCCTCAGAGAACACTGCTGCTGATGAACGCTCACACACGTGCACAAACACATGCATGCACAAACACACACACCAGATCTTCAATGGGATTACTCAGGACCTGTTCATGCAAAGGTAAGCCTTGGCTATTTGCAGTGCTGACAGGATAATGATGACACATCCCAGTTTCCCAGGGAGTCTCCTCTTCCAGGTGGACCATATTCTCTAGTGGAGATGGGCATTGAAAGGATATCATCATATCCAAAAGCATTATCAGTTGGGAGCTAAAACAGAGCACGTACAGTACAGTGTTAAGTTTTATTAAGCAATCTCTGTTGAGAAAATATATGATCAACTCTCTTTATGAATACTACAAAAGTTACCTATAAATTACAAGTATTCCGGTATAACTAGTTACATGCCAAAAAGGTAGGGGTGTCCTCGACCACAGAAATTCTTAGTCTACTAACACTCATGATACGATTTTGATGACTTATCGATTAGTTGATTTAATCGACAGATCTGTAAAACTGAGTTTCACCACAAAGAATCACACAAAAGCACCATTTTTAAATCTTGTGTTTAACAGAGATCTGCTCATAAGTTTCTTGGAAACAAGTCATTCAGCATGAAAAAAACATTAAAAAACAACTAATCGACTAAAGAAATCTTATTTGACTAAGACCAAAACGAACCATTAGTTGACTAATCCACCAAGAGAGGGCAGCCATACAAAAAGCAGACTGTAAATAGACTTTATAAGATTATTTCACCTGTAATTATTTAACAACTTAGAACCAAAAGTGCCAAACTAAACATCTAACTATTTGTGACAAATACATTGTCTAATTAACACAACTTATCTTTTAGCTGTCTGTAGCTCGAGTACAACATTAAACCAAACTTTGACACATGCCTCATAGACGCCACAGATGTGCGTCGCAGTTTTATGTAGTTGTTTACAATGTGTCAGCATCGACAAGAGTAACCGACTTTCAATAATTGGACAATTTGGAACTGGTTGCAAATGTGAATTTATCCTCAAACCCCAAAATCTCTAGGCAAAGTTGGCAGGGAACTTGTGTATGTGCATGCAGCTGTGTTGCATGCAAGTCTTTTCTAATGGGAAATGAAAGAAAAATAAGAACAATCCAAAAAGAAACTAGAAATAATCAACAAACCAAATGATTCCTGCCCTTAAACAATAGACTGACCTTAGTTATAGCCTATACAAATCAACATGTTTTGCTATTCAAATTTTTGGTGAGCGCACACACTTATACTGTAATACATCCCGCCAGTCAATTCATAAGGTTGAAATAAAATCAAGGTGGGACATTTGTGATAGAAGAGCCAAGCTAAGTGGACAGATCCAAGAAACTACAATACACACTGAAACTGAGGCTGATCCATTTCCTCCTTTGGTTAAATCCGACCAATTCAGAAATACTTGTCATGCTTTTAATTCTGCAGCAGCAATTGCTGCGCCAGGATCAGGATAACCTTGCAATGTGACTTGCAGTTGTGTTCATAAACGCAGGGTACATTTTTTTATCCTTGCTCACATTCTTGTGGAAATGACCGTGCACATGAGCTAGATTCCTAGCATTATTTTATTATTGTCAGTCCTCTCTGCAGAGCAAACTGACATCCTTTTAATCCTCGCAATGGCAGGATTCCCACATTTCAACTCTAAACGTTGTGGATATTTTCATAAAGCCACAGAATTGGGTGGATGTAAATTCCAGATTGAAAATACTGCATGGAAAAGTGAAGGGGAAACAGGAAGAATATGGACTAAATACGGATCCAGGAGTAAAACATGCCTACACCCACACTGGGTATGCAGAAAACTCCCCTCTCTTACCCTTAAACAGTAAAAAACTGTCAGCCCAACTGCAGCTCGAGTGATAACAAACTGTGCATTCATGCCCACAGATGCAGACACAGTAAACATCCATGTCTACGTCTGGAAGGGGCCAGCTGAGGCAATGGATGAGAAGCATTGATAGAGACTTTGCTGCTGCAGTTGGCATACATAGTACTATTTACAAAAATGCAACATGCCTTTTGCTTAACAGATCAAGTTTGTGACATATAGAGCTGTTGGTCCAACCAAAACTACTTCTACTGTTACGAATATGTGCAATAACATGCTGATCACTCGGTGCAATAATTATATGATGCTGTGCAATAATTATATAATTATCTGACTGACACTTTGTGCAATAATCTGGCAAAACTGTAATCTGGCAAAACTGTCATCTCATCAATATACATATTATATTTTTATATTTTATATTGTATTATCTTTTATATTTATATTGCACTCTTTTTTTTATTGTATTATCTTTTTTAGCACCTATGGGATTGTCACAATCTAATTTCATTGTACTACACAATGACAATAAAGGGCTTGAATCTTGAATCTACTTTATCACTTCATCAAAAGCAAGCAAATATGCAGCCTTCTTATCAGAGCAGTGTGTCTGACACACTACACTTTATCTCAAATTCAGGTCAGACTTTGCTGCTGCAGTTGGCATTCATAGTACTACTTACAAAAATGCAACATGCCTTTTGCTTAACAGATGACATATAGGGCTGCTGGTCCAACCAAAACTACTTTATCACTTCATCAAAAGCAAGCAAATATGCAGCCTTCTTATCGGAGCAGTGTGTCTGATACACTAGACTTTATCTCAAATTCAGGTCAGACATTGTTATAGTTTACCCTCCTCCCTGGAGAGTGGAGGGGGGTTATGCCATATGTCAACAAATGAGCACAACTGTCCAATGCATATAGAGCAGCACTTTTGTACAAAATAAGAGTTTTTAAGCAGCTGGTCTGTAAAACTAGAATAAAGTTGTCTGTCTGGTGTATCACAATATCTGTCAATTTAACCACTTAACCATTTCATTTCCGGCTATAGTTTTGGTGTCCTTGGTGAAATTCAGATTTGGAGCATGCAGTATAAATGTGTTATTTTTTGATGGTGTATTTCTGGTGTGTTCTTTATACTATGACAGTTTTCCTAAAGTTTAACTTAAAGGTCCCATATTGTGCAATTTTTTTCAGGTTCATACTATTTTGTGTTTCTACTAGAACATGTTTACATGCTTTACATACCCTAACCCTGGAGAGTGGAGAGGGGGGTTATGCCATATGTCAACAAATGAGCACAACTGTCCAATGGATGTATAGAGCAGCACTTTTGTACAAGATAAGGAGTTTTTTTAGCAGCTGTAAAGCTAGAATAAAGTTGTCTGTTGTGTTTCTACTGTTGGCAACCACTTTTGTACAAGATAAGAGGAGTTTTTTCAAGCAAGATGGTCTGTAAAACTAGAATAAAGTTGGTTTCTACCGTTGGCAACCACTTTTGTACAAGATAAGAGGAGTTTTTTCAAGCAAGATGGTCTGTAAAACTAGAATAAAGTTGGTTTCTACTGTTGGCAACCACTTTTGTACAAGATAAGGAGTTTTTTCAAGCAAGCTGGTCTGTAAAACTAGAATAAAGTTGGTTTCTACTGTTGGCAACCACTTTTGTACAAGATAAGGAGTTTTTTCAAGCAAGCTGGTCTGTAAAACTAGAATAAAGTTGGTTTCTACTGTTGGCAACTACTTTTGTACAAGATAAGCAGAGTTTTTTAAGCAAGCTGGTCTGTAAAGCTGGAATAAAGTTGGTTTCTACTGTTGGCAACCACTTTTGTACAAGATTAAGAGGGGTTTTGGTCTGTAAAGCTAGAATAAAGTTGTCTTGTTGGGTGTCTACTGTTGGCATCAAGTCACACAGAGAGAGAAGCACTTCCTGAACTCTTCCTGATCAGGATAGCAGATGATCACTTCAGACAATAATCCCCCTGAGTGATGATGAGTTATCTAAAGCTACTGTGGGTTACAACACAGTTAGCTTTCATCAGAGTTGGTCTGTCTAGTCTAATACAGTCACACAACGTGCACTGTGTTAAAACAGCGTGATTAAACGGCTGTAAAGTGAAGTGAAGCTAAAGTAAAGCGAGGTAAGCTAGGCGCCAGATAGTCGTGATACGTCAACCGGCTTTCAGGCTACAACACCTCACAACTTCACCTAACAACAAGTACTTTAACTCGCTTTTTCCACAACGTATGAACATCTCTATCCAGTAGGGTGGTTACATTCAATCCACACACTTGATGCTGGAAGAAGAAGCAGAGTTTCCCGGCTCCATTGTGAGCAGATAACCGGACACACAGAGAGCTAACGTTACTAGCCTCCACTAGCTTCACAACACCGCTCGTTAACCCGGTTCAACGGCAGCAAGCGGTACAAAGTGAGTTACTACCTTGTTTAGACATAACTGGGTTAAATTAACAACCACTAACGTTAAGTGTTTTCTTACCCATTTGGGCTCGCAAGCCTTTGAGAGTCGTAGCACCCTCCGCCGCCATTTCTATGAAGTTTCTCCTTCTCTGTTTTCTCTGTGCTTGAAGCTGAGGAGGCGCGTAACCCTGGATGTAGTGCGCGCAACACGCATCGCAGCCGGTAGGACTCGGACACCGCGGGGACGTGGACAGCAGAGATAGGAGAGAGGCCACTAAGAGGTCTCACTCTGACCCGAAACCAACAAAAAGAGTGGATGAACAAAAAGGCTGAAAATGCATGATGATGTGTGAATGGAAAGTTTTCAGATATGGATGAACAAATGCTGATGTGTGAATGGAAAGTTTTCAGATATGGTCAGCCAGGGTGGGCTATAGTTTTGGGTGCCTTTGGCGAAATTCAGATTTGGAGCATCCCCCCTTAATGATCACTGTCTGATTAGCCCTACACCGTCCTCTGTACGGCGTGCACGAAAACACATTTCCGGATTGATTGTGACCCAAGTGAGCTTCTGCGCTTTGACTCTGACTAGAGTATGGTGTGGTGACCGGAGACAGTTTGGGTATGGATTTTAAAAACACCCCCCCTAGGAAACTTACGTGATTGTGAACAGTGTGTATTCTTAATAGGCTAGTGGGAAGACACCCAAAATCTTGAGATACCCCTACTGCAAGTGATTATCATAAAGTTGGCATGTCTGTAAAGGGGAGACTCGTGGGTACCCATAGAACCCATCGAATCCATTTTCATTCACATATCTTGAGGTCAGAGGTCAAGGGACCCCTTTGAAAGTGGCTGTGACAGTTTTTCCTTGCCAAAATTGAGAGTAACTTTATAGTGTTATTTAGCATTCTTCGCAACAAGCTAGTATGACATAGTTGGTACCAATGGATTCATTAGGTTTTCTAGTTTCATATGATGCCAGTACCTAGCTAGGTACTATACCTATCTAGCTTTAAAACTGAGCCCGCTACAACCTCTGAAAGACTGAATAGCGGCTGGGCCCAACGATGGGATTTATTAATTGTTGATTAATTAATTATTATTTATTAATTAAAAATCTATACAGTGTTTTGGAGAATCGATACAGTATCGCGTACTCATAATATCACGATACTCTTGTATCGATATTTTCTTACACCCCTAGTTCTGGGGGTTTGAAGCCTAACCCTAACCTTAATAGGCTGGAGGGAAGACCCCCAAAAGTGCTTTAGCTTTCGAGATACCCCTACCGAAGGTAGAACAAAGCACAACAATGTTTTTCATATTCTCTAAGGTCTCCTATATATGAAATGGATTCTTGTATACAAATATTTTACTGCAAAAGTGGTTAAATTGACAGATATTGTGATACACCCTATAAATAAAAGAAACGCAAAAAAAAGCCAGGCAGAATGGGAGATGATGCACTCTAGATGTATTTCTTTATTTATTTCTTCATTTGTTACCTCAATGTAGTAAATGAGGAAGGGCGTCCATCAGCATTAAAAAATCTATATATATATTTTTTCTAAGAGGGCGATCAGCTCCCCCCAGAAGGTGGCGCTCTTGGCGACTGCCTATATGGCCTATGCCTTAAGTCGGCCCTGTGGTCAGCTGCAGATGTCTTATATTAAAAACATTTTCAAATTGTTTTCTAAAGCAATTCCATATAATTTAAACACAGAACAAACAGTATTTAAATGTTGAATCAGCTTATCACTTATTACTGTTAAGACAAAATAATTTGAACCCAATATTTGTAATTGTGTTTTGTTTGTGGAGAACAAATGCAACGCTGCCAATAAAAAAAAAAACATTTTAAGAGCTTCAAGTGCTTACAGTAAAAACTTAAAACATGGTGTTCGACATGTGAACTCTTCCACATCCACTTCCAAGAAATTTGCATTGCATAGGAGAGGCTGAGGCATTTTACAGATCCTTTCTGTTTGCTTTTAATCACACAAGAACAGTTTCTTTCAACAGGCCATCGCTCTGGTTAACAGTTAATATCAGTCATATAGTGTCAATAACCCTGTAAAACACAATACTGCACGTTGCATATACTGAATACATGCATATACTGTACATAACACTTCATGTAGATCCATTCAATATTTATATCTTTGCACTACTTGTATTTGTTTACAATTTACACTTGACTTTTACATAAACATGGTCATTGTTACTTTTATTTATATGTACATATATTTATATTTGCATCAATCTTTTTTGCCTACTTGTATGTACATAATAGTTCTATGTTTATTTTTGTACCTTTCTTTGTTCAGCTTTGTTGTCCTTGATTATAGCCAATAAAGCTGATTCTGATCAGGAACTAAACGTTGTGCAAACTGCAAAGTGTGCTATTATTTGCGACTAGTAGTGGTTTATCTGTTTAATAGACGATCTAAGGGGCTGCTAGTCAAATACTAACCACATCTGCTATGACACCCAAGGGCGCCCCCTGTTGAATCCTAATAAATTGAAAGTTTATCCACAAGAGAAGACCAGCAATTAAGTTTCAGACCCAATTAATAAAACAGGCATGATATTTTCATGAAACAAAAAGGTTCACATCAGTTAATCAAATAAAGTACATTCATTATATAACTTTTTTTTTCACTAGGCTTCTGAGATTCAGAGAGTTTTCAGATTAGAAAGAAAACAAGTCTCAGGCAAGACAGTACACTTTACTGAACATTTTCTTTTGAGGAAAATAGTGATGGGAAAAAAATTAAACCTTACCAGATTGAGTGTGCTGAAGAATCTGCAGAGCTAGAGATCAAGGAGGAAAATGATCAGATGGTAAACTGAGAGAGAATAACACATTTTCTCAGGGCTCTATGTTCTTTCTCTTGCCATGAACACTGTATCCTCTGTCCTGGTCCGTCTCACATGCTTTAGCCAGAGGGCCTCTCATCTATTTTACATGGTAAACAGGAAGTAACACCGCATGTAGGATTCAGTTGCAATGACCTGGATATTGTGTAACACCGAAAGCACAATTAGTGACTTCTTCTCACTGTTCAACCTCATAAATCATGTAACATATTATTAGAAATATAAGGGATTTATTCAGACGGAACATCATAAAGCAAATATCCATACACATAAAGTACAACAATTGACAATTAAGTTCTTTAGTCACAGTATTTCCACAAAAAATGTAATTAATTCCAGTAAGAAGAACGTCTTTGTGTCCCAACAATAAGCGTGTCATCATGCAAAGTGGGTTAGAAATACTATATAACAGTTGAAGTCATGGTAACACTAGTGGTCACGGCTCTGTGTATCCTAGCAACAACTTGAGGATTAGGCAAGAGTGCAGCGGCCTGGGCCAGTTGGGGCAGCAGTGTGTAGGTGGAAGTGCGCAGGTACTGAAAGAGGTCCTGGAAGCCTTGGAGATGAGCGTTGACCTGAGGTGGGACACCCAAAGACCGTCCCAGTCTCCTCAACACGTCCCTGTTGTCAGCAGAGTCAAGCAGCAGAGACAAGTCCTGGACCGAGTCATAGTCCAGCATCTCAATACTCTGACCTGGAGAGAGTCAAAACAGAATCACCAAACTTCAGAGATGAGACATAGTGATTGATTACCCTGCTAGGAGGCCACAGGACAAAACATTTATTATGGCCACATATCTTTGAAAATGAGGGACCACTTACTTACTTTGACTTAAGAAAAACAAACATACCTTGAGCCACTTCCCATATCGTCTGAAGTCTTTGCTCCATCTGATGTCGACATGGAAAAGAGGTCATTTTTACAGGAGTAAAATAAATGAATATATAATTGGCATGAGTATTGAAACTGAATTAATAAGAAAAATAAAACAATGACAATAAATTATATAATTTATCAATAAAACACAAGTATTTTCAAGTTATAGAAAAGTCTAGTTGGATTATCTGAGACAAACTTAAAACCTACCTATTCAGCCATGCCTTTGATTAAGAATGGCTATTATTTTATTCACTTATTTTATTGTATTTAATTTTTAAAATATTATTTTATTTCATTATCATTTTATTAATAACTTATTTTATAGTATTTAAGTTGTAAAATACTATTTTATTTTATTATTATTTTATTAATCACTTATTTTATTGTATTAAAGTTGTAAAATATTATTCTATTTTATTGTTATTTTATTGATCACTTATTTTATTTTATTTAACTTTTAAAATATTATTCTATTTTATTATTATTTTATTAATCACTTATTTTATTGTATTTAAGTTTTTGAATATTATTCTATTTTATTATTACTTTATTAATCACTTATTTTATTGTATCTAAATTGTAAAATTGTATTCATCTACTAATCTACTTTTAACTTCTCTCTATTGTACTACTATTACTGTTATTATAGCTTTTAATTCTATTTTATTACATTTTTATCATTTTATGGTCTTGTGTGCACTGATCTCAA
The DNA here is from genome assembly GCF_043250625.1 of Sebastes fasciatus. Taxonomy (NCBI): domain Eukaryota; kingdom Metazoa; phylum Chordata; class Actinopteri; order Perciformes; family Sebastidae; genus Sebastes; species Sebastes fasciatus. The sequence continues at coordinate 15,617,363 of NC_133804.1, forward strand.
ATTATCAAATTGTTAAATTGCTGAATTGTTTTGTCTTTATTGTTGTTTTTCACGGTCCACATTTGTTCTGCCTAATTTTCGGTTATCAGTCATCTGCGAAGCACTTTGAACTGCACTAACCTTTATGAAAGGTGCAATACAAATAAAGTTTGATTGATTGATTAATGTTACTGCATGTTGAGTTTTTTCAAATGTAATTTTTCAATGTTTTGTTCACCACAAATGATCCATTCATCCCGCTTGTGGGTTGATGGCAGAAATGTAACTAGTGAAAATATCAAAACCCCAACAAATAAAACCCAAACTGTCTCCATGTTTAGATCATTTATTCTAACAATTTATTAATTGTTTGTGATTTGGGTGAGCACAGCTGTTGTTCGGATCCTCGGCAATAAGTCGGACTCGTTTCCGGTGGGGGTTGGCCTCCGCCAGGGCTGCGCTTTGTCACCAATCCTGTTCGTGATATTCATGGACAGGATATCGAGGCGTAGTCGGGTGGAGGAGGGTTTGCAGATCGGTGTGCTGAGGATCTCATCGCTGCTTTTTGCAGATGATGTGGTCCTGTTGGCATCATCGGTCTGCGACCTCCAGCACTCACTGGATCGGTTCGCAGCCGAGTGTGACGCAGTCGGGATGAGAATCAGCACCTCTAAATCTGAGGCCATGGTTCTCAGCAGGAAACCGGTGGTTTGCCTACTCCGGGTAGGGAATGAGTCCTTACCCCAAGTGAAGGAGTTTAAGTATCTCGGGGTCTTGTTCGCGAGTGAGGGGACGATGGAACGTGAGATTGGTCGGAGAATCGGAGCAGCAGGGGCGGTATTGCATTCGCTTTACCGCACCGTTGTGACGAAAAGAGAGCTGAGCCGGAAGGCAAAGCTCTCGATCTACCGTTCAATCTTCGTTCCTACTCTCACCTATGGTCATGAGGGTTGGGTCATGACCGAAAGAACGAGGTCGCGGGTGCAAGCGGCCGAAATGGGTTTCCTCAGGAGGGTGGCTGGCGTCTCCCTTAGAGATAGGGTAAGAAGCTCAGTCATCCGTGAGGGACTCGGAGTAGAGTCCTTGCTCCTTTGCGTCGAAAGGAGCCAGTTGAGGTGGTTCGGGCATCTAGCACGGATGCCTCCTGGGCGCCTCCCTTGGGAGGTGTTCCAGGCACGACCAGCTGGGAGGAGACCACGGGGAAGACCCAGGACTAGATGGAGAGATTATATCTCTACTCTGGCCTGGGAACGCCTCGGGATCCCCCAGTCAGAGCTGGTTAATGTGGCCCGGGAAAGGGAAGTTTGGGGTCCCCTGCTGGAGCTGTTGCCCCCGCGACCCGATCCCGGATAAGCGGTTGAAGATGGATGGATGGACAGCTGTTGTTGGTTTGTTACAGACAAACTGACCCCATTGACTCAAACCAATTTGACTAAACTAAATTATGTATGCTCATCTTTTGCTGACCTTGGCAATATGAAACCAATTTACCTCCTCCATGGAATAGCAGCGTCTTTGCTTCTCCTCCCATGTGCTGTTCTCCTCTTTCTGACTGGAGGGCTTAATGTTGGTGGTGACGTTAATCACGATAGAAGTGGGATGCACCTCATTCTCATGGCTCAGTGAGTTCAGGCCTCTGGGTAGAGATGAAATTAATGTACATAATTACATAGAGACTGATAGAGGTCAATTGAATGAGTAACCAAACAGTATTTGCAAAGCACCTTGGGGGATCTTGAGCCGGAACAAGTGTCTGTGAAGAGGCCTCTGATTGTTCGGCTGCTCTCTCTGTGGGGCAAGGTGTGTACTGAAGGTCATCTAGTCCTTCAGGCCCAGGGCAGTACACAGGAACCTGCTCTGAATGTTGCAACAAGATCCAAATGTAGTCAAGCAAACAGAAGACAGATGGGGAGAAATAGCAGAACATCATGAGTCTAACTCACTGAATCTCTCAGCAGTCAGGAGGACGGCCCAAAGCAGCAGAGCAACGAGGAAAATGGAAGACGCTGTTGCTGAACCAATCAGGACCATTGAAAATGCTTCTTCTTTTACTCCTTGATTAAACAGAAAATCAGTCAAAAGAGTCCAAAACGAAAAAAAGTTGTTCTTGAAAATCCGCAGGCTTACTCACTCTTCTCTTTAGGTTCTTTGAAATTTCCCCTGGGCGCTGCAGTGACGACGCTCTCTGTCAAAGAACAACACTTATCACTTTTCCTTGACAACGTATCTGGAAAATCACCGGTCAATAAAACTATTTATACAAGCTTATTAACGTTGTCATCAGTCTATATGGCGTGTGTCCGGTTCTTACCTCCTTTAGAGCCGTGAGCTGCCAAAAGCAAACACTCTTTATGGACTGTGTCATGATTGTAACAAGGCACACAGGACAGCTCCACTTCCCCAGTCATACTCCTGAGTTCATAATACCTGTACACACAAACACATTCATACACTTAACACATGCTTGCACTTTATCAGGTGACTTTGTGCTGGTTCTGTAGGTGTAACTCACCCTGGGAGGCACTGACCACACCGGGCATCACTGGTGGGTGAGCACGCTGTCTTCTTCAGGCGGTTCAGCAGATTGCACCGGGTGCATCGCATGCAGGGAGCAACACCTGTATCTGCACTGAACTTCCCGTCTTCACACAGAGTACAGACACCTGCACCACCATCTCCAAAACCACAGTCCTGAGGATAATGTACAATATAGACTTGAAGCCAAATAGCAAGACTGGTAAAAGAGGGGAAGTTCAAATCGTGCTGCCATTGTAATGTGTAATGTGTAATGTGTGTTACCTCTGAGAGCTGTTCTCCCGGCCCACATACAGTGCATGAAACACAGGTGCCATTAATGTGTAAGAACTCTGTCTGATCACAGCTGGGCTCGGATCGCACCAGCACGTACCAAACCTGAGGAAACATATTTAGAATAATCAGTAGTGGAAGAAATATTCAGAGCCTTTACTAAAGTAATACCACACAACATATTAAAGCAAAAGTACCACGCTGTTATAGTAAAAGTCCTGCATTCAAAGTCTTACTTAAAGAAGTATTTCACCGCTGGAAAGATGTTTTTTTTCTGTCTATGCAGTAGAAAAGCACAAATATGTTTGAAATTGGTGCTATACATGACCAGAGAAAAGAGAGAAAAAGGCTGTGTTATTCACTTTTGCTAAAAAGACAAAGCTACAACACCAAGAATGCACTGGGCTTGCCACTGAGTAGACAATTTTTAAATCAACTTTTTTATGTCACTTAGAAAATAAGTACAGGGACAAACAAAGTGCTGTCCAGTTCAAGCAAGGACTTCTGTCCAAACCAAAATATATATCAAATAGTAGCCTATATATTTTATATATTACCAGCAAAATGTACCTGTGCCAAAGTAAAAAGTACTTGCAATGCAGAAATAAATGGCTTCTTTGGTGGTGTTTTTATTATAATATATAACTTGGTTTTGAGAACCTTGATTTCCCAGATGTCATTGCAGTACGGGTGTTACTGTTTTGTGAAAGTTGATTTAAATCAACTTAAAAAAAAAAAAAACTTGTCTGTAGTTTGAAATAAGACAGAATAAGGCAGGTTGCTGAACTGGAATTATGAAAAATGACATAGAAAATACTTGAAACAAGTTCACATGCATTGAAAACAGATTATTCTTATAGCACTGGCAGATTGACTTTTATTTTTTTAAGAAAATAAGACTTTAAAGGTGTTGTTGATAACATTGATAACATTCAGTGGCTAAATGTCACACTCTCCTTCCCTCGTTCCATTGCTTTCACTTCATAACAAGGGGTTGCCAGTTTGTTGCACAACCTGCATATTTTATGGTTGAGTGGAGTGAGACTTTGACAGACGGACATGTCAAGTGATGAATTACAACCTCAGCTATAGTTTTTTCTACACTATCTGGCAACTTGATCGCTGACGACCCAGAGATACCACATGATACCAGCGTCATTTTACTATTGGCTCACAAATCTTGTTAGAAGCGGGAACAAAACATCAGATATCTTCCACAGAGATAAACAAAACATTAATTTGGACCCATCAACATTTTTTAAATAATTAATTCACAATCATAATAAATGATACAGAATTAGAGGGTCAAAGTTTAGAAATTTGTTAAAGGAAATTGTTTGAAGGTCAAACCTACCATGAGCAGAGCAGCAGAGAGAAAAGCCTCCATTGGCAAACTGTACTTCTCTAAGGAGTAAGTTACCCCTCTTTCTTCCTGAAACAACCCTAAAAAAATAATCATATGATATATTATTTATAATAAAAATAAGTATTTGCATGTGAACACAACTCTAAAATCAAACATATAAAGACAGCTGCTACCAAAAAAATCCCCTTCTCAGAGGCTACCAGAGAAAAGCAATAAAAACGTACTTATGTTACTGATCCATATAGTTCAATAAGCAGTGTATCTCTCATAGACTAAACACAAATTTGCAGCTTCCAGTTTGGTTCGCCTCCCTACAAGCTGCTCCACATTCAGCAGAGGTGAAGCGGTGGGAAAACTCTTTGGGAATGCCCCTCATGCTACATCACTAATGACGTAGGAGAGGTTCCCCACCAGACTACCAACCAATGACTAAGAGACTTTCAGGTCCCCCACCTGGGCGCCTCACGTCACACCTGGTCTTCTCATATTCCCTCTGGGGAACCCGCTCGTTCTGGCTCCGGCCTCTCAGACAGTGAGCAGAGAGGAGGAGGGGAGCCAAATAAAATGCATGAATGAGACCCTTGTTAATAAAAAACGTGTTTCCAACAAAGAGACTTTGTGTGTGTGTGTTTGCAGACTGGAATAAAATCTTTAATACTGCAACCGGTATTGTTTTTGTTCTCTTAGACTCCGCTGACGAGGGGCATGCTGAAGGTGAGATGCTGTTAATCAGTGGCGGACTCAGGCTGTCTGAGGGGCAGGGACCAAAATAATAAAGGGGGCACCAGCACACAGAAGCCTTTCTAGCATGATGGGCAGCCTATAGTGCACTGCAGCTCCTTTTCTCCATTGGAACGGCACCATAGAGGGCATTTTATCATGTTTTCTCCACTAGAAGGACATCCTAGAGGGCATTTTATCATGTTTTCTCCACTAGAAGGACATCCTAGAGGGTACTTTATCATGTTCTATCTACTGGAAGGGCAGATTAGAAGGCAATATCATGTTTTATCGACTGGAAGGGCATCCAAGAGGGCACTTTATCATGTTTTCTCCACTAGAAAGACATCCAAGAGGGCACTTTACCATGTTTTCTCTACCATAGAGACATCCAAGAGGGCACTTTTGCTGCGTTGAGTCCACCAGTGCTGTGAATCATAAAATAGTTCCCAACTTGACAAAATCATTCATTTGCAATACACTGTTTGACCACTTTGTGGCAGTATGGAGACATAAAACTGACATGTCTCTATACTCACCACACTGACAGGATATTATGGGTGTACAAAAGGAGGAGATATTGACATATATTGGTTGTTTGAATTGTTTAGGCTTAAAGGAAGGCTGCACTATGGACTAGCTTTACTTTCAGGTCTGTACAGCTGAGAACCAGGCAGACATGATCATCACATGTCACACAGAAAAGCCAATTAGATTTGTTTGAGCAGCTATCACTTGAGGATAATTGTAAAGCACAAGAGTAGAACAAGAATATTACTTTGACTGTTTGCAGACCTGACGTAAAGAACACATACACCTGTTGTCTCAGTCATAACCATGAACATATTGAACCATTAAAAAAAATATTTTCATATCCAGCATTTGTAAAACAATTGCAAGCTATGCAGACGGTGTTTTATTTCTATATATTGAATCATGTCATCTTTAGCTTTTAGCTAGTAACACCACACTATATAAATAAACTAGTAAAATTTTCTATTTTCTTGCACTTAAGTAAAAGTAAAGAAACATTACTTGCAAAACGTACTTAAAGTGTCGCAGTAAAAGCAGGTTCTTTGGTGGTGTCTTTATTATATATATATTAGGGCTGTCAAAGTTAATGTTATGTAGTTAATGTAGTTAATTGTTACGATAATAACGAGTTAACACAAAGTCGTTTTAACGCCACTAATTTCTTTAATGCATTAACGCAATCGATCTTTCAGAGGTTGTTGCTCAGTTTTAAAACTAGAGTGAAGGTACTGGTGATATGAAACTAGAAAACCTAAGGAACACATTGGTACCAACTGTCATGTCATACTAGCTTGTCGCAAAGGAGGCTAAATAATGCTCCAAACTTACTTCCTTAAACTTTGGCGAGGAAAAACTGGCATGGCCATTTTAAAAGGGGTCCCTTGACCTTTGACCTCAAGATAATCGAATGAAAATGGGTTCTATGGGTACCCACGAGCCTCCCCTTTACAGACATGCCCACTTTATGATAATCACATGCAGTTTGGAGCAAGTCATAGTCAAGTGAGCACACTGACACACTGACAGCTGTTGTTGCCTGTTGGGCTGCAGTTTGCCATGTTATGATTCATATTTTTCTATGCTAAATGTGTCCTGTGAGGGTTTCTGGACAATATTTGTCATTGTTTTGTGTTTTTAATTGATTTCCAATAATAAATATATACATATATTTGCATAAAGCAGCATATTTGCCCACTCCCATGTTGATAAGAGTATTAAATACTTGACATATATCCCTTTAAGGTGCATTATGAACACATAAAAATGTGCGATTAATTTAGGTATAATCATGATTAACTATGGACAATCATGCGATTAATAACAATTCAATATTTTAATCGATTGACAGCCCCAATATATATATAACTGGGTTCTGAGAAACTTGATTTCCAGGTGTCATTGCTGGTGTTATTGTTTTGTTTAAAGCTTTTAGCTGCTGTGACCATTAATGTCAATTAGAATCAGTTCTCAGAAGCATCCCTATAGATGGAATTAAAAAGAAAGCTTATAACAACCCTAAATGTAAAGCTTGTTATGTATTGAGACAAGCCATTTTGATAACGTCACAGCGTATCATCAAAATCTACAAAAACAAGGGTGTGTGTCAAGCACTTCTCAACGTCCTGCAGCAGTATTTCTTGTAAACTTTAAGCCTTGTTAAGATAATTATTGCCATTAAAACTTTCTCTGGGCCCACTGACACTAAACCCAGGTGCATTCACACTGAACACAAATTACTTGATTGTGTCAATAGGAGAATTTAGAGACTCACATTTGCACAGGTTTCATGAAGTTGTGATTGTAACGTTATCGTGCTTGTTAGTTAGGTTTATTGCCGGTGATTAATGAGTAACTCGGGGAGCTGCAGGGAGAGGGCGTGGAGGTCCTCTTATAGAGAAATGAGGTGACGCTTGCCAGCAGATTCAGACTCATGGCTCAGACAGCTTCTGAACTGACATTGATTTCTCACAAAATAGCTTAAACTTCAGATTTGAAGGAGATGACCGTGGTAAGTCTAAGTTCTGAATTAAGCCACATAAGATAAGTCAATAATTATTGTATTATTTCAAGGTAAATGTAAATTAAATCTTTTCTTTCAGCAGATGACTACTTGACTGACATTGAAAGCGTTTTTGTTTGCTGTCATGAACTCCGTCAGAAGCCTGTCTTCTCTAACTCTAATCTGTCTGTGTCTGCAGCTTCTGGGTTCAAGTAAGATTTCAGACCAATGTTTTTCAGACCAATGTTTAAAGTATTACAAAATATAACTTAGAGCAATAAGTGTAAATACAAAAAAGTGTAACTAGTATCAGAAATTCCACAACAAGTACCAACACTTTTAATGTCTTCAATTGTCAATTTCTTTTTTTTAATTGACTCACTTAAACCATTCATGTACTTTGTTCTCCACAATGGAAAATTGTTTCATCACACAATATCAATGAATACGGCAAAGAAAATGTCATTACATAATCATAAATCCAAAAGCAATATTTTTATGTGAGGGGAAAGAAAAAAGAAAAAAGAAATAGAATAAAATAAAATAAAATAAAATAAAATAAAATAAAATAAAATAAAATAAAATAAAATAAAATAAAATAAAATAAAATAAAAAAGGATAACATTAAATTAAATTAAATTAAATTAAATTAAATTAAATTAAATTAAATTAAATTAAATTAAATTAAATTGAATTAAATTATTAAATTAAAGCCAGGAGAAATAGCTAAACAAACAGACAGAATAATAATAATGTTAAATAAGTAATTGAGTGGAAAATAAATTGAAATTCAATTGTCTTATTATGTTTATATTTTTGTATTGCCTGTTGTGGGACAGCTGAGAATAATTGATTGCTTTGAAGGCATACATTATGCCTGTCGGGCTCTTTTTTTTAGTGTGATCTGAAATATCTTCTTGTTTTTCTTGATCAGCTACCTCTGCCAGTACCAGCCTGTGGGGTAAGAAGCTGCCGTTCAAGAGTCGTCCGTGTATGTGGCAGCTACAACCAGATGTTGTGGTACCAGCCCTGGAGGAGCTGAGTGTATGCATCCTTTTACGTCGTACCTATGAAACACAATGGACAGGTTTTGACTACAAAGCACCTGGGGGAATCCGCACAGAGCTGGGACTCAGGGGCACAAAAACACAGCTGACAGCGTGGCTCTTCGGAGAAGAACACAGCCTGAAGTGGGATTTGAAATTACATGAATGGTACTCTTTCTGTGTCACCTGGTCCGGCCCAGCTCGCAGGCTGCGGATCTACATTAATGGAACCAGTCAGCTTAAGGCCCCCCTGAGCTCCGTGACCCGACCACTGCAACTGGCCCCAAACGGCACTCTCACTCTGGGGGTGTCTCATTATGTAAACACAAAAGGCGAGCTGCAGCCGCAGACTGGGACGAATCTGCTTGGTGAGATTGGTCTGTTCAGGATGTGGGCCAGAGAGTGGAGCGCCGAAGAGCTGATGGAGCAGAGCTGTGCAGATGGAGACGTGGTGAGGTGGGACCTGCAGCAGTGGAAACACAACCTCCACTGTGCACCTGAGCCTGACAATGACCTACGTTGTGGTAAATATAGTAGGACCTTTTCATCAGCAGTTTGAGCTGTCTAGACTTTTAAAAATGAATTACTCTCAGGGTTTCCTCACACACAACAAGGCAATCTAGGGTAGGGGAGAGTTGAATGAGTGGAATGAGTGGGCAGATAATACACTTTGTTGTTCAGTAACTACGGTTTAAGGTCAAAGAAAAGGTAAAGCACACATTACTGAGTTCAGCAGTAACAGGTTCATAAACCTGTTGATAGGTCTAACAATTTCCTTGGGAAAAATTGCAGATTTTTTCATTCATTCAATCTTTATTTAAATCTAGAGGAATCATTGAGGGCATGCCCTCATTTTCCATGATGTCGAGGAAGAGAATTATTATGCTTTTGTGTTTTTTCTTCTTTCCTTTATTGTGTTATTTATGCATGTAAAAGGTCTACAAAGTTACAAAGCCCAAAGTCCAGAAACACTGCTCCTGAACTACCTGAAACGCCTTGCTCGAAGTCACGCCTTTTCTTCCATAACGTGGTGATGTCACCAAGTAACACATTTGCATAATACCTGCCTAGCAGCTAGTTTGGCACACCCTCAAACAAAGCTAGTTAGAAGAGTTTGGTTTGGTTGATCAATCACAACAGAGTGGGCCAGCTGACCAATCAGAGCAGACTGGGCTTTAAATAAAACGGTTTTGAACATTAAGCATGTAAATATGTTCTAGTAGAAACCCGTATTACAAATATGCACCTGAAAATATGTCGTCTTTAAAGCTGCCATTTTCTTCTCTTTTTTTATTTTTTTTAGCATGGTCACTCTACAAAATCAAAATGTGGACATTCATAGTTCCCGCTACAGAGCCTGGAAAATGTTCAGTGTCACTGGAGGAAGTGACAAGAAACTGGGTATGAAGATTGTTCGGATATGTAAATGGAATTTGTCAAACAATAACAAAAAAGTCAGATAAAAATAGTTCATCTTTTTGTCATCTCTTATCAGATGGAAAGCATTTTCCCTCGCAACATTTCCGTCCATAACATCCATGTGTCATCGCCAAGGTAACGCAACTGTTATTAGCAAAACACTCCATTCAGCTGTTAGTGGTGGAGGAAGTACTCAGATCATTATCTTACAGGAAGTAGAAGTAGCAATACTGCAATATAAAGATTTGAAGAGTCCTGCATCGGAAATATCACCATCAGGTATTATTAGTGACAAGCACTTAAAGTATCTAAAGTAAAAGTACTCAATGCAACAAGTGTTATACTATAATATATATATATTAATATATATTATTGGATTATCATTACTGATGGAACAAATTTTAGCTGTTTTATATACTGTTGGACAATTTAATCTACAACTGTGCAAGGGGGGTCGCGATATACCGGTATTGACAATAACCGTGATATTTAAAAATGAAATTTTGATATCATGTTAATAAGACACATATGATAATGTTGTGTAAATAATCCATTTTTATATACAGTTATATTCTTTTGTATGTAATCTGTAAAGTAACCAAAGCTGTCACATTTATGTAGTGGAAGTACAGTATAAAGTAGCACAAAATGTATATATTCCTTTAAAGTACAAGTACAGTCCTTATAAATGTATTTAGTTACTTTCCACCACTGCCAGCTGGTTTCTCATTAAGACAGACTAGCTGTGTGTCTGTCTGTGTGTGTGTGTGTGTGTGTGTGTGTGTGTGTGTGTGTGTGTGTGTGTCTTCTGTAATCATGGTTGAAACCTTTGACGACATTTCTGTCTGTAATTTCTGTTATCTGTGTTCCCACACAGCCGCTCCTGCCATGTGGTTAATAATTCTGCTGCTCAACCACCTCAGGTACAGCGCTATTATTAAGAGTCCGCAGTTTGATTTTCCACAGAAAGAAGCAGCAATATCCTCAAAGACCAGCTGATTAGGAAACAGATGAGAGGCTTTTTCTTTTTATTGAGAACATGACGTACGTGAGGTCAGTTCAGAGGCAAGGTGGCTGTGAATTATTATATTAAGATAAATCAGTTAAGTAACTAAGTAAGTAAAATCGTTCAACCTTTTGAATGAAATGTATTATATCAGGATAAACTCCTTGAGATGCATCATCTCCAAACAAACACTCATAAAACAAATGGAAAACAGAACAGTACAAGACACAATGTTATATAACACAACGACAGCGACAAAAGAAACAACAATAATACATATATAATAATAATAATAATAATAATAAGGAGAAGAAGAAGAAAAAGAAAAAGAAGAAGAGCACAACCTTAGACTAAACACAATCAAACGAACAATGATCAATCTCTAAATAGTGAGAGGAACAGTGATGGCATTCCTGAATGCATTGGTCTGTTTTAAGATGTGAAAAAAACATTTTTAAATAAGCGAAATGATGACAGAGAACAAATATTTAAAGGTAACTTATTCCAATCTGAAGGAGCCCAAAACATTAAAGCTTTCTTACCAACTTCTTTATCTACAAAGGGGACAATAAAAAGGATCTGATCAGGGCACCTTGGTGAATAATTTGACGTATAAGGAACAGAAAATTGTTTTAGACAATAAGGATAGTTAAAGTTAATGCATTTAAAAAATAAATTGATACCAGTGAAATGTATGTCTTATATCTAGAGGGAGTGTCTAACATTGTGCAATGGTGTTTAAACCTTTTAATAAAGATGTGAAAAAATATCTGTGTTCTCAGGGATCAAGAGCATTGTCAAACTCCACCTGTGACAAGTGGTAGGATTAATTCAAATCATGAAAAGGATTATAATAATTACAGTATATAAACAAAACAAGCCAGATATTCTCCAAACAAGGAACAAATGCAGATTTAACACATGCCACTGTGATATATCCCCAGTTTCAACTGTGAAGTCTACGTGAACGTGGATCCTGCTGCTAACGTAGAAGTGGTTCAGGCGGGAATCGCCTCGTTGCTGACTTCCACCTTCTCTTACGACTTCCTCAACCTGACAGCTGACCCGAACAGCATCAGCATACTACCTGTGGGTACGTATAGTCTGTACAGGAGTAAAACGCACTCACTGTTGTGTTTTAGTGGACTACTGCATCAGTCAAACATTAACCAAACACACATTTTATGACCATAATTATTGTCTTCAAAAAGGATGTATGTTCATGTCACATGAAAGTTGACGGCTTCTCTCGGGAGTGTATGTACGTATATGATTGTATGATGTTTGTTCAGTTCTTGTATTTTATGAACACAAGAAGACTTTGGGGTTTACTGGCAATATTCACTTGATGTATGAACATTAACAAATCCATTAAATTGATTCAATTTACCATGCACTTTCCCTGAGGTTGTTAAGTGGCTGAATTAAAAGGATTCTGCCTATATAGCCCACACTAATGAAAAAAGTTATTGCACACTTGCAGAAATACATTAGAGCCAGACACGTCATTTCTGTGTTTCTAAAAATACCTGAATATGTACGACTATTTATTAGAGGAAATTTACATTTCCATAATTTGATTTCCATCAGACATCATGCTATTTTTGTAATGTATGATTTATTTGGTCTCTGTCAGAGTTACTCCCTCCAGTGTCAGAGCCACTGCCAACTGTCAGCACCGGTGCACTTTCATCAGGTGAGTATGCAAGAAACGATAAAACAATGTTCATGAGTAACAGAAATATGAAGTAATGTAATTTATTTTAATCAAGTTCAAGACAATGTCTTTGTGCTGTGATATTATCTAGTCTTGTCATTTGATTTCACAGAAACAGGTCCGACTCAAAGTCATGGAGCTCGACCCGCTAACATGTCAACGACAGGAGATCCTCTAGAAGTCAACAAGACGGCCGGTCAGTTCACTAAACTCAGATGAATCATGTTTGTCCGTCTTCTTGATTCTTAGTTCAGATCTTCACTGTTCTACTGTACAAGAGAAAATGCATTTTGCTGGAAGGCAGCATTTAAACATAAAAACATGAACAACATACATAAAAACACAATGAGACATTGAAAGACATTAAACATGCTGGTTGTGTACACAGAACAGAGTACAATAATGTGATAAAAGCAAGAAACAATACGGAGAAGATGAAGTGCCAAGCTGTGCAGGGAACAAAGAGGCAGTTTATATTAAGAGTGCTTATTGCACATGAGATGAAGAAAAACTTGTTGCATCTAATTTATGGAAACGTGAATTCCTGACTAAAGAAGTCCCTTTAAGACAGGCTGGTCTGGATTTGCTATGATGGATCTCGAATGATTTTAGTCGCTGCCCTGATTGATTCCAGTTTTCACACAATTACCGGGTATTATGATCAGTAAAATAACACCATCAGCTCTCTGTCAATATTTAACTTGAGCAGAATTTATAGTCTTTGTTGCCTAAATGGTAAATGGGCTGCGTTTATATAGCGCTTTTATAGTCTTAGCAAGCACTCAAAGTGTTTTACAGCACAAGCCAGCATTCACCCATTCACACACACATTCATACAGTGGTGGCAGAGGCTGCCACAGAAACATTCACCCGCACATTGACAGGAGCAATTTGGGGTTCAGTATCTTGCCCAAGGACACTTCGACATGTAGACTGCGGGAGCCGGGAATCGAACCACAGACTTTGATTAGCGGACAACCTCCTGAGCCACAGCCGTCCACCAGCCGCCTGAGTGTTCAATTCAAAAGCTGAATTTCCTATCATTACAAGTACAAAGGTACTGGGGTCATTAACAGTTTATTAACTCATAGCCATCAGTCATTGGTGAAGAGACTAAAGAGGGGGGGCAGAACCAAAATGTTTCAGGGAGCCTGTGGAGGACAAATGCAGCTTAGACAGAACACCACTTTTTATTCTTCTGTAAAATGTTTGACAATTTGATTCAGATTTTGTCTTTGAATGGTCCGAATCAGAGACGGTGTTACATTTAAATCGGTGACCGCAGACAGCCAGCAACACGAGGTCACCGTTTCTGATGGCTGTCGTACACTGTACCTGTGTAATACATGACAGAAAACAGACAAAACTAAATTGTTAAAAAACATAAATATATTTGATTATTTTTATTTTAAATATATATTCACAAAACTGTAAAAGAAAAGTAAAAGGAACCCCATAGGGGTCACATTTTCTGACGGCAGCCATCAGAAATGGTGAGTTTATGTGTTACTGGCTCTCTGCGGTCACAGATTTCCGTGTAACACCGGCTCTGACCAATTTAGTGCCCTAGGCAAGACTTTAGCTGGTGCCCCTTGCATCACAGCTAATTCCATTACCAACTATTGTGTTGATACACTCACACAGAAACTGCATAGCTTTATGTCTTTGAGACTATAAGCTATGCAGATCACACTCAAACAAAAAACTGTATTTCTCATAATTATGTTGTAGTCTGTTCCCCAAACACCTGAATAGTCTTTCCAACTTTCCCTAATGAATTTAAGGTCGAAGTACTTGACGTTAACTCTAGCTATTTATTAGCTATTATAGTATGATGCGCCGGGGTGATGCTGCGGGCAAATCAGGAAATAGGGCCTATTTAATAGGCTTCATATTTATGTTGTTGTTGGCTTTTTTTAATATTTTGAAATAGTATTAAAATAGTGTTAGCAAAAAATAGTTAAAGTTCAATATTTAAAATTAATTTTCTTCCCTCATTTTGGGGCGCCCCTGTGGATGGATGGTGCCCCTAGCATTCGCCTATACCGCCTATGCTTAGGGCCGGCTCTGGTCAGAAAATATTGACAAAAATACACATGCAGTGTAAAGATGCATCGCTGTTTTATCTGCGTTCTTTTCACTCCTGCAGTTCGACCAGACACGTTCTTCAGAGTTAATCTGACCTTAAGCATGACTGGCAGCCCGACAAAACCAGAGGAGATTATTGAGAAATGGGTATGAGACTCACACAACTGCACATGAAAGCGTCCTTTACTATAAAAAAAATAATGTGTAAACTGAATTTCTTCTCTTTGGGCAAAAGGTGAAAGAACAGCTGGATGTGAATCACACCATGATTGTGCTGAATCTTCTCATAAAGGAGAACGCTGGCAGGTGGGTCCCATTGAATTCACTTTATTGTTGCATGACTAGCATCTCTGGTTGACTTATTATTCATCTGTGATATTTCATAGGAACATGGAGCAGCACAATGGACAGATGGTGAGAATGTGCTTCATTTTAATACCAAGACAAGTCAGATCAACAGATAAAAATTCACTTTACAGTTCAATCCTCGGAATAATATCTCACACCACTATAACAACTGATGTATACAACGCAACATCTCTCTGGTTCCCTTTCTTTTAGATTTCCCCCGGCCAACAAAAACAGTAGGTGACTAAAACAAGAGAAGAATTATGGTGCAGAAAGCTTCCTGTTTTATATGCAACTAATTGTATATTTCATCCGCAGATATTGCTGCACCTTCCATGTTCAAGAATACAACGTAAACAGTGCGGCAGAAACTCAAACTGTTATTAAAGCTGCCTTGACATCAAAGTATGAAAATAACTCCATCATTATTCAACCTATGGAGGTGACGATCAAGCACATTGGTAAGTTGGATTTACCAAACACATATAAAGATGTGTTCAGTTATGGAAGAAGACTTGACAACGTGTATATATTATTTTTTCAGTGCCAGAAAACTGTTTAGAAGAAACTACTTCAACAATCTATGGATTATACATTTGGCCTGAAGCATTTCCACAAGTCAACCAAGAAATGGGATGCAGAAAACCCAAATCAGAGAAAGCCTTCAGGCTTTGGTAAGACATTAACTTCCATTTAACGTCCAGTGGATTTAATATTTGACCGGAGATGAGGAAATTATCAGGGCAAGAATATGATCTTAACATAAGCCAATAATCAGCCCAAACACTTAAGCAACCATCATGCTGTACAAAATGATTTATTGACTGACATTATAAAGCAGCGTATTATAAATGTCTTTATAATGACGCATATTGTGATTTACGATTGAGACAAAGTGTAATAATGTTCAGGGGTTTATTCACACCAGCCTGAGTCATCTGAGCCGACACTCATCTCTTTTTTTTGGGTATATTGCTCTATTTACTCGTACAGATCCTGTTTGTCTTTGTCGTAACAACCTGTTTCCATAGAGACAGCTGAGCGAGACAAGAAAAATTCCCTCAATTACGATGTCCTGTTCTCAACCAGTCCTCCCACTCTGCACACAAGCTCTGACCCACATACATGTAACACTGATGGATCCGTGCCAGCCTGCAGCTCAAATCAATTTCCTATAAGTGAATTATTAGTGTAATGAAGGGCTTCAATCTTCTGGCTGCCAAATTTGATATAAATATCACTCAAGGGACAATATGGGTAATCAGTTTTATGGTCTCTTAGTGAAGCCGTTGATGCTTATTAAGATTAAAACACATCATCAGCAGTGGACAGGTGGTTTTTATCACCCTTTTTCTGATACTTTGTCAAGTTCAATAAACAGACCAGAAATCATTATTAATGTCTTCTTCCTCTGTTGTTTCTGTTCCTCTGATTCTCTTTAGTAAGTTAGACATTGAAACTGACGCGACCAGCTGGGCTAATCCTGATATGAAGAACTGCAAACCGTTTATAACCATATCAGACCTCGACAACATCACTGTCACTACCGGTAAGAGCATCAGACACACACCATCCAATGTTTATAATATTATTTTAAAAAGATACTTTAAAATAAAACATTTCCCTTTCGTGTTTATTTTTTATCCTTCCATCTAAATCCTGATATATCCAAAGACAAAAGCAATAGAGTAACACATCACAGCACTAAATTTGGACAATCAGCTTTCTCCATGAAGGGTTGTCAGCTACACATTACCAACTGAAATCAAAGTAATTCCAGGTATAGAGTCCTTTATAACAAACGTTAAGTGTTTGTGACTAAAAGCAAACCAGAGCTGTATCCATTTTTAGCAAGTTGTACTGTAAAATACCAAGTGGTATGGGTGTACTGTGTGATGTGTATTTTATTCTATTTCCATATTTGTATTGTGTTGTGGTCTTATGATATAAAAAGCTGTGTATTTAAATTACCATGTAGATGTAAAAGACCAACTAAGGACAAGAGTTGAAAATTAACAATAGTTCTAAACTCTCTGCGCAGCACATTTGTTTCATACCCTGTATGGAACTCTGTTAAATCTAGAGCAATAATAACGCTTTAATGCAAATTTATTTTAACGCCTCTAATTTCTTTAATGCATTAACGCAACTTACAATTTTTAGATTGTAGTGAGCTCAGTTTAAAGGCTAGAATGAAGATTTTGGTATCATATGAAACTAGAAAACCTAAAGAAACCATTGGTACCAACTATGTCATACTAGCTTGTCACGAAGGAGGCTAAATAACTTTCCAATCTTATGCTAAATTTTGGCGATGAAGGTGTCCCTTGACCTCTGACCTCAAGATATGTGAATGAAAATGGGTTCTATGGGTACCCACGAGTCTCCCCTTTACAGATATGCCCACTTTATGATAACCACATGCAGTTTGGGGCAAGTCATAGTCAGGTCAGCACACTGACACACTGACAGCTGTTGTTGCCTGTTGGGCTGCAGTTTGTCATGTTATGATTTGAGCATATATTTTTATGCTAAATGCAGTACCTGTGAGGGTTTCTGGACAATATTTGTCATTGTTTTGTGTTGTTAATGGATTTCCAATAATAAATATATACATACATTACCTTTGTATAAATTGCATCGTTCATAAATCATAAAACAATAAATCATACATCAAAATCAAATAAAACTACAACAGAAAAGCATGGCGAAAACACAACTAGAAACATTAATGACAGTATTGTTTTGTAGGTAACGTGGCCGAGGTGGTGGACATGATTCAGGACCTTGTGGATGTTCAGTTAGGTAGCAGTGCAGAGCTATCTTCCTCCGAGCTGGACACGGTGGTGGAGAAGCTCAGGGAAGTGGTTGATATCAGCAGCATCAAACCTGCTGTTGGTGCCAACATCGTCAATATTGTTGCAGATATCCTGATTTCCAAAACTGACATCACGCTAGTGGCCAGCATGTAAGTGTGTGTCTGTTTAAAACACATGCATGTGAGCAGTGGTAGAATGTAACTAAGTACATTTACTCAAGTACTGTACTTAAGTACAATTATGAAGTACTTGTACTTTATTAAAGTATTTCATTTTATGTTACTTTAAGCTTTTACTCCACAACATTTTGACAGCAAAGATTATGCTTTTTACTCCACTGCATTTATTTGACAGCATTAGTTTCTAGTTACTTTGGATATTCAGATTATTAATAGAAAATAATAAATAAAAAAAAAATCAACTAATACATTATGGTGTATTATCACGGGTTAAGTTACCCAGCAGTATACAGTATAAAGTACTTACAATGAGCTCCACCTTTACCAGCTGCAACATTAAAGTGACGGACTCATGCATTACTATTTATAATTAAAATTAAAATCAAAATGCATAATGAGTACTTTTACCTTTGATACTTTAAGTATACTTTGATGCTAATACTTTTGTACTTTTACTTAAGAAAGACTTCGAACGCCAAAACAAAGTATTTTTTCACTGTGGTATTGCTACTTTTACTTCAGTAAAAAGTCCTCATACTTCAACCTTCTTCCTCTAAATATTGTCTTCTCTAATCTTATTTTCTTGTTAATCTATCTGTATTTTTTCTTTGGGAAAAGTGTCCTTAATCTGACAGATCAAATGGGGAACAATATGGATTTCCAAGATGAATATACTGTCAGTATAACAGCACCCTCTCTGGCCCTGTCCATGATCAACGTAGATAGAAATAATTTCAGTGGCCTCACCTTTGGTGTGTCCTCCATTTCTTCAACCATGAATCCAGAGGTGAGACGCTATAATATGTAATAAAGGGTGCCGCAAGTTTTACTCATGAGTAAGTGAGATATCCACAAGCCAAAGAAATGCCAGGCATTTTTCACAGCAGCCATTTTGACATGTCATTGTTCCGCCCTCATAAAAAAGAGTCCCCTTCCTTAATGACTCTTTCAACACACTGTAGTCAAAGAATGATGGATTCATTACGCACCACCGTTTAGTATTGACAGTGTGAGAATGGGGTAAAACTCAAGTGAAGAAAGAAAGTAAAGGAAACAATGATAGGATAAGCCTCATTCATACACATTCCCATCATGCCTATTTTATACCTCATAAATCTGATATATCTGGCTACCAATATAGCTAACTGAAAGCCATTAAGAGGACAGGTTATATGGTGAAGGATGAATAGTGCATAACACATAAAAACATGGCCTAACCTATAGCCATCCACACAAAATATAAACATTAACGCAGTATGGGCATCTTATAAAATCTGTACTTACAGACAATGCATCTAAAAAATGATTCCAAAAGAAGATGGATGTAAATGCTTCAGCAAAATAGTTCCACAATGTGACTTCTACCCAGGAGTGCAGGGAAAACAAAGATGTCCAACTACAGGGTTCAAAGGTCAAGCAATGTCACCTGTTTTAAAAAGATTCAGCACCACGTAGGCCGTAGCCACAGTGGCTGCAAAAATTTACTAAAAGTTTACTTTTCTCAGGCCGGAACAGTCATTGCAGGGTAAACACAAGGTTAATTAATAACATTATTATTATGGCCCTGTTCCATTTAGGTGGGCCAGGGCCTGGTATTGTGCATGCTGGCTCACGGGATGTTTTTTAATTTAACCTTTATTTAGACAGGTAATCTTTAAAGGACACAATGTCTTATTCTCAAGGTTAGGAATGGCTGTGACACACTATTACACCTGTGTTTACCCTCTGTTGCATTAATGTCCTGGAAACAGTGTTAATAAATTGACGGTTGCTTTTAGATTGACAGTTGATGAGAAATGACCCATGACCTTTTTTTTCTCAGATTTTTGTCAGCCAGAGCTTTGAGAGTCAACCGCTCCCTGACACCAATGCAACGATCTCTTTGCCCTCCGAAATCCACAACTATTTCCCTCCTGGAGAAAGAAAGAAAACTCGAGTCCAGTTTCAGTTCTTTGGAACAAATGAACTTTTTCCGGTATTAAATCTTCTTCGCTTGTTACTATCTGTCATCTTGTTTTTTTCTTTTTCATTTTTCTTATTGTGCTTTTTGTGACATTTTGGAAACAAGTTTATTCGCTGTCTTGCAGAGAGTTAAATCAAAAGATCGACACCACTCTCACGTCTGTGGGATAAATATGAAGCTACAGACAGGAGATGGTTAGCTTAGCTCATCATTGAGATAGGAAACCATTGACTGTATGTAGTCTGTAACAGCATAAGATGGACAACATGACAACTCCCTAAAAGTGAGCCAAAACATCTCAATCGCCCCCTGGTGGCTGGCGGCAGTATAGGTTATAAAGCCCGCCTCCTATGGGACGTGGGATGGGACATGGGCCAAACTAAAACGTCAAAATACACGTTGAATATGTCAGAGATGGTTTCTGTCATTTTAGGTAGTTCTTATCACGCTGATGTATGTTCAAGTGTTAATTTTTCTGATACGTTTGATTTAAATGAGTTATTATGATGCTGTAAAAAGGGGGGGTGAGACGTCATGATTGGCAGCTGTGAGCTTCTCTCGCTGACAAGCTGCAGCTGTGCTCGGCTCGTAATTGGTTCGGGCAGGTGGAGCCGCGGTATCGAGGTTACCCGCTCACTACTACACAGACTCTGGCTACAAATGACGTCCAAATCTCAAGATGGTAGATATTTTGGCGTCGTTTCTGTACAGTGGGAGGAAGTGGAGACGCGACATCCATCTTTATATAGTCTATGGTGGAAACATAGCCAACAAAAAACGCCTACAAGCGGCTCGTAATTAAAACACGTTATTTCTGTTTAATCCGTACAAAAAACAAACTGTAAAAATGACAATTTGTGGGTTTACGGGGGGTTATGTACCAGACTATTTCTTGGCTGGGCGCAGTGACTTCCGCGAGTTTTGTCGTCACCTTGAGGTTGCCAAGTAACCAGCAGAGAATAGTTGTTTTACACTTGGGTTTTTGTGAGGATTAAACAAATAAGATATGATGTGCTAATTTAGAGGATTTTGAACTGAGACAGGCTAGCTGTTTCCCCCTGTTTCCAGTCTTTGTGCTAAGCTAAGCTAACCGGCTGTAGTTTCATATTTACCGTACAAACATGAGAGTGGTATCAAATATCTCATTTAACTCTCGGCAAGAAAACAACTTAGCGAAATGTCAAACTCTTCCTTTAATGAAATAACAATAAAACAAATGTGGCACTGAAATAATTATATTTTTAGCATATTTTATTGACCAATGACCTTATCCTTGTCCTGTCTCTTAATGTGACAATACTTTTAACAGGAACCACACTCCAATGCAACACAGAGCAGCTGGAAATTGAATTCCTATATAGTATCTGCCAACATCAATAACAGTGATGTCAGCAACCTAAGTGATCAAGTGGTGGTGACCCTCAGCCACCAAACGCCTAAACAGGTGAGAAATGAATACAGTTCATCAGTAAGAAGAAAGGTTCTGTATTTCACTCTAAAACCATCACCTCCCTGTTTTTACAGCCAGAAGACAAAGTACAATGTGCGTTTTGGGATTTCCAGAAAAACGGTGAGTTTGTCATTATTTATTATACTTTATGTTTACAGTTGTATTTAGATGATTTACAGTAATTGAGCCTCATAGTACGTTTTAGGAACCAGTGACATCAATAGAGATCCTTAACGCAGGAAGATGTGTGTCTGTTGATAAGCTGCTTTAATCAAATGTTTGTTTGCCAGGTGGGCAGGGTGGTTGGAACAGCAATGGTTGTGACACCCTGAGTATTTCTGCGTATCAAACCAGCTGTCTCTGTGATCATCTCACACATTTCGCTGTACTCCTGGTGAGTCATTGGTCTGCTTTTTATAAATCAAACCAGGGAACAAGCAACACCCACAACCACCAACATACTGGGTGCAATCTGGCCAGTTGCTAATGATGCAAGAAGCTGATGTTAACACCACAACACCACTTCATAATTATATCATTTATCTTTCAAATAATTATGATGGGATGAGTCTTAACAGCACAGTCTTGCACTTCTGCTTCCCATCGTGTCTGTTTGGGTACTACCACTAGGGGGGTTTAAATACAAGCAAACAATAGATTTTGTTTGTATGTTGTGTTTCAGGATGTATCCAGAACGCCCATCAGTGAAGCTGACAGCCAGATTCTGACAATGATCTCATATCTTGGTTGTGGTATATCCTCCATCTTTCTGGGCATCACTCTTCTCACCTACCTTGCTTTCGAGTAAGTCACGCGGAGCGACACTATCATGCTCATCACATTTTCTGCAATAACCAGTTAGAGGAGACTGGCGTTGGAAAAGCGGAGGTTGTGCATTAGCAATGCTGCTTAAAATCTAATTTTGCCTGTTATCAGTGTGAAATCCAGAGGCCTTTCAGACCGAGTTGTTCCCTGTGTCGCATTTCAGGAAGCTGCGTCGAGACTACCCATCTAAAATACTCATCAACCTCTCAGCTGCCCTACTGGGGTTGAGCATGCTCTTCCTGCTGGGCTCCTGGCTCTCGTCCTTCTCCAACTACAGTCTGTGCATTGCCACCGCTGCAACGATGCACTACTTCCTGCTGGCCTCTTTCACCTGGATGGGCCTGGAGGCCGTGCATATGTACCTCGCTCTGGTCAAGGTCTTCAACATCTACGTTCCCTCCTACATCCTCAAGTTCTGTGCTGTAGGATGGGGTAAGACAGAACCTGAAGTGCTTCTAATTGTAGTTGAAAAAGTCCAGTTGGCTGATTCAGGTTCAGGAGTGGATTTTGATAAGTTGGGATCAAGCAGCTGGGGTTTTATGAATCTTGATTTCCATCAAGTATCCTGGAAAGAACCATGTAATTTATTACAGGGAAATAGGAATGTCCTTGATTGAAAAAAGCTCCATTTGCACACAATTAAATATTTATGCATTGCTCATTTATCATATCTCTTGCTCATAGACAAATTGTTCCATGTTCAGTTGATCTACTGTGCTGTGACTACAAGCCTCTCCGGGTTAAACTAGCAATTCATTTGAATATCATTGAAGCTGCAGTCGGTAACTTTGAGCAAATACGTTAAAAAAGTTATTTTTATAAAACGGTCACTTTATCCTGACAGTAGTGCATGAGACAAGTAATCTGAAATAAAATCATGTGTCTCTGTGTCCTCCTATAGTTCTCCTAATGGCATTTGCAAGACTGCACAGCGCCTGAAGAAAAACAACCAATCAGAGCCGAGCAGTCTCTAAAGCAGCTGTTGCACTGCTGGTGAAACTCGCGAACTCCAATCAAATGGTCAAACTAGGCAGCGCTGATCAAATATGAATCAATTTTCTGTTACTGTAATTCCTATTTCTCACCTCAAATGCTTTCAGAAACATCTTGTAGTGTACTGTTTAGCTGTAAAATGAGGCCAGTGGGCGGGGCTTGTTTTTGGCTCGACTGTTTTTAACATGTCACAAATTCCTCGGCTGCTCTGATTGATTGTTTTTACTCGGGCGCGGTGAAATCTCACAGATGCCATTAGGAGCACCGGAGGACACCGGAGGACACAGAGGCCCATGATTTCTTTCAGATTATCTGTCTCATGCACTACTGTCAGGATATAGTGACCGTTTTATAAAAATAACTTTTTATCAGATTTGCTCAAAGTTACGGACTGCAGCTTAAAGTGTAAGTGTGTACATATAGAACAAAGTCTCTGTTTTACCTATAATTAGATTAGATTGAAAAAAAGCCCATAAAATAAAGCATCACCAATGAGTTAGACGTGATCCAGGGGTTGTAGCAGAACCTTTAAGGGGAAATCAGCTATTTAAAAAAAAAATGTTTGTTTGTTTTTGATTTGAGAATTAATTCAAAAGCAGAAACTGCAACAGACAGAAAATAACACTCATTTCATTATTAATGGCAGGAAAATGAGCACCTCACACGGTCAGTTTGGGAATTTAAGAGAAAAACATAAATCAACAAAACTTCAAACCAGAAATATATCTGGGAATTGTTTTCTTCTTTGCCACAGTGTGTGAATATGTTCAGTTAACTCTGATCTGAATAGTATTTTTTTTGTGTGTTCCCACAGGTGTTCCTCTGGTCATAGTCAGCCTGGTGCTGGCCATAGATAAAGATGCATACGGCAGCAATGTGTCTGAAGAGTCGACTCTGGCGTTTCAGTCCGCTGAATTGTAAGTACAAGCACTAGTGGTCTGTAGTTGAAGCAGGGTGAGTCATGGTGAGTAATGGGAGCTTCATGTCTAAATTGATATTCGGCAGTGTCTTAAACAAATAAAGCATGTAGTTGATGACATTTATCATAAATCCCAGTGTAAATGACATGATGACCGTCCCTCTCCCTTCCTTCAGCTGCTGGATTCAGAATGACGTCTTCTTCTACGTAACGGTGGTGGCGTTTATCCTTCTGATCCTTCTGTGCAACGTCTCTGTATTCATCGTGGTTCTGATCCAGATCAGACAAATGAAGGCCAATAAGCGGTCAACAAACAGCAGCAGTGCTCTTTATGACTTGAGGGCGGTGGCCAGTCTCACCGTCCTGTTGGGCCTGACGTGGTTAATGGGCTTTTTTTCATTTGGGCCGGGCAGAGTGGTCCTGCTGTACCTGTTTACCATCGTCAACACCTTTCAGGGTAAATATGAGCTGCAGCTGGTGTTAAGTAGGTACAGAAGAGCGAGTCATTTTTAACTCAGCATGTGTTCAAACTGTTCACATTCACCACCATGCATTTTTACAGTTTATCTCCTTGGTTTTAAAGAGGACCTATTATGCTCATTTTCAGGTGCTTACTTGTATTTTGGGTTTCTACTAGAACATGTTTACATGCTTTAATGTTCAAAAAATGCTTTATTTTTCTAATATGGCTGTGCTGCAGCACCTCTTTTCACCCTCGGCCTGAAACGCTCTGTTTGAGCGCCGCCTTCCCCTCCAGAAAAGCCCAGTCTGCTCTGATAGGTCAGCTGAACCAAACTCTATGGACTCCGCTCCAGCTCCGCTCTAACTGCTTTGTTTGAGGGTGTGCCAAACTAGCCGCTAGACAGGTATTATGCTGATGTGTTACTTGGTGACATCACCACATTACGGAAGAAAAGGCGGGACTTCAAGCAAGGCAGTTCACGAGCAGTGTTTCTGTGGGGGAGAGTAACTTGCTTTGGCGCGGACTTTGGGCTTTGTAACTTTGCAGACCCTTTACTTTCACAAAAAACTATATAACACACTACAGGAAAGGGGAAAAGCACAAAAGCATAATAGGTCCCCTTTAAACTGATTTCATATTTGTGGTACACAAATGTAAAGACAATAACACTTTTAAGAGTGCAGTTAAAGGTAATAAACGAAAATGAAACTATGAAGTGCTAAAATGAATAGTAAAACAAAAATACTATTGTGTCTATATCATGTTGCAGTATTTCACAATTGTCTACAATGTCTGCTCTTTTGTCCTACAGGGTTTTTTGTCTTTTTGTTCCACTGTTTGATGAAAGAAAATGTGAGGAAACAGTGGAGAATCCACTTGTGCTGCGGTCGTTTCAGACTCAGTGATTACTCAGGTACATATTGTTTATGGACGTGGAACGTATTGCAGCACAGTGGCCAGATGGTTGTGGGGGAAGTATTTTCAAGACGGATGATTTATGCATTGTTTTCTCTCTCTCTCTGTCTTTCACTGTGTGTTCAGACTGGAGTCGCACTGTGACAGTGGGCGGTCGCTGCAAAAAGAACCATCTTGTTAACTCTGACTCAGTCGCTTCTGACAACACTTCCACCATCAGGAAGGTCTCCGACTCCTCAACAGGATCAGCACCAAACCACCACCAGGGGGCATGAGCAGGCCTCTGTATGTGCCCTTCAGTATACAGTAGCTCTAAACCCTTCAAGATCCACTGTGCAAAAACAAACACTGATAGCAGAAAATAGAACAGCTCCATGTCTGTAATGGACAGGGAAAGATCAACTAACCACACGTTCAGAGAGATACAATGGGTATGTGGACACTCCTGCACATTAATTAGCCATAATAATAATAATAATAATAATAATAATAATAATAATAATAAGGTTACAGTCAGAACAGTAAGTTCAAAGTACCGTAAAGGTTACAGTCAGAACAGTAAGTTCAAAGTACCGTAAAGTGCACATTGTATGCAAGCATACATGTTTTGTGTTTGTAAAACTTTTAATAGTAATGAGTGAAGTAAATGTTGCACAGGAAGCAGTTATAAGAGTTTTCCATTTAAATGTAATGTGAATGTAATGGAAAGGACAGTATCTGTAACCAAGAACTGTTTTCAAGTAAAGTACATGAGAAATTATACTCGTGAATATATATATATATATATATATATATTTATATATATATATATTTGCACTTTAAAAGACATGAAACCATCTCTCAGTCTGCAGTCTGCTTCTTCTTTGGACCTTAAAAAGTTTCACTGCTCATGATATTTTCCTTTGAAGACATTTTTTTAAAGTATACTTAATGTCAATGATAATAAAATATGAATGTTTGGTGAGCGTCTGAAGATTGCTTTTTTTCTATGTGAAGATTTCAACCCATCAAGAGCACCAGTTTGTGAAACAGTCATGAAAGTCAGTGTATTGATTCGTGTATATAGACACGAATTTAAAAAAAATTTTGTGATGGTCAGCACGAAATCAATCCACGTTGTATGTAATCCACGTAATTGTGAACCGGGAAGGAGGCCGTAGTGGATGGGTGGATCAAAAAACACATGACTTTCGCCCAGGAGACTGGTCGAGGTTGATTTAAATGCCATGTAACATCTGTACTTAAATTAGGCCGCTTCCAATGTTCAAGTAGTTTTGTTGCCTAAACCTAACTAAGAAGTTTTATTTTGAAAAGACTGGAGCGAAAATGGACACGTATTGCTGGACATTCGTAGGAAAACAGGTCAGGTGGTAGAGCAGGTCGTCCTGTAGTCATAAGATCGGGGGTTTGGTTCCCAGCTACAGTCCACATGTCAAACTCAAAACCATTTCCTTGGGCAAGATACTGAGCCCCAAATTGCTCCCGAAGGCTGTACCATCGGTGAGTGAGTGAGCATTTAGATTATCTTGTAGTCTATGAATGTATGTGTGTGAATGTTGACATGTAAAGCACTTTGAGTGTCTGGAAGAACAGAAAGGAGTTATATAAATGCAGGTCCATTTACCGTTTACCATCCATGTTGAATTAAAATACTCTGAATGGCAATTCACCTCAGAGCTGTTGTCGAACTGTGTGTAACTTTCAGACAGTGCGACTGAGGAATGTTTTAATAAGGTGTCAGACCGGTTCAGGAGGAACTCGCCGGATGACATTCTGTTCATAGCTCTCTGCGTTAAGGAAGCATCACACGCCCTCCCAGTCCAACACATTAAGTAACTTTTGAGGCTCAGTGAGCGAGATGTTTTGTTCGTCGAGGAAATGAACGTTGGCGTTGGTTCTTCGAATCTAATCGATGACTTTGATGTTTAAACTCAAGCCAGGTGATTTTTTTTTCAACAATTCCGGCTGCTGCTCATGCAGGTGAACACATCAGCTTTGATAAACCAGTCAATGCACGGACGCACTACCTGTTCATCTTTGGTCAATCATCAGGTCAGGTAAGAGAAGCGAGATACTTAAAATATAATTGACTC
Source organism: Sebastes fasciatus (assembly GCF_043250625.1). Taxonomy (NCBI): domain Eukaryota; kingdom Metazoa; phylum Chordata; class Actinopteri; order Perciformes; family Sebastidae; genus Sebastes; species Sebastes fasciatus. Next base: position 15,645,012 of record NC_133804.1, read on the forward strand.
AATGCTTCAGTTCTTTAATCACCAACAGCAGTTCAATTAAGTTTTTATAGGATGGATGTAATAAAATTATTTACACTTCACTCCTTCATATAGTTTGCGGTTACAGTGGCTGGCATAATGTTTGCATTTCTGCAGTGTAAACCCATACAAGATATTACAAATGGCAAATAACAAAGTGAATTCTTCCAGTTATTGACATGTTTCTCAGAATTGATCATTTGGTGCTGGAGTAAACATGATGTGCACTATCATGGGATTTCCGTGCCTACTGAGCCATAACATGTACCAAAAGGAAAGGTGTACTTTTCTTGTTTGTGGGAAATGTTTGTGGGAAACTATAATCAGTCTGCTTCAAGGAGCAGCAGTGAGTCATTCAAGGCAAGTTTAGTTTAAATTGCTTCCAATAATTGGCATCCAAGAGAAGAAGGTTTTTAGGTGTTTCAGGGAAGCAATAAATAAAAACCAGGTTATCACTATTTGCAAAGACAGATGAACTGAGAATGTGGACCGCTACATGATGGATTAAGTTGTCTTTTGTGTGACTGCAAATAAATTCAGCGAAATATCAAATCTGTAGTAGCATGCATGTTGTGGAGTAAACAACCTGTTTTGTCTCAGTCACAGCTGACCCATGGAGGACAGAACAGACAGTCCCATAGCTGTGAAGGTGGAGGAGCATTCACGGTGTGTCATCCTGACTTACTTCCAGGGGGACATCAACAGCATGGTGGACGCTCACTTCAGCCGCGCTCTCAGCAAAGTCTGCAAGGCCAAGGCACCGGCAGCAAAGACAAAGAAAATCCGTAAAACTATTAAAATGGGTAAGAACATGAAATCAACAGTGTATGAGCTACCTGACTACAAGCAGGACACATCCATCCTCACTATTTGGCTTCTGTCTTTGTCCCCTGCAGAGGAAAGCAGCCCCTGTCAGGGGAGTTCTGTCGACTGCTACTCAGAGTCACAGCTCCCTCCTGCAGCAGGACGTCTCCTGAACTTCAGTCCTGCAGACGACGCTCCTGGCTCATGGCACACGTTCACTACCAGGGGAGGAGAGGCCCCGGGTTTGCCGTCCATCGCCTACTCTCTGTCCCAAGAAGGGTTGAGTCTAACTGGACAGCAATACGCCAACTCCCTGCTCAACCTGCTGCACAGTGACCGGGGTGAGATGGGACCCAGCATGGCCTCCAGCTCCAAGCCAGAACTGCATCCCAGCTGGATGGTGCCTCAAGGATATAGAGACTCCGTGGACCCTGCTGTGGGTGTGTTTGAACCTGGTATGCAATTTAACATCTTTAAAAATGTCTTCCAACCAATAAAATGAAAATAACTGCTTCTTAGATAGAGGATTACACTTGAGAATAAGGTCAACAAAATCTTAAGAAGTAGTAAGAACCAGTCGATAATTAGAAGTAAACAAGATACTAACGGAAACAATCTAATGAGGAGCTTCTACATATTTATGAATGTGCATACTGATTACCTTCTCAATTAATTAGTCCTGTTTTAAGGGGGTTAATAGTCATGGGGAGCACTACACAGCCTGTTAAAACACTTGTAGTTGTGTCTGTTGTGGCTCTGAAGGAGCGTTCTGAGAAAATAATCCCCGGTGATGTCACCCGGGTCATCTCGCCTTGGACTTGGAGACTTCAAATGATTAACAAAGAGCCCCAAACTTGGGGTGTGGAGTTTAAAAGACGTAGGCATGGAGGGTCTAACGAAAAGATGGTAGTCTGTAGATTTTGGATGTTGAAACATACTACGTAGGGACTAAATATCTAAAATATCTCGGCCTCTTCTGCATCACGTTTGACAATCTGTTTCTTGTGAGTCCCCCAACTTCAATGGAGAAACTAAATTCCTGAACGAATCATACAATGGCAAAGGCATAACCCACCTTACTCTGTGTCCCCTCAGATAAAGTAGAGGTGTCACTTACCCAACAATGACCAACTGATTTTTACTGGACAGCTTTAGTCGTTTATAAAATCACTTCAGAGAGAGCAACAGTCCAAAATAAAATTAAAAAAACATATCATATTCAGAGCACATTCACGGTAATATTCACACCCATTTGTTACAATTACCTCTTACGTAAAATAGTAAGTAGATATGTGCCAGAATTTCTAAAAAGTATGAGCCAATAATTACATAAGAGTTAATCCTATAATTTAGTTTCAGTTTAGAGTTATTTTGGGACTATTTGTTAGGTATTTTTTAATGACCTGTTCCTGTTTTAATGACCTGTTCCTGTTCCTGTAACCACTCAGGAATTTGTGCATCATATTCTCAGAAATCCTACGATGTGAAAAGGATACTATATATATATATATATAGCAGCTAAATTTGACTCAGCATGCTTGTTCATGTACATCCATTAGAGCTGCTTAGAAATAACTAACATTGTGTCTCCTTTCTGTCAGGACGACGTCTGGACAAGAAGGATTTGTACTGGTATTGAAGAGAGAGCGTGGCTGGAGCAGCAGAGACAGGGAACGGCTTCAACTACACCACATACTTGTGGCTCTCTGAAGCCGCCCAGCTTCTGTTCAGCTGTCACATGTTTTCTTGTCAAACAGGCCTCACTGAGTGGCATCGAACAAGGAAGAAACACTGCAGCGCTTCCATTCCCCTCTTTCTACTTCTCAGTGAAATGACATCAGCATGTCGGCATGTACCAAGCGAAGCGACCTTTCTGAAAGGGAACACTCTCGACAAACCTGTTCTTCAACTCTGTTACTCCTCTTGTAGATCTCGTAGCACTGTATATGTTGTTGCACCCGTTGGATGAGGGGCATTTTCTGTTGCCTTAATCAGGCACTTCTGTCAGTGGGCCTACACCAGTAAATGGACCAGTATTACTGTAAGCTAAAGTGTGGACATTTGGACATTTGAGTGTATAAATATTAATGTTAATATCAGTCTACAGTTCACCTATATCAGTTTAAGTTTATATATTCAAACAACAAAAATGAAGGATAGTAATGTTAATGACTTGTTTTCTGTAATCTTGAACTTGTATTATGTGCTGTACAAAAATGGAAACATATACAAACTTAAATAAATATCTGAGCGGACAAACAAACAATCTCAAACATCATTCAATGCTGAACACAGATAACTTAGCTACTTAAAGGTGCTAAATTCGAGATTGAGAGCATTTCTATTGCCTCCGCACGGCTCTCAACATGGGATGAGAGTGGGATAACAGTGTTAACCTGAAAGGGAACCGGAGGGTGGTAGCTACGGTTCCGCGACGACACCGTCAGTCGGGACGGCGTTATCAGCTGTAACCGCCGTATGAGAGCAGTGCAGAGCGGCGACCGTGAGCTAGCCAGTGGGGCACGCTCACATGCACGAACATGCACTAAAAACAGACGCAGCCGGTCCGGCTATGTCAACAAAGCACAGAGAAGCTCTGATTACAACACACACAGAGGGAGACTGATTTCATTCTCTGCTCAGGTACTCTTCTATATCTTTACATAGAAAATAGTTGTTTGTTGCAATATTAATGCTCTGAATATCGTATGGAGAACCTTTAACATATTCATAATGTGAAATACCCCTGAAGTACAAAAAAATTATCAAAAACCATACTTTGTAAAGTAATGAGCATCAGACAGCAAACCTCACAACCTGAACAATACTGATGATACTTGATACTTGATGACGTCTTGTACAAGATTTTTGTTATACAAATGCATAGTAGACATATGACCAGGGGCGGAAAGTAACTAAGTACATTTACTCAAGTACTTACCAATTTTGACATACTTGTATTTTACTTGAGAATTTCCATTTTATGCTACTTTATACTTCTACTCCACTAAATTCAAGAGGGAAATATTGTACTTTTTACTTCAATACTTTTAAGACAGCTTCAGTTCACCCTACTACTTTTCAAATTAATAGTTATCTAAAACATATGATTAATTCATAAAATATGATTCATTATCATAGTCTAGATTAAACAGTACCTATAATGCTCATTTTCAGGTTCATATCCCCAAATGTGTTGCAAATGTTTTACTTGGTGCCATCACGACGTTGTGGAAGAAAAGGCGGGACTTCAATCAAGGCGTTTCAGGTGCAGTGTTTCTATGGGGGAGAGTAATTCCCTTTGGCGTGGACTTTAAGCTTTGTAACTTTGCAGACCTTTTACATGCACAAAAAAACTATATAAAACACTAAAGGAAAGGGAAAAAGTACAAAAGCATAATAGGTCCCCTTTAATCTACACAACAGTATGAAGTAGTTAAAATTAGCTTCACCTCGCCCAACTACAACATTAAAGTAGGCTTACATATTAATGTATCAATAATGATCCAAAATATATTAGTATATATTAGTATAGTATAATCCTGACATGGGATATTCTGTACAATGACTACTTTTACATTTCGTTGCTAATACTTGAACTAAATGTAGGACTTTTACTTTTACAGGAGTATATTTATAGTTTATTACTTAGTAAATTATATGAATATGTCTTCCACCACTGCATATAATGTATATTTGGAAATCCAAGGTGTTCAATATTGAATAGATAAATGAAACATTATGAAATTAATAATCACATGAAGAAATACATACAGTATACTGAGACACTGTAACTGGCTCTGCTCCGTTTGTCTTGATGGTCTTTGGGGAAAATTACGAAAAAAGGACAATAAAAAAAAAAAAACTAGGACTACTTGTCCTATAGAATTATTCAATATTGAACACTAACATTTTCCCCACAAAGTAATGCTGCTTTGCGAAGTTTATGGAGCAAACCCATTAGAGCTACATTAGAGTGCCACTCAGATAACGAATTAACGAATGTACAATTTTACCAACAGGAGGTGTGACTCAGAGTCTACAAGCTGTTTGTTGAGGACACACAATGTCCATCATCATCACCACCCCTAATTAATTCAACTCTATTCACCGGTTTGTTCCTCTACCCCTTCACACATCCACGTCTTCTTTCATTTACTAACCGCAGAAGGAGATGGTGCAAAAGTAGCCTAATTAAAATGTGTTTTTTAGTAGAACTTCGGAGGTCTGTTGTTGGAGCATGTTGACACCTCGAGTTTTGCTCTTTCAACAAGAATTACACTTGAAGCTTTGTGAGAAAGTTTATTAAAGTTTTACACCGAGATGACACTTTTTGAAAGGTGTTAATATTGAAAGTAGACGAGATAGTTGAAGTTTATTTCAACTTCAGACAAGAAGAAGTTAAGAATGAATTTCTTGACTGAAAAGTCTAGTCTAGTATAACACTGGTCATTTTAACATAATCACATCTTTTTATTGTGGTGTTTTGGAGGAAAAAAAACAAGACTAGAAGGGTGTTTGAATTCGCATGTTAACATACTACTCATACTAAGTAGGCTATGATGTAAAATTTAGTATGTAATGCATTCCAGCTGCATAATATATGGATTTTGTGGACACGAGAAATGCCCAGATGTAACTAATAGACCTTTTCATTGCCATTTTGTTGCTAGGGCAACACCTGTTGTCCAAGTTTATCTTCTGTCAGCTACTGCATTAACATACTGTATATGTTTATGTTATCAAGTCTATTTGCTGATTATCAAGACTATCTGAGTGCAAGACGTGAACTTTCTGGACATACTCAAACACCCTTCAGTGTGAACAGTCCGCTGGTGGCATAATTAATCATTAATTGAATAGGTAGTTTGCAGTACAGTATTATCCAGTACGTTACGATAGTATGCATTACATTAGTATGCAGTACGTTAGTATGCAGTGTATTAGTATGTAGTACGTTATGATGCTGATCTTTAGCATGTTAGCATATAATGTTTACCATGTTCGCATACTAAAATATATTAATTATCACTAAACACAAAGTAGCCTACAGCTGAGAATGATGGGAAAGTTATTAGGTCATAAACCAAGTGTTGGACAAATGAAGGTGCTAGAGGAAACGTAAAGGGATCATTTTTTATTATAATTTTATATATATATTTATTTTTTTACATGTGTGCTTGAAAAGGGAAATTCAGATGCATCATGTGAGTTCCCCACACTGTCAGAATTTATTGAAGGATTGTAAACAGGGAGTCAATCAAACGCATTTGGACACTAGCACTAGGACTATTTCTGCTGCCTTATATCCATTTTTACCTAAAGTGACACTGAGATTATTCATCTGCAACACATGTTAAGTTGTCTGATTTGTTCTTCCATAGTGAGTCAGAGATACATGATGACCGTATCCACATTTCACTGCAGACACCATTCATGGTCACAGTTGGAGGAATAGCCATCTCCACATGAAGAGGGCGGATTATTGAAGTTTCTGTGCTAATATTAGTTCCAGATTCCAGGTGGGTGGAATAGAGGGATTTCATGTGTCTTCGCTCAGGGGGCCAAACATCTCATAATCAGGCCAGGGCATTAAACAACGTCTGTGTTAAAAATGTGACGCCAGAACACGGAAACATCGCAACTGTCGTCATTGAGGAACATACACATAACACATTTGTTGGCAAAACTGATGCACAAAGGCGTATATGCATTGGATGCCTACACAGTCTATATCTAGATTACATATTGAAATGTTCTCATAAACTGGATCTGCACAACGTCTACTCATTAGCGTATCTACCACCTGGTGCACATAAGCAAATAATATGCAACGATAATTGAACATCCTCAGGAATATGACTGACTACACTATGGTGTACGGTCTAAAGACCTGCTCTATATATAAAGCATCTTGAGATATCTTCTGTTGTGATTTGAATCTATAAAAATAAATTGAATTGGTTTGCTTTTGTAGAGTTTTTCTTTTTACTGGAGAACCAATTTTTTTCCTTCCTGGGTTTTATTGTCTCTGCAGTTAACATCCAGACGGACCCAAAAAGCCAGTCACCAATTGGCCCACTCCAAAGGTCCTTTGATCATCTCAACAGCTACAGGATAATCATCAACAACTACAGTTTTGCCAGATGAAAGGCTGACCAGGTGATCGCTGACCTGAAGTGATGGTTCAACCGATGTGGGGATGAGTGCGATCACAGCACTCTTCTCAGGACCAGAAGCACCATCTCCTGCTGATTACGTCCTGCAGTGTGAATTACAGCATCAGTAACACATCTTGGTCGTCAGACTCGCCCAGGAGGGATGGAATCCCATAAAGTAGACTGACATGAAATTTTATATAGACATTCGTGTTCCCCAGATGATGACGTCTACTGACTGAGGATCCCTTGACCCTTCCTTTAGAGCCACCATGAGGTTTTAACATTTGTGGTTTTGAGTGAAATGTCTCGACAACTATTGGAGGGATTGCTGCAGGATGAATTGAAATAACGATCCCTTAACTTTTCATCCAGCACCATCATCTTTTCAAGTTATCATTTTGTCCAGTACTTTGGTTTATGGCAAAATACCTGCAACTGTACTGTACTTGTACTTTATGTTTAGTGCTAATTAGCTAATTGTCACAATCAGCAATGCAGGGAAACAGGGACTGGACCCAAATGCAGACAGACGAGGAATCAGCGGGATGAATTCAGTGATTTAGTTTCAAAAAGCTTTCAGTGATCAAGAGTCCAAATGGCAGTGGGTCCGGCAGGCAGGTAGCAGACAGGTAACAAGAAACTGCATAGCAATGATGATGATGAGTTTTGGTTTTCCACCTCCGATGAAGAGCAGCGCACAGCCACTTCTCAAGCCTAAGGGCCCTATTTTAACGATTATTTGCTATTTTAGCATTTAATTATTAAACAATGTTTATGAAAAAGTAATTTTAGATAAATTTTGAGGTAAATATATTGGGGTAATTTGACAGTAATTCCAAAGAAATTTCAAATAGGTTACTTGCTAATTATCACCTAATTACCATGAAATTCGCAGACCTGTAAAATGAAGTGTTACCATATTTGGTACATATTGGTCTTTTTCTAATGTAGCCTGTGGTATGGCGATAAAACATAACAATGAATATAGCTACATCTGATTAAACACAGCAGTCAAAATAACCAGTTCAAGCACTGTAACAAGCAGTTTTTTGTCATTAAAATTAATAAAACTATTATCTGCCGGTCGAACAAAAGGAGAGTCTGAAGGGAGAGGAGACAAGTCAGAGGTCGCAGTGCATCGTGGCACCAAAGACAGATGGTAAAAGAATAATCCCTACAACCAAAATACACCACTCACCCAACCTATAGGTGACCACAACTAAATAACTGCAGAAAAAACGCTGCCAATCCACGGGCCACACCACATGAAACCATCCCCAGTGTACTCACTGGCTGCCACCAGGCAACCCTACAGAGGGACACGGGGGACCAGCATTAGTTCAATATTAAAAATATGAAAAAGCAGGCAGCATTAACGAACAAACAAAACATAACGGATAATCATTGGCACTTAACAGATATTTAAGTTCACACAACCCAGCAGCCATAGGGGTGTGTGTCCTCAGGAACAGCTCGGGCTACCAGTCACTAAGGTACTTTGAATTACCACCACTTTATATTTGAGAGGGGAGGACTGTGTTTAATCAGCTTAACCTAGATCTCAGTGTGTGCCTCAAAAAAGAGGTGAAAGACAAAGAGGTATACCACACTTCAAGCTAGGCCCTTTCTGTGACCCAGCCTCCTTTCCATAGGCCTTGATCTGTCATCTCCTAATTAACTACATATCCTGGATCCTAAAATCCCTCCGACTATAAAAAGTTTAGATACTGAACATATGCCCTTGAACACATATGCTGTTGGGCAGTATAGAAGTCTAGAGCACAATGTTGTGCTGTTACACTGAAGTTTGTGTGGTAGCTTCACTAAAAAGCTAAAGTTAGGTCAGGTTACTTGCAATTAAAAATTATTCACTTTATGTTAATAGTCTTTTCTTTGCTTCTATTATTCAGAAACCATCTAATATTATATGACTGTGGAACAACAGGCTGCATGTACAGTACATGATAGTTCAAACTACCCCAGAGTTTCAGTAATGTCACTTATTCATATGGTAATTTGTCATTTGACAGCACTGGGAACTTATTGAAGATGGTATTTAACACACTGTGGTCATTTAGACTCTATAATTAACTGACTAGAATCCCATTCATGAGGCGAGGAGGATGAGGCGATTGGGTCTGCGTTGATGACTGCCCATCGAGCTTTTAACAAGCCAGTTATGCAGATTGCAGAGCGGGAAAAGGTATTAATAAGTGTTTATGGTCTCTCCTGCTGACACCAGTGGCTTCAGCAATTGAGATTAATAGAGATCTCCCCTGCGACGGCAGCGTCAAAGAGCACACTGACGTCAGTCCCTCCAGTCATGTATCACTGGAATCATAAGATTTCACATGAATGCATCTCGTCTTCACAGCAGTGTCTCTCTCCTCAGCATCACTGAGAGGTCTAGTGTCAAATAAAGGTAATAAAGATTTTTTAAATGTTTTTTCAGTGTCTGTTTCCTTTCATCTGGGTCTTATTTATTTACAGTTTTGATGAAAAATAATAAATCAGAAACAACAGAGAAGGACATGCCCAAAACAAGTGACTTAATTTTGCTTTGGAGGACCATACTGGTGATTTTGCATTTTTAACACCATTTACTAAAACTTAAATATACTTTACATCTCTGCTAACTACTTTCCAAGGCATATCGTAGTGTTTTATACATATATTATATATATATTATTCTGGAAGGTTTTTTTTCTGTACTTACAGATAACCATTGGTTTCCATTTATTTCACTGGCATAAACATTTGTTTAAACTAATTTGAAACTAGCAAGTAAAGTAGTCCATTACTGTCTGCTTTTGCTGTTGTATAAGTGACGGTAGCCTTTCATAGCAATGCAGCTGGAAGTGCAGATGTCTTCACTTCATTAACATGCAACAATAACTGAACTTTGGCAACTTAGACTTAGATTTTCAACACCTATCTCAAGTGAGTTTCATGTCAGCTCACACAAAGCAGAAGTCAATGGGAAGTATAGTGGCTGTAAGGACAATTTGGATAATGGTTAATGCAATCTAAATAGGATAAAACATAGAAAAACACTAGGATGGTAAAGTTATTGTGGAAGTTTTAAGAGAGGCTGTGCATAAAATAAAATGCTGAACAGGTGTGAAACTTTCTTTGTTGATGACTTGCTTTGTTCAGCAGCAGTCTGGCACAGAAAGCAGAAATGAATATAAAACGCACAGCTTAACAAAGTCATGCAACCAAAGTTTGTATTTCTGGAGCGGAACGCTCCTGAATTATTCTGGGAAATGACAACTTCATTTTGGACAATCGCTTAATCTGGCCTATATCTGCAGTGGAAAAATCCTAAAAGCCAAAGGAGGTCGGTGTAACTATGTGGAATTGATGCGCGTCTCAGACTGAGCTCAGCAACAACGCCATGAAAGGCATTGCATCTGCTGCTGGAAAGCAATAAATTTGAGGGATTTACTGTATTTACACAGGCCATTGTGATCAAAAGGGAAGGCAAGGCACGGCAAGGCAAGTTCATTTATATAGCACATTTCATACACAAAGGAAATTCGAAGTGCTTTACATACAGTATATTAAAGCAAGATAAAAGAGCACAAAGTGCATAAGATAAAAACGAATAAAAGAATATAAAAGTATAAGTTAAAAGAAAAAAATTAAAAGGATAATAAAAACAATCAAAAGACAGTAACGTGCAGCATTTGATCAATTAAGAAAAGCTTCTGAGAACAGTTTGGTCTTGAGTCTAGATTTAAAAGTGGCCACTGTTGGTGCATCTTTGATCTCATCTGGAAGTTTGTTCCACAGTTTCCACAAAAGGACTCATTATAATAACTGCACTGTAAACAATTGCTGTTAATTTACAGCAGGATTTCAACAGTATTAACCTGTTATTGCTAGAAACATCACTTTACTGCTGATCAACTGTCTAAAGTATCATCAGTACCAGTTTCAATCAGTATTTTTTTAATTCTGGGACCTGATCTGCACATGTGAGGCTTGTACATTGTACATGATTGTAAAATCAGTGAATTAGCTTTATTGTTCTTCACTCACATGTTGTTATGGTTTGCATTCTGTGCTTGTAGCCAGCTATAGACACACATTTTGGGAAAAGTGTCAACAAGTCTATTATAGCCTTTTTCCTAACAAGTGCCTTTAATTATATTTAGTGTGACTATTCCTATGTCTGTAACCTGCTAAGTCTATTCATCTAGGCAAAAAATAATGTTTATTAAAATGTATGTACAAAATACAACCTAAATAGTGCATTAAAACAAATCAGTAAGATAATGTAAAAGAAAGTTGAAAAACAGCTATATAATGTATCTTTAAGCTGTAAATTAACTGTAAAATACTGTGAAATTAATAAAAAAGAAAACTGTATTTTTCATTAACAGTACAAAGCTGTAAATTTCAGCGACAGTATAATAATGTTAATTTTACAGTAACATAAAGGCAACCCTGCTGCCAGTTCTTTACTGTTATTTTACTGGGAAATTCTTAACAGTGTGGAGAGACTCTGAGTAAGGAAAGACAAACAGTGGGTTTAGTGCTGTGAGAGAGAAGGGGGTGGGTTGGTATTTACATACATTATAAAGGGTGCAGGTATAAAGAGTGCACATGGAGGGCAACTCTCTTCACACTCTAATAACTGTGGCATATAACCCTCATATGAGCTGCTGGCTGTAGTGCAGGACTTTCTCTGCAGCCCTCTGCATCTCCTCTCTCTGCTATGGTCGTCCACATCGTACGCAACTTCAGCACCACAGACAGCTCAATCTCTGTCTCCAGCTCCAGCTCCATCCTCAGCACCGACTCCTCTCTGCGGGACTCCCCGGCGTCCCAGATGAGCCGGACCGGACACACGGTGGTGGCAGTATGCCTGGGTTTTATCCTAGTAGCGGGAATCATCAACAACTTCCTGGCTCTCCTGATCTTTGCAAAGTTTCGCTCCCTGTGGACGCCCATCAATGTCATCCTGTTGAACATCAGCCTGAGCGACATCCTGGTGTGCGTCTTCGGCACACCGTTCAGTTTCGCTGCCAGTGTGCACGGCAGGTGGCTCATTGGAGAGTACGGATGCAAGTGGTACGGGTTCGCCAATTCACTCTTTGGTGAGTGGGAACTTTTTTGTCTGTTTATTCTACACTGTAAAAAATAAATAAAAAATTTGCCAAATTTTTTTTTTAAATCTTGAAAAAAACTGTAAAAAAAAAAAAATACTTATTTCACACAATCAAATGCAAATCAATTTATAACTTTTATATGATATAAATAAACCTACCATTAAAATTATAAACCGTTCTTTTCTTTGTCAGTGGGCAAACTTACAAAATCAGCAAGGGATCAAATACTTATTTCCTCCACTGTATATACTTTTATTTTTCATTTTCTATTATTATTATTTTTATATATATTTATATATATGTATAAAATCTGCCTGGGACGGTTGGGACAGTGGGTTCGGTTGTTCTGAGCTAAAAATAAACAACAAAAAAACATTTAAATTAAAAAAGATTGCAGTCTAAATTTGAACACCTTATATTTACAATGTCACTTGTTCACACATTTCTTCGAGAAAAAGAAAACATTTGTAAAATTATTATATTTTCATACATTACTGAGATACAGGATTTGGTAAAAAAAAAAAAAAAAAAAAAGTTTCTGACTGGCAGCAACTTGAGTAAACATTCACTCAGTGACTTCCCAGTGGGTCTTATTCAATTAGGAAAAGCCTTTGTCTGGTTTGTGTCTGCTTTTTGTTGATTGTAACAAAGTAAGAACTATAAACAATACTGTGAGAGCAGACACACTTTGGACTCCTGTGCTATAGCTACCAACAAAACTTCAGACAGCAAACACCAGCATCAACTGATAGGTCAGAAAATAAGCTTTACAACAATATGTTTTTTGTATGTGGCATAACTAAAAACAGGATGGTAGAAGAAAAATAATAAAAGAGCCAAAAATTAACTTACATGCTGTATATTTCGAAACTTATAATAAAAAAACTGAATAAAATGAGGAATAGTCAGAAGGTCTCCACTTTGAGGTTGAAAGTGAAGAGGGTGTGGATGAGTATGAGCATGGTGAATGGCATAGTTGCTTTCTAAATTAATAAAAAGGCTAACTGTCACTACTGTCCTAACTGTCCCCCTGTCCCCACCGACCCCACTCTAAATCCTCCTGAGAAGAACAAGAATGTGTTAATGTCATGGCAAACCATCCAGTAGTTGTTAAGACATTTCTCTCAAAACCACAGATTCAAACCTCATACTGGCGTAACAGGAAAAGTCACTAAACTCATCAGGATTCAGTGTGTGGGAATGTCTGTACAAAACAATCCATCAAATGGTGGCTGAGATAGTTCAGTCTGGACCGACCGCCGTCAGCCGAGCCCCGCTGTCTGAAAAGGAGAAGATTTGACAGCTGTCTAGAACATCATGTGATTGTGTAGGATGTTTCTTTGAAGTTCTCTCGGCCTTTGAACGTGTTCTGTCTCAATAAAAGAAAAAAGAAACGGTTTCCCACCCACATTCCACCACAGAGCGTCTTCAGTATGGTCCTATCAGTCAGTAATGTCTGTGTGTACATGTCTCACATACAGTTTGTCATGAGGATCTAGTGTCATGATCCTGCCATTGGATTAAATAAATCATTCTCCATGTAACGAAAAAGCTCATATGCATGTTTACATTAGGAATCACATTACTAAAACCTATAGTTTTTGACAAAAAGCGTCTACTTTCACATTTTTTTATTTAAAAGTGTAATGATTTCTAAATTGAATTAGTTCCTTCAATTAAAATAAGGGCTCAATAAATCCATAACTGTTCTCATCCAGTAATCATTCAGCCGATTAGACTGTCATCAGGCCATTAAAAAGTCGCCATTATCAGTCGCTATAAGCACCATAAATGTAGTTTCAATAGGGGCCTACTACACCCACTAGTCGGTTTTATCATCTATTCACATGGTAGATCACCGATAAAAGGAATAAAAGAACACGACAGCGACCTCTCGGGACCGTAGTAAGTAAGTTTCGCTTTTGAAACATATTCTTTTTAAGCCAAAACACAATGTTTTCCCCTAAACCCAATTGTTTTTGTTGCCAAAACCTAAAGAAGCCAATTTGTTTGTGTTCAAAACGTAACGTTTCATTCAGTTTTAAAACGTGTTTGAATGTGTTGCTTCTAAGTTTCACTTTCACTTATACAACGTAGTAGGTGTAGTAGGCCCTTATTGACCCACATCTATGGTGCTTATAGCAACCGATTAGGCCTATTTAATGGCCTGATAACAGTCGAAACCATTTGTGAGAATTGGTTTTGAAAAAAAGAATCCTTATTCACTGTGAAATGAGGATTAGGTTTAGGATTAGGATTCTTCAGCAGGTTGCGTTAGACCCTCAACATGGACTCATTGGGAGGCAGTGAGTTTAGAGTTGCTGGGGAAAATGAGAGGAGTCCTTTCAGGAGAGGATGAATCCCTGTAATAATTGCATTCTGATATCTTGTGATCTATTTTTCTGCCTCCTCCTCTCTTGATCTTTAAGGGATCGTGTCCCTGGTGTCCCTGTCTGTCCTCTCCTATGAGCGCTACACTGCCGTGCAGCGTTCCTCCCAGGTCGACATGTCAGACTTCAGGAAGGCCTGGCTCTTTGTCGGAGGCTCCTGGCTCTACTCTCTCCTCTGGACCTTGCCGCCCCTGCTGGGTTGGAGCAACTATGGGCCCGAGGGACCCGGCACCACGTGCTCCGTCCAGTGGCACCTCCGCTCACCCACCAGCGTTTCATATGTGTTGTGTCTCTTCATCTTTTGTCTGCTGCTGCCCCTTCTGCTCATGGTCTACTCTTATGGCCGGATCCTGGTGTCAATCAGGAGGGTGAGTGAGTTCAGACTAATCTGTGACACTCTTAACAAGGTAAAGGCATGTTGAATCACAAATTCACTGACAAAATTTCAAGATTTTTGATAACTACTACAAAATAAATGTGTTAATTGTTTTTTCCACTGAGTGCTACAGGAATGAGTCCTAAAACCCATAAATGAGTTAGCATCTTTGCACTTCCAGTTCCCTCGTCTGGAAGTCAATGTTTTTTTTTGAATGGGTTTGTTTATAGCGTAGCGTTTCTACTTCTGGCGATTGCATTTACATTTCAAGAATCATAAAAGTGGTGCTCATTTGTGGAGATTATTTTACGGAACAAAACGTGTTAGTATCATAAACGTTTGTTTGCCTCAAATTTTATTTTTCTGCAATAATCCCAAACCCAATGAAAAAATCCCATTGGTATTTAGTTAAGGTAACCAGGGCGATGCTCACTTCCTGGCTGGCCTACAAAAATACATCATCCCTGCAGCACTTTATTGGGGATACAAATACAAATAAAAGCAGGGTAATGAAAACACATGTAATACAAAATCACATAAAAAAAACATATAATGCAAATTTTAGGTAAAGGGCCATCGCTTCTGTTTTGTTATTTAATTATATACGTACATTATTTCTCCTTCGTGCGTGAATGGGAACACCCTTGTATAAAACAGCACATAGGAGAAAGTCGCTGAATAGCAGATGGCGGCTCAGAGTTAAAGTGACTTAGATCTTAATTTAGATACATGTGTCATTCATATGCAAACTTACCTACAGTTATCAATTATATCTGTCATGCTTTGACTACTTTTTCACAGTAAATCACCCATTAGAATTCATGTTTTCCCTTTTTTAAGCCATCAGTGGTTTCTCTTCTTTTGCAGCATCACTGAAATAATGTCACTCTATTTTGTACCATCACTTACATTGTCTTCAAGAACAATTCCCAGACAGTATGCAATACAATATATATAAAGGTTCAGTGCAAAACACACATTACATGCACAGAGTTGACATTTTCCCAGGATAATGTGCTCAAATTGCCGCCTTTCACCATGTCCATCTGCTATGGAGCCTTAATAGCTCTGTTAAAGTAGGCTCCATTGTGGCTTTTCTTGGACTATCAATGCGTTCTTAGAACATAACGATCGTAGCTCAGTGGTGGAGCAACGGGTGTCAGACTCTTACAATCAGTTTATCCAGCAGGAGAAGGAATGAGGGCAATGTTTTCAGCAGAATGCATATATGTTCTTGGCCCCCCCTCAGCTTCCAGTGACTCATCGCCACTTTGATGGCGCTTACACAAACCTGCTACTCACACAAATAATTGACAATTAAGGGCTCCAAATTGGTCTTTGGCCCCTCTGTGTACTTTGCAGCTACTACTCCTATCAATGAATCACCAAGAAGTTATTTTTAGATTGTGGAAGTAACCTGTTACTATTGGATACCTGCTATTATATAAGCACCTCCATTCTTTTTTTAAACTCCATGCACCCGAGGGAGTCAGAGAGCCTTGCAGACTTGATTACTGTACCGGTGAATGTGGGCTCAGCCGCCCGCCTTAGGCTTTTCTTAGACACCGAGCAATCAGTCTGTGGAGCCTCAAAGGTGGCTTGAAGTGACACATCAGGAGGAGACATGACATTTATATCAACAGCATCAGTGTGGATTAGGCATGAGTTTTTGTCTCTCTCTGCATGACAACATCGCATTTAGAATCAATTCATGATACAGTCTATATAAAGCACACACACTTTTGTGAATTACTGTTCCATAATTGTGTCCAACACATTGTCATCCCTCATCCTTTGTCATGCCCCTTGGCGTCACTTTATTTTCGTCATCCAAACCACTATATTTACCCTGAGCGTCACTTTAGGATTAGGCAACAAAACTGCTTTAGTTAGGTTTAAGAAAGAAATACATGGTTGGGCTTAAAACTACTACGGTTGTACAGAGAAAATGACACAGGGGACACGAACGAACAGCTGATTGTAACATGATGCATGGGGTACGAACAGCGATCTCCTGGATGAAAGCCTCATATTTGTTGGACCCATCCACCTCCCGTCTCGCCCGCCCAGCCAGCCCGTTCTCACTCCCAACTCGTCAAATACCACCGCTTGGTAAGTGCCCCTCGGCGTTGGAAACCGACGCATGGAGGCACCTTTTAGCAACAGTATGTGACGAACCGGATTTTCAACTAACTCCAATGTAAACCCACTCGTGGAGTTATTTGACGGTCAGAGCAAGTGACGTAGTATTAATAGCATGAGAGTTCACTCAGGGCGGGTAGGAGAGGTGGTGGATGGGTCAAACAAACACAAGACTTTCAACCAGGAGACCACTCTTTGTGTCCCGTGTGAAACTAAAAGTAACGTTGACTTATTTTGTCACGTTAGTCACGTGACTCATCGTTATCGTCAGTCCCGTGAGTCACGTGAGTCGTAACTATCGTCAGTTCCGTGAGTCACTAGTCAGTGAAATTAACGTCAACCACGAACGTTTCCTAACCCTACCTCAGTGGTTGTGTTGCCTGAACCTAACTTCCTGTGAAAACGGAAGTTTATTTTGAAAGGACACTATGCATGTAACGAGCACATATTGACATACCGTCCCTGGTTCGTCCAAAAGTAACGCAAGTGGGGTACCCCGTGCGTCGGTCTCATCAAGAGATCATTTCTATAACCCATCTGTAAATCATTCAAATTACAGTCTAATACCAAACATTAACAAGGATATTACACATTCCAAACACATATTATTGGAAACAATAGTATAATTGCCAATATCACGTAAATGACATGCCAGATAATAAAAACTGCAAACCCCTGTTTGTTATAATTGTGATTATTCGGTTGCAAGAAACGCTAAAGTTTCATAAAGACATACCTTTGTTATTACCACGGACATACAGTTATGTGTATTTGCACGTCATGATTGATCCAGATAACAGCAGCTGTAGACTATATGGCGGACGATACATTTTTGGCATGACACCTGTCATATCTGTCCTAAAGGGTGCCGTGTGTTGCGGTACTGAACGCCAACAGCCGTGACAAAGCGTTTGTATTTAACGCCCTGGGAATGAGAACAGGTTGTTGTGTCTTGTTGTATTGACAATGGACACATTTCCTAACAAAAATATACAATTTTTATTCCAAAACAAAAGGCTCAATTGAAAAGAACAAAACATTTATTTCCATTTATTTATTGGGGCACAATTCTTTTTAGGATTATCTGCCATATTTTAGAGTTCAGATGAGGTAGAGTTATGTATTAAGTCTTGCCAGTGGGATCTAGCTGTGATGGTTCTCAGATTTATTATGTGGCTAATTCTCCAAACATAACAACAGTGCAGCCATGCAGAAATCACCGGTAATGGAACGTTGTCAGAACACGTATAACATGACAGGGGATAGAGTAAATGGAGCAGCAGAGGTCTTGACCTGATAACCACACAAGGTGAAGTGTAATTGAGTGTGCGAGAGATGTGCGGTAATTTGACAGTAATTTCCTTCATCTGCCCGACACACTCGTTTATTCATGAAGCACCGCGATGAGCATCACCGTGGTAATTACACAAGACTGTGACTACAGGGGTATGAAATCAATACTAAGGAGGTGACAATCACCGCAGACGATAAGCTGCTTGGCTTATAATATATGATCTAATTTTAGCCCACAGCACCTCAGTACATCAGGAGAAATCAGTAGGACAGATGTATTGAAACACGCCGTATGGCCACACTGCTGTCGGCCAAACTTCAATCATGTAGTATGATTTTTTATGAATGTTTCTATGGTTACGATGACCATTTCTGAGTCATACACGTTGCATCTGTTCTACTGATTAATTAGATCCAGCAGTCATTAACGAGCTGTGCTGCAAGTGTCCACCATAGTTTGTCTCTGAAATAAGTGGGGGAACAATTGATTAAAAGGCACAAAATGGAAAAAGTTAAATTTGTTCTGTCTGAGATGGAGCCCTCATAGGTATTAAAGGGGTGCGCCACTGATTTAACACATTAAAGGTGCAGTGTGTAGGATCACACTTCAGTTGGTTGCAGATTGCAACCAACTGAAGCTTCTCCCATGTGCCAAGTTTGTAGGAGAACTACGGTGGCTGACGTAAACCCCAAATGGCCCTATCTAGAGCCAGTGTTGGGTTGATTGAAACGGCTAATTCTAAAGTAACGAAAACACCATTCTTATTTTTAGGTGATTATACACTAAAGAAAACATACTTATTCATATTGTATTCCATTCCTGCCAATAGATCCCCTAATTGTTACACACTGGTCCTTTAAGGTCAGTTCAGTTGTCATGAGTTTTCATGAGTTGTCTTCTGTGGCGTTGGAGGGAGTTTTCCAAACTGTGAAATAATAATGCTGTTGACATCATCAGGGATAGTTTTTTTTTGTCTTGTCGAGTCACATTTATAACAGAAAGCCAGTGTTACAAACTAAGTGTGTGATGCCAGACAGGGAAAGTCTAATGAAAGAAACTATTGAATTATGGGAAATGTAGGATCCAGTGTTTTGGGAGCTTGAACCATACAAGATATCTCGGCCTCTGTTGTTTTCGAT
Source organism: Sebastes fasciatus (assembly GCF_043250625.1). Taxonomy (NCBI): domain Eukaryota; kingdom Metazoa; phylum Chordata; class Actinopteri; order Perciformes; family Sebastidae; genus Sebastes; species Sebastes fasciatus. The sequence continues at coordinate 15,664,453 of NC_133804.1, forward strand.
TTTGACCATTCATTTTAAAATGTGTCTCATTATGGAAGAGCAACACTAAATTGCTGGCGTACCCCTTTAAATCCACAATTTGTTGAGTTACAAAATAATCCAATCCCATGGTTCACTTAACAGCTTTCTTAGAGCTTTTAACCACATCTCATCAAGTGAGCGCAGCCCGTTCTCATTCCCAGGGCATCAAATACCGGCGCCTCGTCACAGCAGTTGGCGTTAAATACTGACGCACAAGGCACCCTTTAGCATTGGTATGAGACGCACCCAACCCATCCGCGTCAACATTTAACGCTCAGGGAAAGTGCGCCAAGAGTGTAGTGATGTAGCTTTGAGAGCGAAAAGAGACACATGGGGCGTGTCCAGTGTGTCAGGTTACAATAAGCTACTCGTTCATGTCCCGTGTTCACAACGTTCAGTGTCATTTTCACTGTACAAACGTAGTAATTAAATTTTTTTCCTAAAACTAACTGAGTGGTTTTATTACCTAAACTTAAGCAAGTGTTTTTGTGTACTTCACAACATTAAGCACGTGTTTACTGCGACCGAAAAGAGTGATGCTGTGGGGTCTGACAAAGCGTGATGATGAGTTGAATGTGTTTTGCTTTTTGTGTGTGATTATAGCCTCTTTCACATAGTTGTGATGGGTTTTGTTTGTAGAAAAATTAAACAACCTCATTGATGAATCTCGGTGCTGTCTTTCTCAGTGTTCCTATGATCCAGGAGGAGTTTATCGGCATGCATTGCTGTGTGACCCTGTCTTTTTTTAATACTACCACTGGATGGCGCCAAATAAAGAAATGTTCAACAAGATGAAAACAGAAATGCCTGTAGAAGAGGCATGAAAAAACACCTTATCTACCTTTCCCTATAGCCCTTCTGGCTCCACACGCCTTAAATGACACAACATGCCTTTTCTTTAACGATAGTATTTAAATCAACATTGGGTAAAAATGATTGTCAATACAGGTTTAACATCTCCTCCTCTTTCATGCCTCCAGGTGGGTAAGATCAATCTGCTGGCAGCTCAGCGCAGAGAGCAGCACATCTTGGTGATGGTGTTGTCCATGGTGTCCTGCTACATGCTGTGCTGGATGCCCTACGGCATCATGGCGCTGATGGCCACCTTCGGCAGGTCGGAACTGGTGACTCCCACGGCCAGCGTTGTGCCCTCCGTCCTGGCCAAGTTCAGCACCGTCATCAACCCGGTCATCTATATGTTCTTCAACAACCAGGTGAGGGCAGGATGAAGAATGATGACCCAGAATCACTGTCTTTCTAATGCATTTGTTACCACATTGAAGAGTGTCATGTAAGATGGATGAAGGCACCTAGGCCTCTGTGACACTGAGGATGCAGCTCAGTGTCAGTTATTATCACTCAGTGTCTCTTCACCACCACTTCTCAGGTGCTGTATGCAGCACACTAGATGGCCACAAGAGCTCTCTTTTCCCTACAGCTGTATATAATGGCCAGATGTTGTGTGTTCCTACTGATTTGTTTTGAGTTAAGCTTCGATTAGGTGATTTGCAGGTCTAATGACATTTGGAAAATCTGTTTTTCAGTGCTGTCGAAACAATGGTTAAATGTAACCTTTGTGTCTAAAAATCTTTCATTTTCAAACCAAATGATTCATGCTTACTGGTAATGACCCTAGTCTGTTGTGCTTTTACACAGTTTTACAGATGCTTTGTGGCCTTCGTGAAGTGCAGCGAGGAACCCAAGTCTGTTCAAGGAGAGGAGCACCCGACTCCGGGGACGCGGTTCTCCGGTTTCTTCCCCGTCCGCAGACAAGCCTCCCTCAGCTCTTCACAGCGTCAGATCTGCAGCCGGCACAACGACCGCCACACTCTCGTTGTCCACTACACGCCATAAGAGCTTTTCATCTTTTTCATCTGACAGACTGTGAAAAGTTAAAACAAATGTTTGTTTGTTTTTCAGAATCATTATTGTCCAAAAGTGCAACTAAAAGACACAGATTTCTCAACACCCTGTTATTGATTTTACATGTGCAGATGAATGTCAACTCTTTAACATTTGAATGTAAGCTCAGTGCCGTGTAGTTGAGCCTGTGCTTTAATGCATATTTGATTTGGTCACGTGCTGACCTTCCAAGTGCCAATGTACATGTGTTGAATGAATGCTCTGGAAACACATGAATGCATTTGCTGCAGGTTTGACCAAGTTGAAGCAGTTCTCTGAGAGACATCTAGATGCATATAAGTATTAATGAATGTCTTTCATCAGTTATATAAAAAGTTATATCCACCCCCCACTTATCAGTTAGACCAGAAACTTGATTTTCAAGTATCATCCTTTTTTTTTTGTCTCCACAATAAACAGCAACCACAGCAGATATGAGTATTGAATTCAATATCGACAACTACTGATACAACAACTACAAGAACATAACTTTATACCATTAATAAAATGATCACATATCGTCTGACACCACAGGTAAAAGTTAAGACCATAAACTGATTAAGGGAATTCTGGGATTTGTTATCTATCAAGTATATTTATATTCTGTATGTGCATATAAATACTTTTAAATATTTTTAACCACTAGGGGAAGCTATGAGCCGTTGCAAAAAACTGTCTACACATGAAACTTTACATGAGCAGTATGATATGCTGCATAAATAAAAACATAATAATAATTTGCGTTGCTTTGCTGGACTCCATGTGAGTCCGTCTTTTTGGCAGCATCGATTTTCTTTTTTTTCTTTAAGGAAAAATGTCTGTTCAGAGAAATTAAGCTTTTATGCAAATGCATGAATGTATTCTATTGTATACTCTTTCCAATAACACTTTGTAGTGTACACAGTAAACATACTACAGTATACTGTACATATTTAGGAGTTTTAAAGCGCAAAACAATGCTGTATAAAGACCAAACTAAAAATATTACTCAGTTTGGGTCGCCATAGCAACGATGCAATATTGGATTAACTTTAACCAATATCAAAGGGTTGTTTTGGTCAAGTGTTAGTGTTGTCTTTTTAAATTACATTTGGGTTATTTATCCAATTTAATATATATATATAATACTTAAATCGCAATGTGACACATGATTGTCCATAGTTAATCGTGATTAATTGTAAATGAATCACACATTTGTTCAAAATGTACCTTAAAGGGAGATTTGTCAAGTATTTAATACTCTTATCAACATGGGAGAGGGCAAATATACCTGCTTTATGCAAATGAATGTATATATTTATTATTGTAAATCAATTAACAACACAAAACAATGACAAATGTTGTCCAGAAACCCTCTCAGGTACTGTATTAAGCTTAAAAAATATGCTCAAATCAAAGCATGTCAAACTGCAGCCCAACAGGCAACAACGACTGTCAGTGTGTCAGTGTGCTGACTTGACTGGGACTTGCCCCAAAACTGCATGTGATTATCATAAAGTGGGCATGTCTGTAAAGGGGAGACTCGTGGTTACCCATAGAACTCATTTTCATTTACATATCTTGAGGTCAGAGGTCAAGGGACCCCTTTGAAAATGGCCATGACAGGTTTTCCTTGACATCCTTGAATTTCCTCGAAAATTTTGTGTAAGTTTGGAGCGTTATTATTATAGGACAAGCTAGTATAACGGTTGGTATCAATGGACGCCTTAGTTTGTCAAGTTTCATACGATCCAAGTATCGTCACTCAAAACTAAGCCCACTACAACCTCTGAAAGATTGATTGTGTTAATATGCGTTATTATCCTGTGTATGGTGTTATTGTCAACCGTGTAAAATTATGTCACTCAACATTCAAAACTGCAAAGGATGTTAACAATCAGTAACAAATAGAGTGAATAAAGACAGTTCACAACAATACAATATTGTACTTTGGGTAATTAACCCAACAGTAATATATAAAAACACTGGGTCAAACGATCAGTTGTCTTGGGTTCTCAAAATCAAAAGCTGCACTGACCTGCTGACTAACAATAACTTATTCTTATTCACAGTGTGAATACGCCACATTAAAAACGTTTCACAGTAGCCTAACCAGACTCTGTGGGAACAATGAAAAACATTTGTTGGTCTCATTCCAGACAAATGTCCCACCACAACCAAGCAGAGTTCACGTATACTGCGGTTGTCGTCAAAGATCAACGATCTCGATATGCATCTGAATAAACCTTTTCAAGTTGAACTGGATTGAATTCAGCAGGCTAATACTAATCTGGTCATTGCTTACTTGTTAAAAGGCCGAATTCCTTGTGAAGTAAATAACTGCAATAATCAAACCAACATTGTGAAGATTTTGCTCACCATGTGGTCGTACAGTTTGCTTTTGTTTAGTGGTCACTGAGGTGTTAACATTGATGTTTTACTTCGGAAAATGAGCTCTAAATGTGTTATTTCCTGCTTCTCTATAAATCTATTTGCCGCTGCTGTGGACTCAGAAATACCCACAGCATCAAAACTGTGTGAAAATACCATTGAAGACATACATAGACCTGTGGGTGTGCTCTGTGTATTCTCGCCTACTTTAAATACTAATATGGTACTATTTGTCATTCTACATTACATACTAAACTTCTTGCAAATTCCAATGGCCAAAAATAGAAGTATTGCCACGCTGACACAGAAATGCTGAGTAACACACAGCCTCATGGCATTGTGTGGCAACTAGGGAAACATATCTGACAGAAAGGTATAGGAAAAAAATGCACAGAAGTATGTCTGACAACACACACACACACACACACACACACACACACACACACACACACCTGAACTCAGAGGTCACAGATCTGCGTCTGCAGAGCTTCCAGGAAGTAAAGCGAGAGAAAAACCAAGTTGCTTAAGTGAGCAGTGGTTCAGAAGCGCATGGGATGTCACGGACCCGTGCCTCTCTAGGTCTCACCTCTCTTCTCCACCACCATGATCAACACCTACCAGACCAGCCATGCTCCACCGCCGGTGCCTCCGCGCCTCAGCAGGTCCCACCCGGTCCTCATCCCGGCTCCATCACAGCGAGGCCACAGCAGATCTCTCATCCGATTTTTGGTCGGTGTGGTGTTGCTGCAATTGTTTCTGTCGGTCGGAGGATTCATCTATCTGTACCACAATGACAAAATGGTAAAAAATAAATCATCTTATTTTTTTCTTTTAGATAAGTACAGTTTAGTTGTATAGTTGGTGGAACTGCTGCATGTATTATTACAGTAATTATACAGTAATCTTCCACGACACTACAAGTTAAAATATTTTACTTTGCACCTGCTATATAAATGATAGAGAACAAAATGTATTAAATATATAAATGATAATAATAACAATATATTCTTTTTATTTTTATTATTATCAACTACTGTTAATCTAAAAAAATACGTTTTAATTCTATAAAAAAAAAATCAATTTTATTGCCAAATTAATTCAGTTTCATTATAAAACGTGAAACAAATGATTACCACATTGCACTTGAGTTTACTTACATTAGAATATTGAAATATATATGTTTTTTTATTAAATCTCCTGATGGTTCACACATTTTTCTCAGTGTAGAATATAACAGTAAGAAGGTATGAAACGGTGTTTGAAGAACAGGAAATGCTCTGGAACAAACAAATGAGGTGTAAAATTCACACCTCAGGGTCTTGTTGCAAGTTTGTGAACAAAGATATGACTGATATTTAATTATGGATATTATACATTTATTATAAGTATCATAAAAAAATCTAAATTCAACATTTTGTACTGCCTGTTCCTAATCTTCTACTTTTTTCATTCCCTCAGCTTTCATTTCAGCATTCATCAGATGAAGGAAAAAGTAGGTTCATTGAATTAATTTCTTCCTGAAAGTAATTTTACAAATTCAGTTGCATAAAAAAAATGCAATCTCAGTGTCTCTGACCAGATGTTTGTTCTCTTTTCCAGCTGCCTTTCTCTCATCAGAGAAGCAGGAAACTTCCTACAAAGCCTTGGCACACATGGTAGTCATAAAACCATCAGATAAAGAATCTGAATGTAAGAAATTATGATATATGGGATTTTTAAAATGTAACAATAAGTAGCCAAAATGTATTTATTTAATCTATTTAAGAGTAAAAATATTCTCAATAATGTTGCCTAAACTTCTTCCTCTGTCTCTGCAGTGAATTATCTCCAGTGGGACATCCCCCACTCCGTCCGTAGGAGCATCAACTATTACCACAAAAGCTGGCTGACCATCCTGCAGCCTGGCGAGTACTACGTCTATTCCAGGGTGACCTTCTCCAAGGGCCTCTCTAAGATCCCGCTGGTCAGCAGGGTGAAGCTGAGGAAGAACGAGACAGATCGAGAGGAGAAGATTGTGATGCAGGCCTACTGCAACCTGGACAGCGGCAGCGGGTCTGAATCGATCCCTCGCCTGTGCACGGCCACACAGGGAGAGGTGATAACACTGGAGAAGGGAAACCAGCTCAGTGTCTGGGTACCAAACCTGTCACTGGTGAACTACGAGGAAGGAGCCACAACCTTTGGGATGTACAAACTGTAGGACTCCTGTGTGAGCACATGCATGGAGCTATAAGCTGAACAGTGGGAACTACTTGGATTTAAATCTACTGAGAACGCTGTTAAATAGACTGGATCAATAATCAAACTAATGGATCTTTTTTTGTGGAGACAAAGACCACATTCCTAAAACATAATTTATTAAATCAGATATAACTGTTGTTATTTTTGTGGCAGTATTGTGAATGGTTGTTCTGTATTTATTGATGTAAATGAGTTTGTATGGCTGTGAAATGAAACTTTGATATTTAATCTAAAAGGTTTCTTCTCTTTTCCTCACTTCTTAAGGTGTTACCCAGATTTATCACAAGTATTAAAGGGGACCTATTATGCGTTTGTGCATTTCCCCTTTCCGTTAGTGTGTTATATAGTTTTTTGTGCATTTAAAAGGTCTGCAAAGTTACAAAGCCCAAGGTCCAGGTCAAAGTTATTATCCCCCACAGAAACACTGCTCCTGAACTGCCTGAAACGCCTTGATTGAAGTCCCACCTTTTCTTCTGTAATGTGGTGATGTCACCAAGTAACACATTTGCATAATACCTACTGAGGGGCTTGTTTGAGGCACTCAAACAAAGGTAGTTAGAGCAGAGCTAGAGCGGAGTCCGAAGAGTTTAGTTCAGTTGACCAATCACAACAGAGTGGGTCAGCTGACCAATCAGAGCAGACTGGGCTTTTCAGGGGAGGCAGGAGCTCAAACAGAGCGTTTCAGACAGAGGGTGAAAAGAGGTGCTGCAGCACAACCGGTATTAGAAAAATAAAGCATTTTTAGAACATTAAAGCATGTAAACATGTTCTAGTAGAAACCCAAAATACAAGTAAACATAATAGGTCCTCTTTAACACAGCAAAGATTAATACTCTTCTGACATACCCAAAAACGTTCCTCCACGGGCTACTCAGAAATCAGACTTTTACTGCATTCGTTGTAAAACGCAAAACCTACTGCATTCTAGCTCAGTGGTGTTCAATTTCTAGGACGCGAGAAACCACATAGCAAAGATGCATTTTCTCATGAAGCAAAGCCACAAGAAACAATACCACTAAAGATGTAGGTTACCACTCGAGAGGTGGTAACTACACTCAGTACTGACGGTCATTTTGATGTATGTATAGAAACATATGCATCAAACTGCATGTTGATTTCGCTGGTACAAGAAAGTTCACATCTCAATTAACTCCAAATCATATACATGTTTGACAGTTTTTCCAAGCAAGCTGCAGACGTTCCACTTTTTGAGATTAATTTTTCCTTCTTTACACGCAACCATTGGTTCCCATTCATTTCCATATGGTATATGAATCATTTATCAAACTCTTTAAATTTGTTTGAGTTGTGTAACCATCACAGTAAACCCACAGGTTTCATTTATGTTCTTTGTCATGTGGTGATACAGGAGCTTAAATGCAGATTGATTTCAAATATAGGCACTACCTCACAATGAGAATTAAACTTTGACAGAAATGATTAAAGAGGTAACATTTATTATGATAACATTACACAATTAGATTTTTACACTGCATACAATTAAAACTATACCAATGGCTCCTAAAAGACAGGAAAAAAATTATTCAAAAGCTGCAAATGGACTAAAATATGAACTGTAATTGTCCTGTTAAAATACACATGTACAGTTTTAGACTTTGACCTAGATTTGATTTAATCACTGGATGCACTACAGGCAGGATATGAAATTAACACCTGCCACTTGCCATACAGGGTAAATGTTGGCTGTGGCAGGTCACCTGCCACCATGGCAGACAGGTTTTCCTTATATTAAGAAATATTATTTTTTAAAAGCAATTCTAAAGCCTAAATTAAATAGTCATGGATTAAGTTTACATGATATATTTCAAAATTCTACAGTCTGGTACCACTGACTGACTCAGTGTTTACAATTTTAAAGCGTTCTACCTAGGTTTCAGAAGTTGCATAAAAAAAAAAATGAGTGGCCGTTAGAAATGTTCAATGAGCCGCCACAGTAGCAGGTGAGGAAAAAGGTTAATTTCAGACCCTGCCTACAGGTATGATTTACTAGTAACTTGCTGACTAATATAAGGTTTTGAAAGTACTTGGTGAGTAATGTAAAACAGTTCTACCCCACCCAACCCACCAAAAACAAAGTGCAGTGCAGTGCAAGTTTAGAGTTAGCACCTCAGACATTACAAAACCTGGCAGAGCGTCTCGCATGTCACTGCTGAACAGTATGGAAAGTGTGAATCTCTATGGAGGTGTGTACGGATACAAAGGCGTCGCACTTTCACAGGATGTCATCTATTCTAGTCACCGCTTCCATCCTGTAAAGGGTTGTTTCTTGCCTCCGAAATCTGAATAACCCACAAATTCCTGAACCGCACATGTGCCGAACGCTGCATGGGAGAGCCCGTCTCGGTGGATTTTCCAGTATGAACGAGGAAAACCTGCAGTTCGTGCTGTGTGTTTGAAACCTTTGGAGTTTTCCATTTCTCGCAATGGTGAAATTAATGTCAAAAACTCCACCTTTTATATTAAATTTTTAATAAAAGAATGACCATACCAACACAAAGTACAGAGTGTCTAGAAAAACAAAAAAGCATTACAATACTTGCAACAACAATAATTGCATAGAACAACCTTTCAAAAACAATACACACACAGTGGTCTGGAGATAAACAAGATGAAACCGGAGGTCAGCCTCCTCCCACCAGTAAGTGCTCGCTGAGGCTATTGAGAGTTGAAAACTACAGTATGTAATGTGTGTTACCTAATAGAAATTATTTAGGGTACAGGAACAGCAATAATGTTACAGGGACCAGGCACACATCTGTACAGGAAGCAGAGTCTAGTCAGAGGGATAACAGTTAAAGATCAGCCTTTTTACACGCTGAAGTGCCCTTGAGCAAGACTCTGCTGCAGATGTGCCGGTGCTGTCTTGTACCCTACACAGTGCTCTGACCTCCCTGGAAGGAGGTGCACTCAAAAAACAGCACTTCCCAACAACGATTGTACATTATTATTACATTTTGGATCATTTCTGATGAAAATTGGGACCTGGACAGTGATCTTTAAACACTCGTCAACACCAAGAGACTTGATTAAATAAAGGCAAATGGAAAATAATGAATAGCCGAACTGTGTGGTGGATTAACCACACGGTCTGGCCCTTTTTTTTTGGTTAATAAATTGGGTTAATTCATTCATTATTATTGCAATTTCTCCAAATCTGGCCTACCATGCTGGGACTTACCCAGAGATCGGTCAGTAAAGCAGTCACTTATTGCATTTCAAATAGCTTCCGCTGCTGCTCTGAAGCGCAGCAAGAGTAGATAACAGTGTTGACAGTGCACACGCTCAACCTCATGAGGAAATGTACCGCGGTGGGTCTTTGTGAAGAGGCTGCATCTTAAATAGCGCAAAGCCCTGCATGTTTTTCAGACCCACATATATATACCCATTAAGCTTGAGCCATTCTTATTGAAATAATACAACACACCAACTGTGACACTTTCGAAATAAATCATGCATTTAGTCCCAGTCCGGTCTTAAACTCTCTTTTAAGTTTATCGACCCCTTTCTGGAGGCACTTAAACAGTTGAGCTCTACTCTACTCCCACAGATAAACCTCTGTTAATTTCCTGTTTCCATCAGCTCTGCAGGACCCTGTTAGGAGGCCACAGAGGCTGCAAACAAAAACCTTTGAATTCTTAAAGTCAGACTCATTATTAATGTAATTTTTTCCTTTTTTTGTGATGAAAAAATTTCTATTTTCCCTTGACCAAAACGAGGATATTTTTTCTGCCTTTACACATCAGTGTAGTTTAATAAAATTCCAGACACAAGTAAAGGCAGCAAAACTATATCTATAAGGCTAACACCACAATTAAATGCTCGGGTGAACAATAAATAATGAATATTCTTTTAAAAATTCAAAATAAAGCAAGGCTATGTAATTAATATGTTAAAATCATACTTGAATATATTTTAGTAAGAAGAGTAAGGGTGACATCTCTGTCATTATTTGCGTACTGTTGTATATAAATGATACACAGTTAAGCCTTTTCTATTCTATAATGCAGCTGCATCCCTGATAGCTTTGGACTATATATCTGAATATTGTGATTATCACATTTCTGATGCAGAAGTCATACTGTAGAAACACTGTACATTCATGCAGTTTTTTAAATATACAGTCATTTGGAAACAACTGAATGCGGCATGATGAGCTAACCTGTTTGAATTGCTTAAACGCCGACAAAACGGCGAGGAAACTTGTAATGTGAATGTCCAGAATTGTACAAAAATGCCAGTCGCACATGAAGCTCAATGAATCCATTTCCCCGCTGGGCGTCCTTGTGACACATAAAATATGACAATGACAGAAAAAGTCATGATGTGAAGAGAAGAAGTCCCCTTTGTAACAGAAGTGCATGCAAGAAGAGAACACCTATTGGACGTGATGGCTTCGTACTCCTCTATTTCCGACTGAAGCAAAAGAAGCAAACAGAGAACTTTTTTTTGTCCTAAATTGTCCCATTTGCTTGGGGAGTGTTCACAGTGCAGAGGCAGTATGTCGGAAACATCCCACTCTTTAACCAGTCTTGATTTAGCTGAGAAGCATATTTCTGGTCTCGTCTAGTGAGGCTGGATCAGGAAGACAAGATTAGATTTCATCAAAAAAAATGTCAACTCGAGCTCCAGCACTTGAAGTAAAGAAACTCCAAGCGTCGTCGTCGTCGTCGTCGTCGTCGTCGTCGTCGTCGTCGTCAGCGAGGGAGTTCAACTCTGCGATGTGTGATTGAAATATGGAGACGCAACATAGACAGATACACACACACACACAACTAGCCCTCCACAAGCACGCTTACATAAATGTACACACACACACACAGCCAGACTAGCATGAGGATGAGTGTGTGGATGTGTTCAGTGGCCGCCGTCGTCCCAAGCACAATCGTTCTTCTGCTTGGCCAGTTTTCGAACCACTCTCTCCAGCTCTTTGCGAGACTTCTGCTCGTCCTCCAGAAACTGCTTCATCCACTTATTCTCCTGTACAACATATGAGCAATGACAGTATTTACCAATGCATCATTAAGCTGATATTATTAATAATAAACTTTATTTATACCGCACCATTCAAAACAAAGTTACAAAGTGTACTACATGGTTGAAACTGGGATAAAAAACAATTCATAATTTCATAATTACAATAACAATACAAGGTAAAAAGGGAATAAAATACCCAAAAATAATATTAAAAAATAGACGGCAGTAACATTAAAAAGTTAAAGTTAATTAAAAATTATATGACATGTTGGAAATAAAATTATGTGCTTGCATTGAAGGTGTAAAATACGGGGTTGGGAGCATTTCTATTGCTCAAGGGCTTGCCGCTAATGGTTACAACGCGAACAGTGTCAACCAGCAATGACAGGAGTGCAGAGCATCATGCACAGAGGGAGAGCGACTTCTATCTCTGCTCAGGTAGACATTATTCCATTATTTCTTTACAAAGCAAATAGTCGTTTGATGCTATATTAGTGCTCTGAATGTTGAATTTAGCACCTTTAATAACAAAAAAAAAAAGATTTTGAGAAATGATTTAAAAGATATTGGCTGATTAAAGCTTATGACAGAAATACTGAATCTGTATCGACATCTATGTTGCAAAGTAGTAAATGATGCAATAACAAGTGTTTTATTGGTGGAACTTTAATGTATAGTTGATTTATTTTCTAACAATAGCCATGTTCGTTGTTTAAGTTTATAATGATCATTTTGGGGAGTGGCTTTGGAGGGAGGCCTGAAGCTACGGGCTGTCAGTGTTGCCGTCTTGGAGACTTTTTCTCTAGATTAAGCGACTTTTGGAGCTACTGCTGCTAGCTACTTTCATTGGAAACGAGATGGCAACATTTTTTAAAAATCTAATGTACTTGCTGGTTTCTCAAGATCACTGCCCCTGCCTTTAATGTGCTTTTATTTATAGTTAAAAATTCCCTTTATTATGAATTTACTGTTTTGCGACATTCATTTGTATATGCTGTTGAAAAACATGATAGAAAATAATGTCATAATAAAAAGTTAAGATATACAACACTCAGCACATTCAGTATGTTAGTGAAGCTACATTCACACTTACCTTTTTCAGTTCATGAACCTCGTCCTTTAAAGCATACACAGCATCAACCAGGCTCCTGAAAGAAATACAGAAAAGTAAGTATTGTGAGACAACATCAATATTTTCCCTTTCAAACATCTACTCACAATTTAGATATCAAGGTTATACCAGCTTTCAACCAAGCAAGGCCATTCTGTGCAAAGATTCATGCCTCAACAGCCTAAATAGGATCAATATCATATTTCCAATTCCAATTACAGAGTAAATAATGACAAAGCCATGTTTGTTAGCACAAATACAAAAAAGCCTATCTATCCAGAGTAATAATATGCTTACTTTTCCTCAGTAACTGTCTGCCCATTGCTCTTCATCTCCTCCACAATGATTTTCTCTTCCTCGGGCAGAAGCACCTGAGGGACGCACTCTTTCCGCACCGCTGCAATAAAACACAAATGAATGAGAAAGCTTGATTCATGGCTGTATCAGTTTATGAAGACGTACAATCGAAGAAGGCATTAAAGAAAAACATTGTCCTTACATAAACGCACGCCCGTGGTGGTCTGGTGCACGCTGGCTCCGGTGCAGTACGCCTCAATCACTCTCAGGATCTGAGCGTCCTCCTCCAGCGCCACCGTGCCTGTCGGATCCAGAGGTGATCACAATCAGAAATACACACTCATTCAGCAGATGGTGTCACACACATTGCTGCTTTGGTGGTGGATACAATGGATAAAAATAATTGCAAGGAGGCTAAATCACAAAAGTTAGTTTCAAAGTTAGGCAAACGTTTGGCGAGGAAAAGCTGGTATGGCCATTTTCACAGGTGTCCCTTGACCTCTGACCTCCAGATATGTGAATGAAAATGGGTTCTATGGGTAACCACGAGTCTCCCCTTTACAGACATGCCCACTTTATGATAATCACATGCAACTTTGGGAAAGTCCTAGTCAAGTCAGCACACTGACACACTGACAGTTGTTGTTTCCTGTTGGGTTTGAGTTTGCCATGTTATGATTTGAGCATATTTTTTATGCTAACTGCAGTACCCTACCTGTGAGGGTTTCTGGACAATATTTGTCATTGTTTTGTGCTGGTAACTGATTTCCAATAATAAATATATACATACATTTGCACAGAGCAAACATATTTACCCACTCCCATGTTGATAAGAGTATTAAATAATTGACAAATCTCCCTTTAAGGTACATTTTGAACAGATACAAAATGTGCGAATAATTTGCGATTAATCATGGACAATCATGCAATTAATCACAATTAAATATTTTAATCCATTGAAAGCCCTAGTGTGAATATTTCTGCATACTGGGGTCCTTAAACAGTCTTGGAATTACATGAATTTGGTATGATTGTAAAGCTGAGACTCTTGTGGATTCAATGAGCCGATTGTATTCATGTGTGATGAATTTAGTCCCCATAGTAGCCATTTCATATAGTGAGACCATTTTTTAAAAACTTGACCTCATTGTATAAAATGACCTGTGGTGACCGCTAGGATAATCCCAGCCTCATGAAAAAGACCTAGAGCATTCAGAGGATGGATGGCTTTCTTAGGTAGATTGACAATAAGGGGGTTTCTGAGCAGTTTCCAGAACAGAAAAGCAAATATGCAATTCTTGCAGAACTCTCCAAATGTCAAAAGTTTTTGATACTGAATCACAGCATGGCTTTTTCTATGGCGTTCCTCAAGGTCTTGGTGTCTTAATGTGATATTCTGGAGGGATTGTTGATAATTTTGATCAATTCTCTTGTGGTAAAAAATGGTTAAATTTAGCACCAAATCTGTTTAACAAATTGATCAACCCAAAAATTGCTGCAACAACGTATGAGACATGATAGAGCATGGGAATGGCCATCATTTACTTCTATCATAATGTTCTAAACCCTTATACGCTTTCACAATTTATTTTAATTAATTAATTAATTAATGTTTATTTCTGATTCATGACTAGAACAACTTGACACACAGTGCTGAGCTGCATCTTAAATTAATCTTCAGGTTCCCAGCTTTCAGATGATGTACACCACTTCCATGAGACATATACTGCTGACCTGCTATCTCCCCCTAAAAATACCCCCCTTAAAAAAAGAGAAACAAAAACGGGTCTATTATTGGTCTCAGAGGGTTAAGCAATCTCTCATGCCTCCCATACATTTCATATTATAGTGAGATGAAAATCTCGTACTTTTCCTCGTTTGAATGTCGTCATCGGAGGGCTTTCGCTCTTTCTTCTTGCCTGGCAGGAACTTCTTTATGGGCCGTGGGCTCTTGCTGGAGTCCTGGAGGAGTGCGACATCAAATTCAGTACATCTCTCTCTACACACACTGCGACACACACCTGTAAAGCCAAGGCTCCAAACCAAACAGAGGGCAAGCTTACAGGGACGCACATCCCTTATGAACAAACAACATCAACAAAGATTCCATCAACAAACAAGGCAGCAAGCGTGTGGTGATGACTGTGACCAAACCAGCCAGGTGTGCTAATATGAATCCTGCCCAACCAAGCATAAAGAAAACCAAAAAATCAAAACACAGTACTTCTCATATCAAACACATTTTACCCACCGCTGACTACTGCCGGGGAAGGAGAGAAATGCTTAAAATATTCAAGCTTTACCTGTACAGTGTTTACAAAGCTATGGGACAGGAAGCCAAGATGTTATCACATTATTTACTACATTCTATCACACCACAATCTTGTGGTTTTATGAATGAGAGATTCTCTTTTGGGTCTGAAGACAGGCGCAACGTCTCACAAGCTGAGGTGTGATGAATAATTAAGTCACTAAAAAGAACAGTTTAGTCATGGTGAAATGTTCACACCAATGCACACGGGTGCTGCTAACTTATGTCATATTCTTATAACACTTGAAAGGAAGGAATTTGCACCAAGTCCTTCCCTGGAACGGAGAGGCTTAGTCAAACACACAACAGGAAAATAAATAGTAAGCAATTGTCTGTTTTAGTAGCTCATGGGGCATCCTAAAACTCTACCACAGACTCCTAAAAGTCCCTCGTAAGAATCAGGAGGAATAATTGACGGCATCATGTTTCTTAAAACCTTTGAAGGGGTTAGGCACGAATGCAGGTGCACGGCACAAAACACCTTTTCATGACGTGTACTGAGAGGTTCTTTCCTCTCGTGTACAACAGTGGGAGGAGAGGTGAAATGGGGTTTTGTGCAATTCAGTGGCACGCTGCGATCTTTGCATCAAGATTGGCAGCATTTAGCTCCATCCACCTGCTTGGAGTACATCAGTAGTGCATTACGCACAGTGTGCACACATGTTCTGTGATATTTACTTATCACTTTAAATGATTGAAATGATTGATTTTTATGGCCACTTTGGAGCAGGAGAACTTCACCAGAAGCTTACAGACACAAGGCCCTGACATATGAACGCCTGATAAAGCTGTTTTGTCCAACATGTTAAACAACTGCCAACACATCCAGCAGACACAGAGGAGCTTTAGCGTTCATTTGTTTAAAGCCACCTGGCGGATAATGAATGTGGATCATTGTGATGTCTAATACATGACGTATTTTATGGTGTAGAACAAAACGTTAGAATCTCTTCAGCTTGTGTTGACCAAAGACCTTATTTTATCTAACTAAAAATCCACTCATAAAACCCATTGACTTTCAGACAAGGGAACCGGAACTGCTAATAGGATAACTCATTCCCGGGTTTTAGGACTCATTCCTGCAGCACTCTATGTCATCACACACACCTAAGCCACGGCCGTAGCTGCCAGTATCCCACAGGACGCTGATTGGTCCGTGGTCTGGCTTGCCGGACACAAACGCATTACTTGAAGGTTGACAAGATGGATTTTTGTGTGATATGTGATCCCGCGATTCTCGGGTGATCTCGTGACATCGCGAGAATCCAGCTGCCGTGAAAGTTAAGCTCCGACCAGGTTTCTCCAGAAACACGTGTGCAAACACATTCAGGCCTGCATGAGAAATGAGGCATAGTAGACATGACTGTGTCTCGATTTACCAAAAATAGCACCCCCAAGTAGAAATTAGTAGGCTGCTACTCAGAACGTTTTTTTAACTCGACGCCCTACTGAGAATGAGAAAAAAAAGAGCAGACACGCAGGGCCACAGAAAACAGGAAACCAACAGATGACAATGAGAGAGGAGTGAAGCAAACAGAGCAAAGGCATGCCAGCTCAACACTGGGGCAAACACACACACACAGGCAACCCCATCCCCACCCCCCTAACCCACATCCTTACCCACACACACACACACACACACACACACACAGAAAGGAACAGAGTGAGATCTAACCTTACCTTCATGATATAAGACATCCTCTACAGAAGGCAGGATGGAGAAAGAGAGAAAAAGGGGAAATGTGCATGAAAAAATACGACGAGAGAAGGGTGTGATAGAGAGTTAATGGTGAACATTTTTACACCCCCCTCTGCCATTCACCTATTCTTTGTCTATGCAGAATAGGGTGATTACTTCATGTAAAAAAAGAGAGAGATATGGAAAGAAAGAAGGTTATGCATTCAGAGGACTACGCATGCAATCTCTGCAGGGCAGAGAAAAAGAGCCGGACAGCTACGAGCCTGCTTGGTTCTATTTTCACTGAATCAGTTTGTGTGTATTTGGTGTTGAAAAGCATGGAGAGGCATTCATTTTTAGATTAGAGCTTTTAAAAAAGAAAGTGCCTAGATGCATGTTTACTGTAGATATATCTATTCAACACATCAATAGAATGCTAACTGAAAGTTTTAAAGTGCTGACTGATGATAACTGTGTGAAAGCATCAACCTCCCACGTGGACCACAGAGTGAGAACACCATCACACTTAACGACAAGAAGCTTATAACCGTTGAATGCCAGTCAGACTTCATGCTGCCGTTACTGGAATTAACTTCCTCAGAACATAGTCATACCATGTCTCAAAGTAGTTTTAAATCTAGTCTACTTTCTCACTGCATAATTAATAATGCTTTAATACTATTTGTTGCTGCTTTTCAGTCACCACGCACTTTATTTAGCTGGCCCACGCGCTGTGCAAAGTGCTAATCTACAAGGCTTTTCCTGTTTTCATAACAGCACAGTACAAGGTTATTAGAGCCTGTGACTAGGGCTGCAACTAACAATTATTTTCATTATTGTATATTTCTCAATTAATTGATTAGTTGTTTGGTCAGAAAGTGGTAAAAAAAAAAAAAAAATGACAATCAGTGTTTCCCAAAGCCCAAGATGACTTCCTCAAATGTCTTGTTTTGTCCACAACACATAGATATTCAGTTTACTGTCATAGAGGAGTAATGAAACTAGAAAATATTCACATTCAAGAAGCTGGAATCAGAGAATTTTGAGGGGTTTTTTCTTAAAAAAATTACTCAAAACTTAATTTAATCGATTATGAAATTAGATGGCGATTAACTTAAAGCTTCAGTAGTCAGAAACTTTTTGGCATCATTGGGCAAAAATTCCATAATAACCTTTCATCATATTGTAATTGTTTCTGAAAACATTTGAGGGGAGAAATATGCATTGCAGTAACAGAATATTAATTAATATTTGATCAGCGCTATATGTTTGATCGGAGTTTGTGAGTGATTGACAGCTGCTCAGAGACGGCAGACTCCAGCTCAGCTCTGATTGGTTGTTTTCCTTCAGTCTGTGAAATCTTGCAGATGCTGTTAGGAGCACCGGAGGACATCGGAGGCACATGATTTTTTTCAGATTACCTGTCTCATGCACTACTGTCAGGATATAGTGTTTTATAAAAATAACTTTTTTTAATCATATTTGCTCCATTTCTACCCACTACAGCTTTAATAGTTGACAACTAATCGATTCATTAATTAACCGTTGCAGCTCTACCTGTGACCATGTGTAGTTTAAGTTATTGTAAACATATCAAACGTCGCTAAGGAGTAGTTAATAAAGGTGTTGTTGCCTTGATGAAAAACACTCAAAGCACAGTTCCTGCTACTAATCAGTACAAATGTTGAGTAATAGCAGAAACGTTACTAATCAAATATACATCTATTAATATCTTTTACAGCTGAAGATGTGTCACTATGAGTACAATTATTGGATTAAAGGTGTGTATGTCAACTTCACTAGTGTTATTTGCATATCTGGTGGAAAGTTTTGTGTAAAACAGGATAGTGGAGGTCTGAATAAAGTCAGAAAAGGGGGGACAGAGGGGGGCTTATAGAGGAGGAGGGAGTTCTTGCGGTGTCTGACTATCACTGTACTTCACGACCGCTTTTCAGAGATGCGTATCAAGCTTGTGAAAGTCTCTTTGAGCAGCTCTACGACCTCCTACCTCTTTGTATCCCAGTGCGGCAGAGGGCTTGAGGGGAGGCGCGGGGCGCAGGCAGCTGAGAGACCAGGGCTTGCTGATCTTTGGCTGTTCCAGGGGGCCGCGACTGACGGCACTGAGGCTTCCCAGATGGGACAGGTGAGTGGGGGTGCCGACCATGCTCAGCGGCTTGCCTTCTACGGTCTGCATGGGACGATCAAAGGAAAGAAGACAAGCGAGCGTGTGGGAATTATACGTGCAATGAAAGATGTTTTTCACACCTCAGCATGTTGCAGGTTCACTTGTGGTATTGTTATGACACTTTACTGTAATATGTGTGTTTGCTAACCTTTAAGATTGTGCCCGTGGGGCTGCCTCCTTTGGTAAAGGGCTGAAGGTGCTCTAGCCATTCTTGTAACTCCTGGGCACTACTGCAGAACACTGTAAAACGATCGATCATACCTCCTGCAGCACATAAACACACACGCTTCCTTCAGTGAAAGTCACATATGGCTGACAAAAGTCAACACATGCCACGACAATGCAATTCATTCAACGTGACAGTAACAAATACATGATTAAATGCTAAATCTAAATTTTCTGAATCAAATGCTTTATCTAAATCCATGTGTGTAGCAGCTGGTTTTCTTTGAAAAAGTAGGGCACGTCTGATATTCTTTTATTGAATGTGTACAGACACCAGCATGAATATTTCACAGGGCTGCCTCCACAACTAGTTGAAATTTAAAATGTTCAGAGTACTGTCGTGCCCTGGGATTGGATTGACAACTGTAAGAACTTTAAGACAGAGTCCCACGACTGTTCAATGAGCTAATGCTTGATCTGTGATTCTTTATTTGGGCTGCAATTCATTGTACTGTGTTACTGCGGTATCCTCAACTAAACTAAAGAAGATCATTTTCTCCAGAGCTTCAAATGCAAACCTGTGATGTCCAAGGCGTAGTGGGCGTTGTCTGCATCCTCTGCATGTCTTGTTACTGTGGTGCCTGTCAGTGGTAGTTTTCCCTGAATGGGACAAACAAAGGGAGAGGAAATAAGACACCATATAATAGGTTGGACATGTGCTATATCTTGTTATCACCTGACATTAAGGGGAGACACTACAGGTGAATAGGGTAAAAAATGTGATAGATATCACTGTGAAACTTTACCAGTTGATTATTTACATTAAAGCAATTCTTTTTTTGTGTTACAAGTTTTCTGAAAATGTATGTTTAAATATTCAAATGAGGCATTTTCTTATTAAATATGTGCTAACCAGAACAGAAATCTGAACATTGGATAAATCCTAGTTCAGAATTCTTGTTTCATTTTGTTGACATATTAGAGTCAAAGGTTTTTACACAGGGAATGTTGGATCTCTCTTTTTTATCATTCCATAAATCAGAAACTGTCAACAGCCATAAAAAAAAATCCAGTTTTGCCATGTTTTAAGGAATAAAATGTTCTATAAATCAGGCTATGAATGATATATGAACAGACCCCTCTGTAAAAACCTTCAGAATATAAATAGGAATGAAATTGGAAAGTTTGGTGTATGTAAGTGCTACTGAAGTGGAGATTTCTGGCTCAGAGTGAGCTAAACCTAATTTTGCAGGTTTAAAGATATGGATTGTAAAAATTCTAAACATTTACACAACTAATAGATATCACTATGAAACTTCCCCAGTTGATTACTTACATTAAGACAATTCTTTTTTGTATTACAGGTTTTTCGAAAAAGATGTAAATGAGGCATCATCTAATGCTACCTTTTGGTGAATTTAGGAGAAATCTACAGACACAGATAGACAAAGTGTAGTAAAATAAACACCTAAATGTGTATTTTGGATGTTTTCTTTCCACTAGTCTGAAAGAAAACATCTCAGCCCAAAATCTCAAAATTGACCATTGAATGAAAAACGTATTTTTGTTTTATGTAGTGTCTCACTTTAATGGAATTATGTCCCCATTACATTTGAAAACTTATACAAATGGACAAATACTCATGAAGGACTGATGTAGGGGACATACTGTGTACAGTGTACCTCACCTGATAAATAAAGCCACTCATTCGGGGACTGGCGGAGAGCATGACTAACATATTAGGGAAAAGCATTACATAACGCTCCTCTTTTTCCTGTAAGAAAGGGACAACAAAAAAAAAACATTGGGGCCTATTAGTTTATGCAGTTAGTGAAAGGAAGGTGACCACAGCTGAACCTGTTTATTATCTTGCTCGTCAGAAACCAAATGTGTCACACCTACTAATGCGAAACCATCATTATAGCTGATTTGCATATTTAAGCTCAAGTGGGCAACTAGAAACTGCTTGTTATAGAAATGGAAAATAAGATGAGCTAGAACAAATGTGGTAAATAGCATGGTGGTTGGAAAGCGGTTAGCAGTGATTAAAAGAGGGTGAATCTAAAGATCTATCGTGGGCTTCCTTCCAGCCACCGGCTCAAAGTCGACCCCTACACAGAAACCCCACAAGACAGAGGAGATGGTTTCTCAGTGTGCATATGGCCTACATAGGTTTCTGTTTTGACACGAGTGGGGATACTGAATTACCAAAAAAGGAGGATGGATTTTTGCACATACCCTTCATGAATATTAGAATAACACTTAAATTCACATTTGTTTTAAATAATGACACGCTTCTGGGCATCAGTGCCTTTAACTCGTAATAGTAAGACTTGGCATTAGTCAAACAAATCTAGAGCACTTCACCTCGAAGGGACATTCCCACTTCCTCTGTCTGCTTACCTGCGTCAAAACATCGCATGCATTCTCAATCTAGGACAATGCATGAAAAATAAAAGACCCGATATAAAGCATGCAGGCTGTGAAAATATTAGCCGACGGATGTCTGAGCCATGCATCTCAATTTGGACTCATGTAAGGAAAGAATACAACATTTCTTGAACAAATGTAGATCATTACAGCTGTCTGGATTACGGGCTAAATTTGATGACAAAAATGCTAAATACTTTTTTTACAGTGCAATTTTGACAACTGCATGTCTAACTGCTAGTATATGTTATACTGTATGGGAGTATGAGCCAGTGGGCTTCATTGAGAAATGGATATGATCATATTGATATTAGGTTGCATTCACACCAGATCCGGCGATGAGGTATAAACGCAAGTCCTCCTATTCATTTTGAATGGGGGTAGTGTGTTTGGGCTGCGGCTGCTGCGGTCACAGGTGGTGCTGGAAAGAAAAATCCAGCGGCGGAAAAGTAGAAACAGAATCAACTTTTGGATAAAACGCAACCCGACGTCACGCTGCAGTGGCAAATCACGTAACCTCCAATCCAGAGCTGCACAACCCAGCCATGAGGGAACAAAAGACATTAATCTTTGTGCAGTCAATGGGCCATTAAGTGACTCTCCCACACCACCGCACAACCCTGTGGCGAATCGCCACAATGCCTGATCTGGTGTGAATGCAGCCTTACAGGGAATGACTCTTCTTAAACTATTCTAAAGTATTTTAGAGATGGGAAAAGAGGCACATAGAAGTCCTTCTTACAGTCTTCTCTGTACATGCTAATGCAAATTTTGTGCTTAGCAATGCAATGAATCCTGTGACGGTTCTTATCTATCCTCTTTGACTGAATGTAACCCAGGAGACTCTAATCTACAGCTTTAACTAAGACATCCAAATCCTGATGTCACTAAATGACAATTGATGTGATTTCTGTGTTGGGTTGCACCAGCTATTCATAAAATCCATCACTAAGTTTGAACGTTCCCTAAGTTCTTAGCTACTAAGAACTTAGGGAACTACACTAGTCTTACATACACACAGGCAACATGTTACATGTTACATGGAGACCAGGGCTACGGTCTCCCCTGAGTCTTCTGGCCGCGGTCGGGGCGCTGTAGCAGGATTTGCTGGTTTGCAGGTTTTGCTGCTTCCGTGGAACTTGTGTTGGAACAGCGTAGTCACACGCGAGCACGCATGGGATACCCAACCCGCAATGATTTATAAGAGTGTAAGTGTAAGAAGTTACAAACAGTACCTTTAAACACTAAAGTTAGAACTATCTAGGCGTTTGAACTTAGGTGCAACTAGCTCCTGGTCGTCCTGGACAAACACGTCTCTCACCTCATTGGAGCCATTTTTCACGTGGACCTGGGACATGTAGGCCACGTGACCCAGGCTCTTCATGCTGTCTCCCTCCCAGCCCCGTACTGGTTCGGACAAGATCTGGAGCTCCAGGTTCTTGCGCTTCCGCAGTTCCTGGCACTGTGTCTAAACACACACACACACACACACACACACACACGGACACACACATATGTATATATATATATATAGACATAAACACATGAGTCAATGAAGATGACAAAACGTTTCATAATTCACTGGAACAGGGAGATACATGGGGCGACTTTGGATAGATTTGGAAATAACTTTTGTTATTCATATCTATTTATAGATTTCTGGATTTGATGAGTTTTAGTCAAATATGTGACACCTACTCTTACAAAACAAGGTGGTTTCTTGCCTTTTAGAAACACTGAGTAATGAGCAGCAGGAATTTCTCCCCACTGTGGATGTAGCTTTGGAAAATGTAACTGTTTACGTCGGTATTTACTTTTTTTTGACTTCGTTGTCAGAAGTATATGGAGTAACCTGCAACATAAAGTAGGACATTTTCAGGTGCTATGCAGGGACTCTCCCGCTTCAGTGACAATGCAACATCTGCCATTTTCCACAGCACGTTGAGCAAAAATTAGGTTTTTGCAGAGGAGTAACTAGCATTTCTTTAGCGCCTGCCCACCCAACCACACATTCAAAAACACACAAAGAAAAATGAGACTTGCAAATTACAACAGTCAGTATTGTGTGATGTGTTTTCTTGTCCCGCTTTCCTGTGCAGCTCTTCTGAAGAGACATCTGTGAGTCACCTCATGTATTCTTACTAGGAACTTGGCGCGCTGTACCGAGGAAACTGTTTCTCAGAGCGATGTTCACTCAGGTAAAATGCGGTTACTCTTTTCTAATCCAACTCCTCTAAAATGACATTTCAGTTCACACCCACTATGGGGAACAAAATGATCACTCAACATGCAGCACACACTATTTCTTTCCCCTCTCACCAGAGCTGTGCTTGGTTACGAAGTGCTACTGTATGTTATGTTACACTGTGATTTGTGTTTAGTGCATCTGATAACAAAGGTGACATCATAAAACTCTAAACAATTATATAAAAATAACCCATACACAAGACTGATTTAATCTGAGTGATTTAGTCAGTTAATTAACATTAGAGACAAAACATAATGGCGTACATTTGAAAAGCAAATTTACTTAAACCTGCAGGAGGCAGAAAGTTTTTGGCATAATTGGGCAAAACGTCCATAATAACCTTTCAGCATATTGTAATTCAAGTGTTCTGAGAGAAAACTAGACTTCTGCACCTCCTCATGGCTCTGTTTTCAGGTACTGTGATTCGAGGCTCTAGCGAGCTACAATATCAGCAAAGTGTTTCAGAGATGGAGAGAAAATGTTGCTAATAGTTTCTCCTGCTAACCATAGCTAGAAACAGTTAGCAGAAGGCTAAACTA
Organism: Sebastes fasciatus; assembly: GCF_043250625.1. Taxonomy (NCBI): domain Eukaryota; kingdom Metazoa; phylum Chordata; class Actinopteri; order Perciformes; family Sebastidae; genus Sebastes; species Sebastes fasciatus. The sequence goes on from NC_133804.1 coordinate 15,688,946, forward strand.
TTAGCAACATGTTCTCTCCATCTCTGAAACGCTTCGCCGATATGGTCGGACTCTCTTTTTGATAAGTCTGTCTCCTTTTTTCTGGGTTTCTTTGCAGTGTAGACAGTATTTCCTGTAAAAGTTAGTGCTGTAATAGCAAGATATCCCAGCATTGAATCAGGCTTTCACCCTCTGAAGGGATGTGCATGTCCATCTGTATTTGTAGAGCAGCCAATAAGAACGCTCTCTCTCTCTGAAATGACCGTTGATTGGCTAAAGTCTGCTGTCACAGGCTAGATTTTCTAAAGCCTAAGAACTGAGCCAAGAGGAGAGGCATAAGTCTAGTTTTCTCTCAGACCTTGTGAATCACCATAGTAATTATTTTAAATGAATCATTTTTGCCCAATGACGCTAAAAAAAAAAACCCTGCCTACCCCAGTTTTAAGCCACGTTTTAACCTTTGACACAAAACTGTGTCTTAAAATCTGTTGGGAAGATAAATCAATAAATGGACAAAAATAGGAAATCCAGACGATTTACAACCCAATAATTGAGAATTGACATGAGACGCTTACAGGTTGTTAAACTCCTAATCCTAATCCCTGGTGGGGATGAACAAAGATGATATAGTTTAAGGCTAGTTTAAGCATGCAGAGCCCCCTGGATGTCCCAGACTTACCACTAGGTTCCTAAACACTGCCGTTGCCTTTACAATGTCAGCATAGTCTGGGTGGGCTTCCTGTGGGGGAAAGAAAAACCACATCAGATCAAACATACAGTAACAGCCTGAATCTAGTCCTCTGAATGTTAAAGCAAGACAAGTGCACATGCTAACTAGCGATTGAAAGAGGTAAAGACTCAGGGGTTCTTAACATTGTCAGACATTAGTGCTCATTTAAAAGCTGTCTAAACTGTGCTTACAAATATACAGTACAGATATACAGTAAATACAACATTCTTATAGTATTTCAATTACTTATGTTTTAAATAAATCAATTTAATTATATATTATTTCAGTATATATTTAGACATTATGTGTTTATTGTACCTCCACATGTCTCTCCAGCTCCTGCAGCAGCGTGGGGTATTTGTCGAGCCTCATGAAGGGCTTACTGAGGCTGGTGGTCAGGGTCAGGATCCCTGGAACAGTGGCTCCCTGGCTCTCCATGAACTTGTCTAGTTCCTCACTGGTAAACACACACAAACAAACACGTTTTTATGCACAGTTAAGGTTGTTAGATTATGTTTATGGGGATAAACTACAGAGTACAGAGCAGCAGCCTGACGGTATAGGTCGAGTTTCAAGGACACTTCAAAGATGCAGATTTCTGATGATAAGAATTTGATGGTACTGTAAAAACATTAATGCTACGGCAAAAAAAAAAAAAAAATTGTTTATTTCATCGCATTAAATTGAAGATTTATTTCAATAAAAAGTTTATAATTGTCAATAAATACATCTGTGAGTCCAGATGGTACACACACAGTAGTACTAGGATTCACATTTTTTACATACAATAATGGTTTTACCATCTAGTCAAATTTTCAAGAGTAACTTATTAAACATGATGCTATCTGTGTAGCTTAAGTGGAAAATAGATATGTAGATTTTGATGTCACCAAAGAGGCAGTGTGTTTCCACAGAATGAGCATTATATGTGCCTCCAGAACAAAGATACATTTACATACAACACAACACAGATAAACATCATTTGTACCCTAAAACTGAAAAATAGGAACATTCACTGCATTATGAAAAGCTCTCTGAATTCAGATTTTGTGACTGCAAAACCATGAAATAAAAAAAGAGCTCACTTTCTAATGAAGCCTGGGAAGTGGGCTTCATATGTAACCACTTGTTATTTATTTGTCATTGCTGCAAAACCACTATGCATATATCACAGGTGGGGTGCGTGTGAAAATGTACCACAAACAACTGTAATGGGGTTAATAAAATTGCACCACAAATTAGGTCATCATTTTTTTGCACTTTTCATGATTCAACACGCTCACTTTACTGCAAACAAGATTTGAAAGTAACACCATTCATGAGTTTCCATTATCCAAAACTTCAGTCATATGGTATCCTGTAGCAACACTAACTGGTAACATTTAGTAAATGTCAATGTCACTGCAACTGAAAAATGCAAATGTGCTTAGTGTGAAAAAGCGCCTCGCTTGCATTTCAACATAACCACAACTATATGTATCCTGTCAACAGTCGGCTTCCTGTGTGTCATTGAGTTTAACCTGCAGCTCACAGTGTAGAATCCGACAAGCCACTTCTGCATGACTCAAGATGGGATCATTTAAACTTTACTTTAAAGCAACTGTGATCTATGCAATACATATTCATAACAGCAGGCCCTACTCAATGAGAATGATGCTTTTTAATAGTAACTGCATTGAAGGAAACTTTTAGCAGACGGGGACTTGGTGGAAGAGCTCAGACACCTCCCGGTCATTTACAGATGGGAAGCCTGACACCATGTGGTTCAAAGCTGAACTACAGCTCATCCACAGAAAGCAACATGCAGTAGTTCAAAACAAATCATGAAACAATGACCCATGTCAACTCAAAATAAATAAAATATATGAAACAAATTGTTGTAATGTTTATAATAAAGTAATTTTTGATACATTTTGAGGTAAAGAGTGGCGTAATTTGGCAGTAATTCTAAAGAGATGTCAGATAGGTTACTTGCTAATTATCACCTAATTACTCTGAAATTTGTGGACCTGTAAAATGAAGGGTTACCCAAAACTCAAAATTTATGTAGTAGCCTATTCTTTTTTCTTATTTCATACCCTGGAAATCATCTCATGACCCCTTCCATTAATCTCATCAGGGGCGGATTTAGTGATTTGGGGGCCCCAGGCCATCATCAGGCCGTCTTGCTTTACTTTTCACTTTTGGCAGTGGTAGAAGAAAAAGGCTACTCAAAACTTTTTTCTGAAGTAAAATTATTGACTGTTAATAGTAAAACTATTAATACCGCACAGTAAAAGTCCTGCATTCAAATGTTTACTTCAAGTGAAGAGTGAAAGAGGGGCATTAGCAGAACACTGTACTTAATGTGGTGGATAACTTTCAATTCTAATATGATGCCGAATAGTTTAATGAATACTAAGACATCATATTTTAATTGTAACCAGTAACATTTCTCTAGCGGGTAAATGTAGTACTACAATGTATTACTCTGAAGTAGAAGTACACAGTAAGTAGCCTACAGTTGAGTTGCATCTTGTGACCCCTGCTGGTTTATATCATAGTTTGAAGGATGTTGTCAACTACTACAAAGGTGTAACCTTCATCAGTTGAGAGAATCTACCACCATGAGGCACATTAAAGTCAATTAAAAGCTTGAAAATGAGGCTAAATGACATAACACAGTGGTCATGTGACAGCAGGGTTATTACATTTGCATTATTCATCCCAATTCTCAAAATATCTTCATGATTCAGAATAGGGGTGTCACAATATACCGGTATTGACGTTTTCCATGATATCATTTTAATAATACATATTCGATAATACTGTGTAAATAATCCAGCACCTTTTAAATAATTCTATATATAGTTATGATTACAGACTCTCTCCACCTCTCTACACTCGCCTTTTGAGTGTAATTAATTTGTCAAAAAAAGAGACAAAACGCACAATAAACAAAGTTAAAGATGAATTTGACTGATAGCATTATTATTCTATTTTTTTTTTAAATATAGATATCACAATAATATCGTTATAGTGTTAATTCTTTTGGATAATCGTGTATTGAAAATCTGATATAGTGACAGCCCTAATTCAGAATCAGACTTTTCTTTGTTGTGGTAGTGAATGACTGTGGTGTGCTGTTCTGTGTGCAGAGGCTGACTGACCTGTGGTCAGTGAGGATGCAAACAGCTGAAGGATGGCTGGAACAATAAGCCAGGTACAGAGTCTTGATCTGACACAACAGGTTTAAATAGCAGCCCGTCACTCGCTGCTGGCCCTCCGGGACTCTGCAAAGACAGAGAGACAGACGAGGTTAGAGAAGTGAGAAAAAAAAATGGTTGGGGAGAGAAAAGAGATATAGGAAGAATCAAAAAGAAACTATTGCTGTGATGATATACTGAATAATTTCCCAATAACTGAAAATCTGCCATTATTCAGGGTGTCTTAAATTTCATCGTGTCAGAGATGTTTTTACTAACAGGTAGAATATAAAGGTCTGAAACCTGGCACAATACAGGTCTTCAACTGATTTAACCGTCTTTAACTTTAACTGACAAAATCGTCTTAAGATTTCTTAACCATTCCGAGGCCTCAAGCTAAACTGCTAGAGTTTACAGTATTTTAAGATTTGCACATACTTCACATTCCTACCGGCCATTTTCCAAAGCATACCTTTGTCTAAGGCAGCCATTTGTTTCCAGAAGCTTTGGATGTCAGAATGCACCAACACAATGTGTGTAAATTCACAACTTTGAGAGGAATGCATTAGGCTGTAGGTTCACTATGTTGTATTACAAATTTCAAACATTATCAGTCTCTGCAAGTTGGTATCAGTACCATGAAGAAATAAATAGGAAGAGACGTCTGGGAGGAAGGAAGTGATTGCAAAAATGTAATGAAGTATGGTATGCTTTGCGGAACACTTGGCAGTAAAGTAGTGTGCTTGCAGTGTTGTAAATGAGCTTCTGTAAAACATAAATGAAAACTAGAATGTTCTTCTAAAGGCTTTACATTATGTCTTACAAAACAAGCACAGCAGGGTCCAACCAGTGGTCTCTACTAAGATAAGTTAATTGAATAAAACTGATCAAACTACAATGAGTTTCATGGATGTCCGTGTCCAGCATGACTTACTTGGTGCAGTCCTCCAAAGCCACACACAGTCCCTGCTGGAAGGTGAGGATCTCCTCCAGGTTTCCACACAGGGTGGCGCTGTCTGCACTGCTCAGCCTGAATGTACACATGTTTAGAGTAAGCGGAGAGAGTAGCGATTGTCCTTCAACATGCACGGTGAAATAAAGTATGCATTATCATCAATTACAATTTCAGTAAATTCAAGAATATTGACTTATTTCTAAAAAAACGTTAATTTCATATGTAGAATAAATTGTTTTTCGATCATCCAATTAACCAAAGAGGTTTCCCTGATGATCCACATTGCTCTCTGCCTTAGATGATGCATTAATGGATCTGTCACATCTCCTTGGCGTTGCTCTTACTTGTCGCTGGCTTGCAGGGGTCGTAGATAACAACTCAGCACTGTTTGTAATTCTTTGACAAACTCCCGCTCGTGTTCCAAGATGTCCTGTACCACCTGCAAAAGCAACATAATCAGCTGAATATTTCATGTTGGCAGATTCCAGGAAAGCAAAAGTAAACTGTTCAATATAATAATCAGAAAAATCTGGATGATTTTTGTCTTTATTCGTTCACAATACTTCATCGGCACTCTGGTTATCTTTAGTTTCACTTCAAATGTGAGAAAACAAAGTGATGCCGTGCTGATAGACTGTTGTTTAAAAATGGAGAAGTTACATACAGTATTTGTCAAACTTTAAAAACAAGATAGCTCCACAATGTATGAATTTCTGCTTTATGTATTATTAAGATCTACAAAGCGAGCAAAGTGACATAAAGATTAAATATTTTCACAAGTACGGCACAATTTTGACTCACCACACTGTAGTAGTTCTTGGTCAGCTGAGTTCCTTTAGGAGACACTGGCTTCTCTGTAGAGGAGATAAGTAAATAAGTAAGAGTTCATTCATAATAATCATCAAAAAGATAAAAAAATTAAATAAAAAATAATTTATAGTGAATATCCAGACAGTAATAACCATTGCAGTTTGGGATTTTTAACACCCAATTGGTTGTATGACTCCGCCAACCAGTCAAGTGTCAGTTTACATCCATGTCTGTCCAAAATGTCATCCCTTTATTATTTTATCCTGTTAGACATTTGTGTGACATTGTCATAATTAGCATAGGAATTCTTGACTTATGGCCGAAAACTAGTTTTGTGAGGTCAGAGTAATCTTTGACCACCAAAATCTAATCAGTTTATCCATGAGTCCAAATGGACGTTTGTGCAAAATTTGAAGAAATTCCCTCCAGGTGTTCCTGAGATATCACGTTCACGAGAATGGGATGGATGGACGGACAACCCAAAAACATAATGCATAAAAAAAATTAGACAATTTCTTTATACAAATAATGTTAAAGATGTCATACTATCCCTCTCTGACCAGGAGGCTAAACTAGGTTTCTAGCTATTATCTATCTAGCTATCTATCTATCTACAGAGCAGCCACTCCATCATCATACTCTACTATAGCACTATCATTACACTTCCAAAATAAGGCATTAATACAAATTACTATGCAAGTTTAGTTAAATTCATATGTTGTACATTATATGAAACGCTTGTATAATAAAGTCCTTTTGAAACATGCAGCACCATCCTACTCCGGAATGGATGATCCCAACTCACCGCAAGTTTTGATCTCCCGGACGTAGTTGCTGGGGAACCAACCCGACTTTCCGTTGATCGTGCCCTCCCACCATCCTCCATCCTCCTGCCGCATCACATGGATCAAGTCTCCTTTATTGAACGACAGCTCATCCTCGTTGTTCTGCTTGAAGTTGAAGCGGGCCTTCACCATAGTCTGCCCGCCTCCACCGTTCTCAGACATCTCCTGTTAGAGGGTACGGTAAACACAAACACAAATCTCACTGGGGCTTATCAGCGAAAATATACGGTGCATTATAAACAAAAATATTCAACCAATCTTTGACCTGCACATTTTGCTTAGTATGAAATGTTTTGTGATATATTATTATTCATTGTGCAGGGGAATGCAATGTGTAGTCATCTGAGGTAAACAAACACTAAATGATCTGACAAATTCAATGTAAAAAATTTACGAAATGTGGAAAATCAAATTGGGGGTGACCCAGTTTCAAGCATGAGAAGTGAGTAGACAACAGAAAGACAGAAAGTGTAGATGTGTATAGAAGGTACCATACCACTGATTTGGATTGTCTGCGCAGAGAGCCTTTGGATTTGGCGGAGGAGAGTGTGTGTGAAGATGTCGACTGACTAGGAGAGTGGGCACCGGACTGCGAACATGACCTCTCAGCAGCACAGTCTATGGACACACACACAGAGGAAACACGCTTTTACTTTGGTTACATTGATGTTTGAACCTATGACTCGCTGGCCTTGTTCTCATCAGGTGAACAACTTCACCAACAACACACACACCACCATCATCATCATCATCATCATCATCACAGTTGACGCAGGTGCACATACTTTGGGGGCTGACAACATGATGATAATTCATGCGAGTATGGTCCATTGCTTTGCACAGCCCCAGGATAGTAAATACACACACACAGGCTGCACATTTACAATGCCTGATAGAATCATATGACTTAACCAAAACTGGCACACAGCTACAAAATAAGATGAAACAGCTGTAAGAAGAGAGGCACTATGCAGTCTTCAGATTATAATATAAATGACTCAGTGATCGCTCATACTGTCTATGTGTTAGTTCAGCAAATACGTTCATTCTGACTACTTGTTTACACATATTTAAGGGGAGACATGACAGGTGAATGATACTATGTATTACTTACATTAAGACAATTATTTTTCTATTACAATTTTTCTTAAATGTTATGTTTAAATATGCAAAAGAGGCATTATCTTATTAAATATGTGCTAATTTGCTTACATTTTTAGAACAGAAATGTGAACATTGGATAAAGCCAGGTTTCAAAATTGTTGTTTAATTTTGTTGACATATTAGAGCGAACGTTTTTTACAGAGGGGATTTTGAATATCTCTTTTTATCACTCCATAATTCAGAAAATATTGTCAACAGCCATTTAAAAAAAATCTATTTTCGTCATGTTTTTAGGGATATAATGTTCTTTAAATCAGACTATGAATGATGTATGAACAAACCCCTCTGTAAAAACCTTCAGAATATAGATGGGGATGAAATTGGAAAGTTTGGTGTATGTAAGTGCTACTGAAGCGGAGATTTCTGGCTCAGAGTATGAGGAAAAACCTCATTTTGAGAAATCAACTGTTAAAGATATGGATTGTAAAATTCGATACATTTAGCTGAACACTACAGGTGAATTTAACTGATATCAACATGAAACCTCCCCAGTTGATTACTGGTATTAAGACAATTATTTTTTTGTGTTACAAGTTTTCTGAAATGTTTTGTTAAAATATGCAAATGAGGCATTATCTAATGCTGAATTTTGGTGACTTTAGGGGAAATCTGCAGATGCAAATAGACTAGTGCTGTACCGAATACCATTTTTGGGGTATTTGAAGCTTCGCGGAGCAGCACGGCGGGGCAGGCTGACATGTTCTTCTGTCTGTCTGTCTCCATTTCCACCGTTTGAGTGCCCGGGACAGTGCCGCTGTACACCGATATCTGACTGAGAATAACTAATAATAATTCATGTTGAATATGAATAATGAATAATGTTGTAGGATATCCGTATTTCAAAGGCTATTTTGGGATTCATACATCATTAAAACGAAGCATTCAAATAGTGATTTGGTTGAATACCATGGCAACGGTAGAAGCTTAGAAGCTCCAAAGCATTCGTGTCAGCCCTAAAATAGACAAAAGTGTAGAAAATGAACACCTAAATGTGAATTTTGGATGTTTTTTATTTCTACTAGTCTGAAAGAAGACGTGTTATGGAAGCAAAATAGCCCAAAAAAAATGTATCAGTGCATGACAAATTATGTTTTTGCCTGTAGTGTCTCGCCTTAACAATATTTCCTCCAACCCTGTCTGAATCTGAAGTGCAGTTCAGTGAAAAAAAAAAATTCTAATTTATGTTTCTCGACACTCAGCCCGTCTACGGTGTCATCGCTGAGCCGCTGCAGCAGAGGAGCGGTGATTTAGGGTCAGTAGCTGCCATCTGTCCTGCAGCGTGAGTGCAGTCCTTGAGGTGCACTGACAGAGGCATCAATTGTGTTGCCAGTACTCACTTGAAAAGTGACACATGGCAGCCCTGCAACCTCTCACACGCTAACAAGCAGAAACACACTAACTGAGGAGGAGTCGCCATCAAATGCCAACTGGATGCCAGCCAGGTCCACTGTCTAATCCGTGTGCAAATCACAGGAGAATTAAACATCAATAACAGTGAACCATTAGCCTCATAACCTTTAATTCAGATCCAATAAGTAGTTCAACTATAAAACTGACAAATGATTTAGCGCACTTTCGCTTACAGGCAGTAAAATGCACTATGGTAACACTTTGTGAAATCTTGTTTCATCATGTAGAACATGTGGAATGTTTGTTAAGATGGAAAAAGGCTGGATGTTCCCGACTGCTTTCCATATGCTGGGACTTCAGGGAGGCCTAACTGATATATGATGAAAAGCACACTGAAGGCAGCAGGGTAGTCCACATGTACTGCAGGTGGGGTTCACGGATCCCCACATGCTACTCCCGACACACACAGAGAAGCCTAACAAGCCCTTCTGTCAGCTACGCTCTGTGGTTACCAGAGTTATATTTGTACCCAGGCTACATTCAAAAGCATTAACCCTAAACAAACATCCATCCCGAGCACAGAAATAACGTCAGGAGCAAAGCCAGACTTGGAAGAGGATCACGAGTAAAAACACAGAGAGGCCTCTTATGTTTGATCATATCAACTAACTTGTGACTAATCCACCTCAAATCATGTTCACTTTTTTGAAGATTGGAGAACAGCTGCTGGGCATAGCCGGCCCATAACAGATTTGCATATCAAGCAGCGCCGGAGTGCAGACGGTGGCTTCTGGTCCACATCCCACACTGTGGCACGCGTCCTCTCCTTCATTTAGGTGCACTCAAAGAGATTGATCGTGCATTAACAAAGTCATAGTAAGGGGAACATATCACCAAAGGAAGATAATAGTGTTGAAACAATTAGGTGACTAATTGATGGGTCAAAAACTATTTAGATAATGAATTAATTTAGTCATTCATAAAAACAAACGTGCCAAATATTTGCTAATAGCTTCTAAAAATGTGAGGCAAACTGTGAAGGTAATTTCTTTGACAATTTCCTGACATTTATACATTAGACTGTAATCAGAAATTAAAATAATCATTAGCCAAAGCTAATATCATGCTCCATCTTTACTTTCATTTAGGCACTACACTGTTTAACGCGCGTTTTCAAATAGCCTGGAACGTTATGCATTCATCATAAAGCATGCAGAGGTGGCAGATTGATCCAAAAACGCTGACTAAATAATTCTGCTGCTGGTTCACCCGTTCAGTGCCCCCAAACAAGCCTCTGGAGCAAAGGAATTAGCCCCAAACTGCTATGAGGTCTGCTGCACTGCGAACCATTTTATGCTGTGTCCTTATTGAAGAAATGCTCTTGAGAAGGGTGTGTGTGTGTGTGTGTGTATGTGTATGTGTGTGTGTGTGTGAGATGCACTCATATTCCGCCACATAATGCATTTCACATCATTCTGAGCTTAAAACGAACAAAATGAGGAGATTATTCAGAGTGTATCGATGGATGCACATGACTAAATATGGCACCCAGCATGACTACAGGCACACACTGCCATGCCAGCTGCTCAGGGGTAACAAACTCTATCATGATTTACAAAAGGCTGCATGGACAAAGACCACCATCATAGCACATACATGTGGGAAAAAGGCATCACCTGCTACTGCTAATATGTAGCTACATGCACTGTTTTTCACTATCCAAGCTTGTTTATTGAAATGTTTGCATCAAGTGACAGGGGAGGGATGAACACTGAAGAAGCATTTTGTGTATTAGCGTAATATACAGACTTTCATTGTAACGCACGTGAGACCTATTACTACTACTAGTGCTGGGCAATATGACGATATATATCATCAAAACAAAAAACTTCTATATTAGGCCTGTCAACGTTAACTCGATAATAACATGTTAACGCAAATTTGTTTTAACGCCACTGATTTCTTTAACGCATTAACGCAACTTGTGATTTTTAGGTTGTAGCAGGCTCAGTTTTAAAGCTAGAGTGAAGATGGTGGTATCATATGAAACTAGAAAACCTAATGAATCCATTGGTACCAACGATGTCAAACTAGCTTATCGCAAAGGAGGCTAAATAACGCTACAAACTTACGCTAAATGTTGTCAAGGAAAAACTGGCATGGCCATTTTCAAAGGGGTCCCTTGACCTCTGACCTCAAGATATGTGAATGAAAATGGGTTCTATGGGTACCCACGAGTCTCCCCTTTACAGGCATGCCCACTTTATGATAATCACATGCAGTTTGGGGCAAGTCATAGTCAAGTCAGCACACTGACACACTGACAGCTGTTGTTGCCTGTTGGGCTGCAGTTTGCCGTGTTATGATTTGACCATATATTGTTTATGCTGAATGCAGTACCTGTGAGGGTTTCTGGAGAATATTTGTCATTGTTTGGTGTTGTTAATTGATTTCCAATAAAAAATATATACATACATTTTTATAAAGCAAGCATATTTGCCCACTCCCATGTTGATAAGAGTATTAAATACTTGACAAATCTCCCGTTAAGGTACATTTTTAACAGATAAAAAATGTGCAATTAATTTGCGATAAATTGCGCTCAACTATGGAGAATCATGAGATTAATCGTGATTAAATATTTTAATCGATGGACAGCCCTAGTATATATATATTTTTCTATATTGTTTATATCACGATATAGGCTAGGCCTATATTTATTTAATTTTTCTCTATAATTTCACTTAAAACTGTTATGTTCATTTTGCACTCAAGTTCTTCAAATGAGAAAATACTTTTCATTTGTCAAGTATTAAATGCAATAGGCTTTACAATGTGGTTATTTCATATAGACCAGATAACGTGCTGTATTGTGATATTTATCATTATCGAGATATGAAATGACCTATATCGTAATAGAAGATTTTGGTCAAATCGCCCAGCCCCAACTACTACTCACTACTATTTGTTATCAAGCAGTCCCCAATATGAGAGACTTGAGGTACAGAAAGAGACAGACTGCATAAATCTTACCTTGTGTGGCAAAGTTGACTGCCATCAAAGTGGTCAGCACCTTTCCAAAACTCTCACCAGTGTATAAACACTCTGGTTCAAACCCCTGGATGGAAAAGGAACAGAGAAGATGGCATCAGACCAAAAAAAAACAAAACCATCTGTTCAAACAAGCTGGAATCCAACAGATGTGGAAGAAGAGTAGAAGTTTTTCGACTGATAGCACAGATCTGAGCCGTAAGGCTTGTTAAGTGTACACAGAGAGGCTGCAGCCCAAACAACAGAAAGACACACACACAATTAAACACATACAAGGATTTGAATAAGCTCATAACAAGACAGAGATAAAAACTGACATGTTGAACATGACCTATATTCAGTTACTTAGTGGTTTGTAATAAAAACAGACAGAGTGCCAGACTCATTTGCGATTCGCTATACACACACACACACACACACACACACACACACACACAAACACACACAGTCACGCTGCTTGCTCATTCTGTCTCAGACAGCTATCTGCTTTCCTCCAGCAGATAAGGTTTCCCATTTTAAATAAAACATCTTAAATATAGAGTTTGAGTAGTACGGCCTTGGTGATGAGTTGTGTTCAACCTCATCCAGAGATAAAGCAAGTGTGACCATTACATCTCTAGGTCTGGGAGCAGCCTAAGGGTCGACATGACTACCAAGATTTACTGCTATTCATCAGCAGCAGCTAGAAGACACCGCTATGCATAATGATTTCGTATCACTGGTTTTAAAAACAGAAAATACTGGGAAAAAACAATTACCACAGACAAATTGGAGTACATCTTACATCACAGTATTGATCAGCAACAAACTGTTGCTGGTACTGACATCTTGACCACGGTAGTTTCAATGAGTAGTGTTATGAATACATGTTACCCTGAATAACTGTAGTAGTGTGTAAAATCAGAACAGATAAATCATCTAATGCAGTTTATAACACGGCAAAAACATCGGTGGACTTGAGCAGTTATTGGGCGCTTCCTCTTTCTGCATCTCAGGGCAGAAGTGAAAGCAGTATGACTGCTCTCTTTGTGCAGTCACAGGACAAACAGGCCCTATATGCTATGGCGGAAAAAGAGAGAAAATGTTCTCCAACCATGATCACATCACTGACCAAAGGATGGGTAGGGCTCGTTGTAGCGCCACAGACTTGATACATTTGTGACAGAGGCTCTCCAAAAACTACTGCCCATGAGCTACTGGCTGGCCGCAAAAGGTCTAATTATGGGCTAAGGCAGGGATGGTGGATAAAAGCAAAGGGGACCTCCCAGACATAACAAGCCAGCTGGGCAGAACTACTGAACCACTTGACTTTGCAGTGAGCCAAACTCGCTGACTCAATTAGCTGTTTAAAGAAACGAACCGATGTGACTCAAGACCAGAAAGGATTATTTATAAAGCTGGACGAGAAATTACTGTCCAGTGTGGCAGTCACAAACAGGCTGGTACAGAGACAGGGAAAACTCCCAACATCTGTGAATGATTTGCCTCTTTCCAATATTAGGACAATTTTAAAGCCCTTACACACCATTTCTCTTTGTATGCCCGGGTAGGATGGTCTGCCTTTATCCAACCGTAGACTGAACCACTGGTGTATTCTTATTTATAATGCTATTCTTAGTCTGCTTCCTTCTTACCTATTCGGATCTTCAAAAAGAGTACGGGAAGTTACTGTCTTCGCTCCCAGGACTTGATCCTACTAACTGTCCCCAAAGTTCGCACTGAGCTGAGAAAAAGGAGCATTCAAGTATGCTAATCGAGAGCTGGTCTCACACTGAATGTTTTTAAAGTGTTTCTAAAAGAGGAAGCAAGCACATTTGTCTGTAGATGTTTTGTATGCTGTTTAATGTCATACCTTATGACTCTGTAATTTGTCTGGGTTATGTTTGTTTTATGTCTGCAACTGTGTAACTGTGCCGCTGCCTATCTCTGCCAGGACACTCTTGGAAAATAGATTTTTAATGTGAATGAGTTTTTGCTCCTGGTTAAATAAAGCTTAATTGAATAAAAAAATTGTTTTTAGCAATGCACTGTAAACCCTGTGGATTGTTTGAAACCTGCAGCAACAAAACAAATAGCAATGTCACTGCAGTATAATAGACAGAGAGAGAGGGGAATTTAAAAAGGAAGTGCTGCAAACTAATTTGTGGCCATTTGAAAGCAACTAGTCAGAACAGTTCCCTTCCTGTCTGGTCTGTGGGAGTGACTGACTGGCTGAGCATTGGACGTGTGAGGAAAACATAATGCCAGCAGCTGATCACAACACAAGCAAAGACTGTGTTGAAGTCTAATCTGTAAAACTGCAGTAAAGAGACACTGAAAAGAAACTAACTTAACAGACTTACCTCCACTTTGAGGGACGAGCATCCTCTTAAAAACTCCTTGATGTTGGTGATGCAGTCAGCTTCAGTTCTCGGATCCTGGCAATACTGAGCACACAAAATAAATATATAAACACAAACCACCTCTTAAAGCCTGTGACAGACTGGCATCTGACACATTTAAGCACTTATATAACGCCGACGTTACATATTGAAAAGTAACATTGTTCTAGATTTATCCGAAAACGTACAGTAACTAAAATAACTGTGGGTTCTTCCTACAGTGCGTCTCCTTTCCTGCATACATAACCATTAAACGCCAAAACAAGAAACCATCAAAGCAGCCAGATTTAACCACAACATCCGCTCACTTTCAAAACTTTTCAAAATAAAGGTCTTATTAACAGTCGCGTAGCAACGTTCGAAAATTTAATATTAAATTCAATTAAATAATAATTAAATATTTGTTTCGCTGCTTGTTAAGTAAAGTTTTAAGTGAGTAAACTATTATTTTTTAGAGCAATGTATGACTACCACAACAGAAAGAGCAATAAGATAGTTGCTCTTTAAGTACATCCGCTCACTTTTCAAAATAAAAGGTCTTATTAACGGTCGCGTAGCAATGTTCAAAAATTACAAATGTAAAATGAATTTAAAATGTTTTTTCCGCTGCTTGTAAAGTTAAAACTAAAGTGAGTAAACTATTCTTTTTTTAGAGCAATTTATGACTGCCAAAACAGAAAAGAGCAAACAAGGTAGTAAAATAATACAAGAGAGAAGTTACTACTTCCGGTTTTATTCTATTTCAAAAGCAAGGACTATAGAAAGGAGGCTAAATCACGCGTCATGAAAGCGTCATACCTCAAGGGGTATTACACATGCGCAGTAAAATCTGGCCGCAATTGAGTTACACTGCGCATGCGTTTTACCGCCCACCCAAGACCCATGACCCAGCCTCCTTCTATAGGCCTTGTTTTATTCTAGTTGAAAGTGGGAGGTCGCACCGGGAAGAGCCTTTTTCTAGGAGGAAGTGACGAACTGTCCTTTGCAACTGTTATTTTGTCATTATCAACTTTGTCATCTCAACAACTAAAGCTATGAGCATGTAGTTCACGTTGGTTATCACGTCAAAAAGTTTCCTCTTTGCTCCATCTCTCCACTATAGTCTGTGTCCGATGTTTAACGCACTCTTCCTCCCTGAATTTGTCCTGTTTTGGTGGGTGTTCAACACCGACTACCATGTCAAGAATGCGGAACATTTTCCTCCCCTTCACAGGAAACCACATTATTGAACTCTATATATTTGAAAACTCAACAAATGCAGCTCTAATTCAATGCATTATGCGTCATAAACTTCACAACTCGAGTACTGTGAAGCTACAGACATTAAAGGCCCTGCAGCAGCAGAGAGAGAAGTTCTTCACGGTAGCATTTTTTCCGTCAAACCCCTCCCTCTCGACCTTTCCTTTCACCGTCGATCATTTGTGCATTTTGTTGACTCAAGTTAAGTAAACTTACCTTGGGTGTGAAGCCAGGTATGAGCCGCTCCGTGAGCTTGCACAGGACGACCCCATCCTTCAGCGAGGTTTTCAGAAACTCCTCCGGGTCCGCTATGTTCTTTTTAGGCGAGCTGAGCACTCCTAGTGATATTAACCACGTTACGGTCTGCTCCTCTGGATTCATAGCTCCACTAAGCACGCATTGCTATAGAGGGAAAAAAAACACAAAACTGGCGGCCTTGTTCCTGTATCAATATGCAACTCACATCCGCACTTCTGCTAGAAGTTAAGAAAAGGAGGCGGTGGGGGGGAAGGACTGAGCTGTTTCTACACGCAAAAACTGATGATCACCCCTACTGGCAAATAGGCACCTCAACAATGCACTCTTTCCTCTGCAAAGTTAGCACATGCTGGCACTTTCTCTCTGATATTATGTTACAAAGTTAAAATGCAGCAATGATCAGGAAGCGCCACCAGGGAAGTGATTATCTGACATGCATCAGCATGTTTCGCAAGAGAAAAAAATGAACCATCTACTGTAGGAAGAGCTCATGTGATCAGTGGGACTGGTATGTAAACAGTCTGCTAACATTTATTGTAGTTTGAGATTATGATCATGATGAAAATTTGGTCATGCATGAAGTACTCTGACAGCAATACAAGCTGTGGGACTATTGCTGTGGCATTTATGTAGACTGAATTGTTTTTTTATTGTGTTATAAAGTGATTACAAAACAAGTGAAGACATGTGCAGGGACATATAAAAAAAAGACCAAAATATATTATATAGAGAAAGACAAATAAAGTACAAAAACAACATAAGTTGATAAAAGCAGGTTGAAGAATGTGTGTGTGCGTGTGTGTGATGTGGATAATGGGTGTCTGTTTAGCATTGAATGAGGCTAGATGGTCATATATGACATAGCTACTCTTAAACACATATACCATGTATATGCACATATCTACATGTAGACTGAATTGTGATATTTGCAGGAGTAAACATTGGACTGCCTCAATCTATAAAAAAAAATTAAAGTAAAATGTAAGCTGCTCATGCTTTATGCTGGTTTGTCACCATTAGAGACGCTTCAGAATCATAATGGAGGTAAAAAAAAACATGTGTTATGAGCCGGTACAACACCTAACAAATTCAGGGAAGCATTGTGCTAATTGCATTCTTCTTTCATGACAAGACAAAACTGAGTGAACAAAAGGTCCTTTTAAAGTCTTTATTGAAAAAGGAACACTTTAATTTGAAAAAATCTTCAGCCTGTGTTCTTCCCACTTTCCGACACGCATTTCCACTAGAAGAAAGGATCCAACCAGCTCTCTCGACAGACGCCTGTGCCAGCATCTGAAAGAAAGTAAACATGACAAACAACTGATTACATAAACAGTTTATTTTCTCAGCAATAGAGGCGAATTCCCGCCCCTTCCGGTGGGGTGGACCACCATGGGACCTTATTTCGGAAAAAAATATTAACGGTAGTCAACGGCAAAATACAAATATTGTTTGGTCCCGTTTGATTTGCACCATGAATCACACCTGATGTTTTTCAATTTAAAAGATCATTTTGCAAATCAATAAAGTTGCAGTTTGTTGTAAAACTGTTGGAAGATTAGACTGTGAAACTACGTAATTAGGAAGACTACACACCCCGAAGGTCACGTACGTGACATCTCTCACACTGAAGTTACGATGCCTGTGTGTTTCATACTTAAATGTACTCTCACGAGCAACGAGTGTTGCTCGTTCTTTCACTCCATGGCTGAGAAAAAGACCAGGGGTTGCTGGATGAACACATCAGGTAAGATATTGTTTGATTAGTGCGTGGAACATAGCTAAGTTATTTAAGCTAGCGTTGGGGACGTATATCGTGCGAGACGAGAGATGTAGTTCACTGAGCAGTTTCACACAAAACTAAATGATTCTACCACAAACTGAGACTTTCTTAACTTGCAAAATTATCTTTTAAATTAACAAACATCATATGTGTGATTCATGGTGCAATTCAAACGGGATCAAAAAAATATTTGTCTCTCGCTGTAGACTACTGTTCATATTTTTTCAGAAATAAGGTCCCATGTGGAACACTGCCTCTCTATAAAGTCCACTCACTCACTTGCAGCATTTTGTATGCAAAAAAACATTTATTTTGCAAAGAGCTTGTCGTAAGTGCAGCCTGGTAAACATACCCGCACTGGAGCACTGTGGTTTCATTGGTCACACAACTTGAGGACACAATTCAGGTTAAGTTGCAAGGGCAGTTAGTTGCCTTGGAGGGGTGTTCATCCTGCAACGAGAAACATAAAATTAACATGGTGACCTTCTCTTAATCATGTATTCATAAAAACATCTGAAAATGATTTTATAGTCCTTGGTCCGACAGCGAATTTGCTTCAGCGATTGTTTCCAGTTTGGCCGTTGGCACGTTGGTGTTCTTCCAGGAGTCTCCATTGTTTGGATTGGCATGCTTGTGGAAAAGGCTTTGATATGAGAAATGGCTCTTAATTTAAAAATGGCTTTTAGTTTTCACCAAGAAGTAGTTCTTACAAATACTTGGGCCATCTTTACTTAAGATTTAAAAATGCACTGTTGCCAATCATTTTACTGAGGGTTGACGATTGGTTTGGCAAAAAGGGTCACTTTGAAGGCTCAGTTGGCAAAATGGCATTTAGATTTTCATTGCTGAAAAGGGACGAAACTTCTTGGGATGTTGCTGCACTTTTGACAATGTTAGCTGGTGAAAACGGACTAAAATGAACAAGGCACATTCAGTTGATCTCCTTTTTTTTCCTTTTGTCCTCTGAGGCAAAAGTTGTCTTGAGTATCACCCTTTGAGCGGAGATTGCAATACAGGACAAAGAGAAACGCATTTACAGATGAGAAACAAAGAGGTTTGCTTTGCTTACCAGCTCTTGACTACCAGTCGAGTTGCATTTGGTTGTTGTTGCCTTTGGTTTTGTCGTTGCATGCCATCAAATGGCTCTAGGGTGATGGATCCATTTCCAAGGAAACTACATTGGAACATTTTGACAGTAACATTTGCCTAATCCTTGAAAACAGTAGCGTCCAGTGGATGGCACATTTGTGTTAGGAAGGAACTCAAGTCATGAGCAGAGACTCACCTATGCTTTGCACAGAACGTTGTAAAGGAGATCATGTTGCAACTTAACATTCATGTTACGGTCTCTGGTCTTGTTTTGAAAATCGATGAGCAGTGGTCAAGGTACAACTAAAAGCTTTATTAGAGTAGGAAAGCCAGACTGATAGGGCATTGCAGATTCCAACAGCACTGAATGTACAAAAACTAACACTCACTTGGTAACTGTACTGTTACATGAGCAAGAGAAATACTAAAAAAAACAACAACTTTTACACATAAAAAAAACTGGAAAAGTCAAGATACAGGTCAACGCTAAGCTTCCACAGATTTAGACATGGCTAGTTTGTGTTGTTGTCAGGTTTCTTCCCAAACACTTGTTAACTGTGCACGGAGACTAATGTTTGCTTTAGTGTGATTTCCAAGTCCAGTTCAGTATCTGCTGCGAGCCATCCCTCTATCAGGTCGATTGCCACCACGACCGCCGCGTGGCCCTCCACGGCTTGAGCTGCTGTACGAATCACGAGGAGGGTAGCCTCTCTCGACAGTGGGAGCCGGGCCCCTCTCCTGCCTGCCCATTCGCTCACCACGGCTAGGTGGGTATGTGTCACTCCGACTGCTGGGGTAACTGTCACGACTGCCATAGCCATCCCGGGAACTGCTGCCATAGTCATCGTAACGACTGCTTCCACTGCTCCCACCATAGGATGGTGGGGGGCCCCGTGAAGGTGGGGCGCTGCGAGAGTTACCTGCAGGGTCAATGGGTCAGGTAATTGGCAAGGTTCAATTTATACATTTTCTTGCACGGTGAAGTGCTCATTTTTTTGCCAATAGAATTCATTCTCTGACAAATAAATTCAATGGACGACATGTTTAAATGTCCCATCATGTTATCGATCTTAAGTTTAACATGGATATTTAGTTGATACGGGCAGTAATATATCCAAGCACAGGGAATAAATGGGCAGTGTTACCCATTTCAGCATGCCATTGATTTGAGAAGCCATTTTTCCTTTTAGAGCTCCAAGTGTTAGAACTGCAGGTAAGGACGAGGTTTTCAGAGTTGTCTTGATGGTTTTTTTTGAACGGTACTCCTTGAGGGAGTGCTTTGCTAGGCAACACATACTGAGTGGTCAACGGATGTTTCCAAGGACTTTTTTGGGGTTCCTTGTGGTTGCAAACTCTCTGGGGTACATTAAATACTCTGCGTTATTTCTGCATGATGTTGCCACAAACAGATTCTTTGGCCGAATGCAGCGGTAACATGGACTGATGTGTGGACACAGCTTTTGAATAGAATTTTGTTTTTCACTCGAGATGCCAATGGTCATACATTTCTACTAGCTTGACAATATGCAACTTGGATTGCAAGCTGGGGGTGCGGCAAAGGGAAAGAAAAGAGCTTAAAGAGGCTGACTGAAATGCGGTTTCCTCTGCAGCATCTTGTGACTGGAGATTGCGGTAGTCAATGGTATGATTTGGTTGGTTATTTGTGCAGCTCTTCTTTGTGCCACAGTGGTTATCTGTCGTCATTACACTCATGGAGTTATATCTTACCGTAACCATCATATGAATCTCTGTAGGAGCCGCCGCCGCCGCCACCACCACCACTTGAACGATCCATGTAGCTTCTGGGTTCCCGGCCTCCACCATAGCTATCGCGGTCACTACATTACAGGAACAATTGTTATTTGAGGACTAGGTGGGATCCAATCTCAGTCTTTAACCTTTTGTATGAACTCATACCTGTATCCTCTTGACATTGAGCCATAGTCATCTCGGGAACTGGAATTGGTGAATTCTCTGTATGAATAGTCTCTTTGAGGAGCTCCATAGTCCCTTGAATCTCTGGAATTATAATCCCGACTGGAGTAGCTGTGAAACATAGCACAATTAACTGCAAAACTGTAATCATGATATGTTAAATATATTATATATGCTTTCTTGCCTAAAATCTATACAGTTAAGTTTTCTATTACACTAAATTGGAGTTTTATCTTCTCAGATACAGGACAGCTCCGACTCAGCTCCCCATGAGTATTCAAATAAAAGTAAAGTAAGAGATCTAAGCAGTATAAGATATGAATCTGGATCATATCATATTTTACTCTGGAATCAAATATTTCTCTACAATGCCTATTTTCATTTTAAGTTAACAAAACTTATGCGACAGTTAGTATATAACAAAAACGCTATAGATATGTCGGAAACAAACACTTCAACTACTTTTGTTTCCGCTCCACAAAACCTGCAAAAACATGGATAATAGTGTCATACCACTGTATAACTAAATATGAAATATCCCACCTATCTTTGGAGTTGTAGTTGTCATCTCTTGGTGATGGATAATCATCCCTCCTGGACATGGAGTCTCTGCGAGCAGGGGGTGGACCATAGGGATCCCTGTCCCTTGACATGGGTGCTGAAACACACAAAGTAATGACAAACATTCTCATTAAGCACTATATAAGCCCAACATGCACGCAGCCCATCTGGGTACTTGCAGGAGAGCTAGATGACAAGTGAAAATTGGAGGCTACAAAATGTGTTGGAAGTGTACACAGCGAGAACTCACACTTACTTCCGCTCATGGGACCAGATGGGGCCGACCTCTTTGGTGGGGGACCTCCGTTACGAACTGGGGGTCCTCTCTTCATTGGAGGGGGACCTCTGGATGACATCCCTTTAAAGAAGGGTTCTACATTCCCTGAATTATCATAGTAGTCTTTTCACAGACAAGAAATGCAAATATTAACACACTAGGCTCCCAAGATGCATTACAAACAGTACATTCAATGAGAATATTTTATTATTGTTCAAACCAATTTACCTCTGGATGGCGGGCCCCTCATACCAGGACCGCCCCTGGAACCACGGGGGCCTCTGGGTGGACCACGACTGCGGGAGTGCATGGCTGGAGGTCCTCGTCTGCCAGCACTCTCAAACTGAGGCTTTGTTGCTTGCTCCACTTTGATAGGCTTGCCATCAAGAGACTGTGGTAGAGGAGTTACAATTAAAAATCACAACTTCAAGCAGATTTTCTTAAAGATTATGGCTGATTTAGGATTGTAATTACCTTTCCATTCATCTCACGTGCTGCATCCTTTGCATCAGACGGGCTTTCAAAAGTAACAAATGCGAAGCCTCTTGATTTGTTTGTTTCGCGGTCTTTCATCAAAAGAACTGAAACGAGGAGTGAGAGGAGAGCTTGTGACTGATAGTTTAAACTGATTGCATTATTGTATGACAAAAACATCAACCAGAATCTATCTTGCAAAAGTTTCAGTTGAACAAAAACAGGCTCTTATCACTACCCCCATTTTGCTAACTGTAACCAAAGTTCATTGTTTTCGGTTCTAACTAATGTGTTCCCTTCACGGTTGAAAGATTCTTATTTCCTGCTGCAAGACAAGAGTAAACTTCACTGGCTCCCTGTGCGTTTTAGGATTGATTTTAAGATTGTATTATTGACATATAAATCATTAAATGGGCAAGCTCCGACCTATCTCTCTGATCTTTTAAAACCACATCTTTTATCGAGGACCCTCAGATCAACTGACCAGTCGCTTCTGACTGTCCCAAGGTCTAGATTGAAGCTCAGGGGTGACCAAGCCTTTGCAGTTGCAGCTCCAAAGCTCTTGAACGCTCTGCCTCCACATGTTCGGCTGTCCCCCCACACTGCCTGTTTTTAAGTCAAACCTCAAAACGCACTTTTATTCCTTGGCTTTTGGCTCGGCATGAGAGTTGACTATTTTAATCCTTTTTCACTTTCCTATTGGTCTTAACGCTTTTATTATTTTAATGTCCTGTTGGTTTTAAGTTGGTCTTAGTATTTTATTGTGTTGTCTTTATGTTTTATGTATAATTGTACAGCACTTTGGTCAACTTTTGTTGTTTTTAAATGTGCTATTTAAATAAATTTAGATAAGATAAACTTAGTAGTAAAACAAGGTCCTTAGCTCAGAATAAGCTTCATGTTAAGTGAAGAGAAAATTGGGACTGCAGTGAAGGGGAAACTGAGCTTGTGATTGATTATTAAATATGAGTATCAATACATTCACAGATTCATACCAACTAATTCCAAAAATGAGCCTAAAGGTCATTCACCCCCTCCCACAAAATGAGAAAAGGCAGAGATTTGATGCCTTTACGCATTTTGCTGTAACGTTACATTAAAAAGGCAAAAACTGGAGAATTTCAAGAATAACTGAAACAAAATGTTATCTAGTGTTTTTTATTTTGTTTCTCTCTTCTTATTATTTATTTGTGGATACTCTCCCTGTGTTGTATTCTCTACAATTTGAATTGTATGTATCCATGATTGAGAATCAGTTAGGTCCTTTGTGGCTGTCTGTGTGTATGTTGTTGTCAGGTATGATTGATTGATGTGTTGTGTCACAGGTGAGTGTTGTTCAGAAAAACAAAAAATAACTTTCCTTGTATAGTGACTGTTCTATTGATTATTGTCAATTAATAAAAAGACCTTTGAAAGAAAAATGTTATCTAGTGTTTTTGAAAATCTTTTTATTTTATTTATTATCTATATATTTATTTTCTGTTTGTGTGTATCTTCAATTTGTTAGAGGTGAATGTAATGGCAATTTTCATATCTGCAGTTTAACACTGTACCTTTAGATAATCTCAGGGCCTCACATGTTCAACTTCGTCACCATAAGACAGTGACCTGACATTTTAGTTCTCTGTAACTGCAAACAACAGATTGCTGAAATACTTGTTATGTCTTGTGATGCTCTGTTGTCTGCTGTGTGCTGACGCATTGATACACTTTCTATCCTTCTCTTCCTTTCTTCTTTGCACTTATCTTCATGTTATGCTTTAAATGTATAAATACTGACTACTCTTTGTATTCGGGGCTCACTTGCCACAGTCCACAACAGGTGGCTGTGCTCGTGAGTCCATCTGCAGATGTTTTAGTTATTAATGTATGCCTTTTTATTAAATTCACTGAAAGACAAGTTGTTACGTTGGTTTGTGTCTTGTTTTAACAGAAACTGCCACCACATGACATTTAACTGTTTAATTGTATGATTGATACTGTGAAGTTTCTGAAAATATTTTTATTTAATGTATTATTTATTTTCTATATATTTATTTTCTGTGTGTATTTTCTGTGTGTTTCTAAGTGTATCTTCGTTTTGTTAGAGGTGCCATTTAACTGTTTAATTGTATGATTGATACTGTGAAGCTGTATATTGATTTTGGCCCTGTAAGGGAAAAGTTAAGAGAGAAAGGGGTGGGTGTGTTTGGTATGTTATGTTTGTTAAAGTAAATCCTGTATTGAACATATTGCATAATAATGCTGAGGTTTGTATAACAAAAAAAAACAATAAAGACATTATTAAAAAAAAAAAATGTATCTAGTGTTTTTGAAGATCTTTTTATTTAATGTATTATTTATTTTCTGTTTAAGTGTATCCATTTTTTTAGAGTTGCCATTTAACTGTTTAATTGTACGATTGAAACTGTGAAGCTGTATATTGATTTTGGCCCTGTGAGAAAGGGAAAAGTTAAGAGAGAAAGGGGTGGGTGTGGGGTATGTTATGTTTGTTAAAGTAAATCCTGTATTGAACAAATTGTAAAAATAATGCTGATGTTTGTATAACAAAAAAAAACAATACAGACATTGTTAAAAAAAAAATTATCTCGAGAGTTAACCACGGTACAAATGTCAACCAGTAGTTTTGCTCTCACCTTCCACAATCCTGCCATATTTGCTGAAGTACTGCTCCAGGGCCTTCTCGGTGGTCTCGGTGTTCAGTCCACCGATGAAGAGCTTCCCTGGTCGGTCTGCCTCTGCCATGCTGCGAAATCCACCACCTGGGTCACACATAATCAGTGGAGACTTTAAGCATTTGCAAAAGGTTAGCATGCAGCGTTGCATGCGCAGACATGCCTGTGTGATGACTGTACCTTGCTGCGGCTGGAGAAAGTCTGTTGAATGCGCAAAATGGCGATAAACGTGCAAACTAGTTTAGCTGGTTACTCGACTAACGCTAGCTAGCGAGAAGTCAATCTACTAACAGCGGGCTTTACTAATGCCTACACGCTACTTTAAAAACATAAAAGAAGCAATAGTGCTCTGTAGTTTGTATTAAGTATGCAAGCAGGCAGCCAGCTGTTCCCAGACTGTCCTGTTTCGTTGTTTTGTGGAGCAGCTAGTGCGCAACGGCAACGGTTCTTCCTCGCCCTTCCTTCTTCTCCTTTTTCTGCTGCTGCTGCTTCTTTGGTGTTTATTGGCGGTTGGCAAACCAGCTTATAGGCGCATTACCGCCACCTACTGGACTGGAGCGTGGAGCAGTAGATTGGCAGGGAAATAAAAAATAAAATTAAAATAAATAACATAAAATAAATAAATAACAATAAAATACAAATTAATAATAATAACAATAATAATAATTATTAAATTCTCTCCATTATTCCTGTTGCCCTTAAAGGGACTGTTTGTAACGTTTTAAGCGTATAAATGTACCGGGTCGGGACACAATAATAATAATAATAATACATTTTATTTAGTGGCGCCTTTCTGGACACCCAAGGACACCTTACAAGGATCAGTTTAAAACACAGACAGATAAAACAAATAAAAACAACAGGACATGACAGAGACATAATTGTACAGACACATAGGATGGGTGCGGATGAGTACTATAGAGAGTAGGCCAGTTTAAACAGGTGGGTTTTGAGGAGGGATTTGAATGATGTGATATTGTCAGACTGCCGGATGTGTGGGGGGAGTGAGTTCCATAGCCTGCGTGTGGCCGGAGCCTCTCCTCCTCTGCCTGCTTGCCTTCACTCAGACAGCGCGCGCGCATTCTCGCTGTCTCCTCCACCTCTAGACGTGAACGCGCGCTCAGCTCACTACACACTGCAGAAGAGTTAGTTTAGCTCTGAGAATATCTAGTGAATGTACACTGGACTGTGGTGGCAGTTTTCTGTTAAAACAAGACACAAACCAACGTAACAACTTGTCTTTAAGTGAATTTAATAAAAAGGCATACATTAATAACTAAAACATCTGCAGATGGACTCACGAGCACAGCCACCTGTTGTGGACTGTGGCAAGTGAGCCCCGAATACAAAGAGTAGTCAGTATTTATACATTTAAAGCATAACATGAAGATAAGTGCAAAGAAGAAAAGAAGAGAAGGATAGAAAGTGTATCAATGCGTCAGCACACAGCAGACAACAGAGCATCACAAGACATAACAAGTATTTCAGCAATCTGTTGTTTGCAGTTACAGAGAACTAAAATGTCAGGTCACTGTCCTATGGTGACGAAGTTGAACATGTGAGGCCCTGAGATTATCTAAAGGTACAGTGTTAAACTGCAGATATGATTGAAAATTGCCATTACAGGACATTTTTGCAGAAATAAATGCTGCAGCTCCTCCAGACCAACAGAGGTTTTCCGTGTCTTGTGAAGTGACGAGGCTCCGCAGAGAGAAACGTTATCAGCGGCACCCGGTCGGAGACGGTAACGTTTCTCTTCCTGCTCAGCCCCGGCACCGACCCGCTTTTCCTGCTCAGGTGACACCGGAGGCTGAGCAGGAAAAGCCAGCATTGATTCATGGAGAGACCTTCGTCTGGTCAGCTAACATTACTGCCAAGCAGGTGAAATATAGAGTGATATTGTGGTTTTAGCTGCCGTGTGACGCCTCACTGTTTTGGAGCGATGCTTGTTCATGTCTATTTAGAGCGAGCAAGCGCGAGCCTGACGCTGACTTTCGTTGACTTTACGGCCACAGGTGTCGCTGCTAACAAGCATTTCTGAAAGTTGCAAATAGTCCCTTTAAGTATTTAATTAGAAGATTGTGTACTTTCTTAGATGTCTTTCCTGGCAGATTCTTCATTGGAATATTTCCATCATCTACTCCTGATAGCAATTCCCTTCTTTCTTTGTCATACTTGTTGCACTCTATAAGAACATGCTTGACACCTTCCGGTTAATTACAGTGCGTGCATAGTCCAGTTGGGTGCTCGCTTATTCTATGGAGTGATTGGTTTAATCAGGTATGTCCTATTTTCAGACAGGAAATGACCATCTCTTCCCTTGGGCTCCCGCTCCGTATCCTACCAGCTCCTACATGTTTCTGAAATCACTTAAGTCCCAGTATTCTTGCCAGGTTTTGTGCATGTAGTCCTTAATGATAGTTTTAACCTCTTGGAGGGCAGAAGTTGATATTCCCCATTTTAATGCACTACTGTCAGGATATAGTGACCATTTTATAAAAAAATAACTTTTTTAATCATATTTGCTCCAATTCTACCCACTGCTGCTTTAACAATGCATCATAATTTGTAATCTATGTTTTGTATGTAAAATCTCAATCTGCAAGGTAACTCAAAATTTAACATTAGTGAAGTCTAAATCACAATATTTTTTCTCTAAATTGAAGTGAAGTAGAAGAATAAAGCATTAAATGGATATGTATGTATGTGACCATTCCGGTTATTACGTTCAGCAATTGAGAGCTAGACGAGATAGACAGAAACCGGTATATCTGCCTGCAGCATGTGAAGTCCCTATTCTGGTTTTACAATGATCTCTATGAGAGTCAGTATAGCTGGAAATGGATTCCCCCTTCATTTTCTCTTACTTTCCTCTTACTCTTATACTTGTATAAATATACTTTTTTGGAATTGAAACCAATAACTGTGTATTTTGTGATGATACTGAAACTACTGATCATTTATTTTTTCATTGTATGTATTCTAGAGCTTTATGGCTTTATGATATACTGGCTTTTCCCAAAAGTTTCTCATCTGGGAAGCTTCTCTCAAAAGGACATTGTTTATGGTCTTGTCATGGACAACAACAAAGATGACTTTCTGGTGAACAGAATTGTCATTCTTGGAAAATTTTATTTGCACAAATCCAAGTATATGAAAGTGAAACCTATAGGTTTAATGTGTTTCTTTCTGAGTTTATTTCTTACATAAAAGCCCTTAAAGTCATGAAAAACAAAAATGCATTGAAACTTCTTAGTATAATAGAAGAATATGACTTACGGGTACAGCCCAATAGCCCTTAATTTAATTTATTATTATTTTTATGTATAATTTTACACATTTTATCTGTTCCTTTTCTGTATGCACCTTGACCTTTTACTCTAATGCAATGATTTATGAGCCATGTTGTTTGTAAATTTGAATTTGTTCAATAATAATAAAAAAAAAGCATGTGACGTCCCTGCTGTTTTTTTGAGTCACCTGTCTTTTACAATGATATAAAATGAGTCAGTATAGTTGGAAATAGATTCCCCCTTAATTTTCTTTTACTCTTATACTTGTATAAATATACTTTCTATGTAGCCTTTATCTTTCTGAAGATATTCTTTAATTTTTTTAACTTATGTTGCAGTATACAGTAACGCTATTGTTCATGTAAAGAAAACAAGGATGTGTCTATGGGAGGAATCGATAAGCGCAACGTCACTCTTACTTCCACGGTGTCAAGTTAATCAGAACAAAAATATGACGTCGACATGCTCCACTTTTCAACTTAAAACCACTTGCGATGTACTTGAATGCTCAGTTTAAAAATGTCACCGTTTATGATCGTATTCATACAACAAATATCCTACTTACGAATCAATGAGTGTATCAACATAAGTTACACATGTATAAATCCTACATAATAAACAGTGTATTTATTACAAGTTTTTATTTTGAAGGTATAATAATTTAAAGTTTAACTTCCGGTGCTCATTCTTAGTGGCTTCCGGTTAACTTGACGGAGCGAAACGTCACCGATGCTGGAGACAGGTCAGCTATCTGCGTCCAGAGTAGAAAGAAGACGTAGCTAGCTAACATCTCCCTTTCTTAGAACAAAAACAACACTCTCCTTTTGACATATAACATCTGAGAAGCAGCCTGTAACCCGTGGTAAAGATGAAGAGGCGGATACACGCTGGTGTTGTGCTGCTTTACGCGCTAGTCTCGTATCTCTGTTCGTGCTCTGCGTTTTATCTTCCGGGTTTAGCCCCAGTGAGTTTCTGTGAAGAAGGGACAGGCGGGGATGATTGCCAGGTAATGTATGAATTCACGACACTCACATGTCTTCTGTAATGTAGAGGATTTTCTTCTGTTGTTGTTGGAATTGGCAATCAATTTGTTATCTTCTTTAATCTTGCTATAGCTAGCCAAACCTCTCTTTTAGGCCCCGACTATTACCTGGGACATCAGCATTGGCATCATATTTTAATGCTTTGTTAACCAGGGGAGTTTATATAAACTAACTGAGAGGGATCTGGGGGTTCACCAGCCTACCAAGAGACTGTTACCACAATAATACTGACTCAAAATAATGAATTATGACAGATAATAGTCATCATTGTACTTAATCTTGACTGACCACTGCTCTGCTAACGTTACCTTGTTTATTTGTTTTGCACAATTTAAGACTATACACCATAACATAACATAACATAACATAACAACTAACACAACATAACATAACAGCTATAACATAACAGCTATAACATAACATAACAACTATACAACATAACAAAAAGAAAACAAAATGAATAATGTACAGTGCTGAAGCCTCCACCTATAGAGACAAGATGAATATAAAGAAATAATATGAATACATAATAGTGATATTATGTCACTATTACCGGCCACCGTCTGTGGCCAAGCCTCTCTTTAGGCCCCGGCTATTACCTGGAGCTGGAGCATTGGTATCATATTCTAATGCTTTGTTGATTGTTTGGCCAAAGGGAGTCTATAGAAACTAACTGAGAGGGATCTGGGGTTTCACCAGCCTACCAAGAGACTGTTACCACAATTATACTGATTCAAAATAATGAATTATGAATCAGTATTATTGTGGTAACAGTAATACTGATTCACAATTATACTGATTCATAATTCATTATTGTGAATCAGTATTATTGTGGTTACAGTAATACTGAGTCAAATAATGAATTATGAGCGATAATAGTCATCATTGTGCTTGACTGGTAAATGCTCTGCTAATGTTACCTTAAGTTTATTTTTTTGTTTATTTGTTTTGCACAATTTAAGACTATACAACCCCCCCGCCCCCCCAACCCCAGGAGGAGAAAAAAAACAATGACAAAAAAGGAATAAAGACCTAAACTAACATAATTTAAAAAATACAACAAAAGTTAAACAACAACAAGAAGTACACAAAATGTGCAGAAAAACCTAACCAAACAGTGGAAAACAATCTAATCAAAACAATGAAACACATACAAAAAACAGTACAGAAGAAAAGAAAATATATCTAAACATATCAAAAGATAATTAGACATCATAAATTAAATGCGATGATAATTTCCTTTTAAAATGTTCTAAGTATAGCGAGCTCTTGATAACATGTATTTTAAACAAATATAGACTGAAAGACCAACTGTTTTTGCTTCTCTACAGACAGTGATTCAGCTGTTTGTCAATCGCTTGGACTCAGTGGAGTCAGTCCTGCCTTATGAGTATGATGTGTAAGTAACGTTTCGTTACCACTTGATGCCACTTGTGTAATGTCTGTATGTGGGTTTTTTGTTTCTGCTCTGTAACATCCCCTCATTGTGTGTGACCATCTATAAATGTGTTAAAGGTTTGACTTTTGCAAAGATGCCAAGGAAAAGAGGCCTTCTGAGAACCTCGGACAGGTGCTGTTTGGCGAACGAATTGAGTCTTCACCATACAAGGTGGGGTGTTAACCAGAAAATTTAAGCCTGCATGGCATCTGTTATGGTGTTGCTTATTTTGGATTACATTTGATTTTTTTTTTAATGTTGATGCAACATGACTCTCATTTGCCTTTTACAGGTCAGCTTCAAAAAAGATGTTAAATGCGAGGCAGTGTGCACCAAAACCTACAAGAAAGGCAACCAGGAGGATGCCACCAAACTGGATTTTCTTAAGATGGGAATGCAGCTGAACTACCAGCACCACTGGTTTGTGAATGATCTACTGCAGTGTACAGTCATTGTTTACTTGTGACTTATTTATAGTAGGGGAGGGGGGTTGTTTGAAAGTTGGATGACAGCAGAAAAGCAAACAGACACAAGCACACAGACTTTTTTCATGAAGAAGTTTGTTGAGGTAAACCACATTTTTTTTCAGGATCATTGACAACATGCCGGTGACGTGGTGCTATGATGTGGAAGATGGTCAGAAGTACTGCAATCCGGGCTTCCCCATTGGCTGCCTCGTTACCGTAGACGGCCGAGCTAAAGATGCTTGTGTTATCAATGTAAGTTGTGATTTCCATCTTTGAACTGGTACTCTACTTAACATATTAAGTTTCACCTAATTGGTCATCTGCTTGTGAAGTGGTCCTCATTCTGACATGTTGAGTTACACGGGATCCTTGATTTTGTCAAGGATGTCCCAGAAAGATAGAGTAATTTAGCATTTTCACATCTACAAATAATCACAAAGTGTAATCATTTCTAATTTCTAGTTTTAATGATAATGTATATAATTTTGCTTATTTTAGTGAAAATTTATAGAGCATATTAGATTATTGTGTTAGAATACAAAAATAGTCTTTAATCTTTAATAAGCTGTCAATCAATAGTTTACTAATGTAATCATAATGTAATTGTTATTGTCTCTAATCAGCTATGATACTATATAGAATTTATAAACTAATTATTTCCCATTACACAAGGTAATAATAAAATAACAAATTATAGCATTACAAGAATTTGTAGACATTAATTATCATTTAATTGTTAACAGTAAAATAACATTTAACTAAGTTTAATTAACTATCAATTTACCATTTATAAGTGATGGTTATTATAAAGTGTTACCCAATTCACTTACGTAGGATAGAAGTGAAGTTGGAAGTCATGTTATAGAATTCTTTGAATTAGACAAATTCAGTCTAGAAGATACTCAACAACATATGTTTACAAACCTTACCCTGAGGAATCTGAGTACCTGAAATTTGATATGCTTTCTTTTTCAGGCTGAGTTCAACAAGAAGAACACATTTTACGTGTTCAACCATGTGGACATCAAGATCACTTACCACAGCGGCGCATCAGAAGGATGGAGAGGGGCTCGGCTGGTCGCTGCCACTCTGGAGCCAAAGAGGTAATTGTGGTTTGTTGGTAGTAGATTGATATGACATCACCATATTTTGATTTGGGTCTAATCGACCTCAACATGTTGCATCTGAATGACGACTCACCATTAAAAAAAAACCAACACTAGCTTTATTAATAATCTAACATGGAGGATTTTGTGTGTTTTGTGCACAACAGTATCAAACATGCAGATGAAAAGAGCCCCAGCTGTGACGGAGGCAACCCAATGGAGGTCCCTGGGGCGTTTGATAATGATGTGTCGATAGTTTACACCTACTCTGTCACATTTGAGGTAGGCCTCCAAACCATATGACAAAATGTATTATGTAACTAATATATAACAGTTTCTACACGAGAATGAGAAAAATAACATTTTGTTTGTGATGTTTTTTGTAATACTTTTACTTCCTTTTACAGGAAAACAACTCCATCAAGTGGGCCTCTAGGTGGGACTATATCCTGGTCTCCATGCCTCACACCAACATCCAGTGGTTTAGGTATGAAGATATTTTTCACATTGTGCACCACAGAGACGGTCTCTCCCTCAAACTCCCTGGGTCTCGATGCTGGTTAGCTGATGCTATTGTATGTCTTGTGTGTTTTTCCAGCATCATGAACTCCTTGGTCATTGTCCTCTTCCTGTCTGGTATGGTTGCCATGATCATGCTGAGAACCCTGCACAAGGACATTGCCAGATACAACCAGGTGGACCAGGTAAAGACATTGTAGAACTCTCTCTCAGTTGGAGCCGATCCAGATGTGTATATGAAGCGCTAGCATACAAGTGAAGATTTCTTGAAGATGCAGATTATGTTTTTGAAGAGGACCTATTATGTTTATTTTCAGGTGCATACTTGTATTTTAGGTTTCTACTAGAACATGTTCACATGCTTTAATGTTCAAAAAACGCTTTACTTCTCCCATACCGGCTGTGCTGCAGCACCTCTTTTCTCCCTCGGTCTGAAACGCTCAGTTTGAGCTCCTGCCCAAACTAGCCGCTAGGCAGGTATTATGCAAATGTATTACTTGGTGACATCACCAAGTTATAGAAGAAAAGGCAGGACTTCAATCAAGGCGTTTCAGGCAGTTCAGGAGCAGTGTTTCTGTGGGGGAGAGTAGTTCCCTTTGGTGTGGACTTTGGGCTTTGCAACTCTGCAGACCTTTTACATGCACAAAAAAACGATATAACACACTAAAGGAAAGGGAAAAAGCACAAAAGCTTATAGGTCCTCTTTAATGGTACAATTTGAATCTCATTAGTTCTAGTCTTATTTGTGTACTGCACGGCAACATGATGCCACCATGCAAATGAACTATTCAAAGTAGATGCTACCATTTCCGTGAAAACCTCATATATTCAAGCTTGGATGAGCCGCCTTGTTTTTAGCTAGATGACCATACATTATTGAGGCTCTGTTATTGGGGTTTAAAAGATCACTTAATGCCTGTGGTTGTACATTTTTCTTATCCCATAATGCATCATGAAATTATTAGATTTTAGCTGAAACGTGTAACTCACAAATATCAGAGGTTGAGGTTTTCACCTGGCAGTAAGTGTGTGTTTACTGCTTATCATTATCACAGTTACATAGCTAATGCTGTCATTCTGCAGTGTGAAATACCAGTCAGCACACTGGATGCACGGTACCCAGAAGTATAAATATTTTGTTACATTTCACAGGGAGACTTGATAAAGATTCCACCGACCAAGGAAAAATCCTCTATACTCTACGTAAGCTTATTGAAAGCCGTTTTGAACAGAACATTTTGTGGTTATTAAATCAGGTGTTTGGGTGTGTGATTGCAGCAAACACAATGTTACACTACATTAGAACACACAGTAAAATATGGTGTGAATATTTTTTAACTTTCAAGGAAGGGGGTTATACTAATGAATTGACGGAGGACTTTTTCACACCATATTTCACAGCTTTTGGTAAAACTCAGTGTTCTCTGTCGTCACCTTGTTTTTCTTTGCTGTCAGGTGAGGTAGTATTCACTGCTTGGTGGTGGGTTAACCTTTAACTTTTATCATTTGCAAATATTGAGTGCTTCCTTGATTGTGACAGCTTCTGTATTACTTTCTGCCTCCCTTCCCAGGAGGACGCACAGGAGGAGTCGGGGTGGAAGCAAGTGCACGGGGATGTTTTCCGTCCCCCCAGGAAAGGCATGCTGCTGTCTGTGTTCCTCGGACAGGGCACCCAGATCTTCATCATGACCTTCATCACTCTCTGTAAGGACGATTTTACATTAGGCTGTAATACTGTATGTAATACTGGTAATAGTTACACACACTGAATTAGAGTTTCCTTCTTATTAGGGATGTCACAATACCTAAAATTTTGTAGTACCAATACCAGTGGAATTCCATGATTCTCGATACCAATTCGATACCACGGTAAAAAACTAAATAAAACAATGAATCACAATTACTCTCGAGCCCTGACGGTACCTGCAGTACTGTGGAAAAACGAGTACTGTCACGTTTCAGAATTCTGACATCGACTTCTCGTGACATCCCTACTTCTTATTAACGTCTATCATCAGTTTCAAAAAGTGAACTTTGTGTTCACCACATTAAATACATCACAGAGTGACACCAGTGTCACATTTTCTTTGCACACACACACTTGTTGCAGCAATTTATATATTGTTGCCAGTAGTACACTAAAAGGCTGCCTTGTTGTTTTATTCAGTCAGTTAAGTTAACATTTATAAAATAAATATAAACAATATTTAAAATAGAGTGCATGTGAAAACTGAATTTAAACAAAAGACATTAAGTGGAACTCAAAGACAACCAGCTGAGTTTTTAACCTGCATTGTTTCCCAAAACATGCTCTGTTTAATTCCCAGTTTAAATTCAAAATATTTCCACCGAAGAAGTTCAAAACCAGGTTGAAGGCCCGGCTGTTGGGAGCCTCTGAAATATATTGAACTTCATTATCAAGCAAGACGACACATTTAGAGCCTTATACATTGTCAAGACAGTTTTAGGTTTTACAGTCTAAAGTTAGGGGGCAGCTGATAGGAGGAGTAGCATTAGACTTTGTATTTATATTTCAATTCTTAATTTGAAATGGTGCTGTTATGTCTGAATGACTGATGACTGTTTGTCCACTGTAGTCCTGGCCTGTCTGGGTTTCCTGTCACCGGCCAACAGAGGGGCTCTTATGACATGTGCTGTGGTCCTCTGGGTTCTGCTGGGCACGCCTGCTGGCTATGTGTCTGCACGCCTTTACAAAAGTAAGAGTCCAGTGAAAATGTTGTTGCAAAGTTTCATTAAAGTCTTAAGAGCTGTCACGGTCAGTGTGATCCTCATCCATCTCTGTTTCTGCTCTCAGCTTTTGGAGGTGAAAAGTGGAAGACAAACGTCCTGCTGACAGCACTCTTGTGCCCCGGGTAAGTCCGCTTGCTATTAGGCAGCATTTCATTCATTTGTCTCATCTTTGTATTTTGTTCTGCCCTGGAGTGACATGTTGCTCTTATTTTGTCACGCACACTGCTTTTGTAATTCTCACATGTATTGACTTTCTCTGTGTCATTGTCCATCATCTATCTCCATCCCCTAGTATCGTGTTTGCAGACTTCTTCCTGATGAACCTGATCCTTTGGGTGGAGGGCTCCTCAGCAGCAATCCCCTTTGGCACTCTGGTGGCAATTTTGGCCCTGTGGTTTGGAATCTCTGTGCCCCTCACCTTCGTTGGTGCCTACTTTGGATTCAAGAAAGCTGTGAGTTAGGCCTCTTAGTTTATCGAATTGTCGTGCTTGAAATTATTGATTGTAGATGAAATGTGTGTGTGCTTGAGAGTTTTTGTAATCATTTCCTCTCTTTCTGCTCCTCTGCAGGCAATCGAGCAACCAGTGCGAACAAACCAAATCCCCCGTCAAATTCCTGAGCAGTCGTTCTTTACAAAGCCTATTCCTGGTATAGTGATGGGCGGCATCCTGCCCTTTGGCTGCATCTTCATCCAGCTTTTCTTCATTCTCAACAGCATCTGGTAAGAATTAGGGCTGTCAAAGTTAACTTGATAATAACGTGTTAATGCAAATTTGTTTTTACCGCAATCATTTCTTAAATGCATTAACACAATCGATCTTTCAGAGGTTGTAGCGGGCTCAGTTTTAAAGCTAGAGTGAAGATACTGAAGATATATGAAACTACTACTAGTAACTAAATAACTCTCCAAATTTGCACTAAGGTTTGGCAAGGAAAAACTGTCATGGCCATTTTCAAAGGGGTCCCTTGACCTCTGACCTCAAAATACAGTATGTAAATGTAAATGGGTTCTATGTCTCCCCTTTACAGACATGCCCACTTTATGTTAATCACATGCAGTTTTGGAGCAAGTCATAGTCAAGTCAGCACACTGACACACTGACAGCTGTTGTTGTCTGTTGGGCTTGAGTCATGTTATGATTTGAGCATATTTTTTATGCTAAATGCAGTACTTAATCTCTCTTTAAGTCACATTTTGAACAGATAAAGTCATTTTAATTTCATCACCATTAAATATTTGAATCGATTGACAGCCCTGGTAAGAAGACATGAATCGTGTCTTTCCTGATTGGTCTGTAATTCCTGTTTTCAACTGCCTGCATTCTTTACATCAGGTTGGGCCCTTGTCACATGTTTCTTTTTATCTTTTAGGTCTCATCAGATGTACTACATGTTCGGCTTCCTGTTCCTGGTTTTCATTATTCTACTCATCACATGCTCCGAGGCCACAATACTGCTCTGCTACTTCCACCTATGTGCAGAGGTACCTGAATGTTCAGAGAATTTTGTCTCATTTATCAGACTTGAGTCTGGAAAAAATTTATTACTTCAACTTAAAAATAAATTCTCTGTTAGTAGCACATACTATAATTGTCATATCAAAGGCCTACTTGTGTAAAGAAGGAAGAAATATCTTCCTCTGATTCTTCCTCTAGATCTCGCCTTTGAATATATTAGTAATTTCACCGCATAGCACCTGACTACATGTTATGCAAATAAAATGTTTGTACAGGGTAATTTCAGTTGACATATCCTAACGTTTTAAATGTGTGTCCAGGACTACCACTGGTGGTGGCGTTCCTTCCTGACCAGCGGCTTCACAGCGGTCTATCTGTTTATCTACGCCGTGCACTACTTCTTCTCCAAGCTGCAAATAGTCGGAGCTGCCAGCACCATCCTCTACTTTGGATACACTATGATTATGGTCCTCATCTTCTTCCTCTTCACAGGTGAGGCTTTGAGATAAGTGAGCTCTTTAAGCAGCCACAATGATTTCCTGCTTTGTTTTGACACATTGAAATAATACCTAGATATCATACACAGTGGAAACCGCTTATAGTGATCATGTCTATCTGGGTCAAATTGATCACTATAAATGGAAGATTCTTATAACCGAATTTTTTTTTTTTGTTTTGCATCATTTCTCATGCAGATTGCCATCTAATTGACATTGGTATATTTATTACAAGAATGCAAAGTAATGAAACAGACCACTTCGCTATTTACTGACTTGCAGACAATTCTTCTGCCTTTTGGTTGAGGCATTGCCGTGTTTGGCCAGCTCTGCAGCGTGAACGTGCATGCAGAACGACGCCCCTTTGCCGGGGCTCCTCGCTCTCTCACCCGGTAGCGGTACGGAGGGAGACGGGCACCGTTCTGCGTGTGTGCCACAGAGCTGGTTGAGGATCGGCAAAGTTTCACTTTGAGGGCATTACATGTACAGGCATTATCAGTCCACTTGACGAGGGCGGCTTCAACCACAAGTGCTTTCCCCGTGCCCATTCGTTTTTTATTCAGAGAAAATGTGGCTACTTTCCTTTTCCCGTCACACTATCGTACACGCAGCACAGGTATCTAGTTGGAAAGCAGGCAAAGTATCAGGGAGTAAAGTAAAAAACAAAACATAAATTCACTTAACGTTAGTCTAATGTAGTTTAAAAATGTTTTTCCATATGTTGTCATGTATGAAAAGATCCAAAATGAACAGTGTAAGCGGACTACTTAATTACTATAAGCAAATTGTTTAAACAGCGTTTGTATAGGAATGATTCTCTCCCGGGCTTTTTGATTCATATAAGCAGTTGAGCACTGTAACCGTGATCACTATAAGCGGTTTCCACTGTAGTAGAAAAATCGTTTGCATGCCAGGCACAACGGCGTGTGTAGTTTGTAGGTGTGATTGCTATTGTTTGCTCAGTGTCAATCCAGCTGCATTGTAAATATTCAGGACATCCATCCTGTACCTAAGTCATTAAAAACCAGGATGCAGCCCACACTATTGTGCAATATTTCTTTTGTTGTCGTTAAGTTAAAGCCAGGCCCAAGCTTTGGCCTTTTTATTTCTATACTGGCAGCACAGAAGCAGTGTGTCAAATGAAGTTAAAGAGCATTCATTTGCCCATTTTGACTGTCATTTTTTGTTTAAAGTTTAATGAAAATCAGAGAGACTGTGGGAAATTTGTCTAGAATGTTCAACGTCCCTCTTGGTCAGATCTAGTTTTTCAGACTTATTTGGGTCAATTTTACTGTCTGTGGTTTGCTGTTTGACAAGCCAGAGCCTAGTTTTATCAGGGAGTTTCTTTTTTTTTCTGTGGATCAAAAGACACAGGCACCACTGAACTCGTTGCCATGGATGATAATGAGTCTATATGCACTCAGGATTCCTGACCGTTGCTTAATACCTCTGTGCTTGCACGTAAAATCCAGCCGTGTGACTTGAGGTTGTGCAGATTTGTGTACCACACTCGTTATCACAAAGCCAGGATGAACAGAACATTGTTGCCGCTTTTGTCTCCATGTTAAAAGAGGCAGAGATTGACACTTGTTGACATGGTAACAGCACTCTCCGGCCCTGTCCAGCTCTCCTGCACACCCACTCAGATGAGACTAGGGGGTTGTGCACTGCAGAAATAGGATAATACACAGGACTAGATAACAGCCTAGTCTTTATGTCATGCAGAAATATAATGCTCACCATGATGTCAGATGATGACATTTTTTTTCTGGTGTTATACCGTCATTAGTCCAGATAACAGTTAGCCTGTAGCCCTGCTTGACACTATCTTAAGACAGAGCTGTAAGTAGCAAGGGGACGAGATGTCAAAAGATTATCACTAAGAAATAATCCAAGGAAAAGATTATCAGTTTTCCTTCTTGCTTCCAGTTTTGATTGAAATAATCCTAATCTCTCTCATTCCCCATCTTTAAGTTTTTATTTTTTTCCACCTCATCCCAACTTTGATCACAACTTAATTCGGGATTGGGCTGCGTTGTCCCCTGTTGAGCAGTCAGATAGGACTTTTATACCCACTTGAATTGATCCAGGATTTTGACCAATCTGGCTTCTCAACGTTGGGGGAGAATGTTCTCTCTTCCTGACAAAATGAAGTGCTGGTGTGTTTCTGTGAAGATTGCAGTCCCAACTTTCAGAAGTTATTTTTCAAGCTTTTAGTGGATGGAGTCTGGTTTTTGCTGCGACAGCAAGCTGGCTGTACGATTTGACTCTGTGGTTATTCGTTGTGTCTGTGCTCCCAAAGTACATTCATTTCAGGACCTTGTGGCCTTTCATTAAAGGTGCTCTATACAATATTCAGAGCATTAATATAACAGCAAACAAGTATTTGCCATGTAAAGATATAGAGGAGTAATGTGTACCTGAGCAGAGAATGAAGTCACTCTCCTGTGTGTGTTGTAATCAGAGCTTCTCCGTGCTTTATTGACATAGCTGGGCCGGCAAAACATGCTTTTAATGCATCTTAGTGCATGTGAGCGTGCCCCACTGGCTCGCTCACGGCCGCTGCTCGGCACTGCTCTCATACGGCGGTTACAGCTGATAACGACGTCCCTCACTATTCACGATTTTCAAAGGCAGCTAGACCATCTTATGTGTTTTAAGTTTATTTGAATCTTTTGTAATATTTATCAAACCATTCCTCTAACTTTCTCTTTTCTTCTCAGGTACAATTGGCTTCTTCGCCTGCTTCTGGTTTGTAAATAAGATCTACAGCGTGGTCAAGGTGGACTAGAGGACTGAGGGAGAGAGTGACTCCTTCCTGTCGCAGCACTGGCCTCCTCAGTGCTGGCTGGGTGATAAAGTGGTCTGAACGGCCCTGAACTGAAACCATCACAGATCATTAGAACAGACCCGAAGAGCAGAGCCCGTCCTCTTTTGTGCTTTAAACCTATGTTGCTATTGTTTTTCTTTTTTTCTAAATATATATAATTTTGTCTTCACTGTTGACCAGTAATATTTTGAGTGGCACCTCGAAAAATCAGTGTGGGTTCCAATGATCTATTTAGCCGTCATAGTGAGCAGTTTGTTTCGGTGGGTTTAACAAGAAAAGCTGAAATGTTTTTATTTTTAAAGAAAGTAAAATGCTCTGTATTTTTGCTTTTCTAT
This sequence comes from Sebastes fasciatus, assembly GCF_043250625.1. Lineage (NCBI taxonomy): Eukaryota > Metazoa > Chordata > Actinopteri > Perciformes > Sebastidae > Sebastes > Sebastes fasciatus. The sequence continues at coordinate 15,729,423 of NC_133804.1, forward strand.
TCCCTTATGGCTAAATGTTTTGTTTTTCATTACCTGTACTGTAATGATGAAAAAAATGTGTGTACATATTCTGTATAGAGAGAGTGAGCGAGAGAATGCTACTTAAAGATTGTCACCATGAATCATCTGTAGGAGTTTCTTTTTCTTTCTTTTTTTGTAAGGTGATGATGGGGCTTTAAATCCTTAAACATCAGCCTGTATTGTAGTTCAGAAATTATATATAAAACACTGACATTGCTATGATACATGTCCATTCTCTTGTTTTTGATGGCTACATTTAAGTGCATAGAAACAAAAGGTACATTGATAAAGAAGCACATCTGTATCACAGAAGAATATGCTACAGCTCCAGTATGAAGGATGACATGCCTGATTTGTTTGGTCACAGGGGAGATTCTCGCGTAGTTGTCATAACGCAGTACATGAATTTACTGATTAAGTACATATGCACCGTGGAAATGCGCCGTTTTAGATTTTAAGCAGTCTGCTGAACTGTAACTTCGTAAAACACTGCTGCCTTTCGCTTCGAGCAGTGTGGAGTCTTCACCAAAGGTGATAAAATTTTTTCAAATAAATGCAATTAATTGAAAATGAAGGCCACATGTTTTTTTTTCTTTGAGCCACTAGAATGCATACATGAACATTTTTACATGATTTTATTGCTATTATTATCGATGCATCTTCTATAGTAGGCCTATAATAAGCCAATAATATTGCAACTGGAACATTATAGGGTTAAGGTGGTGTGTTTAGTGTTAATAGTTTGAGTGCTTTCCTCTATTATTTGCAGCCTATAGTAGGGTATCATTCAGGTTTTAGGAGCAGTGTCCCAGTCAGGATACTCAACACAGGATAAAGAGAATATTCTGAATTTTTACAGTGAATGAAAGATACTAGGAGATATTGAGTTCAGGGGTATTTCCCTCATCATATGGGACCACTATTATTACTAGTTAAATGATTATTTTATTATTTACACATATCACAGCCTTCGTCTGAACATTTAATCCATCTGGAAATGTTTGCCCTAAAAGAGCAGATTCAGAAAACATTTAAATAATGTTTCATTAATTATATTTGTTTACAAATATAAAAAGTTATGACAAACAGTTGACTAATTCTTTTACAAAAAGGACATGAACATCGTATCGATTAAATTGCAGCACCCTCGTAACCTGATATGGAGAGGGCAGAAAAAAATACCGGCAGCCGTGTGAGTAGTGCCGGTGCACATGATAAAGTCACGGTATGCAAAGGAGTAAAATGAAGTGCCAGTACTGCGTACCGGTGAGTACCGGCCCACTTCCAGAACTGATTGTTTGGCATAGTCTATATAATAGTATAGAATATAATAACCTTTGCATCTGTGTGAGTGTAGGGTCTATAAGCATTAGCACATTTAACCTTTAACACTACTTTTTGTTCTAACTTTAAAAAGTGTCGAACTTTACCACAAATGCACAAAAACCTCTAATTAAGAACTTTCAACTTTTGTTTAAACCAAATTAAATTTCTGGCAAGCATTTTAAAAGTGCTGCTCAGGTTTGCTTTTATGTAGCTGAGGATTCAAAACTAACTCCTAACATCTGATTTAGATTTCTAAAGTCAGGCTTTGGTTGATCCCTAACACACATACTGTATGCACACCTGTGGTCAACTCAAGGAGGTGTTTCATATGAGAAATGTGTCAAATTGAATACAAACCTTTACACACATTACAATTAGTTCACCTTTATTAAACAACAACAACTTTTGATGTTGAAAATAAGACAGAAATAATACAAAAGCACAATAGAAATCACAAAAATATGTAAGTTTTAAAGCACTTATAAACATTATTTTCTCTTATTTGACAATAAACATTATTACATACTGTACTGTACCGCTTCTTCTCTCACAGAGCAACATTTTGACAAACTTATTATACAAGTTTGATTGTCATTTATAAAACTAGTATGGATATCTACAGTGACCTTTTCAATAAACCAAGCCAAATGTTTCCCAGAAAACTATCACAGTCTAATAATAATAATAATAATAATAACATAATGGGAGCACCCTTCTCATTCGGCTGAATTGTTTTTTTCCTCATTCCCAAAAGGTTACAAAAACAAATTTGTTTCAAATAATGCACATAAAGTTGTGATGCACCTGTGACATCCTTTGGCAACACATCATCTACCCGATCAACCCAATGGATTGCCTTTCTCTGAGATGAGTCATTGCAAGCACAAGTACTCCTCTTTCAGCACACAGGTGTTTCCATTACAATTACTGTATCAGGAGGTATCTTTACAAATCTACATGTATTCAGTGGAATATAAGAAATCTGTTACATAAGATCTTGCGGCATGCAGCCTACGCTAAATAACTGGTGCAAGGAGTCCACTGGAGTTGTGTTTTTATCATACCCTGCTCTCTATGCTCAATAAAAATACTGTGCTTCCTCAAAGAAAGGCTGACATTACAAAGGCAACAAATACTGAGTCCAAATACACAGTGGCACGCTGCAGTAAGATGCAGATTTCCCACCTTGGTTGAGTTAAAGGAACAAAGAGGCTAAGACAACGTGGCGGGAGTCACCCACTCTTGTGTGTTCGGTCACCAGCAAGCACAATTAATCACTATTCTACTCATTGACTCAAAAGGCGCTTCGAGACTAAGAACAGTTACTGCGACCGGGACGTAAACACGCATATGTTCACTAACTTGCTCTACAAGATCTAAGAACAGAGACTACCCATTGTTCACAACATACCCTGAGTTCCTTAGTAGCAGGCAAAGAATGCTTGCACTAACACAAGGACAGTACACCCTGTGCCCTCAGGCAGAGAAGACGACACACAGAACGTTTAAAGGAGTATAGTAGTTGTGCAGATACTGCAGATCAACGCCTCATCAGAGACATCTATGGCCCGTGATTAGGGCAAACCACTTCGATCCAACATAACAATTTTCATCTCGACATGGAGAATCTAGCTAAAAAAACAAACATTTATAATACCCCTGCAGGCAAAGATTTAAAATACAAATGAAATGTGGGATCATGGTTTTCCTTAAGTTTGAATCTTTTTAAAATTTAGATTGATTTAAAGGAACAGTTTGTAACATTTCGGGTGTATCAGTAACTCAGAACGGACAAACCGAACACTGGCTCTAGAGAGAGCCTTTCACATTTTTACATTACCTGAAGGCCACCGTAGTTCTCCGACACGCTTGTGAAACTGCAGTGACGTGAAGCGCAGAGTGCAAAACCGTGGTACCGCCAGACTGACTTCCGTTGCTCCTAAAGCAGCGTTATTATGGTAAGGATGGCCTCTGAGCAAGGCGAACGGTGTTACCACGATTTGGCACTCGGCGGCTCACGTTATCGCAGTTTTGTAAAGGGAAGCGTGAGCGGAGGGGTACTCAGTTGGTTGCAATCTGCAACTACGCCACTAGATGTCGCCAAATTCTACACACTGTACCTTTAAATGCACAGTTTATGTAAAAGTAGCTAGTTCAATAATTGCATTAATTTAAAAAAATACTAACAATGGTTTGTAGATTCAAAACATAATCCAACATAAAAATACATAAATAACAGCTGCTATCTGACACATGATAACTCATAATACTACATTTACATATAAACCCTAAAAAAAACAATGTATTTCTCAAAGTTTGACCAAATGAGAATAAAGTAATGATCATTGTTTAGGATTTCTTTCACACAGCCAGTCTATTATACATTCATAATGCAACAATGAATGGATCATGTAATTTTTTCAAGAGATATGCAACCTCAAGTTCATCATTTAATTAGGCTCATGAGAAAATAGCAAAAGATCACTATGTTGGTGATCAACTACCACTATTCCTAATGCCAGCAACTTCCGAATGAATGACCCTGTTGTCAAGAAGGCATAACAGCTTATGTGTGAACACACTGAATAATGTACTATCCCGATGAATCCTCAAGGCAGTTTTATGTGCTTGGTTTGCTGTGGACTGTGAGCTCCCTCTCAGAGCTCACGCTGGTGGAGGTGGTGTCTTTACGGCTGTCCCTTGACTTCCTCTCAAAAGTGGGAGAGGAGGACGTTGTGCACTCTTCCCAAGTCCGCAGAGGGAAGACTCGAGCGGTCAGGCTGGGCAGGTGATTGTGGGCGCCGAAACGTCCCTCTGTGGTTGTGAAGCAGCTCTCCACGGCGGAGCTCTGGCTGGGACGGCCCTGCTTGCAAAACAGCCCGCAGAGTAGTGCGAGGAACTCCTTCCTCACGCTGCGGTGCATGTAGCCATAAATGTACGGGTGGAGGCAGCACTGCAAAAAGAAGAGCACGAGGGCGAGGGAGGACAGCCAGGGGGGCACAGCTGCTCTGGCACTCATCGATATAGTGTTTAGTATGCTGTAAGGTCCCATGCTGAGGATATACGAGGCCATGATCACGAACACTACGCGAGCTGCCTTGCAGTGGTAGTGGAAGCGTCTGTGCCTAACTCGAACAGGGTACCTGGCTGAGTAGGGGCCATCAGGTGAACTGGCCTGCTGGGTCTGAGGCTGGGGCTGGGTCTGGGGTTGCCGCTGTGGACTGCTAGACCCCTGTGGCCAGGGCTGGGAGTAGGATTGTGTCTGTATGGGGTGCACAAGTGCGTTCTGCCTCCGAGCCGCCCTGAACACCATCCAGTAACATCCGAGCATGATGAGCACAGGCAGCCAGAAGGAGAAGGTGGACACCACAGCGGAGTAGGACAGGCTCGAGGACCACACCACCGAGCACACGTTGTGATGGCGGTCAAAGTCAATGGCCCCCCAGCCGTAGAGGGGAGGCGTGCTCTGCAGGAAACTGAGCACCCAGGTGCAGATGATCAGGTTGGTGCCCAGGTGAGGGGTCATGCGGGTGGGATAGGACAGAGGATGGATGATGGCCAGGTAGCGATCCACAGAGACGACTATGATGGTGTTGACCCCGGCGAACGCAAAAAGGTGCATGAGCACCACCAGAGCCTGGCACAGTCGGGCATCCAGGGGCCAAACCCCCGGCACGGTGGCCGCGATGGCGAAGGGCATGACTAATATGGTCTGGAGCAGGTCTGCCAAGAGGAGGTTGAGGACGAAGCGGTTGGCCACGTGGAGGAGCTGAGGCTTCCTCTGGAATACCAGCAGGACCACCACGTTCCCAAACAAAGACACACACACAATGAGGGAGATGAGCACCATCTTCACCACGCTGTTGGCGGTGGAGGACCAGACCAGGTTCTGGTTCGAGCCAGTGGTGAAACCACGCTCCCAGGGAACATCAGTGAAATTGGCGCCCACGTCGGGCGCCTGAGAGCTTGGCATTGTTTGCATGTGTCGCCTCACATCCAGCAGGGTGTTGACATAAAGTCAGGTTATAGTCCCATCTTGATCAGCAGGGGGAGAAAAGGTTTTGTTTGCTTTTCACAACAATAATTATTCAGGTGCAGAATTCAAAACTCATCATCCTAAACATGCCAATCCATTATGAAAACAGTTCAGTAGACTCATCCATGATGCTGGAGATTATTAACATTTGCTGTTCATCGTGATCACTGATTATAATCCCTTCACCAGGCCCTGTTCTGTTCTTCTTGCAGCCACACATCTGCAGAGTGAAAAAATGGAATTTCGTCTGGCGACAATAAATGCTCAACCATTCAACCTGTCAGCATCGACTGACAATGTCCAGACAGTGGCAACAAATTGCTAATGTGTAAATGATGTATGATACCTCGAAATGATCAGTGATGCGACGCCTTGTGCGAGAGGATGCTGCTCACTCCGCCGCGCTCGTGTTTCACCGTTTTTGCGCCCATTTCCATCCTCTCTCCTCTCCTCCTCTCCTCCTCGCTCCTCAACACCAGTCAATGGCAGCGAGCTTTCACGGCTCAGCTAACATACGCTGCGTGTCTTCACCCAGCGGGGGTCTCTCTCATCCAGACGAGCAGATCTCTTCCTTCGCTGCTCCTTTTCGGATTTCATGGCAGATCAGACATTTATTATTATTTGATCAGCTTTGATTCCTCCTCAAACAGTCTTTAGGCTACTTACGGTTTTACGGTCTTGTCTCCGAGGTGTCAGAAAAAAGGACACCTGCACTGAAATCATCCCCCCGCTGGAGCTGGAGCTGGAGGAGCTCATCACCACAGACCCCCTCCATCCCTCCCATCCTCTGCTTCTCTTTTGTTGTGAATGTGCACGATGATGCTGTCTGACACTTAGTAATACATGCTGGACTCAAAAAGATACAACCGTTATCACCATTTTTCATTTTGTTACATCTGTCATTTTCTAGTATAATATAGAAGAAAAACATCAAATGAGGGTTTATTATTATTTATTTATTTCAGCAACATGTAATCACAGCCCTGTTTATATGGCTCACTATAGAAATCAGTTCACAACAAATCAGTCTTTAATTTAGTCTTTTGCTCCCCACAATAAAAAGCCTGATTTTCCATTTAGCCTGCCTTCAATCAGCCAGTCTCTCAGATATCCTCAACAACAAGTGATTCAATCAGGTGGCTGTTTATGTGATCTTCATCTAATTGGATGGCTGTCAGTGGGAAAACAAAATAGGACAGCCTCCATTGCAGGCATCTCTGCAGAGCACCAGGTTTATAATATTAAAGGGACTGTTTGTAAGAATCAGAAATGCTTGTTAACAGCAACACCTGTGGCAGTTAAGTCAACGAAAGTCAGCATCGGGCTCACGCTTGCTCGCTCTAAATAGACATGAACGAGCATCGCTCAAAACAGTGAGGCGACACACGTCAGCTAAAACCACAATATCACTCTATATTTCACCTGCTTGGCAGCAATGTTAGCTGACCAGGCGGAGGTCTCTCCATGAATCAGTGCTGATCCTAGTGTTGGCTTTTCCTGCTTCAGCCTCGCGACTGCGGTCGGAGGGAGACAGCGGCATCCGGTCGGAGACGATAACGTTTCTCGCTGCAGAGCACCGTCACTTCACAAGACACGGAAAACCTCTGTTGGTCTGGAGGAGCTGCAGCAGTTATTTCTGCACAAACGTCCACTGTACATTCACTAGATATTCTCAGAGCTACGAAATCTTTTGCAGTGTATAGTGTGCCGCATGCACGCACACACGCATATGCGAGCGCGCATGGGACACCGACCCAGATGATTTATACGTGTAAGAAGTTACAAACAGTCCCTTTAACTATCAGTGTTTTAACATCCCAGTTGGTAGGGGACACCTGGGAGTGTTGTAAATGGTAAATGGACTTGCATTTATATAGTGCTTTTCTACTCTTCCGACCGCTACACGTCAGCATTCACACATTCACACACACATGGAAGAGGCTGCCATGCAAGGTGCCAACTTGCCCATCAGGATGTAATCGAAATACTCATTCACACACCGATGGCTATGCTTTCAGGAGGGTTAAGGAGCAGCCGGGGCTCGAAACCACCGACCTTCTAATTGGTGGACGACCTGCTCCACCTTCTGAGCCACAGCCGCCCCAAAACAAAAAGAATAGAAGCAAAGAGACGAAACTCTGGTGCTTTTTTGTCAATTGCCGCTAGATGGCGCTTCTATAGCGCTGCCGCCATTTTGGAATGAACACGCCAATGAGTCCATGGCCCTGTTCAGACCATGGATGTATGAAGGTTCAGATTTGGTATTAACATGCGTCCTCAGTGATCAGATCACAAGTGGATAGCTTTAAGTACGTCTGTTCACATCTGACATTAGAATGCGTCTCTACATGCGTCTTGAGTGGTCACCTGTGATCCGATCTCACTTTCCCGCTCTATATGCAAATAAACACGCCGTAAACACACGGCCAATACAGCAGACAATGTGACTTAATATTACAGGAATGTCAGTAGTAATATCCTACTTATTCGTGAATTTGGGTACAATTTATTGACATCAAAATAAAAAGTTATTGTACGGACGGTCCCTGGGGACCTCCGAGACGCCAGCACCGCTACCTTTGCCAGGCAACAGCGGGATGAGAGCAGGCGGGCAGGTGGGGGGGTATCAGCTCCATGCAAAGCAGTGGAACAAAAACACGGACACGTCTCTGACAATATGATAATAATGCACTTTGCATGCCTAGTCTGATAGTTTGTAGACTATGTAGCCTATAGATAAGATATATTTTAATACAATACAGTTGTATCGACAGGATACAGTAGAGCACAGAGGCCGTTTCCATGCCACAAGGCAGACAAGCACTCGCGTCTGACTGTCTATTCACCTGAGGAGCGCAGAGATCCCAGCGGGACCTCTGAATGTGGTCTGAAAGATCTGATCTCAATGCATCTTGAGTGCGTTCACACCTTTACTTAAAGCTGTCCACTTGTGATCCGATCACTGAGGACGCATGTTAATACCAGGTCTGAACGGGGCCCATGGCCATGAATATATAAAGAGACGTCTGTAAATCAGAGGATCTTTTTTTTTTAGGTAACTCAACTTCCCAGTACAATAATTTAATTAGCCCTTTTTAAATCGTTATGTCCTTAAAGTTGTAAAATGAACTAACAGCTGAATCCAGAGTTGTTTTCCTTGGCATAATGAAAGTGCATCAGACCCACAGGACTGCTCCGCCCTGTCCTCATATGACACATCCAGTTCTTCCAGATTCCTGCTAGCTGTATGCGGCCGTAATCATGGATACATTGGCTGTAATTTATCCCTTTTATTATCTTATAATGCACCCATGGGCTGTATGCTGTAAGCCTGTACCGTGGTGGATGTATTAATGTCTCTGTTCCCAAACAACTGGCTATCGGCCAGTAGCTAGTAGTGCTAGTAGCATGACATAAACAGAATTTAATGTAGTTGTAGGCTATTTACTAACAAGCAGGGCAAAAGCACAGGACACAACCTGTTATACATCCATGGTCTGTGGTCTATTGGACATCGATTTTGGAGGTCCTTAACATGAAAAAGTTTGAGATTGCTCTCAATATCTGTGTGCTGGATGTTTCTAACTTTCATTTATGTCGCTTACGTCACTTTATGCTTCTCTGAAGTGACTGTGCAAAAGGTTTAATAAATAAATAAGTATGTAAATAGTTATAATAGCATGCATAGTTATAATATGATTATTGTTCAACACAGGCCATTTCGGTAGAGATATTAAGAATATGACAATAGAATAGAAATAACTTAGTTTTACTTTTGTACGGCACTGTGTAGGCAGACATTTTACTGGCATCCGGTAGTTGCTTTCAGTCCAAAATGGCGGAAGCATAGCTTTTCTGCTGGGCGCCGACGTCTCTGAACAGTTCTCCTGAAGATTCACATAGACAGAAGACAAAGGACAGAATTACACTACCTGTTTTAGTTGCCGGAGGATAATTCATATTTGATATTAAACTCCATTATTTGCTAGTATACTGTACCAGTTATGTAGGCTACCAGACTTCAATACAACAACCTTTTAAGAAATACTTAAAGCAAATAATTTATTTGTACAAACCTCTGCATGTGATTCATTATTACAACTCCTTCAGGCGTCATTATTCAACCTCTGACAGGATGAAGCGAAAACTAGCCCTTGACTGCCAAGTCAAAGGGCCCTGAAAGAGGTTATGTTTTCACCGGCGTTGGTTTGTTAGTCTGTCTGTCTCTCTGTCTGTCTGTCTGTTAGCAGGATTACTCCAAAAGTTCGTGATGGATTTGAATGAAATCTTTTGGAGGGGTGGGGTGTAGCACAATGAACAATCCATTCGATTTTGGTGGCGATCCGGATCATGATCCGTATTCAGTAATTTTTTTAAGGATTCCGATCAGCCAGAACATTACGACCACAGGGTATAACACATACGCAGTGTAACTGATGACGCGTTGATGACGCGTTGATGACGCGTGACCCAACTGCCCTCCTTCTGCGAGCAGAGAGATACGTCTGTGGATGTGTGGCGAGACATCGAGGTGCGGGAGCTGCTGGCGGGATGAGAGACAATGTAGTGTGTAACGTTATACATGACAAGGCTGCTGAATGAGAGAGGCATCCGCCGTTACGTTACACGGAAACACATCGTGTTAATAATAAGCCCACCTCCTCACGGTACCGCCACCTGTGAGCTGTGATCTGTTTTTGAAGCGTGTTTGCACATTTTCTATTTGTAACGTTACCTTTTTAACTTTTTTATCTTTCCAAATAAACCTGTAAAAAGATCCATCTGTCGCATGTTCTCTCTGTTATAAAGTACCAAACCCAGTCCCAGTTCATTACATTATCGAGCATTTAGCAAACTAAATGAAATATAATCTAATTTTATTACATTTGGACAAGCTCTTAGATTATCCAACAGTTGCCACATGCCGAACAGAAAAACTTAAGTAGGTCTACTTTATGAAGCAAATCTTTGCTGAGATGGTGGAGTGAGTGAAATATACATTTCAGTCAGGCACCTTGGCGGAGGTCTGCGCTCTCTGAGTGCTATTCTAGTTCTAAATATAACTAAACAGATAAATAGGAGCCCATTGTACTGAGCTCCAATGTATTTATGTGGAACTTCTGACGGTTCTATTAACACAAAAAAGCGTTCACATTTAGTGTTTATGAATATGTGGATAGCTCAGTTTTGATCAAATAACCACAACCTCTCTCCTATGATATACAAATTTGTACAAGCCACCATTCTTATTGATGGAAACATAAAAAAAAGCTTCAACATTTCAGCCTTTCTAGCAAAAAAGACTTAATTAAGATGCACAGAAAACAAAAGCAGTACTACATTGTGCAATCCAATTAGTCTGCAGCTTACGTGGCCTACTAATCAACGCTCGTAATTAGCCATTTTATTTCAAGTCTTTGCTCT